>NC_141671.1:153248727-153848727 GCF_028749965.1 Puma concolor
ATAAGCATTCCTGGGAAATTAATATTAAAATAAATGTGAAGTAAAACAGCTTCTCTGTACAATTAGGAAAATACTTGTGCAATGAACCCTGCTGTGTACTGGGGAGAGACAAGGAAAGCTATTGGGCATAAACTGTTCTTGCTTTGTTTGTTTGTTTGCTTATTTGTTTATTTTTTTTGAAAGAGAGCAAACGAGTGCAACTGCAATTGGGGGAGAGAGAGAGAGAGAGAGAGAGAGAGAGAGAGAGAGAGAGAATCCCAAGAAGTCTCCATGCCCAGTGAGGATCCTGACTCAGGGCTCGATCCCACAAACCATGAGCTCATGACCTGAACAAAAACCACGAGTCAGACTCTCAAAGGACTGAGCCAGCAGGGATCCCTTGTTTGTTTGTTTTTTTTGTTTGTTTGTTTTTAATGGGCTCGGAAATGTGTAGGAAGGAAATCTTATGATTGCATATCGAGAGACTTTAGGCAAAGCACACAGTTAATAAAACGCTATTTACATTTCCGCATCTAATTCAGGCACCTTCTGCCCGTTCATGAAGCTGGGCTCCTCCCACGGTGAGGCCACCCTGCCAGTGGTCCAGGCATCCCCGGACGGAGCCCCCCACCCACGCAACACAGCCCTCCCAGCCCGTCATCTCTACCCCACCCCCAAGTCTGTCTTTCTCCACTGTCGCCTCTGAGATCACGTTACGTACTTTTATTTATCACTACCCCCCAGAATGCAAGCGCTATACCAGCACGATTTTGCTTGCTTTGTTCATTGCTAACCCTCATTTTCTAGAATAAATATGTGTTAATTAATTTGAAAACTGAAGTGATGCAGATTTGCTAACAAAATAATAGATGCACTATAAAATGTGTGACCAAAACCATGAGATCACGAACTGAGGCAAAGCCGTGCCAAGTAAGCTGCATTTAGATGCTTTTGTTGGGCCAGCGTTTATTTCACTTTAAAGTGATTTGCAAAATTACAGAACACGAGTAAAGAAAGAAATCGTAAGTTGCATCAGTGGAGGCAAAGATCACAAGCTCATACTTTATGGCAACCGGGGTCTCTGACATAGTTCGGCATCACCAAAACGAACAAAAGAACGGTTTCCAAACACAAGTCTGACCAGCGGCTTCTCTGTAAGCACAACCGTCCTCTTCCCTTCTAGCCCGGCGGGCCGCAGGCAGCACCCCCAGCACATGCCGGGGCGGCTCCCCCGACGGCCACGGTGAGGGGCTGGAGAGATGCTCACAAGTCCCCAGAGCCTCCCGCACAGGCAGGAGATCATTGCTCTGAAGAATTAAAGCATAAAGCAGACATTCTGAAGTGGGCCCCAGGGCAAGTCCCTGGCATTCTTCACTCCGGGCAAAACACAAGCCACGCGATGAATGCGGTGTGTTTGCAGGGCGAAGAGAAGCCAGCAAGCAACTCGCTTCTTCATGGTCTTTGGCAGAAACTGATGTAGAAGCGGGAGAATTTTTAAGCAACTGGCCTCAGGATTGTTTATTCCGTTGTCTTACAAGTGGAAGGATCGTCTCTTTCATCAAAACGCATGGAGTGATTTCCCTCCTGGAGAGAAGGAATAACAAAGACACATCATCTGTAGCAGGAGGGGCTGTCCTGCCTCGTTTCCTCCACGGCTGCCATCTGCCCTCGTGGCCACAGCGGATCTGTGTCTCGTGGTGCCGACTCAGAACAGCACATGGTGCAATTCGTTAGCAGCCTGTCGTGGGAGACGATCCAGAAAGGAGGGGGCTCCAGATTTGGAGAAAAGCCGGTCACAGGATTCCAAAATTAAGTCTTCAACACAAGCCACAGGCCCGCATGCCCTCCCCATCAACAGAAATATGCCGGTCCTTACATACAGCGTCTGCGAATTCTTTCCCATGACGACTGTGTATGTCACTTGGCACTCCTTGGAAACTGTGGCTGCTGCTGAGGTATTCTGCCTGCACAAACAGACCCCCTGCTCTGGGGCGCCCCGAGTTCTCAAGGGCGAGCTCATGTCACGTCCCTGCTTTTCTCTGGGGCCTCCTTAGACCCTCTGCCATTTGTCTCAGAACAGCCCTGTCGTTCCGTGATCACGTCTGCCACGCAGCTCGGGCCAGCTGGAGATGGGGAGCACAGACGCAGAGAGCGGGGGGGGGGGGGCAGCCTCCGTCAGCACCCGGACGGCGGGTCCCAAGCGCTGGTGTCTGAGGAAGCGGGTAGAGACAAGAAATCCAGGGCCACGTGCCCTGGAGTCCACCTTTCGGTAGCTGACACACAGTCCCCCAGGAGAGACTTTCCAGGCTTTTCCAGTTCAAGAGGTGCTAATGTTGAAGGCCCACAGGAAATCAGGTCAAAACGGAAGACAGACAGAGTGCAGGAGTGTGGACAGTCATGAGAACCTCCGATAGGAAGCTTGTGCCCGACCCGAGATCCTGTGAAATAGCCTCTGTTTATTCACTTAGCAAGCGTTTACGGAGCGTGTGTGATAAACCACGTGCCTTGCTACCCCTGGGATCCATTTGTGAGCACACACATGTTTAATCCCTGCCTTCATGAAGCATCCAGTGCGAGAGCCGGGAGAGACAGAGACAGAGAGACAGGCCGAGCTGGAGATAAGAAGGAGGTTAGGAAATAAAGGTCATCTAGTCTGGGGAAATACAGAGCCCCAGAGGCACGGTTTCCTTGATTGTGCATTTGCTCAATTATGTGGAGGGTTTCTCCACTGCTCCGTGCGGTCACCTGTGGGGAAGAGTCCCCGTGCGCTTGAGAAGGTGCCGGGGCACTGCCTGCCTGCGTCCCAGATGCGTCTACAGCTTGGTTTTGTTTACCACGTTGTTGTCTCTTCAATACTGCCTCTGATTTTTGTTCACCCATTTTATCAGCTTCTATAGAAGGTGAACTGAATTATTCCAATATGGTTGTAGATTTCCCAGTCCTTGCTTTAGATTTGTCCCGTTCTGAGCATTATTTTAAGGCTATGTTATTTGGGTGCGTTAATATCGTATTATTAGATTGAAATCTAAATTTTACCTAGATTCAGAATCGGTAGATCTTCCACGGAGCCCCTCTTTTTCCACTGTGGGAATTTCTTCCTTGTTCCACGATGCCAGAAAAGTCTTTGTCTCTGGTGATGTATATCCTTCCGCTGTGTCTGTACATTTAAAGGTACACAAGGTCTTGTGTAAGAAGCATATAATGAAGTTTTTCCATTTAAATCCAATCCAACAATATTTTTTATTAACTGGCACATTAAATTGTCTAATCAGAGCATTAAATAACTTTTATCTACATACATGTGAAATACTTGAGAAAGAAACCCTACCTGGCTCATTAAGGATGCATTTCCCATCAAATTTTCCATCTATATTTAATACCTAATAAAATATGTGCTATTTTACATTTCTTTAATAAATTGGGCATTGAAATAATAGTATGGATCACATCAGAAACTTTAAAAATATGCAAATTAACGACATCAGATTTTTTAATACTTTTCCACTTACGTACTTTGTTAAATTTATTAACTTATTTTGAGAGAGAGAAAGCGCGCAAGTGGGGGAGGGGCAGAGAGAGAGAATCCCAAGCAGGCTCCGCACTGTCAGCCTTGCTGTGGCCACGATAACAGCACCCTACTTGGGGGACCCCCGGGAGGCCCAGGTGACTTAATTCGTGCCAAACACAGCTCAGCACAGAATAAGCTTTCAACTTCCGTCAGTTGCCATTTCTGCACGGAGAGGCCCATGCCGGTGCAAGTTCAGGAACAGGAACCAGTCTGATTTGTCCTTTCCACACCTTGAACTATGTCTGTGCACTTAATGCCACAACAGCACGTTTGAGGAGGGCCCAGATGTGACCCCTTCCCTACGGGTTTGCACGTGAACACTGGACCCGAGACAATAAATTATGGAAAATTCATCTTCTTCACTTTAAAAATCAGTCTTATCTTGACACTGACATAGAAGGACAATGTAAGGATGATTTAATTTTTGGCCAGAAACAAGCACATTCTTTTTATTTATAAATATTTACAGTTACCTTCGGGATAAACTTACAAATAAATGTGTTCGTTTCATCAAGCCCAACCATAATGTGAACACTTAGCAGCGGAGGGTGGAGCTCAGAGGTGTCCTATGCTTCCGTTCACAAGTCAAATCATAAATGCTTGTTTCTTCCCCATAATGAGAAACATCATCTCATATGGGCAACTTACATGTTTATATAAACAAAAAAATCCACTGAAACCTGCAATTGACTTTCTACCACAGTGATCAGAGGCTATGCTTTTCCTAAAACTTCTGGCTTGACGGTGTTTTCCGTAGAAGACAAGGCCTGACGATCCCACACCTCCTCTCTGGTCACACCGGCACCCTCCTGGGGGTAACGGGACCGCCGAGGGCAGAGGCACCCCCCCCCCCATGGGCGCGAGCACACTCCACCCTGTGGAGCGCCGTGGGGACACGTGGAAACCACGGAGGTGAGCGGGCTGTGTCACCAGTGGTAGAGATCTGCCCCCTCCAGACTTCCAGACTGGCCGTCCGTGGGCCGTGGGTGCTGGTGGGGTTCCGGAGTCCTGATCGCTTCTCTTGAAAGCACGCTTCACCGTGAACTAGGGTCAGCACGAAGACTTACAAAGTGAAAGCGAGAGTATTACCCACATGTCAGGGCCAGGAGGGGAGGTCAGGGACAGCGTGGGGACGGGGCCTCCCCCGACGGCCGTACCAGCTACTCACAGGCCGCCTACGGAGGGCACGGGCCCAACCACGAGACTCCCCGCGACAGGACGGACAGGACACCCCCCTCCAGGGAGGCGCACAGGTGCCATCGGAGTCGGAGAGGATGGGACGCCACCACCCACTGGTCCTGCCTCCCTTGGCCGCTGCCATCGGCCCCCAACCCACGGCCCACAGTCCCACTCTCCTGGGCTCCCCGCCAGCCAGACCCCGGGTGAGGTAGGCAGTGGGGGGAGCCTGCGTCTGTCCTGCAAAGTGGAATGTGCCCACGTGAGCTGTGCCCCGTCTGGTTTCTTGTGCTTTGATTTCACTTGTATTTTTTTAGGAAGAAAATTAAAATCTCACATGCTACGTTCTTATACTGTAATTCCTGGAAATCCTTCTGGAGTCAGATTTTTCGTCTGTGAGGGAAAAAAACGAACACTGAGAGACTTCCTGCCGTGCTGGGGTGACGCCAGCTGACCGGGGCTCCTGCTGCCAGAAGCTACGAGCGACGTGGCAGCCGCGGAGGCCAGGCCTCCCAGCGCACGGCGGCTCTCCCGGCCCTCGAACGCGGGAGGAAACCATGGGCATCAGCCTCGGTGGCGTGAGACCGACACGGAGGGCGGACGATTAAGATCACAGCGAACGTGCCCGTAGGGTCCACAACACCGCAAACCCCGCGTTAACCCAGGGCCACGCTCTGCCGACCCTCCCGCTCCGGGGCCGCCTGGAGATGCCCTGTGGCAACTCTCCAAGGGTGGCAGGTTGCTCGGCGACACCCCGTTCCCGTGCAAGTGTCCAGGGTCCCTACTGGGCATTCCTTGCCCCGGTGCTGGCAGCCCGGACCCGGACGGGGGCACAGGAGTCCCTGTGGCCACAGCCGGCGTGGGGTGCGGCTTGAGTAGCGGTGGGAACGTGGCCCCTCCTGGTCCAGCAGCGGGAGGAGCTGGTGGACGACACTCGCCCGCGGACGGTGACGCCCCGGTGCTTCGGGTAGGGGTGCGAGGATGCCCCTCAAACCAAGGTCACCTGAACACCGGTCCAAGTGACAGGCTCGGGGCCCTCGTTGTCCAGACCGAGCGGTCACCCTGAAGTCAGTAGCCCGGCCCCCTGACAAACACCACACAGGCAGCTGAAACACTGGACACCGGTTTTCTCACGGTCCCGGCGGCTGGGGGTCCAAGGTCGAGGTGTCCTCAGGACTGCTTCGCGGTGAGGACTCGCCTGGGCTCGCCACGGCCGCCTTCCCGCTGTGTCCTCGGGCGGCCCCTCCTGTAGGGACAGTCCTGTGGGATCAGGGCCCACCCCAGTGACCTCACTTAGCCTGAATTGCTTCCTAAAGGGCCCCATCTCCAAGAACAGCCACGGGGCGTGAGGGCTTCAACCTGTGAGCTCGAGGAGGCTCACTTCGTGGATAACAGGGACAGGGACGGGCACCTTCCTCTCCGTGACCCCGGGAGACTCACCCTTTCTGCCACACGGCTCCCTACCCTGACCCATAAACTTTCTCCGTTCTACCCTCCATAGCAGCCCCACGGCCACGCCCTCTAGCCCCACAGCCTGGGCATCTGTGTCCTCCCCGCGTCCTCCGTCCGGGCCAGACGGAGGGGCTCATCTAGACCTCCGATCCTTTGAACCTCATCACCTTTTTAGGGTCGAGCTCTCGTGCTGTCATCTAGACGTCCGGTCTCCCCGCCTGACTCTCCTTAAGTGCCGTGAAACATCCCTTCGATCTCAACCTTTCGGACGGACCTCTCTTACTTTGCTGACTTAGTGGCTCTTAGGTGGCTAAACCGCCCGCCCTTGCAGCCTGTGTCTGCGACCACCCAATGACCGCAGCTGGGGAATGCTCATGAGACCGCGTAGCATAAACAGGGACCCGGGCGCGCGCGGGGTGCCCATTCGCCTGTCTGTTCACCGTCCTCCCTCCTCGCTGCACCAGCGCTGACCCGGTGCTCACCTCTGGCCTCCCGGAGAGCC
Source organism: Puma concolor (assembly GCF_028749965.1). NCBI lineage: Eukaryota > Metazoa > Chordata > Mammalia > Carnivora > Felidae > Puma > Puma concolor. The sequence continues at coordinate 153,255,405 of NC_141671.1, forward strand.
GGGGCAGTCAGAACAAGGTACCCATGTCCCCATCTGTGCCCACAGCCCTGCTTCCGTCCTGACGACCGACCGCAATGACTGTCCTTGTCCGAGACAAAGCAGACGCCCTCGTGTGCACCAGGCCCGTCTCATCCCGCCTGCTCAACGGTGTTCCTCCAACAAATCACCGCTTGTTTCCCTGGCTCCGTTGTTTTCCTACTGGGTTTTTCCCGTCAGCAAGCACGCACGCTGTTATCTGTCCTATTTTAAAACACAATCAAAACAAAACAGAGCAGAAAGCTTGTTGGAACCACACTTGCCTGCCAGCTACGTCCCCCTGCCCCCTGCACTGCTGTAGACACTTCCAGAGCCCAGCCCTGTCCCCACGTGCCCCCCACCGGCCCCCAGAACCGGCCCTTCTCTCAGCAGCGACCCCCGGCCTTGCTCGCCTGGCGACCAGATCCGGTCCCAGTGTCTCCCGGCCCTCGGGCGGCACCGGCAGTGTTTGGCCATTTCCTCCTCGTCTGTCTGAGGCCCCTCGCTCCAGAGACCCCCATCCCACCTCTCACGCGCTCACAGCAGCTGCTCTGTGAGGTGGCCCCGACCCTCATGCCCTCCCCCTCCCGGCCTGGAGGGTCTTCCCAGAGCCCTTCTGACAAACCATGCACTTGGCTTACTCGCGATCATCCTCATTTCTGCTGTTAGACCGTAAGCTGCACTCGGGACGCCACCGAGGATCTTTATCTAACTTTTAGCTGATAAATTCTATGCACTGAGCGTACCCTCAGCGGAGGTGGGCACCCACAGGCTGGCTTTGATGATGGGATGGCAGCCGTCCCCTGCCGTCCCCTGGATGACCGCCGTCTACCGGACTCCGGGCTCAGTCCTTGCATTGGCTGCGAGGAGGCTCTCGTGTTTGCGATCACGGATGAAGACACTTAACCTGGGGTGATATTATCCCCACGGAGTCACCCGGCGTGACCGGCCGTGTGTGGTTCTGCAGGCCACGCTCACCCACGCAGTCTACGCCACGTCACTCCTGTTGTACGTTGGGACCAGGAGGGAGCTCTGCACCCTGTCCCCATGGATGTCACAACCCAGACACGGCTCAGACGGCGTCCTCGCTGGTCCTCCCCTCACACTCCCCACCAGCCTGGCGTCAGCACTGTGCCCACGCACGAGCACTGCGCACCCTTAAATTCCGGCCCTTAAATCCTCTCGGTGCCGCCCCGCATCTGCAGCGAACAAACCTCCGGAGCAGGAGTCCTCGGCCAGCGCCAGATGGGAGAACAGAAATGCCTGGGGAGACTTCAGACACAGGGGTGCAAAGCCCAGGATGGGTCACTCCAGGAATGGAAAACATGAGGAGCCAGCCAGGGAAGGAGGATGCCACCGAGAAGGTTCCGGAGCAGAGGGACAGAGTTGGCGGTGGTGATGGTGGTGCGGGAGCTGGGGTGGGGGAGGGCCGGGGGGCTTCCACAGGGGGTGGGCAGGCAGCAGGGAGCACCAGGCATGTGGTGGGGGGCACGGAGCAGGAGGTGGGGGGCACCAGGCATATGGCAGGGGACAGCACCGGGAAGGAGGTGGGGGGACCGGGCAGGTGGTGGGGGGGCACTGGGCAGACCCCCTCCCAGATGGGGAAAGAGCAGGACAAACGCTGTGCTGTCCCCCCCTTTCTTCCCGAGGTGCAGGGTCCTCACACCCGCCAGCACAGCAGGTGGGGTCGCACCGGCACAGGGGCCCCCCTGCCAGGGCATGTCTGACCCAGAGCCCTCAGGTCTTGTCTCTTGGGAGGGGTGGCAGGTGTTGATTTTGGAGCAATGTGCAGACCTGGCTTCCCACCCCCTGAGGGCGCAGGGTGGGGGGACATCCTGAGGGCTCAGAGTTCGGGGGTGGGGGCGGGGGCGTTGGTTCTGGGACACGCGGCACAGCCCCCCGGGCGACTTCCATCTGCCGCGCACCTGCAGCATCTATTTTAGGGAAAGGAGGGGTGATTAACACGGCAAACGAGAGTCAGCCGGAAAAGCCCACCGATCGCCCCTTCAGGCGCAAGAAGAGACAGCATCATCCTTCCAGAGAGGAAACTGGAGGGACCTGGCGTGTTTTCCTGATTTTCTTCGGTCCTTGGCACGTTCACGCTGGTGGCAGGTTACGAGTCACAGAGAAAAATGGAAGGAAGAGATGACCAAGTGTGGCCAGGGCCTGCGTGACCTTTCCTCTGCACAACAGCCACCCAGGTGGGGCCAGGTGGCCCGGACGCACGTGGCCCCCCGCGGCCGGTGTCCCCACCGCCGGCTGCAGCCCGTGTCCCCACTCTGCCGGCTGCAGCGCTGAGGCGGTGCTGGTGGGCTCTCAGGGCTCGCTGGGGCCCAGAGCCTCGTCTGCGTTGTTTTCATCACCTCTTCCCAGGGGGCTCTGAAGCCACCCCTGCCTCCACCCTGCAGCTAAAACTGTTCCTGCACGGGGAGGGGAGGGACAGAAACAACAGTGTGCCCCTTGCCGGAGTGACATTATTTGTGGTCTTTGCACTAACGCTTTTTGAAAATCCCCGGTAGGAATCACTGCTGTGTTTCCCAGCTACGGAGTTAAGAACAGAACATTCACTCCAAAGTTAGATGGGTTTGTGGTTTCGAGTGCTTTATTATTTTCGAAAAACGTTACTCATCAAGCTGTCAAGTTGTTGGAGAAAACGCAAAGCATTGTATTTTTTAAGGAATATCATATTTGTTTCTCACATCCATCCTTAGATAGGAAGCGGAGGGGAACGGATTCCGGGCCTGGTCCAGCGCCCCGTCCTCCACGAGACACTACACATTCGCAGAGGACGTGGGGTGGCTAACGAGGAAGACGTGTCCCCGCCAGCGAGACGCTGCCCGCAGACGGTGGCCCCCAGCCACAGCAACGGGGTTCACCTTCGCAACATCCTGTTATGTTGTTCGACCCCTAAGGTGCTCTCCGCTCACAGCTTTGTTTAAACACATAATAAAAGTCAATTTTCTGCCTGTGAAACCCCTATATTAATAAAAATGAATCACGCTCCAATTTTGGAAATAAACATTCTGGATTATTTGTTTTCTTTTCAGTGTTATGTATTGACAGGAAGAGAGGAATTAGAAAGCCACTTACGTATTATCGATGTAAATGTGTTACCTTAGCAGGATTCTAAATATTTTATCCTTTTACAGAATTAGAAATGTCTTGTCAAACGCTCACTACGTAAAGAGTGTGTCAGTAGACATGTGAGAGTCACTGTAAACTCTTCTCCAATCTATTCCTGAAAACGCCCCCAGTGACAGGTCAGGGCCGGTCCCTGGGCATTGCACGTGGCCCAGACGTGGACCGAGGGTCTGGTGGCCCGTAGGGTCTTCATTTCTGACTCACTTTTTCTCACCAAAGTCCTGCCAGTGCTCTACCTCTTAGGCTCTTTGGGTGTTCGTGCTTTCTCCGCTCAGTGCTTACAAGTCAGTGATGTACCCGGTGCAGACCCAGAGGCGTATTCCTCACTGCCTGATTGTGCCTGAAAATAAACCGCATCTGAGGTGATCCAGTTTCCCTGGTACATTTACAATTTTGTGATGGAATTTAGGTGGCTGACGCGTCAGAGTGTGTCGTTTTACCTCTGTCTTCAGATACGAGGCTTAAAAAGCAAAACAAACCAAAAACCTAACCGTTGTTCCGTATTCCTTTTCCTCAATTTAAAAACTTGGAAAAGGTAACCTGTCGGAGGCTCATCGGTGCTGAAGTCAAGTTGCTCTGGTGTGACCTGGGCTGGTCAAAACAGACTCCCTCCTTGGTCCTCATATTTGAGGCCATTTAAAGGTCAGCGGTGTAGACTGCACAGTCAGCTGCTCCCATGCGCTAATGACCCCCTGCTAACCCCCTGCGACATGGTGGCGCCCCAAGGTCCTTCCTCCATAGGGCACTGGTGAGGGCTCATCTTCCGTGCGTGTCCACACAGGGACTCAGGGAGCTGGAGACATGTCATTTCCGGGCGTGTCCGTGAGGGAGATTCCAGAAGGGGTGAGCGTTGAGGCCGTAGACAAGGGGCACATAAAGGGGGCCCTGACCCCTGTGGGCAGGTGAACAGCGCGAGAGATGGGAACAAGACCGAGTCTGCACCCTCTTCCTGACCCGGGCCACCCGTCCTCTCCTGCCCCCGGACACCGTGCTCCCGGTTCCCAGGCCCTCCGCCCCACCGATCCCAGCACCGGCGACACTGCGTCTCAGCTTGCAAGCCACACATTGAGGGACTTCTCAGCCCCCACAACCACGTGAGCCGATGCCTACGTACATATCCACGTGCACCCTGTGGGTTCTCCTCTGGAGAACCTGACAACACCTCGTGATGGCCCGCGAGCCTGCGGCCATGGCCTCCATAACGTGGATAACATCTCATACCCAGCTTGAGACAGGACTCAATGAGAAAATAAACATGCATCTACCATTTCCTGAGAAGTGATATAGAAACCGTGTGAAATGTAAACCAAAGGACTGCCCCTTACTAAGGAGAGGGGGAAAAATACCCACCTACCAGCATCTATGCTTGTCTGTCTGTCTGTCCCTACCTGTGTATCTATCTATCTCTATCCTTATATCTATCTATCATCTACCTATCTATGGAACAACCACTGTTAGGCGTGCAAAGGAAGCTTTAGCAAGAAGAATCTCCGGACAGGCTTTAGGAAGCCGGGGGGACTCACCGGGCCCCGAAAGGTGTGAACACACACCTATGTGTCTGAGCACAGGTGCGGCACCGCCCATGACTGACGCCGCTGACTTCTTGGCTCCCTGGTGGGCAGATGGGCTGGTGAAGTCTACACAGCGTTAACATCCCCTCTGCTGCCTGGTCCCTCCACCAAGAAGGGAGGTCTGTCCACTGAAATGGGCTAAGGAGTGGGGGATATCTACAACCTTTCCCACCGGGAGGCCCTGCTGCTTCCATCCGGTCACCCAGAGCCCTGTGTGGCCACGCCGCCCCCGTCAGCTCCCTCCTGGAGACATTGCCTCCCGAGTGGTGTCCAACCCAGAGGGCACCTCCAGGGAAGGGACCTTTAGAACAGGTGTGGGGGGCACAGTGCGGAGATGTTCTAACGTCCACAGAACCTGCGCCCTCCTCAGGCCACACGTGACAGCAAGCCCACGCGAGGCCTCGCCAGCACACGGTGCTGATCCTGCGGAACCTCCCTGGATGCCAGCTCGAGACCTGGCCACAAACCGCCGGTCTCCCGAACAGCTGTGCTTTGTCACCAGGGGAGGGAGGGCCTCCATGCAGGTGAGTCCTCCCATCACGGGGGTAACTGTGGTCAAGGTGGCGACTTTCACAGCCGTGAGCCTGAGCAACGGGCCTGCCCAGCCACACCGGGTCCCCGTCGGTCACAGGGCCGGCTGCTTTGTCTGGGGTCCGTCCGCACCGTGGACGGGGGAGTGTCTTTGAGAAGACCTCCATGGGACACACGTTCTAGGATGTACTGTTGGGTAAAGCTCCCATCCTCGTTCACATGGGTTCTGGGCTGAGTGACGGCTGGGTGGCTAGATGTAGAAGAATTGTCATTGTGGGAGAGTTTTTAGGTTGACATGTCTGCGTCTGAAAATTGGGCCCCAGTGAAATGCTGGAGAACAGGCAGGGCCCGAATGGGGCAGGAGAGACAGCACGGGGACTGGCCACCATGGCCCGTCAGGCCCGGGCAGGGGACCGGGATGGCCCGGGGTCGGCCACTGCTCAGGTCGGCACAGCTCAGGGCCTGGCCAGGAGGACACAGAACATCCGACGGCCATCGCCAGTCACCCCGCCGCACCTAGGTCATGGAGGGCGTCTCATGGATGGCGCATCAGAGCACGCGGGTGCCAGGCTCCGCGGAACCACTTGGCACGGACTCTCCTCGCACGTCCCCGCGCCCCAGGCCTGACTGATGGGCGTGGACGGACTTCCCCGAGGCCCACGTTGGGAAAGGGCCAGAGCGCACACCCCACGCAGGCAGGCCCCCCGTAAGCAGAGGACGGTCAGGCGGATGAGGGAGGGCCCAGGTGAACACAGGTGAAATGTAGCACCCGCCCGGAGTTCGGTCCTTGGTCCCCCGATCGGAGTGCGTCAGCGGCCCCCAAACCCGAGACCCACCAACAGGCTTTCCGCGGCCTCCCCCCTTCCCAGAGGCCCCCTGCTCTGGCTGACGTCCTGCCAGCAGCGGTTGGGAGCGAGGCTGGGGTCACAAATCCGTCCACCCGCACGGCCTCCGTGGGCAGTGTGCCAAGCTGCTCCTCCTCGCCTCGATTTCTCTTTATCTGCAATCTCGCGGAAGAAAACTCCATGTTTATTGCTTTCCAGCCATAGGACAAGCTTTTCCCCATCTGGCTCAACACTGAGGAATGCTTTCCCTGGGTCTCCAGACGCCCAGAGACCCAGGAGGCTGGCGCGTCCGGGGGCACGGAGGCTGCGCCTTCCTCCCCAAATATCCCGTTAGGTCATTCTTGCTCCCGCCACAAGAATCTTGACAAACTGGGAATCGTAATGTGGTAACTAATGACAGGTTATCACAGGCAAATAGGAAATTGAAAGTTCAAGCGAAAACAAAGTCGGAGGTAACGGCCCAGACCAGGCAAGCCCACAGGGGAATTTCTTTGTCCCCCAGGCTGTGGGGGGCTCACCTGGTGACATGTGGCAGGAGGAAACTGGTGCTGGTTGGAAGGATGACTTAGAGCATTGAGAGAATATTTTAAGCATAAAATATTTAAGGAATATTTTAAAATATTTTAATTTTCTAATGTTTATTTTTGAGAGAGAAAGGAGAGACAAAGCACAAGCGGGGGAGGGTCAGAGAGAGAGGGAGACACAGAATCCGAAGCAGCTCCAGGCTCCGAGCTGTCAGCACAGAGCCCGTCGCGGGGCTCCAGCTCACGAGCCGTGAGATCGTGACCCGGGCCGAAGTCAAACAATTAACCGACCGAGCCACCCAGGCGCCACAGGAATATTTTAAAGATTTTAATTAATTTAGTGATTTATCAAAGTCTGAGAAAGGAAATAGTCCTAAAATAAATGATGTTTCATTAGTTCTAGAACTGTGATTAGCCACGATGGATTATGGTTAATTATTAATAACCACAATTAGTCATGTAACCACTTGATTCCCGGTCACTGAAGGGCACAGAGGTACAATCTTGTTTGCTCTATTTGCAAAGTAGGTCTTGGATCCACCCAGACTTTGTTATGGGGAAGGGTGAGAAGAGCTCTACAGGAGTTTCCTGTCTGGGCTGCACGCCCAGGGCCCTCCCGGCCTCCTCCGGGCCAGACCCTCCCTCCGCAGTAGGCTCTCGGTGTCCACTCGGGGCACCCTGACATCTGTGTCCAGGGATGGCGACAATGTGCAGAAGTACTTGGAAATCCTGGGCCGGAGAGCCTCCTGTGCCTCCATGACCCTCCGAGGCAGAGACCCCCTCAGTCGGGCCCCCCACGGATCCCTGGAGTAGACGATGGGGGGAGGGACTCGTGAGAGACGTTTTGCCCGATGTAGCCTCTTTTCTTCCTTGAGAAAAAGGAAAAGCGTTCAACAGTGTTGTTCTGAAATTAAAAAGCTGCCTCTTCAGACTTTGTTGGAAGACACAACGGAGTCCGTCTGGGGCCCCAGACGGGCTGCACCAGGTCTGGCTGTGCCTGGGGTCGGTGGGCTCCACCTTGGCACGCCGCTTCCGGAGGGCCCGACATCCGCCCTGCTCCAGGCCTGCCCACCCTGCCTGGAAAGCCTGGGGTGAATGTGCCACGTCAGCCTTGGGGCTGAGAGAAAGGGGGTGGCCGAGCCTCGTGTCCCGGACATCGGGAGAACCGCCAACCCCGGGCCACCGCGTGCGCACGGAGTGGGAAAGGGACCGCCGGTCAGCGCCAGTGAACACCCTGGGAAGGCCGAACGTGCTCCCCGGGGAAGTCTGTCCTCCTCCGAGCCCTCACCCGCGCATTCCCCTCCCAGCGGCTCGGCTCCTGAAACGAACACTGCTCCCTCTGCTGCCTGCACTCGCCCCTGCCCAGGCACCGTGCCCGCCACACGTCACCTCTCTACAGAGGCCCCCACTGACGCCTCGGTGGCCCCTCCACGCTGTCACCGTGCTTTACGTTCTTCACAGAGGGGTCACTACCGGGTGCTCCCTGGTGCGTGCGGGCGAGGACCGGCCACCTCTCAGCCCCTAACTACCCCAAGCTTAGGGGAACAGGGACCTGGAAGTTGCTGGCAGGTGCCCACAGGACGGAGGCATCCAAGATGTCCAGTGATGAGAACCAAAAGTCAGTCATTGAGAGAGACGCAGTGTGACAGAAGGAATGACCGTGCCGCACAGGCACGCGGGAATAGAGGGCTGGCGGCCTTGGGGTCACCCTGGGTGAGGTGGGTGGCAGGGACAGGAAGCACGGCCTCGATCAGTACAATGCTGAGCCGTTGACAAGGTCCTTGCTCTTACCGTGTCAGCCTAAGGGCATGTCTCCCTTACAGAAGATGACGCTGAAACCCAAAGAATCGCAGAAATGTGACCAGGACACACACCCGCCTCGCGCCCAGGGCGGCGGAGCCGGACCCGTCAGGGCACCGCCACCACAGAAGGTGAGCTCCAAAGCTGGCCCCCGCAGAAGCCGGGACTCCACCTGGACGACGGGGGAGAGGACATGCCCTGTGGGAGACGCTGAGGTCCGGGCTGAGTCTCGCTGGCATCGGGCCCGGGGCCCAGAAAGCAAGCGGGCGCGGGCAGCGGAGGGTTCTGTGCAGCCACGCGAGCCGAGAGCCGCCAGTCAGAGAAGAGCGACGGCGTTGGACAGCGGCCCTCCCGGAGCACCTGGGTGACACTCGCCTGCAGAAAGATGGCCAAGGAACCAGCGAGCGGCCCGGGTTCACACGAAGACGTGAGCGGCGGCCGGCGGTTCTCGACCAGACGCGGGTCCGGTTGGGCCCCTGAAGGCGCCACCCCAGAGAGCACAGGCGCGAAAACGTGGCAGCCTGGGCCATCGGCCAGGCCAAAGTGGAGAGAGAAGTCGGCTTTATGCTCCAAGAAGGGTTGAGAATAGGCCCCCAGCAACTTTGTCTGGCGGAATTGCACGTTTAGGCTTATGCCTGTGCTTTGCATTGGAAAAGCTCCAAGTATTTTACGACCTGAAAACGTATCGTCTTGCTGTTTGTTCTCAGTACCGCGTCTGTAACCTCTCACAACATTTTTTAAAAATCCCCCTTTGGGAGTGAAGAAATAAATGTTATTCGTTATGACAATTACCGCATTATGTTTATGCATCCCCCTGACAAAGAGTTTGTAACAGCAAGCGGACGCGTCTCCCGGAGGCCGGATGAGGTTTCCACGTGCACCGCATGTGGCCAGTGGTGGCACCACAGATGTGGGACAGGCGTCCAGGAGTTGAGGCTGGAGCCGAGGACGGTACCGAGAGACAGTGGCGGACCCGGTATCCGAGCTCCAGACCACGTGGTCTCCAGCGCACAGACACGCGGCATCTGTGGGTCCCGTTTTGTTTCCGGCTTCCCTGAAAGCGGCCGAGGTGCGGGCCCCCCGCACGGAAAGGCCAGCCCGTGACAGAGGGCGGTCCGCTCACTTCAGGGGACAGCAAACAGTCCTGCTTGGTAGAGTTGGACCATCTCTCATCAAAGGAACCTCCCAGAACCCGCGTCTTACTTGACCCTGAGAACTGACCGTGGTTGGGAGCGCGTGCTTCTCAGGGCGAGCTGGAGAGTGACAGGGAGCACGCCGGTGGCACGTGTGCTGGCAGGAGCTGGGTGTTCCAGGTCAGTGACGCCCCCTCCTCCCTCCGTGGCCACCCGTCCTCCACCACCCCCCCTCCGAGACGGCAAACCTCGCGGGGCTCAGCTGTCGGCCACCCCAGGCGCCCCGTCCGCACCCACAAGCTTCTTCACCAAAAGCCCTGGATTCTGTGTCACCTTTGGGTTAGAATCACGGTTCTGTTCTTCCCCGAAAGGTTCAGAGTTTGCAGGTGGGTTTCCTCGTCACCGCTGATGGCGGCAGGTGGACTATGAATTGGATACGATGTCGCAAACGACCGTCACAGACGGGCCTCATCGTGGGTTCCGTGGCTCGAACCACACGCAGCGTTACGGCAGCCTGGGGAAGGACGCTCGCCTCTTCCAGGAGGGCCTCACGCGGGCTGTGCCTTCCATCCAGCATGGCGCCCTCCTTGTTCTTCCCCGAGGCTCTGGAGCACGTTCCCAGGGCGGGGAGTGGCTCCCAGGCTGCAAGAACGTCTCCTTACGGATCGAATTATGAGTATGCCTCATGCACTGGTTTCACTTCCTCGGGAAAGTTTACAGATTCGCAGCAAACTTTTGAGGCAAAGTTTCACGGAGAAGTTCAGAGAATTGAAATACTTCCATTCTCCACCCTCCCCTCTTGCCATAAAACGCCACCTTTCCTCAAACACCACCTAGAACGCGAATGCCTCTCGGTGACGGGGAGACTCGTGTGCAAATGTGGCCGGATTGTTCCTGCGGATACAACCCTTGATAATATTCTGAAGACCTCGGTTCTCAAGCTCTCTGAGTTAATGGTTCTGGGACATCATTGAACAGAGACAGCTTCTAACGGAGGACCAGGGCACCAGGCTCGTGCCGGGGACCGGAGCCTCGCAACCCCCTCGGAGCCCAGAGACGAAAGCTGCATCCAGCCGCTCAGCCAGACCCCGGCCACTTGGGCACTTTCATTTTCTCTTCGCCTCCTCGTCAGACGCGGCATCGGGACCAGTCCACACCGCGGGAGCCCGGTCCTGACCTCGTCCACACCGAGCCTCCTCTGTGCCTCCGGTGTCCTCCCGCGGTCCCTTCTGCTGTTAGCACGCCAGCAAGCATGGCTTCCCCAGACGCCCCAGTCACCCCGCCTCACCCCATAAACCAGCAAGACCCGCCACTCTCCTCGCTACGACTTTTCCCAAACCCACTAATTGACCCCGCCCTGGCCCCCCCGCCCTGTTGGATGCTGGTGAGGCTCCCGTGGGTGCAGGTGCCTCTGGAAGTGTGGTCACCGCACTCTTGGCCAGTGGGGAGACACCGGGGGGGGGAGGGACAGGACCCAGCCTCTGGTCTCCAGGCGGGGAGACCCCGGGGGGGCAGGACTCAGCCTCTGGTCTCCAGGCAGGGAGACCCCGGGGGGGCAGGACTCAGCCTCTGGTCTCCAGGCGGGGAGACCCCGGGGAGGCAGGACCCAGCCTCTGGTCTCCAGGCGGGGAGACCCTGGGGGGGGGGCAGGACCCAGCCTCTGGTCCCAAGCGGGGAGACCCCGGGGGGACAGGACCCAGGCTCTGGTCTCCAGGGCACCTGCCAGCATGGCTTCAGGCACCAGAGAGTCAGTTTGACATCAGCGGGGTGTGGAGGGTGGCCAGGTCAGCAGGATGGAGACGTGGCCACTCCCCAAGTCTGTCTCCCGCAGTGGCTTTCAGACGGGCTCATGGCAGAGCAGGGTGGCCATGAGGGGCCCCGGCTCCTCAGCTCCCGCCTCCTCCAGGCTGGCCGTCAGCTGGGCCAGATGCCGGGACTATGCCAGCACACCTGCCTTGCCAGCTGGGCCCTGCTGGGCTGGGCCTGGGAGGCTCTGTTGGTGGAGGGGGCTGGGCAGGAGGAATGACCCTGTTTCTCCCGGGTGGTTCCAGGTCCCATGGTGTCCTGCACCCCATGGTGGGGTTCCTTCTGCAGGGTCACTGCGTCGGGGGACACCAGCCCGGCAAGACCCCACCCTGCCCAGAGGAGCCAGCACCAAAGGACCCGTCCCTCCTCCGGGTCCCCGTTTTTGCAGACCTGACCTCGTGCGATGGCTCCCGCGTTTCCTCACGTCGAGGCTTGGACTTGAGCTCACACAACAGTCACCAAAAGGTTTTAAGCAGGTAAGAAACGTCCCCAGGGTTCTGTTTTCAAGAAATCGTCTATCCGTTAGGCAGAGAACAGAGGGAAGTCGGCTGAGGGGGGGCGGGGAGGGGGCCGGGAAGGAATGACCGGTCTCTCGTACCTCCAAGTGGCCTAAGTTACAGGACGTGGCACCAGGGGAGACCACCCTCTGAGACTTTTCCTTACAAAAAGCGATGCCACACAGATCGTGGCAACGGCACATTTCACAAAAAGCCTTGACTTTCAAACAAGAGGCTTGGATGATTCAGGGTAGCGTTCACTCACCCTAGCAACGGTCTGTTACAGCTCAAGAGGAGTGAAGGGGGAAGGGTGTCATCTCTACTGAGCGCGGGGCTCCCGCTGGGCCTGTGTGAGGGGAGGTCTGCTGCCCACGGTGCTTTGCCCTCAGCGTGTGCAACGGACACGCTTCACCACAACCAAGGGGACACGAAACTCCTGTAAGCTCCTGGGATGAGGCTCCTTTTTCCATCCCAGACGAACGGGAACAGATATTTGTGGGGTTTTGTTCACTTACCTCGCCCAGAAAGCCTGGTATTCGTGCTTTAACGTCACTGATGCAGAAAGGCCGACACTGTTTTTATCACCGGGGACAAGGAGACAGGTCAGCAGCGGCCGTGACATGTGGCGCAGACGTGGGCCAGGCAGAGCCTCTCGAACCCGAGCCGCAGGCCAGTGAAAGCCACGTCCCCCCAGAGCGCGGGTGGTGGCCGCGCAGCGGGAAAACCCTTTCTGTGGCCTGTTGATCGTTCGCGGGGCTCGTCCTGTTTTATGGCTCTGGTTTTGACGGCTCTCTTACTCAGCAGAGGGTATGTCCCATGAGCCGCCGCGGTGGGGCAGGTTTGCAGGTGTTCCGGAAGCCAGGGCTGACGTCAGGGTGTCTGCGAGACGCGGCCCGGCCGGTCGCGGCCAGGCCTTCCCTGACGCGGGCGCCTCTGTGTTCACCCGGCCTCTGCGCCTCCTGAATGGGTTGTGACTACGACCCAGAGCCTCCAGACCCTCTCAAGCCCCTGCCCTCAACTCAGACGTCTTTGCCGTCGGATACAAAATACACGGAATTTGGTGCCTTTGTTGCTAACCCTTGACGCCGTCTTTCATCCAACGTGTCTGCATCATACCGTCCTTGGCGACATGGCACTGAGCATAGGTGACTGTCAAATATCCCACACTTTGTAACCAGATTTCACTTGTGCAGCCGCCGAGGAAACCCTACATCACGGGTGCAGGTCAAGCCCGAGTCCGTAAGGGGGCTGAGCTCACCTGCCAGCTTCTCAGGGAAGCTTCCTGAGCTCAGCCCCAAAGGACAGGCCTCCGTAGACAGAAGGGCGGCCGACCCTAGGTGACATGACCGTGATCTCCTGGCCTCCCCTCCCCCGGCTGCTCGACCCCAAGGCACGTTCAGGGCTGCATGACCAGGAAAAAGCGCCCACTACGTGCAGAGTCTGCATCAGGCGTGTTACAGTCTGAATAAGAGTCGAGAGGTTTCACCTTTCCTCTTGGTCTCTGGAAAACCTCAGCACGCATGGGCATGGCGAGGGGACAGCATCTAGAGCTGCTGCTGGAGGTAAATCTGTTCGTGACAGTCAGGGCCTGCCTGCCCCCGGGGCCCTGCCCAGGACACAAGGTGCAGATTTACAACCAAACCTGTTTTCCCAAGGTAACCGGGGCCATTTCCACTGCTGACACCTGTCCATGCACAAGCAATAAGGTCCCTGTTCCTGGTTAACTTCTGTCTCGTGAAGGACAGAATCACAAGCAGATGCTGGAGTACAACGTAGTAAGCACTCCACTGCATTTGCGAAGCGAAGTAGCCTTGAAATTGTAGAAAACTGTAAGCCCATCTCAGTGGGCCCGGTATAGACGTGACCCACCATAGCGGTAGCTTTTCTATTCCAGTCTGTCACCCAAACAGTAAGTGATATGGATGGATAAATCACAGATGTCACTTTTCCTACGATGAAATCTGGAATTATGAGTGTTGTATCACTACAGCAATAAGAAAACGCGGCCTATAGATGCAACTTTGTAGCAACGTGCGTGTTACTTTGGCCCACAGACGGCTTCCTGCAAATTCCAGCTCTGTTCCACAATCTTTGCTCTGTGACTGCCACTTTGAATAATCTAGGCACACAAATTGGAGAGGAAATGAGGAAGGTGGTTTGCATGTTATCAAACCCCACATGTTAGCAGTCACATGTATTTTTGCACAAACAGTCCGTGCATAATAACCCAGCCCCGGGAGAACCCCGGCCGTGGGATGGGCGGCGGGGGCGGGGGTGGGGGGCTGTCAAGGTCCTTGCTCAAGTTTAGAAACATGCGCAGCACAGCGATCAAAGAACCTGCTGAGTTTTTTGGTTCCTAGTTTCAAAAGCTACAAAGTACAACCCCTTTCCGTGGATAGTTAGCAATCCTGTACCTTCAGACTCCGGCTCGTTTCCCCTTTCCATCTACCCCCCCTGCTTCGTGCGCTCTGCGTCTTGGAACGTGAGACACCTCGTCTGTTGCGGCTGGCATGTTCGCAGACGTGCACGGACGGCTTTGTGACCCTCCCAGCGTATGCACATGCGTGCACGGTATGTGTGTGCGTGCCCGTGTGCATCTGGAGGTGTGCGCTCGTGTGCACTTGAAGTGGGAGAGGAAACAATTTATATCTGTAAATACCGCACCCGACCCAGAAAGTGTGTTACCCTACGGATAGGTTATAACACTGTCCTCTATCCCACAACACATGTTTGAAAGAAGAAGCAGATTTATTGAAGTCTCAAATGACTTGTAAAAACTTCTATATATGGCTTTGAATCTATAGTCATCTAAAAGACAGCATAGCGTATTTGGAATCGTAAGTAGACAAAACGGGTTTGCTGCCTAAACTATAGTGTGTTTTCAGGAAAATAGTAATGAATGTAGTTTAATGTAATAACACAAAGAGAATGTGCACACATTTGGACAGCGTAATATATATGAAAACATGTGAAAAACACGCATGGGTCTGAGGAGAAGTCTTGATCTGAAGAAATCAGGTTTTTTGAACACTTAAGTGCCTTAGTTTACGTCATGTACATCGGTGTGTCAGCTCCGTGACCAAAAGGACGTCCCTTGTGTGTTTGCCGTAGTGAGAGGAGCCCAGGGCTTGGGAACACTGGTGCCGGACAAGGTCCCTCAGCCGTAAAATGAGGAAACTTCCTGAGCCTCCTGTCACATGAACGTGCCGCCGACACTTGCAGAGTGAGCAGCCGGGATCTGGCCAGAGGTCTCCAGGAGCCGGGGCAGCCCCAGGCCCCGGCATGCTGGTCACGGGATGGAAGGACCCCCCAGGTCCGGGAGCAGAGTCCGGGGCCCAGGAGGAGAGCCCCCAAATCGCGCAGGGTGTCAGGCCCTCGGACGGTGGGGTGACAGTCGGGACAGGGCAAGCTCTATGCCAGGCGCCGGTGGGCTGGCCTCTGGGGAAGCCGGCTGGTCACCTGGACGGTGAGGGAGGGGCGGAGGGAGAGACGACTGGGCACAGGCCCACAGTCACAGCCAGGAGCCAGTTTTGGTGAGGTCAGGCCCTGGCTCAGGGCGGGGCGCACCTGCAGGAGTCCAGGCCGGGGAGAGTGGGGGCACGCAGTCTGTGTGGGTATCCCGCAGCGGGCCGTGAGATACACAGTAAGCTGCCAAGTGTGACTATTTCCGAGGAGGACTCAGTGAACTCGTGCATTTTCTGTGCGTTAGTATCCAAATTCTTACTTGAGAGGATCAAAGTATGTATTTAGTATCCAGCACATAAGACTTCATTCTGGTTTTCGTGGACAAACACAGAGGCATGAGCGCGTCCCCTGCTAACAACAGCAACTTCGCAGGACAGCCCCCTGGGACCAGCGGGTTTGCCCCGTAGTGCCCGAACACCGTCTGCGACTGCTGGGTCCACTTCTGTGGACTCGTTCCTCTGAGGCCGTGTCTGCTCTGCTCGGTTCTCTTCTGTCCGCAGGTTCGGAGAGTGAAAGACCCACAAGGACAGGGACCTGGCCTGTGTCATCCACACCCACGTCCACGCCCCACGGACCCAGGCAGGGTCTCAGAGCGGGACCCGATACGACGCAGCCTCGTGCTGCCGTGAATGATCACGCCGGGGTCCCTTTATTACTTGAGGTGGGAAGATTTCCTAAGACCACGTGTGGGGGCTCCTCCCCTGCTGGGTTCGCTGCGTCCTCCATGTTCACACACGTGGAGTAAGGCTTCCTCAGGGCAAGTGGGGCATCGAACCCTGGACCACCCCCTGCCCCCTCCACCAGCCCTGGGGTGCCCTCGAACACATTTCTGGGGAGCCGGGTGAACTGTGGCCTGACCGGGCTCACCGCCCCCGGTCTGCTCTGACCCTGACCACAGGCCCGGTGGGTCGGTTCCCTCCCACGACAGGGGACGCAGAAGAGGCAAGCGTCCGGGTATGTGTGTGGGGAACTCTGTGCGCGCCCAGAGGCCATCAGCCCCAGGAATCTGGATTCTTCCTGTCTTGGGTCATCGTAATTGCTCTTTTCTGGGAAACTTGGAATGTTGGTGTTTGACGAAATTCATGTTACTTATTTAAGGTAAATGTTGAAACTTTCCATTTCATAATAAAGAAAAAGCTAGATGTATTCTCACCAGCCATTAAGGGAACCACAAAGGACTTGCTGATATGTTGTTTCAAAGAAATGTTTTTTAAGTCATGTTTTGGCAAGAAATGTAATACCTACTTCTGGGTTTTGAGCTCTTCTTGCCTAAGACTTCTGGACTTAAAATGTTGAAGACACGACTTCAGTTTAAAAGTAGGAAAATACACAAAACACCAGGATAAGATTAATTCTCCATAATTTAGTGTTATTAAAATATGCAAAACTTGTAGTTTATTAAAGTACAAGGGAAATCCAGACACAAAATAAACTCAAAACGGCGTCGGCAATTCCTCAAGTGATTCTCAAAAAAGAAAAAGTGAAAAACAAAGAGAAGGGCTTAAACTTTCAAATCCTGGTGGAGGAGAGATTGGCGGGGTCTCTGAAACCCCAGGAAGGCCCTGATAAAGCGTGAGTTTGGGGAGCGGTGGGAGCACTCAGTGGAGGAGTGGGAGAGAAGCTAGACGGCCCCCCCAATCCCGTGTGTGTCCAGGGGGGCGCTGGAGATCTGCGCACCTGCCGGGCTCCAGTTCCACAGATGACAAAGCGGGGTTCCCGGCGCCCAGGGACAGAGCCGCCTCGGGAAGGACCGGCTGGGCTTTGTGTCCGAAAGCCTTGCTTGTCATCACGAAGCTGTGCCTGCTTTTTACAAAAGTCAACTTGTGCTCCTGCATGAAAGGTTTGTGTTTTTTTCAAGAGACAGCTTATAAAATAACATCCTGAGAGTCACAGGGTCAAAGTTCGGGGTCCTGGTTCCCTCACCCCGTCGCTTCACAGCTCCCGGGCGCTTCTGTCCGGGCCCTCGGTTGCAGGAAGGGTAACTCATTTGTTGTGAGAACTGAGTGAGAAGCTAAGTAACGTCTGCTTTTCCTTTTTATAATGGAATTGTGTTTTGAGTTTAATTCCACTACATCCGAAATGTATTTTGATGGCGATTTCTTTTTCGTCGCCTTGCCGCCGAGCACAAGGAGCCACAGGAGGCTGGGGAAGGCGACAGGAGTAAGAGGCAGGGAACTCGGAGACCCCACGCCTCCCGCCGGCCCCTGCGAACGCCCAGCAGGAACTTCTCTGCCCTCCGGCCCCCACCGATCCTGCATCAGGATGGAGATCAGGAGGACGCTGTGGTGGTGCCCCCCATGGGGAGGGGGACAGATGGCCAGCGTCCCCTGGCTTGGGGACGTCCTGTCTGCTCACTTTTCCTCGGCCCGGGGCCCAGGCTGACCCGCACCCTCACGCTCCATTTCCGGCCAAAGACCCAGTGACCTGATCTGACCCCCTGAGTCTGAGGGGGCTTCTCCCCTCCTCCCCACTGTCTGTTCCTTCAGACCCGCAGGGGAAGGGCCTGAGCTCCGCCTCCAGCCCACGGGGCTCTGTTCGGCCTCATGGCCTCAGGGACCAGCCTGCGGGGCCCAGGGGGAGGCCGTGCCACACAGACCCTGCAGGACAGAGGGGGCGCGTGCGGTGGGGGTCCAGCTCCAGGCCCTGCACCGAGTCCCACCCAGTCTTGCGAGGGTCTTGAACCCTTCAAATCAGTCAAATCTGTCGAAACAAAATCCTCATATCCTGATGCTCCAGAAGCAGCCGTGCTCACATCGGGGTTCAGAACGGGGCTCGGCATGAGATGGGGAGACAGCATAGCGGCAACAGGGACAGCGCGGGGCCCCTCCCCTGCCCCTGCAGGCCGCCCCTCCCCCTCTGCACCTGCAGGCCGCACCTCCCTGCCCCCCCACCCACTGCAGGCCACCCCTCCAGGAGCAGGGCCCCTTCCCAGAAACAGACTCGGGAGTCCCAGGTACAACTCGAATGACGAGCCCCCAGAAGAGGCCTCCGGGCCGGGCCTGCGCGCAGCCAGTCTTTGGGATGAAAGCACAGATGCGCAGTTTAGACCGCAGGGCCCGCTGCCTATGCTACCGTGTCCGGGGCTCCGGGGTGGACACAGCTGCTCCACAGGATGTAAACGGCTGCACTTGCCCTGTGCCGCCCGGAGCTGCCCGGTCTCCACCATCCCCTCGGACCTGCTCTGTGTGACCCGTCCGTCTGTCCCTCCTGCCTCACCTACAGACAGCCTCTGGTGCTGACTGCCTGTCAGCCCACAGGCAAACGCGGCCCAGGGCGGGGGATGGGGCCGGGTTTGCACAGGAGCCGCCTGGCTCCTCCCACAGCCTGGGCCGCCCAGGGACCCACGCTCTGCGTGTTAATCCTCCCTCACTTCCGAGCTCCCGTCCAGCTTCCCAGAACCACCTCCAAAATAAATGACCTGATCCCACGCCTGTGGCCACGCTCTGCTTTAGGGGAACCAAGTGAAGACAAAGTCCGGTTACAAATTCTCCTGGGTGATTAGAGAATGAACCCCAGGAAACTCATCTCTTGTTATCATCAAAGCTGTAACCACCAATCTCTGATAAGCATCACGCCTGACGGCCTTGGTCCTTGGAGGACGGAGCCGGAGCCGTCTGGGCGTTTCTAGGCTTCCCAGGAAGCCCTCTGGCCGGGCCTCCCTCCCCGCCGCCCCTCTGTCTGGGCTCCAAGGCTGACTCTCCTTTTCCCAACAGCGCAGCCTTCTCTTCGCAACCCAGCCTGCAGAGGGGCACATCGAAGCTTTCAAAAATGCATCCATTTGGGGCGCCTGGGTGGCGCAGTCGGTTAAGCGTCCGACTTCAGCCAGGTCACCATCTCGCGGTCCGTGAGTTCGAGCCCCGCGTCGGGCTCTGGGCTGATGGCTCGGACCCTGGAGCCTGTTTCCGATTCTGTGTCTCCCTCTCTCTCTGCCCCTCCCCCGTTCATGCTCTGTCTCTCTCTGTCCCAAAAATAAATAAAACGTTGAAAAAAAAAATTAAAAAAAAAAAACAAAAACGCATCCATTTGGGAGGTCACACCCAGGGTGTTTTGATTCGAATTCGGGTGTTCCTGAGACCCTCTGCCTCATTCGGGGTTGCTGCCCACAGCCTCACTGCCCCAGGCTGGCTGCTCCCGGGGTCCCGCCTTGCGTCCCCCCTGTGAGGGCTACCGACTCCCCTGCTCACACCTGCCCAGGTCTGGCCCTGGGGACGCAGAGAGGAGCCCGGAGCCCGGAGCCCCGCAGAGTCCTGAGCTCACTCCCTCCTCCTCCCCACACTTCCTCGGGGCCTCTGCAACCTTAGGGATGTTCTCCTTGTGAAGAGGCTCCATTACAGGTACAGGGCTGTCTGTGAAGCCCGCGGTGGGTGAGCGGCTCCGGGAGCACCAAGCCTGGGCACACCCGTCCCGTCCCGACCACAATACCGAGGGCTGGAGCGCTTCCCCTCTGTCGGGGATTCTGTCCCAAGTACTTATAACTGGAGCTTAGACTCTCTGGTCAGACGCGGGGTGTGTGAGGGGCGGGACAAAGGCGAAGGCTTGCTCCTGTGGCTGGCACGTCTGCCTGGGGACAGGGCCCAGGGTCTCCAAGCAGTGTCTGGTCACACCCGCCTGAGGCGTGAGGCTGGGGCCTGTGAGCAAAGCGCCTTCTGTCCTGACTTTCCAATCGCCAATGTGCATGTGACACCTTTCCTGGGAGACAGGGCCAAGCACAGGCTCTGTGATATCCCCTCGGGCAGGAGCCAGAGCAGGGAGGGACTCCTGGGCCCCACCAGGAGTGTGCCTGCCCCTCTGTTCCCGCCATGTGTGCGGCGAACACGTTTGTGACCCGGCGGCCTCCCCTCCCGTCTCGCCTCGTGCAACGTAACCCGATGGGGACAGGCAGCCGGTGACCTCCATGGCCCGCTCCTCCACCTCGTCCAGCAGTGGCCTTGGGGGGTCCTCTCTCCGAGGACCCCACTGGCATCTTACGAAATTCCCAACGTAGTTGTTTGTCGACCCTTGGAGGTCACAGAGATCTCTGGGCAACACGGAACACCGCGGACTCACCGGTCGGAAGCACAGCAGGTGCACGTGTCCCTCATCTTTCACGGCGGTTTTTGGGGAGTCTGGGAGTCCCTGTGGCAGCAAGACCCGTGGCTCACGTGGCACAGCTGGGGTCCGCGGCAGGGGCAGGGCTGCACGGGGACAGAGGCTGGGCCACAGAGACTCAGCTGCGTGCCCAGCGGTCCCCCCCACCCCGATGTGGGGCTAAGCCTCCGTTAACTCCTCACTCGGTGGATCTACCCCACTCCCCCCACACTGTCTGCGCCCACACGGAGGGGCAGAGCCACCCCGGTCACTGTGGCCTTGTCTCCCTTCCTCTGAGGGAGGCTCAGGGCCCAGAGGAACGAGGCTCAGGCTGTAAGTCACAGTCAGAGATCAGGTCACAGACACGACTCCGGAGCCCGTTCCCACCACTAAGTCCGTTTTCTCTTTCCTCCCACGTCAGGATCCCACCACGATTAGTGGCACTGAGGAGGCCTGGTGGGAACTGGGACCAGGAAACAGGGCAAAGCCACAAGCCGCGGGGCACACGGCCCGGCGCCGACGCGTCCGTGATCACCTGAAGCCTTGATCCCCACAAAGTAAGCGTCCTGAGATCAGTTTGAGTTACCGGTCTGGCTCATGGACTACAGTTAGATGTGTGTTCCTCAGTTTCCTTTTTCTCATTGAGGTGAAATTCAAAATTAGCTGCTGTAAAGTGCACAACTCACTGGGGTTTAGAGCTGTCACCAGGTTGTAAAACCATCACTTCTATCTGGTTCCAAAAACGTCACCACCCCAAATGACACTTCTGTGCCCACTGAGCAAGCAGCCCCATCCCCCACTTCACGGCCCTGTGGCCACTCATATCTGCTCCGTGTCTCCGGCGACTTTGCTAATCTGAATTTTTTTTTTTTTTTTTACTTTTTTACATTTATTTATCTCTTTTGAGAGAGAGAGAGAGAGTGAGAGCGCAGGGGAGGGGCAGAGAGAGGGGGAGAGAGAGAATCCCAAGCAGGCTCTGCGCTGTCAGCACAGAGCCCGACGCGGGGCTCCATCCCATGAATTGTGAGGTCATGACCTGAGCTGAAACCCAGAGTCGGATGCTTAACCGACTGGGCCCCCAGGGGCCCCCTGAGTATTTTAAATGAAGGGAATTAATTGTACGACATGTAACCTTCTGTCTGGTTTCTTTCCATTACTCAGATTCATGCACATTCAGCATGTCTGGGCTGCCTCGTCTTATGGATGAACAACAGCATTTTACATTCGGTTCGCCACCTTTCGTTTACCTTCCACCTGCTGAAGGACATTTGCATTGTTTCCACTGTTGGACCACTGTGGGCAGTGCGTTAAGAACATTCAGGTACCAGTATCGGTCTGAGCTTCTGTTTCTACGTCCTTAGGGTGTATGTCTGGGCTCATGCGGTATCTCCACGGTCAACCTTTGGAAGAACCGCCATGGTTTTCCCGCAACAACTGATCCATTTTTTGTCCAACCAGCCATTGGTCCCAATATCCACGTCCTTGCTAATTAACACTCATCTTTCTTTCATTGTAACCATCCTGGCGGGTGTCAGGCGGCTTTGACTCGCATCTCCTCTCCCTGGCGACCAGTGACGTTGGGCACTCTTCACCTGCTTATTGGCCATTTGCTCATCTTTGGAGAAATGTCTACCCAAGTGTGCTGTTCATTTTTTAATGGAGTTTTGTTTTGTTTTGTTTTCTTGTTTTTTCTGCCTTTGTTGCTGTTGGGTTGTAAGGGTTCTTTATGGATTCTTAGACTCCGTCAGATCTACGATTTGTAAATACTTTCTCCCATTAGTGATTTGTCTTTTTTTTTTTTTTTTTTCAACGTTTATTTATTTTTGGGACAGAGAGAGACAGAGCATGAACGGGGGAGGGGCAGAGAGAGAGGGAGACACAGAATCGGAAACAGGCTCCAGGCTCTGAGCCATCAGCCCAGAGCCCGACGCGGGGCTCGAACTCACGGACCGCGAGATCGTGACCTGGCTGAAGTCGGACGCTTAACCGACTGCGCCACCCAGACGCCCCATTGTGATTTGTCTTTTTACTTCTCTGATACACAAATGTTTTTCATTTGGGGAGAGTCCACTTTGTCCACTGTTTGCTCCGCTACTCAAGCTTCTTTGTGTCAGACTTAGGAATCCGTTGCCAAATTCACAGTTGTGAACATTTACCTGTGTTTTTATCTGAGATTTTTGTGATCGTAGCTCTTCGAGTTAGGTGGCTGATTCATTTTAAGTTCATTTTTTGTATGTCATGGGAGATGAGGGACAACTTTATTCTTTTACATGTGAAATCCAGTGTCCCTGATTGGAGATTATTCCTTCCTCACCGGGTGGTCTTGGAACTCTTTTTGAAAATCATCTGGACTCTCTTCTATCTGTCTTTGGCAGTTTTGAACACAGCAGCTTTGTACCAAGTCTTAAAATCAGAAAATGTGACTTCTCAGCTTTCTTGTCACTCTGAAATAGTGTTTTGGCTGTTTGGAGCCCTTGCCATCCCTTAGGAATGTGAGGTTCCGCTTTTCCATTTCTGCAAATCGGGTTGTAAGGACTTTGATGGAACAACGCTGAGTCTGTAGGCCCAGGGTTGCTGGCTCTGCCCCACGATAACCCTTCCCATCTGTAAACGTGATGGGTCTTTCCACTTATGTAGGTGGGTGTTAGTCTCTTTCAGCGACATTATCCAGTTTTATTCCACTTTCACCTCTTTGGTTGAGTTTATTTCTACGAATTTTGTTGCTTTTGATGCTTTTGTAAGCCGGATGGTTTTCTTCATTCCCTTTTCGGATTATGTATCGCAGGGAGGTCGAAACACGCCCGGCGTCACTCTTCAACTGCTGAGCTCCCCACTGTTTCCTCCGTGTGGGCACACAATTGATATAAACACTGTCATTAAATTTAAGGTGTACTCCCATTTTTTTAATGTCTGAAAGTTACAGCACTAGAAGAGAAAGATCTTGGGAATTAAAAAAGGCTGTTATCTTAAAAAGTCCTTTACCTGAAATATTTGGTCATTCTAGCAACAGGTTTCAGGATGGTCGGGTGTCGTATGACATGCAAAAGCCCAAAGGGTAGTGAGCTGTACAAACGCTGCCAGGCTAGGCTGTTTGAGCGTGTTTCTTTGTCCCCTTGCCTGGGGCGAGCCTCAGTCTGCGGTCCCCACCCCTGCTCTGAGCTGGCTCAGGGCCCACCAGGTGAGGGCTGATTCTCCCCAAACACAAGAGAGAAACTCCAAAATCTGATGGAATCCTCCTTCTGTGAATCCCCTGCCTCCTCCTTCCAGAGTTAGCGGGAAACCTGTCCCTGAATGCGACGATTCTTACCTGCAAGGAAGCAACTTCTAAGATTATTCCTCACGGAGAAGTTGTTTCTGTAAGGTACACATTTACTGCGTGCATAATATTTTGTTAATGTTTATTTATTTTTGAGAGAGAGATAGAGAGACAGAGCGTGAGTGGGGAGGGGCAGAGAGTGAGGGAGACAGAGTCCGAAGCAGGCTCCAGGCTCCGAGCTGTCAGCACAGGGCCTGACGCGAGGCTCGAACACACAAACCATGAGATCATGACCTGAGCCGAAGTCGGACGCTTAACCGACTAAGCCACCCAGACGCCCCTAACGTTTTTTATTTTTGAGAGAGAGAGGGGAGGGGGGGAGGGGCAGAGAGAGGGGGAGACACAGAGTCCGAAGCAGGCTCCAGGCTCCGAGCTGTCAGCACAGAGCCCGACACAGGGCTCGAATCATGCTTAACTGACTGAGCCACCCAGGTACCCCAACTGTGTGCATAATATTAAATACAACCTTAAATATAGATCTTTAAATATTCCATATTAAATATATAATAATGTATTTAATATATAGGTCCTGTTTAACAATGCAGGAACAATAGGTCTTTGTTCCAGAAAGTCATATTAAAAAGAAAAATAATTCCAGTGTTAATCGTGTTAATAATTCCACTGTGCGTTGTGTCCCAACCCAGAACAACTGAAAAATTTTCACAAATAGAAAAATACATGCACAGAATGATAAAACAAATGTATACAAATAATACAACTTGGAAGTAAATAAATAGTGTGTAAAATAAAGCGTAATCCAGTTTTATCATCCTAACACCCTTTGGTCTTTTTGCTCGACTTTTCTTTTCCAAACCCTTCGTATGCTCACAGTTAACCTGCAGTCACACTGTCCTTGCGACATGCCATCACAGCACGGAACCCCGGGGGCGGAGTGAGGGCTGAGCCCCGGTGTGTCCCGGGGGCCTCGGGTGCGGCCTGGGAGCCAAGGGGACAAGGTGGGCGCGTCCCAGGGGCCTCAGGGACGAGGCAGGTGTGACCCGCGGGCAGCAGGGAGCCCTCCCCCTCGCCCCTCTGGGGCAGCTGGTCCCACCACCCGGGTCCACCCACGTGCGGTCATTTGACCTAGACGTGCTCCTGGCGGTGCCCAGACCGAAGCCGCCTCGTCACGGCGTATTCCGAGTGTGTCTTGCCTGAAGGCTGTGGTGTCGAAACATCACTTCTCCTAAAGCGTGTGATGTGCTTGGGGGGGAAAGGTCGCGCTCTGGAGAAGGCAGGATCTGGAAACGCCGAGTTTTCGGGGCCGCCGTGCCGGGAGACGTGAGCTGGACGCCGCTCGGCGAGGCCGGCTCGCGACTACCGGGCCCGTGACCACCGAGGGGCCGGCCCGCCTCCGTCCGCAGGGAAGCCTGGCAGGTAGGGACCCCGTGGAGGGACAGGGCTGCCCACGCTGTGTGAGGACAGTGAGGCTCAGCCGGCGGCCGTGGGCTGACGCTTGGCAGGAACGCCCCACGGCTTCCCCGGAGCAGATGGCGCTGCGCGGCGCTGGCCACGGCTACTCTGGTCCCCAGACCGCACCTTGGCTGCCAAGTCGTTCCCCTGGGAGCAGGGCTCGGCCAGGCCCGGGCTGTGCCCAGAGTACTGGGATGTTCCCGCCTCCGCGGGATTCCAGGCTGCGGCTCAGTCGGATCTCTTTGAGGGTCTTTCTGTTCTGCGCAGAGCCCTACCCGGCAGGTGCGGGGTCCACGCCGCAGGCCCCCAGCCCAGGGCCTGGGCGTGCTGGGTGGCCGTCCGTTCCCATCCTGCCGTCCCTGCCAAAAACACCGTGCTGTGTAACTCAGACTAACTGAGAAAGACCTGCCTGAGATGTTGAAACCCACAGAAACCCCAGAAGGGACCCCATGTAACCTACAGTTGGTGATGCCGGCTGCCGGTGATGGCCAAGGGCCGGACTCTGTCCTGGGACCATCTCCCCTCCCCGGCACTAACAGACCCCGTTCCAGATCCTTGTGAGAGGCTGCTGCACTGCCTCCTCCAGGGCTCCTGTGCCAGTGAAGGCGTGTGCACACGGCACCCGGCTCTGGGTCCAGTGTTCAGTGGACCCGGCTCTGGGTCCAGCATTCACGGCACCGGGGGCTAAGCCCACCCCACATCCATGCAGCTGCAGCTTTTTCCGGAACAAATAAGATTGGGGGCATGCGGGTTACATTTGTGGGAACCCTGCCCAGAAGGAAAAGAGGACTACAGAGTGGGACACGAAATGTGTCCTGTTCCAGGGGCGCCGCGTTCCTGTCGGTCAGTCGGTCAGTCCTGGGAGAGGACGGCCCCGGGGTCCATCACACACTTCTACTTGCTATAAATCACACAGAAATAACGTCCGGAGAGACGCGTCTCACACTCCCACCCGCCTCTCGAGCGTCGTCCTGAAGTGTGTCCAGTTGTGTCTTTGGAAAAATGTGCATGACGCTCCCTCCAGTAGCCACCACGGCCCAACCCGAATCACTTCCCTAATTGACTTCTCTCTCAATTTGCCAAAGGCTCCCGTTTGAGGTGCAGGGGCCCCGCGGTCCCCCCGCTTTATGTCACAGAATCCCCCCTGCGCCCCCAGTTCGAAGCAGGGCTTTCCTGCCCCCGATGACTGGTCCCGTGCCGTGTAGCTCCGGCGTGTGACTCGTTCCTGCTTCTTTCTGCCAAACGCCCGTGTTCCCCCCCATATCTGACTCCGACGTAACAGAAACCCAAGGCCGCTGGGAACCCAGAGAAAGCCCACCACCCTCCCGCTGCGCGCCGGCTTGTCTGTGTCTCTGCCGCCGGCCCCGGTGCGCCTCCGTCCCTGGTTTGGAACGAGTACAGCTCGCACGGGTCCCGCTCGCGTTAACGGGGCGTCTCCCGGGCGGTCAGTGCTCCTCTGAGTCCCTTCGGGGACGCCCCCCGAAACTCGCCGCACAGCTCGAGCCGCAGGCGGGCAGGGGCACCTACTGGCCGTGTCCTGCTCGGCTGTGGGGCTGCCCCACACGGGGTTTCCTTCTCCACGACGACCCCAAACCTACACCTTAACCTCGGTGGGGGGGGTGGGGGCACAGCTGGGACCTGCAGACAAACGGGCTCACGTTGAGGGGAGCAACACGTCACCCCCTCCCTGTTGGGGTATGTCTCCCTTCCCCCCAGCAGGAACCCTGCTAATTCTTCTTAAAAAAGGGAAAGAGATTCGTTTATAGAAAACCTTTTTACAATTTATTTCCTGTTATTAATCTTTAAAGTATAAAAATGAGGCTGCAGCTAGATAAAAGCAGGGTTTCAGTGGTGAGATTCTGACCATGTGAACAAATAAATAAATATTTACAGTCTTTGGCAAAACAAATGGTTTCATCAATCTGGAAGAGAAGTTTGTTCAAAAAAAAAACATAAATAATTTACCGAAAAAATATGGTACATTCTAAATATTCACATCATCATCGCACAGCACTGCGTTTTTCGTCCGAGCGACAGCCACACGGACACCTGTGCACTCTCCGCGGCCGTTACATTTAGTCCAGTTCCCAAACCCCCGCCGTCTGGGAACACAGCTCCAAAAACTAAGTGGAAAGTGCAGCAAAACAAAAAGTCAACCTCAAAGGAAGCGACAAACACAACTTTATCAAATGAAATGTGCAAGTTAGGACAAGAGTTATGGATCCTCTGTATTCCACACTATGGAATCGAGATAGAAACATAGAAACAAGATCACTATGAACAGAAAGGGGAGAAAGATTCGCCCGCATCAGACAAGTAAGACAAACTTCTCTTATTAAACCCCTTATGTGGAGGGAGATTAATATTTCCTGCAGAAAGAACATGCAATTTAAAGAGAAAACAAAAAACCAAAAACAAAAACAAAAAACAAAAAATCGTGTATATCATTGTATGACTGATTAACAGGTGTGTCTGGCAAGGCTTGATGCTGATTTTTCTTCAGCCTTTAAGGTTTCAAATCCTACGTACAGCAGAGAACAGGGGCACATACTGGATTAGTGCGTTGGCAACAGTATAAATTAAGGTTCCTTTATCAAGTCTTCGTCATCATTTATTTATTCCCCTTCATTTGAAACACGCTTTGGACAACAGCATACTGTAAAGCTTGTATCTCGGCAGGAAGGTATTTCCTTGTAACAACATCTTTGTATCATATGTGTGCTCTACGTGTATCCCTAGAAATCATGCTATACGTGTGTTACTTGACACATTTAAAATAAGTTATGGTGAATGAAGCTGCATCCTAAAGTCATTTAATAAATATTAGCATTTCTAACTGGAACCTTAATGAAAAGTGTTGCCAAACTAGGTAAGCAACTTTTGCAGAGTTGCAAAGCCCAGAGGAGGAATTAGATGCTAAAGTGCTCTTGCTGACGCATGGTCTGGAGCCGGGCCCCGGAAAAGACTCACGCAGAGACCCTGGTGCTCAGAGAGCAGAACCAAGGGACACGCGGAGCTCCCTCCAGCCCGCCGCAGTGGGATCGCCCACTTCTCTCCGCTAACTTCACCAACGGAGGCCAAGTACGGGACTTCGGACTCCACCGCTGTGGGGAGGGGGGGGGGACAGTGGGGGAAGGGGCTTCCGTTTGTCCTCGTGACCACCGCTCAAGTTCCAGTTAGAGAGCCGGCCCCCCACGTCGGACGAGGTCTCCCGACCTCTGCTACCAGCACGACTCCAGACTCCGTGAACCCGACAGGACTGGCTGCTGTGGGACAGCTCGGACCCAAGAGTGGAAATGGCTTTAAGCACTGAAAGTCGTGCAGCGATATTTTTTTCTGCTTAATTTATGATAATGGCTTGCGCACAATATTCCCTTCAACTCCATATACACATAAATACAGTAAGTAATTACATTTTATATGTAAACGTCATTCTTTTTAAACAAACAAGAAGCGATGTAATGTCGAGCTCAATTGTCACTGCACGGAGTCTCCTGCATCATCAAGCTGTCTTCTGGGCTGGACGTTCACCTGTGGGGCCCACGACCAGTCCCCTCTGAAGGCGCTTGGGCGTGGGGTTGATGTCGGTGAAGGACCCCCAGCGTCAGGGTCAAGGACGGGAGCTGCTGCTAAAGAGAGCGAAGCCGGAAGCACCAGCACAGACTAGGGGTCTAGGCAACAGCGTCTACAGTACATTTCTGGAAATGCAGCCGGTCTTGTTTAGACATCTACAAAATAAACAATACACAGAACGAGGGTGGCTGCACCATGGGTTTTGCTTCGTTTTGTTTTGTTTTACCTGCAACCGAAATATCATTTTAGTTTTAAAAAGCCTCCACAGTATGGACGGGTGTGTGAAGGGTGGCGTGTGTGGGAACGCGTCAGGTCTTTGCCCCACGGAGGGCTAAGGAGACTTCGCCAGAAGCAATGTGCTCGCGTTCCCTTTCTCCCCTTGTGGGTAATTTTCAGTGTGTGAATTTTGAGAAGCATCTCAGAGCCTTACTGACCTCATCTGTAGGAGGGAATGTTTTCATGTCCTCGTGAAGGTATGGGGTCAGACAGTACGGTGAGCCAATTATCTTTCTAGACAGGTAACTACAGAGAACCCCCTCCCTCCCTCCCTCCCCCTTTCCTCCCCCTCCCCTCCCTCCTTCCTCCCTCCCTCTTCCCTCCTTCCTTCCTCCTTCCCTCTTCTCTCCTTCCCTCCTCCCTCTTCCCCCCCCCCTTCCTGTTTTCAGCAAGGGTAGCAATCTAAAATCTAAAATGCCACGGGGGGCCCAGAAGCTGTAAGGAATGCACAGTCACAGGACGGAACGCCAGGTGAATGGGCAGAGCCTGGGAATAACTGGAAAGTGTTTGCTCCACCAGAGACATTCACGTTCAATTTAAAACAAACAGGTAACGAAACAGGACACGACGCAAGCCAGCAAACAAAGCAGCTGCCATCAGCGTATTGCCGTGATGTGCCTTTCAAGGCAGCAAAGTTACATGCACGTCTGTCTCTCCCCCACTCTGTGCCACAAGCCGCCCATAGAGCCGTGTTCTCACCCACCTCGGCATTCGTATTTGAGGTCTGAGAAATAGACCATTTCCTGCGAGAACACAAACAGACCCAGCCGCCCGCCGGCATACGTTTGGTCATAGATGGGTCCCGAGTCCGCCATGACCTGTTTTCCTTCATGCACTAAGACTCTGAACACAGGGGTGCGGGGGGAAAGAAACAAGGTGTGAATGGCAGAGGGCGGGAGGTCCGTCCTCACGGGGCGCCGCCCCAAGACCCACCCCTCCCCACGACAGGTGCTTCAGCCTCAGCCAGAGGGCTCTCCAGTCCCCACCACCTCGGCCTCCCTCCCCGTGGCCTTCAGGTGACATTGAAGCCACGTGCGCCGGGCCCACCCTCTAGGCTGGAGCCTAGGTGGTAGGGAGGGGGCCCCGACCTAATGCCCGGAGCAGGACCCCATGTGCTGACGGCTCCCTGACAAGAGGGCAGCACGTGGGCGAGTAAGCCTCACGTTCAGTGAGTCTGCGCTTCCCCCGTCCTGGCCTCTCGCTGGTGCTGGGGACACTGGGTAGAAGTCGCTGGCACTGGGCCACCCTCACCTTATGTAGCCCGTCTTCGGTCTGTGGGTCAGATGCCACCTGTAAGCAGTGTAGTCTTTCCAGCCAATGTTTTTGGGGTCGTGCCATAACGTGCGCACCTGAGAAAACATCACTCTTGAGCACGGGTGCCGTCTCACAGCACGGACGGGAGTGCCCGTGGCTCACGCGGCCATGAGCCCCGGGAGCGGACCCAAGTCCGCCGACAGGGGCCAGCAGGTCAGTGCCACCAGCACAGGCGTCAGAGCCAGAGCCACGGATGCGATTCCGGATCCCCTGCTTCCTCAACATGGGACCTCGGGCAAAACAGTTAGCCTTTGAAAACCCAGTTGTCCTCACCTCTAGAAGACAGTGGAATCACACGTAACTTACAAGAGGATCATCGACTGTGTTTACGGAAACACCAAGACCAGGCATGGCGTCTTTAATCAGGTAGGCGCTCACTACGAGACTGTTAAAATTACTGTCACTTGGGTTACAATTAAGGAAAACACAAAGGTTGGGCATCTTCGGGGCGAGAACGGCTCTCTTGAGCGTGCTCCCGGCGCCTCGCCGTCCTCACCTGGCCTTGCGTGTTCCCGGTATGCCAGAGCGCGTTCCTCAGGTGCTCGCCGGTGCCCGTGGTGGAGTTCACCACCTTGAGGGACACACCCGAGTAGCCGTAAGCCCGAGTGGGCTGCTCTTCCCAGTAGGTCTGGGTGACCTGCTTCCACATGACCACGTAGAAGCGGCTGCTGGACTGGTAGCCGAAGACAAAGCCGGCGTAGTCATCGTCCCGGTCGGTGTTGACGTAGAACGTGCCGCTGAAGTCCACGGACCCGAACTCGTCAAAACCTGGATGTCAAAGCGGACTTTCGGTGGTGAGGTTCAGGCGGGCCCGGCCCCGGAGGACGTGCCCGGTTCGGCCCCGGGACCGGTGGGCACGGGCGGGAGGAGGCTGGGCTGGGCCCTTGTCTCACACCCACCTCCGCTTCGTGGCTCTGGGGTTAATGAATGTCTGGGATCTAACAACTTCAGACCCCACTTCCTGAGTCTGGCTGACCGTTACTGTGTGACACAGTATTTTGTAAATGAAATCCACACATAAGATGGCTTACTGAGCACAACCTCACAGATGCCTGCCTTCCCATTCCCTCGGTCGAGACCATTTGGCAGGCGTGGAAGGACAGGCACCCGAGAGACCACCCTGACCCCACCACGCGGCTATACAGAGCCTCCCGCATGCCCCGTGGGCACCCTGCCCCCAGGAACCACGAAGGGCGGTGCGAATCTCGAAGGCTCACCGACAGCGATGCCGGGGTCCGAGTTGGCCGTCTGCACCAGCTCCTTGCCCTGATGGCGAATGACCCAGTTGGGGTCGATCTGAGTGGTGCCCTTCGGGTCCAGGTGGACCATCTGGAAGTTCCTGAAGTCGGTCTCGCTGATGGCGCTGTTCTCAGGACACACGTCATCGATGTCTGGGATGCTGTCGTTGTCAAAGTCGTCTTTGCAAGCGTCCCCACGCCCGTCCCCTGGCGGCGGATAGCCGAGAAAGAGAACACACGGTGGGTGGTTGGCCGTCAGCCTTTCCTTGGTGTTCTGTGGGGCCATGCTCATCTTCCCTACTGCGTGGGGCTGGGGGGCTCCAGGAGCCTGGCGCGGTGCTCAGAGTGTGGACAGCAGGCTCCTGCTCACCCCCGCGGGTGTCCCCCGAGACTAGGCCTCAGGCTGGGGGTGAGGGGGACTGCACCTCCAGCTTATTCTCTGACAGTTTCCAGAACGTCTCCTGACAACTTTCATCATCACCCTTGCCTGAAATCTATTCGGATTTAAAGCGGAACTCTTACTCTACCAATGACTTTCCTTGGGGAGGTACAGACTTTTTTCTGGAACCTTCTTCTCAACCTGTCCGGTGGGGTGCGGGCCTGGCAGGCCCCCAGATCACTGGTAGGGGGAGGCGCGGGGGGCCTTGGCCTGTGACCCCCACAGCTGTCCCGTCCAGAGGGTCGGACGGCAGTGTTCTCAGCTATAGCTCATTTCACCAGGAGAACAGACACTGAGTTCGGCTAATTCCCGCCGCCTCCTTCGGGGTCTGCTCGGCTGCTCGCACCTGAGGCCCACGCTGGCGCAGGAGGAGCCGGAAAGCACACCGTGCGCTCAGGGCCGGCCTCTCCCCACCCCGGCCCGTCCCCGGGCTCCCGCGGGTCAGCTTGAGCCGAGCGCTTGCTCCAGGCAGGGTTCCCGACCCCTGCTGGAGTCGCCCGCGTGGCTCTGCCGTGACCCCCGGAGCCGCCCTCAGATCCCGGGTCCCCCACTCGCCTGTGAGTCACGTTGGCTCGGACGCCCACACCCCATCTCCGGTCCCAAAGGCTGGGCGGCCCACACGCGCGGGGGCCCCCGAAGCCACCTTCTCACGGCTCCCCCGGGGCCCCGAACACGGCGTGCACCTCGCCGCCTACTCCACACCCTCCCCGTGGCCCCACTTCCTCAAGACCCTGCCCCCGACGCTGCCCACTGGTTGCGGGCCGCGCGGGGAACCCCGTTCCTTTTCCTGACATTTCACACCCCTTTCTCCTTTGCTTTGTCCTTGAAAGAATAAATCCCCAACCCTCTCTGAGCCCAGATCCCACCTCATCCCGCTCATGACGGGCATGTCTCTGCAGAGACGGCTCATAACTTCTGCGTGGAGCCCGTGGCCTATGGGCTGGCGGGCACGCGCGAAGCTGCTGCACAGGGGCAGGGCACGGATCGCCCGAGGGGGCGGGACACATACTGTCTGAGGAGGCGGGGCGTCTGTCTGATGGGGCGGGGCACGGATCATCCGAGGGGGCGGGGCACAGATCGTCCAAGGGGGAGGGGCATGGATAGCCCGAGGGGGCGGGGCACGGATCGCCCGAGGGGGTGGGGCACAGATCGTCCGAGGGGGCGGGATACATACTGTCTGCGGAGGCGGAGCGACTGCCGTCTGATGGGGTGGGGCACGGATCATCCGAGGGGGCGGGGCACAGATCGTCCAAGGGGGCGGGGCACGGATCGTCCAAGGGGGAGGGGCATGGATTGCCCGAGGGGGCGGGGCACGGATTGCCCGAGGGGGTGGGGCACGGTACCTCAGAGGGTACCTACCGTCTGAGGGGGCGGGGCACGGATCATCCGAGGGGGCGGGGCACCTACCATCGGAGTCCTCCTGGCCAGGGTTGGAGACAAGCCGGCAGTTGTCCCTGTCGTCTGGGACCCCGTCGTTGTCATCATCTGAGTCACAGGCGTCGCCCTGGCCGTCGTGGTCGTGGTCGGCCTGGTTGGCGTTGGGGATGTAGGGGCAGTTGTCTTGGTTGTTCTGGTGGCCATCGTCGTCGATGTCATCATTGTTGTCACACTGGTCTCCCACGAGGTCGTTGTCCATGTCGGTCTGGGGGACAGGGCAGGGAACGGGCTGAGCACCTGCCGGGTGGACGGGCGCCAGGCTGGTCGTGGCCGCGGACCTTGGGGCTGGGCCGCCCCCTGCTGCAGGCGAGCGGCCGAGTGCGTGACTTGGGCAGCAACCTGCGTGACCCAGCTACATGGACTCGCTTCCCGGAAAGAAGAGGCCGGAGAAGCAAGCGCCTTTGTGACGTCATCTGCAACAGTGTATCCCACATACGACAGCAACACCTTACGTGCTGTGTCTTCCAGACGCAAGTCTTGGAAGAGAAGCCAGTCCCCACGTTTGTGCCAGGGAAACAGGCAGATAGCGGAGGGCGGGTGCCGGGTCCCCTCAGACAGGGAGGGCCCACGAACGCAGCCATGGCCACCGAGATTGAAGCCCGCTCAATGAAAGTTTTCAATTAAAATTATTGAAAAGCCCACGCTGTCCCTGCGTGGCAGCACTAATGGAAAGCCACAAGGACACGTATATCCACGAACGATTAGGTGCCCCGATGCCCCCTTCTGCTCCACACACCCCCATCAGTCACCTAATCAATTACCTGATCAGGGTTGTGCACCAGGGGACAGTTGTCGCAGTGATCGCCCACGCCATCCCCGTCTGTGTCTCTCTGGTCGGTGTTGTACACGTAGGGACAATTGTCCCGCTCGTTGAAGACGTCTGCAGATGTTCGGGGAAGATGAGTGTGCTAGCTTAGAAAAAGCACAGAGCTTTTCCCGGCACACCAAGTAACTTACAGCCGAACTTCGGTTTCGTAAAAAAGGAGCTAAGAATACGGGAAAGTATAAATATTATCAGATCGTGAAAGAACGTATGTCATGTTTCCCATTGAAGCCCAAGATGCCTTAGTTTAAAACAGAGCCACTCTCGGAGGCTTCCGGGCGATTCTGCATGGCAAGGAGCTGTCACCCGTGTTCACACGTGTCACCTCTGAGCTCCCCGTGTCGAGCCCGTAGGAACTGAGCGTGGACATGCTACACAGAGGAGCGTGCCCGCGGCAGAGGCTGGCAGGTGCAATACCTTACTTCAAGAGCCCTGGAAGTGGATAGTGGATCCTAGGACACTGGGGCCGTGAGAAACCTGAATTTACAGCGGCGGCAGCAACCCCGTCCGATGGCACAGCCAACCCTCACGATCGCTGCATCGAGAGGAACGCGCCAGACGGGCCGAGGCGCCTCTCGCCTGGGCCAGGTGGGGCCTGAGGGAGCAGGGCGGGGGGCAGCGGGAACAGACCCCCAAGAAGGGCTGGCGCGCGCTCCAGCCGCTGCCGAGACAGAGAGAGGCGTGAGTCGGCTCAGCCTGCAGACGCCTGGTGGGCGGGCGGCGGGCGACCACTGCTGCTGGCGGATGGGCTCCTTTCCGGGGCACCGGCCTCTCCGGCTAAACGTGGCCTGATGGTGTCCGAGGCTCCTAACAGCCGGGGACGCCCGGGGTGCTTTGCCATGGCCGTGCCGTGAATAGCTGGAAGTAAGGGTGTGGGCAGAAAAAACCCGGGACAGGGCGGCAGACGCGCCTGCCTGCAGTGTGGTTTGGTGAGGACACAGGACCGAACACTTGGGCCTCTGACGGTGACACGGTCACAAGTGCCAACAGGGGACACAAGCGTGAAGGACACAGGGCACAGGACTAGGGGCCTGGGTCACGGAAGGAAGATGCCACATCCATGGTTTCACAAAGGGAGTTCCTGAGGCTGGCGACCCTGCCAGCGACCCTGGGAAGGACGGGCCTGGCGAGGCCGGGCTCCCGCGAGAACAGCTTAAGGCACCGTTTACCCTGGCACCGGTCTGCATGTGCGGCTGAGCCTGTGTGGCACCCACGGGACGGAGCGCCAGGCGGCAGACATGCGTCCGCGGCAGGGGCAGAACTGACCGTCTCCGTCAATGTCCACGGAGCACGCGTCGCCCTCGCCGTTGTTGTCCGTGTCGATCTGCGCCGGGTTGTGCACATACGGGCAGTTGTCACAGCGGTCCCCGACTTCATCTTTGTCATAGTCGAACTGGCGGGGGTTGAAGAGAAGCTGGCAGTTGTCCTGCGGAAAGGCAAGGGAAGAGGTCGGGACACCGCGAGGACATCTGACACCGCGAGGACATCGCTGGGCTGCACGTCACTCACTCCAGGAGGATCGGACGACCCACACGGAGCCAGTCGGCCTCAGCCCCGCGCTTTCCTGCCGTCAAACCGCTTTCTGATTATTTATGCGTCTGCCGCTGAAACGGAGACATTTCATGGCAGAGACGACATAACCATATACGTCACGCTGACAACAGGTCTGCCAGCGTCACGTGAGCGAGTGAGTGAGAGGTTAGTGGGTCAGGAGAGGCAGGTGTGGTGAGGCTGTGCGGAGACAAGCGGCCTAGTCTGTCCCTTCTGTGAATGTGCAGTCACCTGGTGGACAGTTTCCCCGCAGGTTTCAGTAAAGGCAAGCACATCACTCATGGTGGGGACAGCGGTGCCCCAGCTGGCACCCACAGGAGGGCAGGTGGTCCCCCTGCACGCAGACGCCCACGGCCAGTCGCGCTGGCCGGTCACCGCACGCTGCACACCGAGTGCGAGATCCCACCGAGTGCGGGGCCCCCGGGACAAAGCTCTCCTCCCTGCCACCCCCACCTTCTCATCGTCCACGCCGTCATTGTCGTCATCATCGTCACAGGCGTCACCAGTGCCGTCCTTGTCAAAGTCTTCTTGCCCGGAATTCGGCAGCAGAGGGCAGTTGTCCTGCAATCAGAGGGCGCACACGAGTCATAACAACACTTGGGGGGATGGAGGGTAAACCCTCGGGCATGGAGCTGATGGTGCCAGGGTCACGCGCTGTCCTCAGTGGGGGCGAGGCCAGGGACACGCGTGTTTCTCCTCAAGGCTGCCCTGGAGACGCCGCACCGCCGCCCATGCTTCCAGACCAGGGAAGCTCGTGCCCTGTGCCCAGGACCCCGGCGGCCACGGGTGAGCAGAAACCCGAGGAGAGGGAGGGGCTGCCGCTCTGGAAGCCTGGAGGAGGGCCGAACACCCGGAGACCTTTCACGTCCCGACGTCAGAGTCCCATTCTGCACATCCGTGCCCTCCGCCCTCCTCAGCCAACAGGTGCCAGGAGTCAAGCATAGACCTCTGTTCAGAATCCAGGGCATAGAGTCCAAATCATCTCCCCCGTGACCGGCATGATTAGAAAAATCACTTGGCTTCAACGAGCCGAGTTGTAATTCAAACCTGCGTGGCGGTGGGGAAGCGTGTATTTCAGTCGTGTTCACCCTTGGGTCTCAGAAGTTCCAGAGTGGCCTCCAAACAGATCCACAGGGACCTAGGTCCCATCGAGGCACAGCTCCTGGGGCCTGTCTGCAGCCAGCGAAGGGCCGGTGGCCCGGCTCCCCCAGTCCCACGAACGTGGGCGAAACCTGAGTTTCTCCAGCAAGTTCCCTCACTGAGAGCAGAAGCCCAGGTGGAGCGGGGGTGCAGCTGGGAACCACCTCGCACCCCCAGCTCTTCAGAACAACAGATTGTCTGCAAGTGGCCACAGGGGCCCTGAATGGGACTTCCTGGAGCCAGTGGGAGGTGGGATGGGGGGGAGCGGCGGGGGGAGCAGAGGGTGGAGGGGAGGCTGGAGGTGGAAGTAGGGGGGAGGCAGGAGGCCAGAGGCGGGAGCCCCAGCGCTCACCTTGATGCAGTGGTAGGTGGCATTGGTGGAGCACACCAGGTTCTTGTTGGGCCAGCCGTCCAGGTCCGAGTCCTCCCCGCAGATGAGCCCGTCTCCCGCGTAGCCCGTCTGGCACTCACACTTGTACATGGGGTCGCTGAAGTGTCCCAGGTAGATGCACTCCGCGTGCCTGTGGCAGGCGTGAGTCTTGTCTTTGCACGGGTTCTCAGGCTCACACACCTGTGGGAAGGCGGCCGCGTGGTTAGGACGCACCGAGACCCCACCCCTCACGTGCGGGTCTGAGGCGGACGCTCCGGGACGAGGGCAGGGGTGCAGGCCCCCCCCCCCCCCCGCCGGGTGCCGCAGGGACCCAGAGCCTCGGAGCTGTGCTCTCTGCTCTCCAGAAGCGATCCTGAGGTCCAAGCCCGCAGGTGACCGTGCGGGGTCGCCAGCATACAGTGTTCACGCCGGTCCTCTCGGGCTCCCTGCGGGAAAGTTCAGGTCTGCCCCCGCCAGGCTGATCGGTCAGGGTGGTGGACAGGCTCTGACAGCCCTCCGCCTGCTTCCCAGGAGTCAGCACCCCTTGCCTCCTCGCCCAGGGAGGCCGCCTGGTATTCTCTGACTGCCCCCCAGTGCTCTGGGCTCTTCCCGACTGATCTACGGCCTTTTCCCAGAACACAAGCGGTCAGTTGCTCACCTGCTTCTCCGTCCTGGCCGCCTCCAGGCCGACGCCAAAGGGCTGGGTCCCTTTGTAGCGAGGGGGGCACGGCAGGCAGTGGAAGCCGGGGTTGGTGTTGACGCAGCGCTGGGCTTTGCCCACGGTGAAGCAGACGTCGGTGACCACGGCACACTGCGGGATAAGCGGGGGTGAGCGCCGACCCCGGCTCCGCGGGCACCCCTTCTCCAGGCCGGGCACCCACCTCGTCCAGGTCCTCACAGTGTGTGCCGTTGCCCAGGAAGCCCACGGGGCAGGCGCCGCAGGACCAGGAGCCGTCTGGAAAGCTGCTGCACTCGGCACCGGGGAAGCACGGGTTGGACAAGCAGCCGTCTGCGAAGGACGGCACAGAGCGGGGTCGGCTCGGGCGGGCACACCCGGGAGGCCGCCGGGACACAATCATCTGCGCCCGGGGAGGCGTCTGTCCAGCACCCAGGTTCAGTAAGGGGAAACTGAGTCACTTGGTATATGCTGGCAATGTGCTTGCCCTCCCAGAATTTATCTTTAAATAGTAAAAGACAGGGGGGCCTGGGTGGCTCGGTCGGTTAAGCGTCCGACTTCGGCTCAGGTTACGATCTCACGGCGCGTGAGTTCGAGCCCCGCGTCGGGCTCTGTGCTGACAGCTCGAGGCCTGGAGCCTGCTTCGGATTCTGTGTCTCCCTCTCTCTCTGCCCCTCCCTGATGCACGCTCTGTCTCCCTCTCTCTCAAAAATAAATAAACATAAAAAAATAGTAAAGATAGAGGCTACAGGCGCATAGGCACATGGGTGGCTGATGGGTGATTGTCGTCACGCAGGATGTTCCACAAAACCGTGGAGGAGCACAGGTGTTAAAAGCAGTTGTCCTCATGAGCAGAGAACTAATCTCTCCCTTCTATATTTCCTACTTTTCTCCTTTTTATGTCTTCTATTTTTATGTTTTTAACCAGAATAAAAACACGGTGGCTTCTTCAGAGGGGCTGAAGCGTGCAGACCACAGGGACACAGGCGCTTTCGTGTCCCGCCCGCACACCCACCTA
Source organism: Puma concolor (assembly GCF_028749965.1). Lineage (NCBI taxonomy): Eukaryota > Metazoa > Chordata > Mammalia > Carnivora > Felidae > Puma > Puma concolor. The sequence continues at coordinate 153,294,381 of NC_141671.1, forward strand.
CAGGACAGCTCCTTTTATTGCACATCTGACGCTCTTGGACGTCCCCCACGCAGTCCTTGCCCCCGTGCTGGGGCTCGGGGCTGTTACAGACGCGCGTCCGCTCCCGGATCCCTCCGGCACAGGTGACCGTGCAGGCTGACCATGGGGACCAGGGGCTCCACCGGCCGTCGACTGAGGGCAGAGAGCACAGAGGGTCAGCGCGGAGCCTGACCTACACGGGGGCTCCCGGGGTAAGAGCCGGGATGGAGCGGGGTCTCCAGACGTGGGAGGGAAACTGGAAAGAGCATCCTTTCCTGAACCTGAGCTCGGGGGTGATGCGGACGACAGGTTTCAGCTGGCTTTCTTTTCCCTCAAGTCCCACAGGCCGGGGTCTAGAGGTGGAAAGCTGCCCACACAGGCACACCTGCCAGGTGAGAGGTGCTCGCATCTGTAATGTCCCATGGAGCTCAAGTTCATCTTATTGGACAACTTGGCAGTGAGAGGATCACCCTGCACTCCCCTTGTCCCTGGCTGTCTCTGCACTTCGTGAACGGGGCTTCCGGAACAGGGTCCTGGCACCCCGGGGCCCGGGGCCAGCTGGCTGCAGGCTGCAGGGGGTCGTCTCCCAAGACCCCCTGTTCCATGCTGTCTACCCATCCCCCGGTAAAGGGCATGCGTCACACTGCCCAGGGGTCAGGCTGACTTGTCCCTTAGTTGTGCGTTAGCAGTAATTTAACTGAGCTGGTTCACCATCAGGATGTACCCTCAGGCCAGCTCCGGTAAGGAGCCAGCCAGGGGACAGCACGTCTCTTCTGCCCAGTCCTGCGCTGGGCCCACCCCCCGCCTCCACCCCACTTACTTGGACACGGGGTGCCCTGGCAGCCTTTGGTCTCCCGGCCACTCCCCTTGCAATTCTTGCCCCCCATCTGGGGGACGGGCGAGTTGCAGAGCCGGATGCGGGTGATGTTGCCCGCGCCGCAGGTCACAGAGCAGGAAGACCACGGCGACCAGTGGCTCCAGCCCCCGTCCTGCCGGACTAACACACAGAGGAACACGGAGACATCAGGGGGAGGCAGGGGCTGGCCGTCCCAGGCGTCTGCTCACGCCCAAGCCGGAGAGCCCGTCCCCGTGATCTGGCCCCGCCCTGCGGACGAGGAGTGGCCTCTGACACTCACTTCGGTGGTCACACTTGCCCAGGCTGCACGCCCGCGTCTGGATGGACGGCCCCAAGCAGGTGTTGCTGGTGACGTCACACGACCGCCCTCTCTGCTGGGTGCCCGACCCGCAGGTGGCGGAGCACTGGGTCCACTCCGCCCAGGGGGACCAGCCCTCCTCGCCGTCCGGTGCTGGTGGGAAGCACAAGGGCCTGTCGGGCCTCTGCCCACCCTGCCACGGACGGACAGCCCGTGAAGTGGCCCACGAGGCAGAGTCCGTGCGCTCAGGAGAGCAGGTGTGTCCCCTCCCACGAACAGGGTCCCCGGCGGGGCAGACGCCCACACCTGGGTTGGGACTCAGAGCTGCTCTCCCCAGCAAGACGGAGGGCACGTGGGGATGCCCACGGAGAGTGACGGAAGCCAAGGAGCCTACTGTCCCCGCTCTGCACTGCTCCCTCCCCGCCAGGTGACACGACAAGACCCTGAACTCCGAGGTCGTGGGTGTGGATGGCCTCGGGGTGAAGTGGCCCTGATCCCTCCCCTCCATCCCGCTAAGCCCCTCCACCGCCTGCGGGTCACCGGGAAGACAGCAAACAGGCGGGAGGCGGACGAAGCAGATGGCACCCCCCGCTCCTTGCACACTAACAGTGGAAGCAGGAAGGACAGCATTCTCCCTCCGCGAAGGACGGGTTGGCACAGGTCGCCGGCGGGCAGGTGATTTGGTGGCAAACGGTTTTAAATTTCTGCAAGCAGAGAAAGGTGTCTGTGTGACCCTCGTCTCCAAAAGCAGGCGTCAGGGCAAGGGCGGGACTCAAGGGCCGAGAGGGCGGCTGTGCCCGTCCCGACGCCGCAGGCCCTGGAAACAGAGGAGGGCCTTCTGCACACCGCGGGCCGGGGGACCAACCTGGCGTGCGCTGCCCGCCCGAGGCCGCCATCGTGAGAACGGGGTGCGTTCGCCAAGGGGAAGAGGCTAAGCTACCCACTGACCTCTGTGTGGGCAGTGACCTGCACCCCCAGGCCCCCCGGAGTGGCCTGAAGCTGCACACGCCCGGCCCCCTCCCGCCTCCCGGGAGACACCAGCCGGACCGGTCACCTCCTGGAGCTTGTCTCTCGTGTGCGACGCGGTGAGGTGGGCTGGAGCCCTACTTACTGTCGGTGCCCCGTGCCCGCCCTCGTATCAGCTGTCCCGGCGCACCTGCGCGCGTTTGCGGCCAGCGGGGGAGACCGGGGAGCCCGCCTCCCTGCCCCGCGCAGAGGTGTCCCCGGCCCTCACCTTGCAGGTGCATTTGGTGCAGCTGTCCACCACCCAGGTTTCATTTTCCGCAAAGAAGCGGCCGTCCTGCCAGCAGGCGGACATGTTCCTGGTCTTGGGCGGGCCGCCGATGAGCTCCCAGAGGACCTGGTTGTCGTTGGACTGGAAGATCGAGGGAAACGTTTACGTGTGGGCGAAAGCAACGTCCTCATCGCGCTCACAGACGGGAGAGGAGGCTCCTCCCTCAAGGAAGGGCGCCCCCGGCCCGTGTAGCACCGCCCGCCGTGCGGCCGGCTCTGCGGGAGGAGAGTCGGGGCCACGTGAGGCCTCGCCACGTGGGGTCACGTCCCAGCGATCCCAGCGGGCGGCCGACCGCCTGTCACCCTCCAGGGGAGCTCCACTCACGTGGCCGCGTCCCACGGCGTCTGCCCGCCCTCCTCTGAATCCCTACCTCTTCCTCCTGCACACGGTGGGTGCTCAGCGGGAGGCAGTGGGTGCGGGCGGGGGTACTGTTTGAACTCTTGCCCCCATTCCTGCCCCAGGGGCACACACCTGCTGGAAAGTTCCAGAAGAGGCACAGCCTCCTCCTGGTGCTTCCCCACCCGTGCGTCCTGGCCGTGCCCATTCTCCCGACCGCCCACGGAGCGGGGGTGATCGGGTCCCACCCCATCCCCGGCCCCTTGACGTAGAGCAGAGGGTGGGGACGGCTGCCCGCCGAGCGGCTGTGCGACGTCACCAGGGCGTGAGGCGACCCCAGACCTGCAGACCTTCCCGGCCACTCTTCCCCGCTGCCCCTGTCACTTCTGTTAGGCACCATGTGTTCCCGTCCTCTGGGCCCAGCTGAGGGCCTGTCTCGGGTCACGCAGCTAGGAGAACATGGCTCCCGTCAGTGCCCTTTTCTAAACCTGAAGGGACCCAAGACGGTGTTTTCCTTCTGACGTCCCCTTACGTCCCGGACCTGCGGCCAGTCCTCCCACACCCATCCTGTTCAGGCTCGGGGACACGAGCGGCCCCCGGGTAAGAGCCATCCTGGAGGACGTGGAGCCACAGGTATCTGTTGTTCAGGGTCCTCTGCCCTCCCACCTGCCCTCCGCTGCCCTGCGCTCGGGCCAAGCGCCTTGTCAGTGCGTCAAAGGGGGCTTGCGGGTGAGGTCGCGCCTGTGTGGCAGGAAGCAGCCGCCAGGCACCCACCACTTTCCGCAGGTTCTCGTGAAGCTGGTTCACGATGACGTGCAGCCCCGACAGCTCGGTGATCATGGTGCCCAGCTCCTCGCAGGAGCGTTCGCACACCTCCGGTCTCCTGTGCGCGCCTGGGCCCGCGTACTCCGTGGCCACCTGAGGGCTCAGGTGCAGTGTCTCCGTGTTCTCGCTGATGGCGTTGGCTTCGGCTGCGGGAAGCAGTGGGTGCAGTGAGCACGGGGGAGAGCGGCCGCGCAGACGTGGGCTTGGGGACGGAACGAAAGAGGGAAACACGGGGGCTGGGGCTCTGCGCCCACATGTGACTCAGGCAGAGGAGAGGTGACCACCTCCTTTGCTGACAGCCGTCCCTGTGCCCCGGAGCCCGCTCCCCAGCACGTGTCCCCGCAGCTCCTCGCTCACCCTGTTTTCTATCCAAACACCCTTTTTTTGGCCACTTGCTCCGCATCAAGACGGATGCAGCCGGCGGTCTTCATGCCAAGAAGTGTCCACCAGACCTCACCTGCCTCTCCCTCATTCCCGTGTCCTCTGGAGGGAAGGGCAGACGCCCTCAGAAGCGCGACCTTGGGGACTCGCCCTCGCTGCCCCTGAAACCGCACAAACCCCCTGGGGCTCTCACAGGGGACGTACGTGGCCAGGACACAAACAGCAAACTACTTGGGCCGGTCCGGAGACAGGCGTCATCCCCCGAGGGAGCCGGGCCGGCCCAGCCATGCCCCCAGCCCTCCAGTCACTGTCACAGGAGTGAAATGCCCTGTTGCTCTCAGCATCTCGCTACTGAGTTACACCTTCTGGAAGCTACCGATCTGCCAGGACTGCTGCTGGGGACTTACTACTTGGTCAGGAATCCTTGCCGCAATCACTCTGACCTCGGGAGTTCCCCTGGCTCGCTGCATGGAAAAGGGCACAGACCACACGGACATAAACGCGTCAGTCACTGCCCATAGGTATCAGATGGGAAACGGTCCCGCACCCACAGATGTGCCCCGGGGCCTGATTTCAGACAGACCCAGAGCAGGACAGGACAGCACACAGTCAGGGCGTCCACTCCCCCTGATGAAAGGCCTGGCAAGGTCGCCCGGGGGCAGAGCTGGGACCGGGACCGGGGTGCCCTTCCCCCCCTCAAGGGTGAAATGTCCCCCCCTGCCCACAGAGCAGACCACCAGGCATGACGCTCAGCTTTTACGTAAACACAAGCACAGTCCGTCCGTCAGGGTCCCAAGAGCCGCTCTCTGCCTCCGTGTTGTTGAGCCTTCCCGGAGGGGTTAGTGTCCTATGTCTGTTCACTATCTTAGCGCCTCCTGAAACTTTTGCTTTTTAATGACCACTTCCTCCCCCAAGAAAGTCAGCGGCTAAAATCACAGGGGCCAATAGTTTGCACGTTAGCCAAGCTGCAGACACGGGGTGAGGTCTGAGCCGCAGCGGCTGCGGCAAACGAGGGGCCGGTCACAGGAGCCGTTACAAATGTCCCTTCACGCCACAGTCCGGCCAAAACGCGCTGTTCTAATCCTCACCTGCCCTGAATTTCCACTGAGTGAGTGTGGAAGATCTGCAGAGGGACAGAGGACAGGGCAGAGGGACAGGGGATAGGACAAAAGGACAGGGGATAGCCTCAGACAAAGATGAGGCCTCCGTGGGGGACCCTCAGCCGCCAGCCAGATGCAGGCTGAGGAACAGAGCGGGCATCCCCGCGCCTAAGATGGGGGAGGGACAGCTCCCAGCTCTAGGGGGGTGCGGGTCCCAGAGCCGCACCTGTGCGTTACAGACATCACATCCTATGTATTCCTGACACGCTGATCATGAGAAAACGATTTATCTTTGTCATAATTTACAGTTGACATGAGGAAGGGGCCTCAGTGCAAATAAATCACAACGTGAACCATATTGGGAGACTCTCAGCCCAGGTGGGCACACAGGTGGTCACACACGGCAGCGGTGGGACCCCCGGGCCTCTGCTTCTTTATGGTAAAATGAACGAGCCTGTCTCTAAGGTGTTTTGAAGATTCAGTGACACACTGAGTTTAAAGAGCCCAGCAGAGTGAACTTCATAAATTAAATGCTCAAGAAAATGTAGGCAATTATGGCTGGAGGTAAATTCAAAGTGCGATTAGCATTCAATGCAGGATTATCTGTCAATGGTTCAGGCAGCGAAAATGTTTCCAGAATAGGGCTGTGTCAACAGCCGTGAAGAGTGAAGAAAACCTCCATCAACCTACCGACAGATACCCATGCCGTTATCCAGAGAGATGATCGTCACCCATTAACAGACAGGAAAATTTGCAGGTAATCATGTTAAAATGCAGAGATTGGTCTTTTGGTTTATGAAATTGATTATTTTGTATTATTAAAATATATTCAAAATTACTCTTTCAAGCAGTTTATCATTTTTAGATGTCAGCGTGTCCGAGTTGACCAGCTAACTCCTTCAGAGACAATAATGGCACTTTATTACAATATTTTTTCTTAAATCCCCACTAGCCCCCCAACACACATGCACACACACGCACACGGGCACGCAAATGCATGTACAGGCGCACTCACCCACGCGCGGATACACGCACTCACACACGTGCACATACACACTCCCGTCGTAGCAGAAATCCATCCAAGACGAGAAATGAGATGTGAAATACACTGTTCAAAACACACCTACCTCCCTGACTTTGCTGACAACCTTTCTTGCTTAGAACATCTTCCACTGAGTTTTCGAACACTAAGTAGACGTTCTGCAGCAAACCCTGGAATGCACGTGAGGAGACAAATAGAGCAACAGATACACATCAAACGATGCCAAGCTAAATGACGTTTTAAAAACACAAGATGTAATCTTATTCCTGTGCCGCTACACGCAGCAGGCTGGAACTCCCTTTATCGTGGGTCAGTCTGGTGTCTGGCTGACGGGCTCGGAAAGGCACGCGGTCCCGGACGTGGACACTCGGTCTCAAAGGTGAGCGTCTGTGCTCCCACGGCAGGGCCACGGGGGCTTCCTGACGGCCACCAGAAGTCAGTTCAACAACTGGGTAAGGATGCTAGCCTCGGGCTCAACTGAATTTAAACGAACAATCGTTTCCCCAGAAGACACACGATGATGTGCCAACACTGCGCTGTAGGTTCTAAACCCGTGTGGTTTTAGAAAGATCTTCCAAAAACTATTTTAACATGAACATATTTTAAGATGAACATGGAATTTTTCCCTCATAAACCAACAGCCCTCTCCTTGAAAAGCATGGCTCTTACTCTGCTCTCCTCGCCTCTCAGTGCTAAACGGGGACTCTGGAGATTACCAGAACATTCCAAGGGAGCCAATTCCTTGGCCATCAAATCCGTCTTCGGCCGGAAAAATGACGGCCGTTTGCCCAGGTAAAAAGCACACCGGGACCACGTGCCCTGCTTATTTGTGGTTTAGAAAGGGGTGTGTGCTCTGTGCGTGCATGTGTGTGCGTGTGCGTGTGCGTGTGTTGTCCATGTGAGTGTGGGTGTGCACACATGTGCATGAGTACGGTGTTTGTGCACACATGCGTGTGATTGGGTGTGTCAGTGCGTGCACCTCTGTGTGTGCTCTGTGTGTGCGTGTGCACGTGTGCGGTGTTGTCTGTGTGGGTGCGTGTACACATGTACACTGTGTGCACATGGGTGCCATTGGGTGGGTGGGTGTGTGCACATGCGTGTGATTGGGTGTGGGCGTGTGTATCCATGTGGGTGCGTTTGTGTGCACGCGTGTGTGTGTGCACGTCTGTGTGCCTGCAAGTGGCGGGAGCCCACGTATGTCTGCATGGTGCGTGTCTCCCGGGCCTGACCTCTTCCAACACGGCATCACGTTAAGAGATGCCCTCGCCGCTCGGCCCCCAGCAGAGCCCGTCCCCGTGCCTCGTGCCGCGGCCGCGACCCTGCTGTACGTACCCGGAAGTGATTGTCTCGAGCAGAGCCTTTGGCCACGTACATCCTGCTCTTTTCTGTCCGCAGCTGCTCGTAGAAAGGCTCATCCAGCGTGAAACTGTCGATCAGGTCGCAGCCCACGTACAAGCTGTAGGTCTCCCCTGTCACCTGCACGGTGATGTTCTTCCACTGGGAGTCAGCCAGGCCCACGTCCTCCAGGGAGATAACGTGCTGAGCGCCGTCTATCCAGTAGGTGAGGTCCAGCGTGTCGGCCGGGCCGTTGGACACGATCTCGAACTGCCTCTGGGAGGCGCCGGGGCCCTCCAGAGCCAGGAGCGTGCCCCGGGACTTGGGGTCCTGCTTCAGGCTGGCCGTGAGAAAGAAGCCCTCTTTCTGCCTCACGATCTTGGCAATCTTGCTGAGGTAATCTGCACTCACGGGTGGGATGTAGTCAAAGCGGACAAAACGATACGCTGGCACGTTGGGGTCAGGCCCCCGGAACTGCTTGGCCCCAATTGTCTTCCGGTTTATGTTGCTGATGCTGAAAAGGTTGAAGGCGGTGTCCTCGTCCTGGTCACCAGCTGCCCGTGGGGACAGAGCAGGGAGGTTACCGCGGGCACGAACCCGGAGGGGCCTTTTTACACACGGGGCAGCAGACCCTGATCCCAGGGGGTGTCCCCTTTCCGCTGGGTGCTAATGGCACCGTTACCCTCTCTCTCCCCGGGCCGCTACCCACAGTGGGGCCCCGGAGGCAGCTGCTGCTCGTCCGTGACCGTTCGGGAGCGAGCCGGCGCCAGAAGGCTGTGTCCGGATCAGCCCGCACTCCGCAGCCAGGCCTCCTGTGAGGGAGGCAGCGCTGCCCTGAGCTGGGCCCTGGTGCACCTTCCGGAACCCGTCCCGCACCGGGCTCTCTCCTGCTCTCCCACCCAGATCTGAGGCTTAGGCACAGCCCTGCTTCTACCATTTGATTGCCCAGAAAAAATTCCTGCAGAAGAAATGCGTCTTTGTCCTTGCTATCCACGCTCTCAACGTCGCTCTCTTATGGAGACCACCTGACTCCCACAAGTTACACTGGTGTCTCCATTTTGCGGAAGTTTATCCACAACCCCGCTGAGCACCTGGGGAAGGCTCTGAGACAGCGGGAGTCTCAAGCCTGCGAGTAAAGGGCTTTAAGTCACCATCTGGATGACCGGACCTTCCCAAAATGTAACAGGGTAGATGATTCAACGCAATTCACTGAGCAGGAGGTTCAAACGAAGCATGGCTTTTCATCCCCTGTGTGGCGAATCAAAGCACGAGCTTCAGAGCTGCTTACAGAGGTGTCAGCCGGCCACCTCCTTGGCAGAGCCGCTGGGCAATCCGCCAAAAATGCTTAAACAGTTAACAGCTCTGACTCAGCAACGTTCCTTTTGGAACTTGTCCTGGGATATAATCTCAAATACCGGGAGAGACGCAGTCACAGCTGGGTTCCCTGTGGCGTCTCTTACACTGGCGACACTGGAGTAATGCTGTACCTGGAGACTGGTCTAAACAACAGCACGATCTATCTTTGGACGGAATATCATCCAGTCATTAAAGGCCGTGTTGTGTGAAAATAAGCACACGGAAAAACACTGATGTTGCATTTTCAAGTAGGAAAAAAAGTAGGAAGAAAAGAAGTTATAGAACACCAAGCCCTTCCAGTGTTAGAAACTTAGCGTGTAAAAATGTAAAAGCTGACTGTGCATGGCCAGTGTTGTGTCACCAGACGAAAGAGTGTGTTTCTCTAATACCTAGACTTTCCAAAAAGAGATAATTTCCTACTGGGGCACCTGAGTGGCTCAGTCATTTGAGTGCCTGACTCTTGATTTTGGCTCGGGTGGTGACCTCGTGGTTCGTGAGATCGAGCCCTGCATCAGGCTCCATGCTGTCAGTGCAGAGCTTGCCTGGGATTCTCTCTCCCTCTCTCTCTGCTCCTCCCCACCCCACTCATGCACATGCACTCTCTAAATTAATTAATTAACTAACAAACTTAAGCAAAGATTTAAAAATAAGAAATAACTTCCTCCTACGTGGACTCAGAAATAAGTAAATGTTTATTTAAAAGGAAGTTCTGAATGTTCTACCCTGGTAGGAACCTCAGCCACAGCCTTACCTGCTGGGGCGCGAGCAGCCCCGACAAGCAGAGCCTCTGTCCACACTCACCTCGCGCGCCGGACGCGGCCCAGAGGGCGAGCAGGACCAGATCCCAGAGCATCCTGCTTCGGCGGAGGAACCCTGCGGACAAGCCAGGCCCTGGTTACGCAGGCGCACAACACGCACGGCAGTGATTTCCAGTGTCGACCGCAGTCTTCACTCACACGAATGTTTACGCGGTTTGTGCGTCGAAACCAGCAGTAAGTGCATTTGTGGGAAGTAAAAGCCGGGTAAGAAATGGGCCTTTCAAGTGGGGCTCTTCCGGCTCGAGCTCCTATCATTGGACGAGCATTTGTTGACAAAGCAGGGCGTGATCACATTCCCAATATTCACATTATCTGATCTCACGACGACCAGAGAGGCAAATACTATTGTTATCATCCCCATTTTGCGGATGGGTAAGTGAAGGACCGGAAAAGTTAAGCGCTGGCCCAGAGCAAGGCCGCTGGTGAGCGTGGCCAGGCCTGAAACCCAGGAAGTGTGAACTTAGAAAAATGCCGGCACCATAGAGACAATAATCTATGAAGCACCGTTGAGCAGATGGCCAAGAAGAAAAAAGTCAGGCCTAACTTAGAATAAACCTTAACTGTACGCAGGAGAAATAAACTGAACTCGGTGTGTCCCAACCACAGAAAAACATAGCATTCTACTTAGCAATCACTTTTACTCGGCTGTTCTATTTTCCTGCAGGCCTGTTTTTCCATTCTTGAGGATTTTCAGTTGGCATGGTTCAGGCCAGCAGACGCTGGGCCGGGAGTCAGGAGACCTGGACGGAAGCCCGCTCCACCGTTAACCCCTGCCCCGCCTCGGGACTCCCGTGCCAGCATCTCGCAGGGGCGCGCGGGGCACGGAGCTCCCTCCCAGCGGTGGGCGGCATCCGGCTCTGAACCGAAGCCAAAGCGAGACCCCGGCCCGGCTCTCAGATGGCGGCAAAGCTCGTTAGCACCTCGGGGTCGCAGAAATCCTAAGGAGTGCCCCCCGCCCCCCAGAAGCATCTGGTAAACTGGAAACAGTCATCCTCCTGGGCTGGAGGAATGTTCCCCAGGAGAAGAGGCCACTCTGCAGGCCCCTGGGATCCCTCCGGAGTCCGGCTCCCGCCGCTCACAACCTCCTCGCAAACAAGTCGGGGCGCCGCTGGTTCTCACGTGGCCCCGGCGAGCGGCCGGCCCCGACGGTCAAGCCCTCGCGGCCCAACCTCCCTGCCTCAGTTTCCTCACCTGCAGAATGAGGAATAGTTGTGTAAATCCCGTGCCAGACAAGGTCACCGCGAGAAATGAGTTCGGCGAGTTAACACTGTAGAGGCTCACGCGGCACGGTGGGCGCAGAGGCATCTGCTGAACGTGCTGCGTGGCTGCCCCCTGGACCGCTTTTCCCGCGGCTCTCCGGGGGGCAGCCGTGCCGCTAATAGGTTCCTCAACGGACTGAGCCACACGCGTCAACACCCGGGTGCTCAGAGCCACACCTGGCGCTCAGTGAGAGCCGCGTTCGTGCTTTAGGAGGAAACTGGGCCAGCACCTCCGGAACGCCTCCCCTGTGTCCCCTCGACCAGATGCGTGCCGTCTGTCCCCGCAGAGGGGACAGCTGGCTCTGGCAAACCGGGCTCCATCCAAAATGTGCTTTTTCAAGTCCTGGGGGCCCAGCTTCCCAAGTGTCAGCTACACAGCGTAAACGGAACTCCGTTCCAACAAAATCAAACCCTCTGCCCCCTGAAAGCCGAGCGTCTCTGGGTATGCACGCTCTGCCGTCGGTCACATGAGTGAGAGGGACCCACGCTGTCCAGTGGGGGCGCGACGGCGGCGAGGGCACAGCGGGACCAGGAATCCCTGGGCCAGCCGTTCCGTGCCCACGGCTGGTCCACGGCAGCACCCGGGCCGTGTCACATCCTAGGACACGCAGTCAGGCACCCGGACACACACTCACAGTGTGTCTGTGGCTCCATCTTCTCCAGAGGCTTTCTGCAGCAGAATGTGATTAGAACTCACACAGACGTGTTCACACCCGTTTGTACGAGCGATCCGAGCAACGGTCACCACCGGGAGGTGTGCGGTCCCTCCCTCGAGAGGGGCTCGGTCACGCGGGAGCCTCCTGCCCCCCGTGGCTCAGCAGCGCCTTCTGGTGCCGCCCGGGCCTCTCCTGGTGCTGATCGTCCCCCGCTTGTAGCCACAGCCGGGCGGGGGTCCCCGGGCTCCTCACACACCCACAGTGTATGCTGCTCCTCCCTGATACTCAAGCACACTTTCACTGTCAGAGACGCTTAGAATTGCAGTGTCTGTAACCTCTCTGGTGACCGTTTTCACTTTTTCGGGAGGACTTTCTCTAACGCCCTCCTCGGGGTCCCCCCATCAATGACAAAGACACAAGCGTGCGCCCCGGCTCACGGGCAGGTACGCTCGCGGAAGGCACCAGGACCGTGGGACCAGACCACCTCCGAGGGAGCTCGCGGCGCGGCCGCTGCGGACGCGATGCTTCCAAGTGTGAAGACGCTTTAACGGTCAAGCTTCACCTTACAGCATAGATCAGTTTTCACTTTTCCTTCTCCCTCCTCAGAAACCAAAACAGCCTTTTCTGAAAATTAAAGTACAACGCAATGGCTGTCTAATAACTTTTACAAGGTAAATCTTTTATACAGTTCTTACCTGGGACGTCGAACGGCTGTGGCGAGGGCTGACTGGGTGCCGGGGATGGAGCCCGGAGGACCAGGTCCACGGCGTGCGGAGCGGGGGTCAGCAGCCTCCTCTTTATATGCTCCGGTCTCCTGGGTGGTGCTGTCAGTCAGACCCGGGAGGAAGCGCGTTCAATCCATCCTTCGAAGGAGTGACATAATCCCCCTCCGATCTCGCATTCGCTCCGAGCACCTGGCACACGGGTGCTGGGCTGCCCGCTCCCGCCGGCCCCTCCAGCTGGGGGACGGCAGAGGCGGAGCCACGGGAGAGGGGAAGGCAGGCAGGCGCTGGCTTTTCCTGTCTTCTCTCAGGAAATAAAACGCTATAAATACAACCAGCGAGGTTGGCTGCAACTCCCCTTTTCGGCTTCAGAGACAGAATGCAAGTTCCAGGGTTTAAACAAGTTTCACACCGGCCAGGCTGAGAAGGTCTTTCCAAAGCAGACAAGTCACGACCGAGAAGACGCAAAGCATACGCCGCCGGGGTCGATGTGCTGAGGAAGTTATTCTGTGGCTGAATTAATTTATCATGTGCAGAATAAATATTTAACCTAAAGGGAAATCGGGAAATGTTACTTTCTGCAGTTAGATGACTAAGAAATAGGACAGAGAGGATCCACATCCCACATCGTGTGCTGGCTGCACCCCCAGGAGGCCTCCCCTGCAGGGGCCCCGGACGGGGCCACGTCCGGCCGCCGCTTCGTCCCCAGTGGCAAAGACAACCCATCATCAGCTTCCGTGGGCTCAGCTAATGGGACAGCCTGCAGAATAAAGACTTGAGAATCCCAACAGTGGTAGCAGTCGGACACCCTGCCCTCCCCAGAGCTCACCATCTCCTGGGCCGGTGTGGACAGTGGTCAGAGGAAGGAGGTGGTGGACAGAGGGAGGAGGTGGACAGAGGGAGGAGGAGGTAGACAGAGCAAGCAGGTAGACAGAGGGAGGAGGTGGACAGAGGGAGGAGGAGGCAGAGGGAGGAGGTAGACAGAGGGAGGAGGAGGAGGTGGACAGAGGGAGGAGGTGGACAGAGGGAAGAGGAGTTAGACAGAGGGAGGAGGTAGACAGAGGGAGGAGGTGGACAGAGGGAGGAGGAGGTGGACAGAGGGAGGAGGAGGTAGACAGAGGGAGGAGGTGGACAGAGGAAGGAGGAGGTGGACAGAGGGAGGAGGTGGACAGAGGGAAGAGGAGGTAGACAGAGGGAGGAGGTAGACAGAGGGAGGAGGAGGTGGAGAGAGCAAGGAGGTAGACAGAGGGAGGAGGTGGACAGAGGGAGGAGGTGGACAGAGGGAGGAGGAGGTAGACAGAGGGAGGAGGTAGACAGAGGGAGGAGGAGGCAGTCAGAGGGAGGAGGAGGTGGACAGAGGGAGGAGGTAGACAAAGCAAGGAGGTAGACAGAGGGAGGTGGACAGAGGAAGGAGGAGGTAGACAGAGGGACGAGGTAGACAGAGGGAGGAGGAGGTGGACAGAAGGAGGAGGTGGACAGAGGGAAGAGGAGGTAGACAGAGGGAGGAGGTAGACAGAGGGAGGAGGTGGACAGAGGGAGGAGGAGGTGGACAGAGGGAGGAGGTGGACAGAGGGAGGAGGTGGACAGAAGGAGGAGGAGGTGGAGAGAACAAGGAGGTAGACAGAGGGAGGAGGTGGACAGAGGGAGGAGGAGGTGGACAGAGGGAGGAGGTGGACAGAGGGAGGAGGAGGCGGACAGAGGGAGGAGGTGGACAGAGGGAGGAGGAGGTGGACAGAGGGAGGAGGTGGACAGAGGGAGGAGGAGGTAGACAGACCAAGGAGGTAGACAGAGGGAGGAGGTGGACAGAGGGAGGAGGTAGACAGAGGGAGGAGGTGGACAGAAGGAGGAGGTGGACAGAAGGAGGAGGAGGTAGACAGAGGGAGGAGGAGGCAGTCAGAGGGAGGAGGAGGTGGACAGAGGGAGGAGGAGATAGACAGAGGGAGGAGGAGGTGGACAGAAGGAGGAGGAGGTAGACAGGGAGGAGGTGGACAGAGGGAGGAGGAAGCAGTCAGAGGGAGGAGGAGGTGGACAAAGGGAGGAGGAGGTGGACAGAGAGAAGAGGTGGACAGAGGGAGGAGGAAGCAGTCAGAGGGAGGAGGAGGTGGACAGAGGGAGGAGGAGATAGACAGAGGGAGGAGGAGGTGGACAGAAGGAGGAGGAGGTAGACAGAGGGAGGAGGTGGACAGAGGGAGGAGGAAGCAGTCAGAGGGAGGAGGAGGTGGACAGAGGGAGGAGGAGGTGGACAGAGAGAAGAGGTGGACAGAGGGAGGAGGAAGCAGTCAGAGGGAGGAGGAGGTGGACAGAGGGAGGAGGAAACAGTCTGATGGAGGAAGAGGTGGACAGAGGGAGGAGGTGGACAGAGGAAGGAGGAGGTAGACAGAGGGAGGAGGTAGACAGAGGGAGGAGGTGGACAGAGGGAGGAGGAAGCAGTCAGAGGGAGGAGGAGGTGGACAGAGGGAGGAGGAGGTGGACAGAGAGAAGAGGTGGACAGAGGGAGGAGGAAGCAGTCAGAGGGAGGAGGAGGTGGACAGAGGGAGGAGGAAACAGTCTGATGGAGGAAGAGGTGGACAGAGGGAGGAGGTGGACAGAGGAAGGAGGAGGTAGACAGAGGGAGGAGGTAGACAGAGGGAGGAGGTGGACAGAAGGAGGAGGTGGACAGAAGGAGGAGGAGGTAGACAGGGAGGAGGTGGACAGAGGGAGGAGGAAGCAGTCAGAGGGAGGAGGAGGTGGACAGAGGGAGGAGGAGATAGACAGAGGGAGGAAGAGGTGGACAGAAGGAGGAGAAGGTAGACAGAGGGAGGAGGTGGACAGAGGGAGGAGGAAGCAGTCAGAGGGAGGAGGAGGTGGACAGAGGGAGGAGGAGGTGGACAGAGAGAAGAGGTGGACAGAGGGAGGAGGAAGCAGTCAGAGGGAGGAGGAGGTGGACAGAAGGAGGAGAAGGTAGACAGAGGGAGGAGGTGGACAGAGGGAGGAGGAGGCAGTCAGAGGGAGGAGGAGGTGGACAGAGGGAGGAGGAGGTGGACAGAGAGAAGAGGTGGACAGAGGGAGGAGGAAGCAGTCAGAGGGAGGAGGAGGCGGACAGAGGGAGGAGGAAACAGTCTGATGGAGGAAGAGGTGGACAGAGGGAGGAGGTGGACAGAGGGAGGAGGAGGTGGACAGAAGGAAGAGGTGAACAGAGGGAGGAGGAAGCAGTCAGAGGGAGCAGGAGGTGGACAGAGGGAAGAGGTGGACAGAGGGAGGAGGAGGCAGTCAGAGGGAGGAGGAAGTAGACAGAGGGAGGAGGAGGTAGACAGAGCGAAGAAGTAGACAGAGGGGGAAAATGAGACGGCACCTGAGGCCAGGGTGGACAGTGGACAGCAGAGAATTTGGTCAGATGCACAGGCTGCTCCTGGACAGAGGGCACCCGTGTTCCCTGGACATTACGTGCACAGCAGCCGCCATGCCCAGTGGTTCCTAAAGCATGTGAGAGAGCGTGCGTGGAGTTCACGCCAAGCCAGGGGATACATATTAGCAGGGTAGCATCACGAGAGACCCGGCCTTCACTTCACCTGGGTCCCTCCTGAGTTCCAGAAAGTGGGGTTGGGGCCGTAGAGGGCCAGCAGGCAGCACACCAGGCTGTGGGTCGGTCCCTCGGCGCCCAGGGATGGGGCCGGTAGAGGCTAGGGCAGCGACGCGATGGGTGGTGACTCTTGCTCACCGTGTTGGCGTCTGAAAGCCTTTGACCAAACACAACTCTGTACATATCACCCAGCAGAGAGTACTAATTTCTGGTGTGCAAAGAATGGGTGTGTCTTAAGGCAGCATATCTTCCTTCGGCCAGCCAGTCGGTCGTAAAGTCATCATTCGGATAAAGCGTATGTGGACTCTGTCAGTGCTACCTGATTCCAACCAAGGATGTGTATCCCAGTTTCCCTCCAAGAATCTTCCGTGGTTTGGTTGGCGTTTCCCAGCAATTAATAATAGTGTGCATTTCTGGGCCGCCTGGGTGGCTCAGTCGGTTGAGCGTCCGACTTCAGCTCAGGTCTCGATCTCACGGTTCATGAGTTTGAGCCCCGCGTCGGGCTCTGGGCTGATGCTCGGAGCCTGGAGCCTGCTTCCGATTCTGTGTCTCCCTCTCTCTCTGCCCCTCCCCCATTCATGCTCTGTCTCTCTCTATCTCAAAAATAAATAAACATTTAAAAAATTTAAAAAAAAATAATAGTGTGCATTCCTTCATGTGTATGCTGGCCTTCTTCATATGCCTTCTCCGGAGAGATGCCTTTTCATATCCTCATAGCCTGCCCCTTTGTGCTTTTTTAAAATTCGCATTCGAGTCGGTTAACGTACAGTCAGGAGTAGAGCCCAGTGACTCACCTCTTACATACAACACCCGGTGCCGGTCCCTAAGAGTTCCCTCCTTGATGCCCGTCACCCACGTAGCCCATCCCTTCACCCTCGATAGGATGGTTATAACAAAAAAGAGACGAGAGCAAGGGAGTGGAGAGATCAAGAATCCCTACAGTGCTGCCGGGAACGTGAAAGGGTGCAGCCGCTTTGGAAAACAATTCCTCAACAAGCAAACATGGACTTGCCCTGCGAGGGAAAAGGGACCTTTGGTGGATACTCATCTGTTTCCAAGTTCACCTTACTTTGCATCCTGATTGGTCTCATCGGTGGCCAGAAAGTGCAGGTTTATACCTCACTCTGCCGTGTCATCAAAAGATGCTTTGAATGCATTTCTTCATCTATTTGCTCCTCTAACATACATTCCCTGACTGGTGCTTTTTTTTTTTTTTTTAATTTATTTTTGAGACAGAGAGAGACAGAGCATGAGTAGGGGAGGGGCAGAGAGAGAGGGAGACACAGAATCCAAAGCAGGCTCCAGGCTCCGAGCCGTCAGCACAGAGCCCGACGCGGGGCTCAAACTCACGGACTGTGAGATCATGACCTGAACTGAAGTCGGATGCTCAACCGACTGAGCCACCCAGGCGCCTCCCTGACTGGTGCTTTAAACACAAAATCCTGCCCTGGTTAGCATTTGGGGGAGAAGAGGGCAAAGAACCCAGCGAGACCGCCTTCGTAGCTGGTCAGGAGAAATAAACCGTAAGTAATGATGTGAAGTGTGTAGATGAAACCACAAAGCTAAGTTGGTGGCATGGCAGGGCAGTCCAGGAATTCTCGGTGTGCCCGTCAAGTCTTGGGGGAAAGTGTGCATCTCAGGGAGACAGAGAGGAAGAACCACAGTGGGCCGCACACGGCTGAATCGTGTCCACGAGGAACCTGTGAGAGCAAACTTGTTGGATAAAGAGGAGACCCCGTGGGAGCAGAGCGGGTCCTAAGGCCAATGACCAGTGTCCTTATAAGAGGCGGGACATTGGGACACAGGAAAGAAACACCCAAGTGCAAGGGCAGAGGTGGAAGCGATACAGTCACAGAAGTGGGAGGAGGCAGGAAGTGTCCTCCAGAGGGTCGCAGCCCTGCCCCGCCCGGATCGCAGACGTTGGGCCTCCGGAGTGCCAGACGACACATTTTGGTCATTTTTAAGCTCCCCCGCATATCGTGTTTCAATAGGGCAACCCTAGGACCCTACCGCAGATTCCCTGCCACGGTCCAGAAACTTCTGTTATCACAGGCATCATTTTCCAAGTGTCAGTGTGGTCCCGTGGACCCCCTGTGCAGCAGACACTCCTCTGACAGATGCATCTTGGGGTCTATGTTCCTAACGCGAGCTCCTCGGGGGAGCAGACTGGTGTTGGGTGCTGAGGGCACAGCGTGGGGGCTGATCTGAGAACAGCACGACAGGGACTGTGCAAGGGTCTCCCCCAGGCCTGGCCTGTAACCACTGCCGTCAGTGTCTGAGGCACACGCAGAGGGGACAGCGAGCAGACTCCATGCTGGCCGAGCCCGGACGGTGAATGCATCACGTGACAGAGCAAAAGATCCCAACAGACTAAAAAATGGGTCTCCTCCGATCTTCAGAGTTGTCTGTGGACACTGCGTGGGGCCAGGCCAGAGTTTCTAGACCACCCAACTTGGTACGAAGCAGGAGACTCAGGGGAGGCGAAGGGAGGCAGGACAACGGGGGCCGGCCCCGGGGACAGGGCATGACCTGGACACAGATGACATAGATGGAACCCGTGAGGAGCAGGTGAGGCCTGAGCACCTGGATGAGAATTGCCAGGCCGGTCGCCAGGCCGGGGAGCACAGGAAGGGGTAGGAGGAAAGGCCCCATCGTAGGGCAGAAAAGCAGCATCACCTGGTAAAGAGCCGGTGACCGGGCTCCACTGTGGGATGGGCGCTGGCGACGATGGGAGGACACACGTGAGGGGTGACAGGGCTGGCTGCCCCTCAGGGGGTTCACAGACCAGAGAGGGACACCCGACAGAGGGCGGGCTGCGCCCGGAGGGGCGCAGAGCCCGGCCGCTCAGGAGCAGCGCACGGGCCCACAACTGCCCTGCCGCGGTGACCCCCCAGTGCGTGACCCCGGCCGCATCCCACAGGTGGTCCCTGGCCGGCTGCTCCAGCCTTCCTTGTGGTCGCGGCAGAGCGGACGAGGCGCTCCCAGGTCCGAACCGGGAGGGTGTGCCTCAGGACCGCCGGGAATGGTCTCGTGACGGAGGACAGTCGCACGGAGCAGGGGGACAGGAGAGGAGAGACAGGGGTGCTCTCAGCACTGGAGCCCAGCGGGGGGCTGGTTCTGCAGTCGGGCCCCAGGCCAGAGTCACCAGCATGGAGATTGGCGAGGAGTGGGTTTTCTGAGCTGCTGCCCCTGGGCTGACGAACGGTCCCGACGTGGGAGCTGCTCTGAGTCTGCAGACTGGAAGTCACGGGGAGGGGGCAAATGGGGGTCCAGGCGGCTCCTTATGGAGAATAAAACGAACACTCCCCTGGGGCTCAGACTCCACCTCATCCTGGCGTCCTCGGTGGAAGGGGGTGGGGGTGGGCACCTGTGTCCCGGCTCGGGTCGTGCTCATGGCCCCTGGGCACTGGCTCAGGTCCAGGAATGTTTTTTAGGACAGAGGTGACCCTGGTGCTGGGGGACAAGGACCGCAGGGTGGAGAGCCGTCTGGAGAAGCATGGGGAAACAGAGTTTGTGAGTTCAGGACAAATTTAGGATTTATGCCCAAGGGAAGCAGAGTTAGGGTTCCTGTTCACTGCTGACAGCTGCCTGCTGAGCCACTCTCCGCTCAGGAGGGGTACTGGAAGGTCCACTGACCGATGGGCACCACGGGCAGGGGGGGGGTGCTGGTGATGGGGGGCTGTCGTTTACACAGCAGGTGGGGGGCACGTGGCGAGTGGGGTTGGAAGAGGGTGGTCCATGCAGTGTTGGGGGACACGAAGCAGGTGGTGTTGAGGGGAAAGTGGTCTATACAGTGGGGGGGTTCCAGGCGGCGAGTGGGGTTGGAAGACGGTGGTCCATGCAGTGGGGGAGGGGAGCCACACGCTGGGCGGGGTTGGGGGGTGGGCCATGCAGTGGGGGAGGCGGTTCACAGGGCTGGTGGGGTTGGGGGTGTCCACGTGGTGGGCGGCGGGCGGGACTAGACGAAAAGGCAGGCGGGTCTGGCAGGCCCATGGCTGTTGGCCCAGCACCTGAGGACGGGGTCCGGTGCATATCAGATGATGAATAAATATCTTTGGGTGAAAGGGTGAACGAATGGATTCACAAATGAATAAAATGGCCTCTGGGGTCCTTTCCTCGGAGGAAGGGGCAGCCCAGGCCGGTGCCCGCAGGGCTCCAGGCCAACCCGCAGAGGGTCTAGAGTCCCTGCGCGAAGCTGGGGGTCAGGGGCGCGGGCTGGCGGGGGAGAGCCAACTGGCCCTCCCTTGCTGGGTGCGCGGGGGGCAGGGGAGGGCGCGGAGGGCACGGGGGCCAGCCCCGGGCTCCGTGACGGGCCAGCCGGGGCTGCGCGACAGGCGGGGGCCGGGTGCCGCTGGCTCGTGCGATCCCACAGCGTCACACATGTGTTTTCCCCTCATCCCTGCCTGGGTCGGAGTGAGCAGAGGCTGCTCCTGCCCCCGCTCTGGGCGCCAGGCTTCCGGGAAGGGGGAGGCGCAGCGGAGTATGACTCCTCTGTGAGTGTGCCCAGGGCTGGTAGCAGGAGGAGAAAATTCCTGAAAAAAAAGCTCATGCGGCTGGAGGCCCGGCAGGATGAGGTCACGGGCTATTTAAATTCTTGGCGTGTCCCGAGCCCTCACACAAAAATGCCAGAGGCGGGACTGGGGGTCAGATGCGCGGGGCCGCCGGGCAGGCAGGCGGCAGAGAGGCTGTGGGGAGACCCCTTTCCCTGGAAGAGGTGATAAAATGAGACGGGACGGGCAGAAAGCCCGGGGGCAGCCCCACGCCCGCTCTGTGACGCTAAGTCCGCTTCCGGGCCTCGGCTTTCTCCTCTGTGAGATGGGCGCGTACCAGAGCACGAGTCAGAAGCGGCTTCGGAGCCGGCGCGGGCGGCCTGGGCGCACAGCACAGGTGGAGAAGCCCCGGCCTCGAGGGCTCCCCTCTGCCCTTCCGGTGACGCAGCGAGCCCAGGGCGTCAGCAACCTGTCAGGGGTCCCCACACACCTCGGGCCGCCGAGGAAGCAGGGACGGGACTCGGGCAGGGGGCGGGAGCAGAGGGGCGAGGCCAGGCCGCTGGAGCCCGGCCGTCCGGGTGTGGACACAGGAGCGGCAAGCCCCCTGCACCCTCGGGGCGCATCTGGCTTCGGGAACATCTGAGGTGCTGTGAAAAGAACAGAACCCCTCGCCGGGGGCTGCTCGCTCTCCAGCTGCGTAGGTGGCCCGGGGACCACGAACCCCTTGAGCCGGCCGCGGGGCGCCCGGGGAACGCGGGAGGACGCTGCTCGAGGTCGGGATGCCGGTGCTCAGCTCCGGGCACTGACGCCCTTTGGCCCCCTCCCGGCCTCTGCGCCCTCGCCTCGGGCAGGGGCCTCAACCTCACCCTCGCCGGCCGCCGCCCACATGGCTCCAGGCCCCGCCACCCACCTCTGTCCAAACGCGCCCCGCACGAACCCCACATCCACCAAAGGGGCCCTGATACGCTCACCTTCCCCGCCCCCACGGACAAGAGGGCCGTCCGCCCGCCTTTCGCAGATGAGCAGGCATCAGTGGGGACGTAGCTTCTCAGGCGAAGACGCCCGTCTTCCAGATGCTTCTCTCTCCGGGGAGGCTCCTGCTCCGCCCCGGGTGCCGGGCTGTGAGGCAGCCCCACGCCGTCCCCCGCCGGGCCCACTGCTGAACCCCGGCCCCAGCCGCCAACTGCGCCTTCCACCTGCCGCGACAGGACGCTCCCCGGGGACAGCAGGCACGAGGCGGGCAGCTGCACCCCAGGAGTCCCACTAATCCTTCTGCACGGAGAAGACTCCAGGCGAGCAGGGAAAGGAAAATGCCTTCTCGTGGGGAGACCAAGAGCCCCTGCAGCGGACCGCTTGGCAGACGTTGAGGACGTGTAAGCTGCCTGCTGCTGCTGGGGTTTCCCGTCGTTGGGCCCTTCTGCCCTCTCCCCGGGGGGCCCAGAGGGACACTGCGTGAATGACACCGGCTGTGCCCTGCTACAGCCCCAGTGGCCACCATCGTCCAGAGAATAAACCCACTCCCAAGGTCTTCTGTGGTCAACCCTGCCCACTTCCTGCCTCCTTCAGGCTTCCTCCCCTGGCCCCATCACCTTTCTATGTCTCAAACACTGTTCCTTCTGCCTGAAAACTTTTCCTGTCAGCTGCTCAGATGGTTGGTTCTTTCTACTAATAGTTATTCAGGTCTCAGGTCCAAAGTCTCCTCCAGGAACAGTCAACCCAAGACCCCCCCCCCCGACCCATTCCCTCCAACCCAAGACCCTCCCCGCTCCCTCCCAGCCAACCCAAGACCCTCCCTGCTCCATCCCAGCCAACCCAAGACCCTCCTACCCATCCTGTCCAACCCAAGACCCTCCACACCAATCCCAGCCAACCCAAGACCCTCCCCTGGCCCATCCCAGCCAACCCAAGACCCTCCACACCAATCCCAGCCAACCCAAGACCCTCCCCTGGCCCATCCCAGCCAACCCAAGACCCTCCACACCAATCCCAGCCAACCCAAGACCCTCCCCCGGCCCGTCCCAGCCAACCCAAGATCCTCCCACCCATCCCAGATGGACCTAAGACCCGCTCTCCCATACCCATTCTGTCCAACCCAAGACCCTCCCCGCTCCATCCCAAGACCCTCCCCGCTCCATCCCAGCCAACCCAAGACCCTCCCACCCGTCCTGTCCAACCCAAGACCCTCCACACCAATCCCAGCCAACCCAAGACCCTCCCACCCATCCCAGATGAACCTAAGACCCCCTCTCCCATACCCATTCTGTCCAACCCAAGACCCTCCCAGCTCCATCC
This sequence comes from Puma concolor, assembly GCF_028749965.1. Taxonomy (NCBI): domain Eukaryota; kingdom Metazoa; phylum Chordata; class Mammalia; order Carnivora; family Felidae; genus Puma; species Puma concolor. Next base: position 153,317,018 of record NC_141671.1, read on the forward strand.
CAAGACCCTCCCCGCTCCATCCCAGCCAACCCAAGACCCTCCCACCCGTCCTGTCCAACCCAAGGCCCTCCACACCAATCCCAGCCAACCCAAGACCCTCCCCTGGCCTGTCCCAGCCAACCCAAGACCCTCCCACCCATCCCAGATGAACCTAAGACCCCCTCTCCCATACCCATTCTGTCCAACCCAAGACCTTCCTCCCTCCATCCCTGCCCACCCAAGACCCTCCCCCATCCCTGCTACTCAGCACTGGCCTCCACCGCCCTGCATGGCATTTCACCACCTCCCCTACTTCCTGTTGCTCCATGGTGTGCCTCTCCTCTCACCACACTCTGCTCTGCACTAGAACAGAAGGCCCCAGAAAGTGAGGGCTCGTCTGCCTCACCACCGCTGTGGCCCAACCTGGAGGAAGTGCTCGGGGTGAACGCTGGCCAGATTAGTTGAATGAACAAGTGTCCGTGAGGATGCCCTGCTCTCAGCTGTGTGTGTGGGACACGGCTAGCTGGGGAGGATGGAGAGTCACGTACATGTTTCATCCGGAATCCAATTTATCCTTGACATGTGCTATCGGAGGAGAATGTCTGATTGCCCAGCAGAAACTCATTAATTAACATCTTTGCCCACTTGCTAAGTCAATCGGTATAAAAGTAATAAACACCACATGCTGGAAGCCACCACACTGGAAACTGAGTGTATTCACTGTAGTCGTGAGGCTCGGCCTCAAGAGGGGCGGGGGCGTCCAAGGGCCGACTTCTCACCGAACTCCTTAGCTGAGCCTGGGGACGCGTCAGGGAGTCTGCAAGCGCGGCTGCCGCCACCGGGAGCGGGGACCGTCTGGAGCGGCGCTCATGCTGGTGTTGGCAGAAACCCTCCGTCCACGTCGCTTTCTCAGGCTGCAAATCACAGTGGGCCGGTTACACACAGACAGACGGGGCTCCGGGGCCCCGTGTGCAGGGGGAGCAGGGGAGGGAACCAGCGGCGTGTTCAGAAGACAGAGCACCAGCGGAGCGGCGTGCCTGGCCCGGGTGGAGGGGAGGACAGATCCAGTTCCGAACAACCAGCCGCTGGAGCATCACTGGTGGAAACCAGAGGTGGAAGTCGCCCCCACACTCTGCACTGGCGGCGAAAGGCACCATTTATTAAGTGCCTACTGTGTGCCAACCCCCCCCCCTTGCCGCCTAGACGCCCATCTCGGCTCTCACAATAAGACCCTGCGGTGGACGTTATCAGCCAAATTTTATGGAAACTAAGGGTCGAGAACTTACAGTAGCTTGTTGGGGGCACCAGGCAGCAGCGCTGACCAACCCAAACCTTGGCCCTCCTGCCCTGCTGTGTCGCCCGGCTCGCCGGGGTGTCCCTTGACCGGCTTGCTGGGGTGTCCCCGGCCCGGCTTGCTGCTGTGTCCCGTGGGAATGGAGTGAGCGGAACCAGGCAGGGTGTGAGGCTCCTGGGAAGCCAGAGGGACCACAGATGGCCTTGTTTGGGTTCAACGAGGAAACAACGTTCAAAAGAAAACCCGGCGATCTTGTAAATGGGGTTCTGGGTTTGCAGCAGGGCAAACCCCAGGGACGAGCCACGGCATGGTAGAGGCTGCTGGCCTTTGCCCCCTGTCACCCAGTGACAGGCCAGATCAGGGTGGCCTCGGGACCAGGCTTTGGGCAGCTCCCAATCCCAGAAGGTTATTGGAGTTGGGATTAGAGAGAGAAAGGGGCATCTCCTATGACTGAAGCAGGAAGGAAATTGGTGACCCCTCCCTGGAGAAGTCAGAGGCTGCGTCCCCAGCCCCACAGGTGACTTGGGCGCTCGCCTCACACAGACACACAGATACCGGGTGACGGGTGACATCGGTGCTCACTTCACGCAGACGCCCAGACACTGGGTGACAGGTGACATCGGCACTCACCTCTCACGGACGCCCAGACACCCGGTGACGAGGCCTCTGCAAGGTAGCCGCAGACGTCACCCCCAACAGAAGCTGGCTCCAAATCCACTTACAGGCGGCGCGTGTTCCACAGACTGCGGAACAGCTGCCGTGCTCAGGAGGCCGGTGAGAGCAGAGTGTATGCTCAGTTTCTTTCCGTGGAGATTTTTGTTACGTACGTTTGTGCTGTCGAACATGATACGGATGACTAGTGCTGTCATTTGCCTCACACCCTGGAGACGGCCTCGCTCTTACACTCGACCTTCCGGAACAACCGGGGCCCCAGAGGGTCCCGACTGCTGCAGACGCGGCCAGGCCGGCGCACCTGCATTAGTGTCGGGGGCGTCTCTGCAGCCTTTGCCCACACTTGCTAACCTTCAGGAGGGCTTTGCCCCACATCGTGTCACCCGGTGTCTTCTGGGAGGGAATCAGGTTGGTGCTGAATCACCCCGCGCGCTGTCCTGGGAGAACACGCACATGGAAACGGGGTTTCACAAACAGATTCATGTGACTGACATTTGCACAATATTTTTGTGATTAGGCAGGAATCTGAGCACAGAGACAAAGGGGAGACGCTCGGGCCAGCGGCTTTGCGCTCACTCACCACTCACTCGGCGTGCGTATGTGTGCACCATGTTATTATGGAATTTTTATTTAGTCAAAAAGGGCAGAAGAATTCCAGTGATTATAAAACACCCCAGCTAGCAGGACAGATACAAACGTGACTCCCAGTATTGAGCAAGCTTAACCTTGCAAAGTGCAATCACAGGAAAGAGTCCAGAAGTTTCTTCTTTCTTTTCAATGTCATTGCAAGTCGGTGATAAGGCCTCATTTTGCAAGACGTCCTAATCTGCATAACCTCATGAGAAGGGCTCACAAACTTTATTTTCTAGTCAATTTTGGATCGTTTTCAAGAGCACTTGGCAAACCTGACGTATCAGCCGGGGCTTTCCGGGGAAACAGAACCAATAGAACAGAACCACAACCTACAGGATTTGCCAGAGGGAGCTGGCTCACGTGACAACAAGGCTGGAGACCCAGGATGTGCAGGCATCCAGCCGGAAACCGGTGGGGGACGGCCAGTAGTTTAGGTCCAGCCTGACTACGCAGCCAGAGGACGGGGAGGACCGATGTCATTGCCATCTGAAGGCCAGCAGGCTTAAGACCCAGAAAGAGTCAATGTTTTCGTTAGAGTTCGAAAGCCAATGTCCCAGTTCCCACAGGCAAACGGAGTGTCCTCTTTTTCCAGGGGGCTCTGCCTTTTTGTTCTGTATACGCCTTCCACTGACCGGAGGGGGCCCACCCACATCAGGGACAGACCGGTCTGCACAGCTGACATCACGAAGGTCATAAAAGCAAACACTGTTGGTCTAAATCTTTAATCCTGAAAGTGCTTCTTATCGTATTCATTTCATTCTTTTGATTTTGAAGCTATTGAAAACTGGGAAAAAATATCAGATATTTTCTGTAATTGAAAAGTTTAATAAAGTATTTTGTTATGTTGATTCAGAAGAGCACTGAGAAAAGCCACATGAGATGTTTTCCTTTCATTTTTCTCTTGGGGCACCTGGTGGCTCAGTGGGTTAAGTGTCCGACTCTTGATCTCAGCTCAGGTCATGATCTCATGGTTCATGAGATCGAGGCCCGTGTCGGGCCCTGTGCTGACAGTGCAGAGCCTGCTCGGGATTCTCTCTCTCCCTTTCTCTCTGCCCCTCCCCGCTTGTGCATGTGCTCTTTCTCTCTCTCAAAATACATAAATAAACTTTAAAATGTTTCATTTGAGAGTCTACTAATTTATTGGATAAAGCACCTGGCACAGCTTTAAGAACTTAGGAGTGATGCACATTTTTCATTGAAATTGTCAATTCAAAAATGAAGCCAGTGGTCCAAAGCCAAAGGAAAATTGTGCAAAACAAAGTAACATTTGGGCTATCCAAGAACCAACAAGCGTTGTATAAAAATGCTACAACTTTACTCGGATTTCAGCATTTGTTTCTCCATATTTATTCTACGAATATACGTGTCTTTGGCCAAATGAGGAAATCTACTGGGGCACCTGGGTGGCTCAGTCAATTAAGCATCTGACTTTGGCTCTCAGGTCACAATCTCACAGTTTGTGAGTTCAAACCCCACGTCGGGTTCTGTGCTGACAGCTCAGAGCCTGGATCCTGCTCCAGATTCTGTGTCTCCCTCTCTGTCTGCCCCTCCCCTGCTCGCGCTCTGTCTCTCTCTTGGTCTCAAAATTAAATAAACATTAAAAATTTTTTTAAAGAAATTTATTATTTTTATACAGCTATTTATTATTTTTTTTTATTTTTTCTAAGTTTATTTATTTATTTTTGGAGGGGGGCAGAGAGACAGGGAGAGAGAGAGTCCCAAGCAGACTTTGCACTGTCTGTGCAGAGCCCAATGTGGGGTTTGGAAACACAGACAAGGAGTTCATGACCTGAGCTGAAATCAGGAGTCAGACACTTAACCAAATTAGCCCCCCAGGTGCCCCTATACAGTTATTTTAATGAATTTTTGTGTTTTAACTTCATACTAGGGTTAAAAGTGATTTATGTGCTGCTTGGGAGTACCACAGCATTCTGTTCATGCCCCATCTTTATTCTGCCCACAAGGTTCATTCTTCACTTGCCTCAGTGCTGCCCCAGTGTTCTTCCATTGCACACTACAGACGTCCCTCTAGCATATCCTGAAGGCAGGTCTTGGGGGACAAACTCCCTCAATTTTTGTTGGTCTGGGCAAGACTTTATCTTGCCATTTTTTTCCAGTTTTCTATTGTACTAAAATATACTTAATATAAAATTTGCCATCTGATTTACTTCAGTGATGTTAAATACATTCACAATGCTGTGTAACCATCACCAACATTCATCTCCACAAAAGACGGATTTATCTTTTATGATCTTTTCATCTTACAAAACTGAAACTCTATGCCCATTTAACAACAGGTCCCCATTTCCCTCTCTTCTCATTTATAACTCATTTATAAATGAGCTTTTATAACTGTATTCCATGTATCCCCAAAGTTAAGTAGATACACTGAAGATACAAAACACATGCAAATAGAACTTCAGAGATAAAAACCATAATGTGTGAGTTGGAAAATGCATGTGTTCTGATTATACATCAAAGAAAAAGAGATCCATGAACTTGAAGACATAACAAGAGCCACTTTTTATTAAAGAAAAAAACCAAACAAACCACAGAGCAAGCAAAGGATTTTTTAAAATAAACAAAGCATTGGTGAGTTATAAGGCAACCTCAAGCAGACTTATATACTTGTAATTGGAGTCCCCAAAAGCAGGGGGGGGGACAATAAATGATGCCAAAAGTTCCCAAATGTACAGAGCTCTATGAAACAACATATTGATGAAGCCCAATGAACCCCACTCCTAAGTAAAATGAAGACCGTACCAAGGTCCATAACAGTCAAATTGTCTAAATCAGTATAAAGAGAAAAGGGTAAATACAACCAGAAAAAAAACAACACATTACATTTAGAAGAACAAAACTGACAATGACAGTAGATTTCTTGTAAGAGATAATCAATATAAATGAGCAGAAAACGAAGCCCCATGTTTAATGTACTGAAATGAAAATTATCAGCTTAGAATTCTATACCCAGCAAAAATATCTTTCAAAAACAAAAGACAACAAATACTTTTTCAGATAAACAAATTGGAAAGAATTGATCACCAGTGGACCTGCAACATACAAAATGTTAAAAGAAGTCTATCAAACAAAAGAAAATAAAAATACAAGAGGGAAATAAGAACACAAGGGAACTTCTTCAACCTGATAAAAGCCATCTGTAAAAATCCTGTAGCTAACAACATACTTAATGATAAAAACTGAATGTTTTCTCCTAAGATGCAGAACAAGACATGGATGTTTTCTCTTATTGTTCCTATTCACCATGTACTAGAAGTGCTAGCCAGTGCAACAAAGCAAGAAAAAGAGTTTTGAGGGTGGAAAAGTAGAAGTAAAACTGTCCCTTTATTTACAGACACCATGATCATCTATGTAAAAAATCCAATAGAAACTACAACAAATTTCTAGGAATAATGAGTTTAGTGAGGTTGCAGAAGATAAAGTCAATATACAAAAAACAATTGTACTTACACATTTAGTAATGAATGACCAGAAATTTAAGATACCATCTACAATAACAAAAATATGAAATACTCAGAGATCATGCAAAATTAATGCAATGTCTGTCCACTTACAACTATAAAACAGTGAGAGTGATTGAAGATGTCCTAAGTAAATGAAGAGATATACCATGTACATCCATCAGAAGACTGGATATTTTTAAGACGATAATGATCCCCAAACTGACCTATAAATTCAGTACATTTTCAATCAATATATGGGCATATATTTTTGTAGAAATCAACAGGCTGATTATGAAATACCCATATGGAAATGCAAAGAACTAAAATAGACAAAATCGTTTTGAAACAGTAGAACAAGGTTAGAAGACTAATACTACCTGATTTAAAGTCTCATTATAAAACCAATCAAGACAGATTGTATTGACAGAACAGTTTCAATTTTTGTTGAAAAAATAGAAAGCTCAATAGAACAGAGTTGAGAGTTATGAAATAGATCCGTACGTGTATGAACAACTGATTTATGACAAGGTTGTAAAGAAGATTCCGTATAGAAAGGATAGTTTTTCCAACAAATGATTCTGGAAAAATTGAATATCTACATACAAAAACAAAATAAATAAATTAAACCTTAGATCCATATCTTGCACCATATGCAGAGATTCATGCAAAATAAATGACTGATCTAAATGTAAAACCTAAAACTCTAAAAATTGTGCAAGAAAACACAGGAAAATATCTTTGTGACCGTACTTAAGGCAAAGGCTTATTTTCTACCACATCAGAAGCATAATCCAAAAAGAAAGCATTGATAATTGGACATTATCAAAATTAAGTAGTACTGCTTTTCAAAAAAAAATGTTAAAAGAATGAACAGATAAGCCTCAGACTGGTAAGAAACATTTGCAAATCCTATATCGGATGAAGAGCTTATATCCAGAATACAGCAAGATCCTTATTTGAGAGGGAGAGAAATCTTTTACAAGATTTGAGCAGGCACTTCATTGAAGAATATATGATGCTTAGTATACCAGTCACCAAGTCAATGAAAATTAAAATCCCAGTGAGATTCTACTACATACCTGCAAGAATGTTTAAAATTAAAAAGATTGCTCTTACCCAGTATTAGCAAGGACGTGGGAAAACTGAACTAGAAATTTCATACACCAGTGTTGGGAAGGGAAAGTAACACAGCTGCTTTTGAAAACAGTCTGTCCCTTTGTTCAAATGGTAAGCACACGCCTCTCCTAAGATCTGACCATTCCATGCCCAGGCATTTACTCCCGAGAAATAAAAACATGTTTCCATTCAGCCTGTACAAGAATGTTCCTATTATTTCTAGGTGGTAGCCCGAAACCGGAAACAACCCAATGTGCGTCAATAAGTAAGTGGTTAACTACAATGTGGCATATCCAGTCAACGGACACTATTCATCCATAACAACAAATGAGCCAGTGGTCCATGCAACAGATGGGTAAGTCTCAATATAGTCATTCCAAGTGAAGAAATCTATATGTAATGTATGAGTCTATGTAAACTCTAGAAAGTGCAAATTAATCAATAGTGACAGACAGAAGATCAAGGTCTGCTTCAAGTGCAGGGGTGGCTTGGGGGGCAAGGAGGAAGGACTCACAAAAAGGCAGGAGAAAATTTCTGTGGCGACAGACATCCTGGGGATATTGTCTGTGTGTGGTAATGGCTTCTTGAGCATATCAATATGTCAAAACATATGCTCTTAAAGTTTAGATACAGGAAATTTATCACACATAATCAGAACTCATTGAAGCCGAAAACAATAACAACGTGCTAGAACATTGTTCTGCTTTGCAAAATCCAGTTGTTACATGTTCATGATTTTGTGAGCCAGTCAGCATCACATCGGTGGATTGTGATTCCCTGTGTTGGGACCACCTACGTGACGGAAAGAAGCTCATTTGTTCATACGCCTGTTTTCCTCAAAGGCTGGTTGACAGACATTTGCCAGGACAACGCTGGACTGAGAACATAAAAATAGGGTCAGAGGATATGGAGTCACTTGTGGACAAAATTTTTCCTTTTGATTTCTAGTTACACGTAGGCAACATATAAACTATCTGATTACATGTAGGTAACACGGTGCTCTTTTGAGCACAGTGTTCTCTGTGCCTGGAAAACTCTCCCCCCATCTCCCCATCCCTCCGCTTACCTGACTCCACGCCTGGTTCTAGGAGGGCAGAAATCACATTTCTTCCCCAGCAGAGGTTCAGCGTCTGGCCAGGTACCTGCTTGCTGTGGTGAGTTCATCTTTTTATGGATACATCAATGAATGAATGATTTAATACTCACCCTGGAGTGCACTTGGCTTAAAATAAAACATGGGTGAAAGTCTGTTAAGCTCTATAGGAAGAGATGATCTAACTACTTCTAATTTTTAGTTGTAAAGGATAGAAATTACTTGGGTGCTAGCTATATCAATGCGTTCTTCTACATAGAAAGACCCCGAAAGATTCTTAGCTTTTGTCCACCTACGCTGCTTCCTTACTTTATGATGAAACCTGAAGTTCCAACGACAGTGTAGTCTCTGGTTTTGTTTTATCCAAGCAGAACAAGATCAGTAAATAACTATTTGTGTGTGCAGCATTTGTGATGGACTTAAAAGGAGCGTTTTAAATTTCTGATGTTTAAAATTGTTTCTTTGCTTTAGTATCAGTGGCATGCTCGTTAAATCACGGTAGTGGTTGGTTCTCTGTCTCCCAAAGCAGATGGCAGATTAATAATTAAAAATGCCAGGTGGCGTTTGTAAAAGCAAGCACATTTTCTGTGGCTAAGAACAAACCCTTTTCGTGGAAGAGCAGAAAAAACCGTATGTAAGTGTAAGCGGCCCTTACCGCTTCCCCGTTTCCGTGGCATTTCTGCACCCCTTTTGAGGGAGCTTGTCCTCTGTAGATGTATCTTTAACATTCTAGTTCGCGTTTTTGTCTCTTTTTATTGTAGTCGATCCTCATTCGACACTTATGTGTATTTCAAGCTTCCAATAACTTTTTTCTTTTCAGCTTTATTGAGATGTAATTGATACACCGCACCAGATGAATTTAAGGTGGACGATATATTGATTCGACTTGTGTACATTGTGAAGCGATCGCCGCAGTAAGTTTATTGTCTCGTGTGGTACAAACAAGAGGTTTTTCCTTGTGACGGGAGCTCTCAGATCCACTCTCTCTGCAGCTGCCCTGTGCACCCCACAGCCGCATCCACCGTAGTCGCCTCGCTGCACGGGACATTCCCAGGACTCACTTCTCTCATATCTGGAAGTTGGCACCTGTTGACGCCCTTCTCCACACGCACCCTCCACCCCTCCCCCACCCCCACCTCTGGTGACCACAAGTCTGATCTCTTTTCCTAGGCTTTGGTTTGTTTGGTTCTGGATGCCACATGTAAGTGAGATTGTACAGTGTTTGTCTCCCTGTCAGACTTATTTCCCCGAGCATATTGCCTTCAAGGTCATTATATAGCACATCTTGCCCTCAGATTATAATATAGTACCTTCAAACATCTGTTTCAACGTAATCGTAAGTAGGCTCACGATCATTTTCATATGATGAAAAATCTGTCCGAGACACTTAGTTTCCAACCATAAAATGCACTGGGTACATTGCAAAAGACTAACTATGTGTGCCTAATTTGTAGGAGAATTTTAAATGTCCACAAGTATTTTCATAACTTTAAACAGAGCACAAGTATCCCAATGTGCATAAAGCTGAGCCTGAAGGCATTTAGCGAACTGAGGGAAAAATACAATCACGGTATTTGCCTTGAATCTGCATCTGGTGAGGAGGTTCAGCTCAGGGAAGAAGCCTGGGAGACCCAGGTGTGAGTTCCGCTCGCTGTTTTGGGGTGCAATCCTCACCTCTCAAAGCGTGGCCTTCCTCGTCTGTGCGGCGGCCGTGAGTACAGCATTGGGCTCGTCGGCCCCTTCTGAGGATGGGGGTGAGGCCAGAGCATCTAACTGACGCACGAAATCCTGGACTCCACACCATCACTCTCCCGGTCCTCCAGGGCGGGGGAAACAGCGCTGTGAGCTGCTTTGGAATTCAGCACCTCTCTGAGGTGTGGTTGATCCAGAATGCTAGCTGTGTGTTATCAACTGTTAGATATACAAACTCCTTTGCAAGGACGTCCCCATTTTGTAGGGGTTTTTACACAACTTGTTGTGAAAATCCTGGAAGGAAGGACAAACGCCAGGCAGCAGTGAGGTGACGAGCCACGAGGAGGGACTTGCCCACATTTGCGGGCTCCCACCCGGGGGCTGAACCGGCACACGGATCTAGAACGTGGTCACGGCTTCCAGAAAGTAGCAGTGTCGCCACTGGCTCATAGTTTTTTTTTTTTTTTTCAACGTTTATTTATTTTTGGGACAGAGAGAGACAGAGCATGAACGGGGGAGGGGCAGAGAGAGAGGGAGACACAGAATCGGAAACAGGCTCCAGGCTCTGAGCCATCAGCCCAGAGTCCGACGCGGGGCTCAAACTCACGGACCGCGAGATCGTGACCTGGCTGAAGTTGGATGCTTAACCGACTGCACCACCCAGGCGCCCCATAGTTTAATCACCCTGTAACAGGGGCAGAGTCCCCGAGCCAGGCCTACAAGCACATGGCACCCAGGGTCCCCTCGGAGACCCAGCCGCGGGGTCGAGCTGGCATAGACCCACCTGCATGTGGGAAGGCATGTCCCACACGGGAGAAATCTATTGGGCTGGGGGGACCGGTCATGTCACAAGACAGCTGTACGAACCTGGGCAGTCTCTCACTCAGGGCTCTCGTCACCAAAACAAAGCCAACAGCCGCTGCCTCCAGGCCCCGTCCAGGCCCCGATGGATGTCCTTGAGGGCTGAGCTGCACTGTTAAGCGTCACAGATTTTAAGCCGAAGTCTGGGCACTTACCCAGAACTTTTCAATCAGATAAGACAGGGAGTGACAGGAAGAGAGGGCCTGCATGTTTTGTCCGCTGCATCACACCGCCCAGCTTTCCACTGGAGAAAGTCGTTCCGTAATCAGCACCTTCCTCCAAGCGACAGCGTGCGTCCGCCTCCCTCTGGTGTCATCGGCACACAGGCTGGTGAGCACGCAGTACTTAGAAAGTGCAAGACACGATTAACACCAGCATGAAGCCCAGAGCTCATACAGACTCACAGAGCTTTCAGTGTAATTACACCTTCTACGTGGTCCTGCTGGCATGTGAGCCAACACGGCCACTGAGCCCGTGTCACGGTCTGCGGTCCCGTTTTCCACAAGGGCCTGAGAGCGCCGGGCCCACTCGGCCGAGTCGTCCTGAGGAAACACGAACCACACAAGTCCTGTCAAAGAGCTCGCTGCCGGGTCCTGACGTGTCCGTTTCCATTTACTCCGGAAGTCCTTACCGTGAGGCAGGGTCATCACCGTGATGTCCTGTAACCTGCGGCCAACGTGACCACGGTCCACATCCAGGAATATGTTCCTGAGACGTTGGTACACATTCTGCAGAGAAAGATGATGCTAGTGAATTTTCCTTCTAAAATGTTGCCAAATGTCCTTAACCGTGGCAGACGCGTTTACAGCTGTTCCTATCATGGCACGACACTCTGCCTTTAAAACTCTGAAGAGTTCTACAAGAGCACCTGACGCAGGAACACGCGGCGGAGGCTGAGCGCCGTTACCTGAGTGTGTTTGTGAACTGAACCCTCCCCACAGATGAGCGCACACGAGCAAGCCAGGCGCTAACCTTGGCGCTTTATCGGCAAGAAACGGCCAAGTATCCCCACAGCCGTCAAGGGACACAGAAGGCTAAACACCGCGAAGATTTGATGAACAGAATACAGTAAGCTGTGACCCCCTAAGGATCTCCTCGAAGGTCACAGGGCATCCCGAAACTGTCTTTTAAGAAGGACAGAACTGGGTAAACGATGATTGTTCTCTGTCAAGTGGGGGAAAGGGTATTGATCTGAATCATCTGCCAGGCGTTCAGTCTTCAGAAGGGTTACGAGGACAACTGAAGAAATATTACAAGACACCTTGACATTCAAAACCTGCTAGGCCACCTGACTGCTTTTCGAAGGTCAGAGCTGCTGCGTGCAAAGCTTGCACGTCCATTAGCCAGTTTTCGAAACTTGGTTTTCCATCATTATAGAAGGGCACTCCAGAAAATCAAGACAATCAAAGGAAGAATTTAGAAATAAATAAGTAATTGGTCGCCCCCACCATTCCAAAGTCATCTTTGACATCTCTCAATATCCCAGAGATTTTGGAATATCCCCTCATTTGCTTCGCTGCGCATATTTTTGTATACGATTCTGACCACATTTCAAACAGAATTTTAGGAGTCAACATCGGCTGTAAGTTTTTTCTATTAGCACTTATTTACTCTGAACTAATTGGCCCCAAATCAAAGTTAATTTCCGGACATAGTCAGGCCCCGCGGGGAGACAGTGTGTCATTTTTCTAAAGGAAAAGTCAACAGCTAGGTGCCAATACACAAAGCTACTAGGTGAGGTGCATCAGTAGCATTTGCTGATGGGAACGCTTGTCATGAAATGTGCACGGCTCTGTCAAGGTGACGCCCACGGCGGCCTCCCTCCAGGGGGGACGCGCGAGGCGGGATTCTACCTACTGCGCTCACATGCCGTGCACCAAACGTTTCCTGCTACAGATCACGTGAAGGAGCATGTCTGTGTCTCCAGACAAACCCAGAGGTTGTGTCTCGACTTTACACGTTCAGCTCCTAGAGGTAAAAACCTGACTGGAGTCATTTACTATTTCGTGGGCCTCTATTATGTGCATGGTACGCTCTGTTAGAAATTTAAAGTGTGAAATGTTCTATTTACATTTTTAAATATATTGCTGAAAACATGTTGCAGCGGAGTTGGGTAGGAGGAAAGACCAGCGCTCCGGGGAAGTGGCCAGGACGGCTGCAGGGACACCAGAAAGATCGAGTGCGAGAGGGCGCAGCGGAGGCCCTGGGAGGAGGAGGCTACCTGAGCAAGGGGAGGACACGGGTGTGCGAGGCCTATCTGGACAGAAGCTGCGCCCCGGCTCCTGGAGGGAGCGAGAGACGGGGAGGCCACAGAAGCCGGGTGGTCCACGCACCGAGGGTCTGGACTCACAGGAGCTTAGCCTCCACTCTGTCAACACTGGGGCTCGGGATTTTGCTTGTCTGTTTCAATATTCTTTCATTTTTTTCAAATGCGTAATAAATGCCTATGGTATGAAATTAAAAACAAATCCAAAAGGGTATTTTGTGAAAAGCAAGCCTCTCTGTCCGCGTGCACTCCTGCCCCACCCGCCAGGGCTCCCAGTTTCTCGCGTCTGCAGAAGACAAACGTGTGATCACCAGCCCGCGCCACGCACGGGCAAACGTCATTCGCGTGGGCGGCACATGCTAGGTACTGCTCTGCAGCTCACTTTCTCCGCTGAACAACTGTCCCCACTTAGGTTTCCCAGAAGCAGGTGTTAAAAAGGGGTCATGGGAATGACGCACTGAGACAGGGCTCCCTGGAGAAACAGGCCAGAACGGACCTCAGAGCTGGCGAAAGTGCGCACAGAAATGGGGGGCAGGGGCCGGGGGCTCTGGGGGCTGGGTGGGGCCACAGCACACCCCGGAGGCCTCCCTGTAGGGTGCAGGATGAGCCGCAGCTCTGGTGGCAATGAATGCCACCCCACTGTTTGGAGGTTCAGCCAGTGTCCCTGCTGAGGCGCGGTCACGACACCTCCAGGCTTTGCGGATGTACACGTTGCTCCAGCGTTTATGCCACTGGTGTGCCCTACGTCGCCTACGACAGTGAATTTTTAATTTTGAAAACTATGGCCAAATTCCCCTCCGCAGAATGTGCCCCATTACCCTGCGTCCAGCCAAGTATCAGGGCGGGTGATGGTTTTTAACCAGACGTATCCCTTGGCCGGGTCCACGTCCAGGACCGTCCTGGCCACAGCGTGAGACACAGGGAAAGGCCCCAGCTCTGTCCTCGTCCATGCAAGGGCCACGCAGACCTCCTCCGCCACAAGGGAGCGCGGCCGAGGGGCACTGGGTCGCGGGTGCAGGGAAGGTAGAACTGCCTGTCTGTCCCATGACTGACGGGGGCTGAGACTTTGACCGTGGGCCATGCGTGGAAGGGGAAGGATTCAAGCAGGTCAGGGGACAAAGGGGAGTGCTAATTGAGGACCTACCAGGTACACGTTGGTTTGGGTGCAGGACTTGAGAAGAGGGTCAGAGGGGGACTGGAGGTGGACCTGGGTTTGGGAGGCCCACAGAGAGCACTTGGGAGAGCGGGAAGGGAGGCAGGGGCCGTGGAGAAGAGCCCGGCACACCGGCAACACCTCGAGACCCCTCAGCCAAATAAACGCGGACTGACACAGAATCCTTCCCGTTCTGGATGAAAGGACCACCTCTGCTGGCTTGTTGGAGGAGAAAGCACCCCGGAGACGGCCTTCAGAGGGGCTGACGCCTTCACGTGAGGACCCCGCACACGTGTACTGACTTCCAGGAGTCCCTTCCTCCCTCCGCTGAGATTCCCGGGAGCCGCAGCTATGAACCTGTGACGACATCACCCGAAATGCTGCAAAAGCCAGCCTGTCTGTTCTCCCGGCATCATCCACCGCCTAGGGAGCGAGGACATCCGTCCCATGTGTAGGGAGCATCGCCGGCCGGTTGGACATCGACTCCAGCAGCGACCCCGGAACGCAACCGGTCCTGAGAGGGTGCGTGGCCGGGGCCGCCCATGTCCACAGCAAAGAGCAGGGAGGGAGTTTTCGCTCTGGCTGTATTTTCCAATGGCGTTCAATGACGCAGGCCGTTAGTGAGTCCGTGCTCTGGAAAACCTAATCAGGGAAGCATGTGTGTAAAATAAGCAACAGGTGGCTTTGCCTCAGCGCCTTGTCGTCCGGGCGTCACTTCTGGGAACGTGGCGTGGCTGCGGGTGCCGCCTCGCGGGGCCCGGCCTCCGTGCTGCCTTCCACACTGGTCCGAGTGCCGGCTTCTCCGGCCAGTCCAACGTGACACCTTGCTGGCTTCTACTCAGTCAAGAGGCTATAAATAATTATGGAGTGATTTTTTTATCCAAGTTTATTAATTTTGCAACTTCCCGAATGGCCCCAAACTACTCAATCAAAACGTAGTGACATGACTCACTGCTTTTACCGATTCTCGAGAACCAGATATTTGGAAATAAGTCTACACCAAATGTTAAATATCCTGTGATGACATCACTTACCGTGCACAATTATTTCCACGAAGCTCTGCCCTGACATTGCTTCCGTTGTTTCCCGTGCCAGATAATCGGAAAAGTGCTATTCTCTTCTATTCCTTGATTTCTGGATTAATAGGCAGTGAGGACTGTTACTGCCGATTTGTGCAAGCTGGGATCGGGGACCTACCAGCCGTGTCATGGTGGGCGGGTTGCACCGCATCTCAGATGTATTTAAATAAATTGATATGTAGTAATTTACATAAAACTTAAGACCCCAGGGATACGTCGAGATAATGGCATTGCGGGGCGCCTGGGTGGTTCAGTCGGTTGAGCATCTGACTTCGACTCAGGTCATGATCTCACAGTTTGTGGGTTCAAGCCCCGTGTCGGGCTCTGTGCTGACGGCTCGGAGCCTGCTTCGCGTTCTGTGTCTCCCTCTCTCTCTGCCCCTCCCCTGCTCATGCTCTGTCTCTCTCTGTCTCAGAAATAAATAAACATTTAAAAAATTTTTAAAAATAAAGATAATGGCATTGCTGTATTATTACGTTTAACCACATCGTGTGCCCCGTGGGCTGGTTGAGCACATGTTGACAGCACGAGAAGAGCAGTATTGTATGCATCCTGATGTTAGTGACTGTGGGAGGTGGGACTTTGAACAGCAGGGAATAATCGGTCATATGAAGTTCACAGCAAATGCCGGTCGCTGGGATCAATACGTTCCCTTCACTTGGTCACCGATCCTTGACATCTGGAACATGGCCAACACCACCTTTGATCTTGTGGGACCCAGAAAGGTCTAGAACAAAGCAGCTTTGAGCCAAGTGACAGAAGCAAAAAGTGTGCAGATGGTCAGAACCAACTCACCTATCAGCCCCTCTAGTGGGGAGAGACACGGCCCCATCCGTGACTCCCCTGGTCCCCCGGGGCGGGCTGGATGCCCAGCTTTGTCATCTATGCTGCCTGTGGAGCAGGGGCTCCACACTGGAGAAGCTGTGACCCACCGCATCCCCAGAACACTTCCGTGACGTTCCTTTCATTGTGGACGACCAGTCACCGTGTTTTCTCTCTCCCTGGCACAATCAGGTGTGGTTTTCACGCTCCGGTCTCCTGCACAACGTGGCCAGCAGGAGGTAGTAAACCCCACCATGTCCTCCAGACGGCCCCGCGCTGGATGATAGCACTCGACTGACATCGTGTCCCTCATTGTCCTCTGTCCTCTGTCCCCTCTTCATCCTTCAGAGCAGGAGGGGGAATTAATGACACAGGACTTGAGGCTCCAAATTGACGAGGCACTGCTTGAGTGCTGGTCTGCCCCGTATCCCCTGCCCCCTGCCCACCAGCCCCCCTGCCTACCTGCCCACCTGCCCCAGTGCTTCTTCGCCCCTGCCCCTCCTGCCCCCTTCCCCCTGCCCCCGCTCACCAGTCTGCCTGACCCCCTGCCCACCTGCCCACCTGCCCCCCGCCCCCCTGCCCACATGCCCATCAGCCCCCCTGCCCACCTGCCCACCTGCCCCAGTGATCCCCTGCCCCTCCTGCCCCCTTCCCCCTGCCCCCACTCACCAGTCTGCCTGACCCCCTGCCCACCTGCCCACCTGCCCCCTGCCCCCCTGCCCACATGCCCACCTGCCCCCTGCCCATCAGCCCCCCTGCCCACCTGCCCACTTGCCCCAGTGATTCCCTGCCCCTCCTGCCTCCTTCCCCCCCGTCCCCTGCTCACCAGTCTGCCTGACCCCCTGCCCACCTGCCCCCTGCCCCCCTGCCCACTTGCCTCCTGCCCCCCTGCCGACCTGCCCCCTGCCCCCTGCCCCCTGCCCACCAGTTCAGAGGGGCCCTTCTCAGCGAGCACTGTGAGTGTCTTCACTGAAATGGACCCTCCTTTGGATTCTCACATTTGTACGTCTATGTCCCACCTAAGTGAGAACAGTTCAGTCATTCATTTATTCACCCAAATAGAAAGTAAGTATGTTCTACATTCCGAAGTCACGGGTCGGCATCCCAGGTGGAAGAAACCGTTACTTTCCTGACACTTTAACAAGGGAGCGTAACCCTTGTTCTGCAGACAGAGCCGCAGTGCCAACACGGACACTTTTCTCTTTTTAAAATGAAGAAGGAAGCCTCAGAACTGTTGCAAATAAACACGTGTGTTTAGTGTTACCTCAAGGGAGAAGCCACCTTTAACGTTATAAACCAAGTGTCCTTTGAAATGACACAAAGCCACACCGTGGAAGTCTCTCGGGTACGATTCGAGACCAGGGAGTTTCCCATCATGCCCCTGGGCCCACCATCAAAGGCTTCGGCGTGGGAGACGTTTAAGGACCCTAAGGGCGCACCACCACGGTTTCCTGTCCAGGCCTCTGTACACACTAATGAGCCACTTAGGAGCATAAGGGTCCTTAAGACAGACTCTGTGCGCCCTCAGCCCCCACAGGCCCCCAGAGAATGACACACCCCTTGCGTCTGGGGCCACGGCACCACTCGCCCACACCTGCACGGCCACTGACCCGTGAGTCACATTCCCCCAGCGGCGGGCTCTCTCCGTCGCCGGCCCAGAAGTGTCCAGAGGGCTCCCACGAGGTGGGTCAGCCCGACCAGACAATGCATGAAGGCCAGGGGACGGGCAGGGCGTCCCGAGGTTCCGAGAAAGGACAGTGGCCCAGAGTCGACTGGAGTCTCAGGCAGTGACACCCACCGCTCCCTGAGCCCAACCCGATGAGAAGGCAGCATGGCGGTCGGATGGAGGCCAGACTCAACGTCGATTTCACAGACCCACCGTTTCAAGCTTCTGACAGCTGTGCGTTCTCCGCTCTTTTGATATTTGCAGTGAGAGACCCTTATTCAGCCCTCTGCTTCCGAAACCCCAATCGCTCTTGTTACAAATATCCAGTTTCCCACGCACCTCTGGATTTCGGTTCATATGTTCGCATGAAGGTTCATGTGACATACTCCTGACAGTAAACCTTACACGGTGTTTAAACACACATTTTGAAGTTCAAAGTTGCAAAATCTCCCAGGAAGAGTCTTTACTTTGAAATCTAAACAGCTTCAATCCATTGAAAATTCAAATATCATGTTTGACTGACCAACACGGGCCCTCTCCAGCACACTTCTGAAAAGGCCATACTCACTTGGCGTGACTCAGTCAACTTGGAAAGGTAGTCCTGTGGATGCCACCCAGCACTTGAGGAGAGGCAGGCACGGCCATCCTCCTCCAGGCAGCCAGGCAGCCCTCTGAAACCACTCCGACAAAAGAGTCAAGTTGAATATTCATTGCCAAGTTCGAGCCAACCCATGTGTGGTATGAAACACATTGGACTTTTTTGTTCACGGCTCCTCTCAGCCACCTCTCTCTGCCGAGTAGATTTGAGCTGGAACTGGATCTGATGTCGCCAAGATGCTGAAAAAGCAGAAAAAGACATGTCCTTTCCTGGCCTGGGGTAGATAGAGGCAGGCAGGTACAAAACCAGTCCATAAAGCGTGTGTTCCCACAAATACCGTGCCTCGCTCAACATACGACGATAAGCTGCATGTGATCAGACACGGATTTTACGGTCAATACGCTTCTCGGGCCCCTGGACCTGGGCACCGATGTGCAAGGGCCAACCGCGATGTCCTGTCTCCCCGGGCTGGGGGCACATGTCCTGGGTCAGCAGCCAGACGCTGGTGGCTTCACCACTGGTTGCTTCACCTCCATCAGCTTTTCAGGGGAAGAGTATTTGGATGCTAACCTACAAAAGCAATTGAAGGTTTTGTTCACAAACATGACTCGATGGTGCTTCACCTGTGAGTCCTGTTAGTTCTATCATTAAGACCCCGAGTGAAGGCCAGTCGATACGCACCATCCACTTCCACAAAATATTGTGCTGAGAACAAAATCAGGGTGTTCAGACGCGCACCTCCATGGGAAACCCCAGTCTTTTCGAGTTACAGCGAAACAACACGAGTAAACCCAAGTTAAGTGACGGTCACAACCCTACATGTGCAAACGAGGAGGAGGGACTCCACGACACAGAGCTGCTCGACCGCCGGTGACACTTGGGACACGGAAGCACTCGCCCCTGAAGCAGGCTGGTGCCTCTCCCTTTCTCATCCTGAAGCCCAAGATGTACAACCTGGGGGGGAGATTTTTTTAATTTCTTTATTTGAGTGTAGCTGACACACGACATTGCTTGAGTGATGCATGTACAGCACGGGTATTCGACAAGCGTGTTTGCCTGTGCACGAGCGTGGCTGCCATCCGTCACCTCACACGCTGCCCCAACTCTGTGTCTTCTAGTTTTAGGAGGGACAGCTAATGAGCATTACTTTTCGAGCATAAACCATGGAAAGGCTCTCAGTCAACACATCTTATTATACATCAATCTGATTAAATTGATTTCCCTTATTTACTAGTTTATGATTAATATTATGGTAAAAGTGTTAGTGAGAAAGAAATAAAAGCACGCATTCATCAAGGAAGCTTTGCCACAAGATGGGCTTGTTTTGATTATAACGAGGCGCCTGGGGGGCTCAGTCGGTTGAGCGTCCGACTTCGGGTCAGGTCATGATCTCACAGTTCGTGAGTTCAGGCCCCGCATCGGGCTCTGTGCTGATAGCTCGGAGCCTGGAGCCTGCTTCCGATTCTGTGTCTCCCTCTCTCTCTGCCCTTCCCCCACACGTGCTCTGTCTCTCTCTTCCTCTCAAAAATAAAGAAAAATTAAAAATATTAAAAAAAAAAAAAGATAGGCTTGTTTTGTCCCAGCTTTACTCAGGTGTAATTGACAGGTAATGTTGCAAGATATTTAGTAAGTTGATACTCGTGCACATGACACCAGATATACGATAATTTTATTCTGTAAAAAGAGTTTTCATTGCCGATCACTGCTACAAGCCGACGCTATGACAAAAGTCACTGGCCTCCTTCTCAGACACACGAGCCAGGCCTCGCGGACATCCATTCTGCCGTGCCCTCCTCCCCTCACACTCAGAGCCCCAAGTGCACCCGGGCGAGGCTCCACGGCACTCAGTCCCAGTCCACACTGCACGCTCTTCAAAGCTGACACACAGAACAGATAACACGTAGGCGGCCTTGGGAGAGGAAGCAGGGGGGACACACGCTCCATTTGTAAAGCTTGTCCCCACAACGCAGTGCATTAAATTCTAACTCACCCGTGTGCTGACACATCTATGACTCAAGGCTTTGCAGGGATGAAGCATAGAACAGAGCTGTTGTTAATTAAATATTTGATTTTTGGAGACTCTTCAACACCATTTGAACCTGTTTATCTTCCAAAGGAAGTGAGCCCCGGACGGAGGAGTGGCCCAGTCACTCACCCCCCGGCAGGAAGCTCGGGTGATGCCAGAGGCAAGCCGGTGGGGTGTGTAGGGTAAGTGTGTACGACGTGTTCGTGTGTGTGCACACACGCGTCTTCATGGCACGTGTGATCTGTGGTGAACGCAGACACCGAGCTTCTGCTCCTCTGCCAGTTCCTGTGGAGATGCCCCAGGGATGGTTCCGGGGGCAGACGGACAGCCCCCTCCCACCCCCGTGAGAAGAGACCCCCTCGCGGCCCCCCACGTGGGCAGTGCACATGCTCCAGAACCAGCAGCCCCCCGTTGCTCCTGGACAAGCCCAGACGTGCTTCCCTCGGGTCGGCCCCCACATTCCTCCACCGCGAGAACAGCTTCTGCGCGGGGTTCTCAAGTTGCGATGCTGGAGAGGGAAAAAAGAGCGGGAAAAGAGTGCGCTGGTTAGCAAATACAGGCTACGTATTTTATCAGGTTGGAAGCTGGGATTTTGAGTCACGTGATCACAGCACTTTGCTCCAATACCTAAAGCAGGAAGCACAAGCCTAATTACACCATCAGTGGATTTTTCGGGGCAAGTAAGGATGTGCTGTTAACAAGTGGACTCTGCTGAACTCCGAAACAATCACAAATCTCCACTGCGTGTTTGGTGTGGAGGTGAGGGGACACCGGCGGTGCGCCCGCACTTGGGCCCCTCCCCCCGAGCCCCTCGCGGGGTCCCTCATGGGGGTCCCTTTCCCGCACGTTCTGCAGAACCTCATCCAGTCCTGTGACCACGGCGTTCACTTATGTACTTCGAAATCCACAACCTGGACCCACACGTGCTCTGAGGTCCACGTTTCTGGTCACAGGCTGATGTTCTGACCCAGCTGTTTCCTGGTGTCTCGGGTTCACCTCCAACACAGAGCACCTTGACTATCTTGTCCTGAGCCTCCCCCCGGATCTCCGGGGACAGGTCGCGGCAGCAAGGATTTCTCTGCTCCTTCAACAGACCTGCCTCCAGAGTGTCTCCCAACCTGATCCCGTGACCTCGTCCCCTGAGGTCACCCGGACATGTCGTTATACCCTCAGCGAGCCGCCCGCAGGGGAGAAACGCCAGCTGAGTAATTAACACTGTTAATAGTTTCCAGCTATTGCACACTTAGCCCCCGCCACCGTCAGAAGGGCTGACTGTTATTCCTTGGATTTTATAGATAAGAAAACTGAAGTTCCGAGAAATTAACCCCACCAACTGCTGCGCACAGCTGGCGAGGCAGGAAACCGTCATTGGAGTGAGGTCTGTCTAGCTGCAAACCCATTCATTCTCTGAGTCAAAGCACCACACTCCGTGCAGCCAACACGCCAGGCAGACGGAGCAACTCGTTGGGGTCCCAGCACGAGGTGGCCACGGCTCGGGGCGTGTTCCCACGGAAGAGCGGAGGCTCAGAGCTGCTGATGTGACCCCCCACCATCTCTGACTGCCGGGCCGTCCTTCGAGTCCACACGCGTCATTCCGAACCAGGTCCCGTTCAGAGGAGGTCTGGTCTCCTCCGGTTCTTGGTGCCACCAGCGGCTCTCTGTTGACAACAGACAAACCCTAGGTTTCTCAGGAAACATTGTGGAACCTTCACAGCCTGCACACCTGCCCTTATCCTCCGAAGACGCCCAGGTTGTAGAGCCGCCCGGTCCTTTCTCTCCGGCCCTTCGGTGCCCTTGCTGTCTCGCACGGCCTTCCTGCCCCATCCTGGCTCTCCACCTGGGCACCACTTTCTTCTCCTTCAACACTCAGCCCGAGGGAATTCCTCTGGAAACTTCTCCTTATTCCCAGCAACGAGGGTAGGTGCCGTCCCCGCCAACGCTCCTGTGACACCCTGTGACGTGTGCCACAGCAAACACGCTGCCCTTCTACGTGGCTGACTTGAGGACAGGGTTGTCAGTCTACTGACTTCCTACGTGCTGCCCTGCATCCTGCAGTCCCTTCCTCCCGGTCCGTCCCACAGCGGCCAGCTCCCTTTCCAGTGCCGCGGGCACCCTTACGGCTGGGCCCTCTTAGAGAAACACTTACCTGGTTCTCAGGTGACACCGGTATTCGCCAGCCTCTCTCGGAGCCCCCATCACATCACGATTCAGTGCTGTGATCACCCCCTTTAGAGTGTGGCCACCGTAAAGTGTAATAAAATCAGGGCCTGTGGCCTCTGACAGTGGCAGGAATGAAGTCCCAGGAGCTGCTAGCCCTTCACACATTAGAGGCCACTCACACCAAGGGTGGCAATGACAGTGCTGAGCCGCTCAGTCAGATGAGGGGCAAATGTTTAGATGAGGTGCTGAAAAACCATGGAAACAGTAGAGAAGGTCATAATCAAAATGCGACTGACGTCCCCCTGCCTGTGACTCACACTGGCACCCTCGTCTTCCGCGCTCAGGATTTCTACCTGTGACCCAGCCTTGTGTCGGGGTGCAGGAAGCAAGCCCCCGTCACCAGCCTCAGCCTCCCCGAGTTGAAGATTTTTGCCGGAAGTTCCAAGCCTGCTTCTAATGGTGCTTCCTGCCACTCTCTCTCACGGACATTTCAGCTCGTTATTTATCGCTCTCGTGTCCCTGCTGTGTTCGCCATAGGGTTGGGTATTGAAACCATGAATTCATGGCATCATCCTGGTTAAAAGTCTCCTTGGCCTTTCCATAATCTGTCACTCCCTCATTTAGACCATTTCACCCCCAAAACCTGAATGAAAGCCACACTGTCTGTGCCTGGACCTCCAGTGAACCCTCCATGCCGTTGAAGCGACGTCTGCCAGGACTGGGGAGGGCGCCCACGAGCTCGTCCACGAGCACACACTTTCAGACCCGGGTCTTCTCCTCTGAAGCAGACGTAGCCGCACCGGGGATCCCCAAGGTGCCCCTCGACACGGTGTGGGGACCTCCGTGGCGCCACTCTGCCCCGAGGGCTTGACCCGGCCTCCCACCCAGGCCCGGCGGGACCGTGCTGAGAAGGCCGACCCGGTTGTGCAATTGGCCCGCAGCCGTGACCCCTCGCAGAGGAAACGGGACCAAATCGGCCTCTGCTCGTGAGTCACACTCCGCCTTTCATCTTGACAGGCAGGGTTTCGTCTGTAGCTGCCTCAAAATATTCTTTCCGTTGCATCATCGTTTAGTATTTTATAGACTTGTGCTCTCAACAAATAATTGAAACCATCCATAGCCTCTCGGGGCGGGAGCCCACTGAGGAAAGGCTAACAGGATGTTCCTGGACATCACACGTGACTGTCCCAGGCACCGAAAGTCGTGGACGTTCCTCACGTGACACCCAAGCTGTACATATGAACTAAAACGGCGGGGCGGGGGGGGGAGGGGGGAGGGGTCTTTTTACCAAACTCATATAAAAGGAGACAATTAAAAAATTCAAAGTAGTTACTAATCAGAGCATTTTGCAAACATGACTGAATCAGATGGTTTTCATTCACCCATTGCAGAATAATAATTAAAATTAGGTGGACTGAATCAGAATCTCAGAACAGAGTGTATCCTCTGCCCCCATGAATTCCTTATAGTTCAAATAGTTTCTTCATTCATGTCAACACCAATTCTAAGGTGGGGTTTCCTTGCACGAAAACAAAATGAACAGTCTCACTGTCTCAAATATCTTACAAATATTTGTCTGACGCAGACATGAGGCCCAGTCACTCAGAAACACAGCAGCGTATGAGCCGCTCGGTCCCTGAAGAAATCGCACCGGTCGGTGCGGTACCTGCGTGTCCACGGCCGCCACGGCGGCCGTGCAGGCCTGCGATTGTCCCCAGCCGAGCCCCAGGGCACCATGCACAGGAACCAGACAGAATACGCTGAGATGTAATCTACACACGGTAACGCATACAGTTCAAGTGTGCAGTCCGACAGGTTTTGACAGGCGAACCTTCACCATACGGGACATTCCCGTGACCCCAGATTCCCACGTGCCCCTCTGCAGTGACACTTCCCCACCATCTGGGCCGCAGGCAAATGCTGACTTCCTCCTTGTCACCAAGGGTTGGCTTTTTCTTCTCCACGATTCCCATAAACGGAATTGCACGGTGTGTGACCCTTGGTGGTTTTTCTCGAGGACCTTTATCGACGGATAAGGAAAGTGAGATCAGTGCACATATTTGAAGCGTACAATCTGCACGTTCTGACATGTGCTACCAGTGAGACCGTCCCCAGGACCAATGTAATGTGTCTGTGCTTCACTCCCCACAAGACCCCACAGGCCCTTTGGATCTTTGTCCCTGGCACCTCCCTGCCCCCACAAGGTCCTCAGGCCGTCGCCCCTACAGACTGGCTTGAGTTTTCTACACTTTCTGTACCTGGAACCAGCAGGACACGTGATTTTCTGCCTGGCCTCCCCCAGTCGGCGTCCCAGTCCCAAGTCCTCCGAGTTGCCGCGTGTACCTGGACGCTGAGCAGGGCTCCGCTGTTGGGATGTTACACGTGTTTGCCCTTTCACCTTCTGAGGAAATTTTGAGTTGTTTCCAGTTTTTGACTCCTAAGAATAAAGCTGCTGTGACCATCCACGTGCAAATCTTGGTGAAGGCGCAGGCTTGGGTTTCTCCTAGGTGAGTGGGAGTGCGAGCAGGAGCACCGAGAGTCTGTGTTCAGTCAGCTTGTACGTTCCCAACAGCAAGACAAGAGACCACTGGCTCCGACAGACCCACCCCCCCACCCCACCCCCCCCGGCACTCACCGGGGCCAGACCTTCCGATCATGACGATTCCAACAGGCTTACGGTGCTCCCTCAGGGGCTTCGATTTGTGTATTCCTGACGTCCAGTGATATGGAGCGCTTTTTCATGCATTTTTTTTGTCACCCACATATCTTGTTCGATGAGGTGTCAGTTAAATACTTTATTCATTTGTATTATTTTTTACATTTTTTAAACATTTACTCATTTTTGAGAGAGAGAGAGAGAGAGAGTTGGGGAGGGTCAGAGAGAGAGGGAGACACAGAATCCGAAGCAGGTTCCAGGCTCCGAGCTGTCCGCACAGAGCCCAATGGGGGGCTCAAACTCACGGACCAGAGCTCATGACCTGAGCCAAAGTTGGACACTTAACCGACTGAGCCACCCAGGCGTCCCTTTTATCCACTTTTAAACAGGCTGTTGTCTTACTGTGAGTTTTGACAGAACTATTTATATTTGGATACAAGTCTTTGATCAGATGTATGGCTTGCAAACACGTTCTCCCAGTGTGTGGCTTTTGTTTTTATTCTTTTTACCTCAGAAAAGCAGCAGATGGCTTCAAAGTAATTAGAAACTATAATTCATATTTTCAGAGAAGACACTGCGTCCATGAAACAAGCATGGGCCTCAGGAAAGCAGGAAATGTCAGAGCATGTGCAGAGCCCCCAAAACGAAGCACATGATAACAGAATTCCAGGTTCCGACTGACACACAGAGCCTGGACGCTGGTATCTTCCTCACAACAGTGAAATTCGGAACAAACTGAAACTCAGCGACTTTGCTTCGATCCATGGGAGAGCTGGGGTCACAGGGAAAGCCTCCACCCCAGTGCACCCAGACTCACGGGGACACGGGCCACACACGGTGGCAGTTTGGACGAATTGCGTCGCGGGAGCTGAGTGTGGACAGACCTGAAGATGGGACCTTGGGTCAGTTAAGGGGGAGACAGCTAAGACACATGTGAAGGGGACAGCCCAGGGGCGTAAGCCCAGTACACGCGGAAAGTCAATGAAAAAGTAAATAAATGAAACGCTTCCTCTCCCACACCTTGCTATGCAGGTGGGCACCTGTATTACAACAGTTGGTTTCGGCCTAAAGACTCTGTCTAAGGAGAACATCTTAGGGAAATGAGCACAGGGCCACCGAGGGGTAGGGGGCAGCTCACACCACAGCCACAGGACACAGCCGAGCCCACGTCCCACCCGACTGCCCATGGAAGGCCCCCTGCGCAGCTCACTACGTCCGCTGTAACCCAACCAGCAACAAGAGGCCGGAAATGGCGCAGGGTGATGAGAATTCGCACACTGACCGGACTCAGATACGCCACGAGTGTAGGGATTATCAGACCAGCGTTAAAGTGATGGTCATAGGTACGGCAAGGCTCTAATTTAAGTAAGTGTGCAAAATGCAAGAAAAATGGCTCATGTGAGGAGAACGCATCAAGAGGTACTGCCATAAATAAAAAACACTGACCGTAACAGAAATCAGGAGAATTTCCGAAGGGTCCACTGGTCGACCGGACACAGCTGAGGAACAGGTCAGTGACCAGAAGGTACGTCAGCAGAAATTTTCCAACTAAAATACAAACAGAAAAAATAATTGAAAAAAAAAGAGGACAGAGTATAAAAGAACTGAAGGACAACTTTAATATGTTTAAGAAACGCATTACTATAATACCAGAAGGAGAAATAGTGGAGCTCAAAAAATATTTGAAGTAACAGCAGCCAAGAATCTCTGATCATCAGGGAAATGCAAATCAAAACCACACTGAGACACCACCTCACACCTGTCAGAGTGGCTAACATCAGCAACCCAGGAAACAACAGATGCTGGTGAGGACACGGAGAAACGGGAACCCTCTTGCACTGCTGGTGGGAATGCACACTGGTGCGGCCGCTCTGGAGAACAGTGTGGAGGCTTCTCGAAAAGTTAAAAATAGTATTACCCTACCATCCAATATTTGAGATACTGGGGTATTTGCCCGAAGAAAAAGAGCTTTTGAAATTTAATGACAGAAAACAAAGCACAGACCCAGGAAACTCAGAACACCAAGTGGAATAAATATTGAATACGTAGATACACACATACACACACACGGACACTTTGGCATAGAGGAAGTCATATTTAAACTGCAGAAAGCCAGGGGCGCCTGGGTGGCTCAGTCGGTTAAGTGTCTGACTCTTGATTTCAGTTCAGGTCGCGATCTCAGGGTCTGTGGCTTTGAGCCCCACATCAGGCTCTGTGCTGACAGCAAGGAACTGCTTAGAATTCTCCCTCCCCCTCTCGCTGCCCCTCCCCCCCCCTCAAAAATAAGTAAACATGTAAAAAATCTTTAAAAAAATAAAAACTACAGAAAGACAAAGACAAAGAGGAAATCTTTTAATAAATCAGAGGGGGGAAAATACCCAATTTACCTAAACAGGAATAAGGAGCAAGAATATAAATTATAACTAAATTTTCCTAAGGAACCGCACAAGCAAGATGAGAGTGGAATGAATGTTAAAAGTGAAGAGATAAAGACTCCATCAAACTAGAATTCTGTATTCAGAAAAAGTACCCTTCAAAAGTAAAGTAGCGCGAAAAAACGTCTCAAAGAAACAAAAACTGAAGGAATTCATCGCCAGCTGACGCCCGCAGGACACACGAGAAACCCTTGGATTGACTCGTGCCAGACATGCGAACATGCCTTAGGAGAGGAACGCGCGCCAGAGGAGGAATAAATGAAGGTAACGTAAGATCCTTTATTTTTCTAATTTTTAAGTGATCTAAGAGAGAAGGTGTCTATGTCGTAGCACTAATAGCAACAATGTGTTGGGCATCCGTAGCGTATAGACAATGAAGGAAGTGGCACAGGTACCATCGAGGCCGGAGGAAGTACTGGGAACACCGTGAGGTCAGACGTCTACATCACCCGTGACGCGGTGCGGTGGTATTCACACGTAGATTCTTATTCGATGAAAACTCATATTGCAAACTGTAAGACAACACATAAGATTTTTTGTGAAAGAAGTATGAATAATACCCTAAGATAGGAGCTGGAATCAAATCATAAAATGTTTCATTGAAACCAGAGAAGGAAGAAAAGGTGGAAAAAATGGAAACAAAGAACAAGCAGAGTGACTAGAAACTAGCTAGAGACGTGGCGATACCAATGCAGCTGGGCCAGTAATCGATCACCTGAAGTGTGAATGGCCTCAGAACACCAGTTGAAAGAGGAATTTTAAGAGTGGATAAGAAAACAAGACGTCACGACCAGTTATCTACAAGAGATCTACTTTCAAAGTAAGAACTTTGAACGATTAAAAATGAGAGAATGGAGAAAGCTGTACCACAGAAACACTAGCCAAAGGACCGTCGGATTGGCCACGCGGATTTTAGAGAAAGCAAACGTCACGAGAAAAATTTAGACCAATAACAAAGAACGTGAAATCATGATAAAGGACTCATCTCCACGAAGACGTGACAACCCTTAACATGTGTACAGACAGCAAGAAGGCTTCCAGATGCGTGAGGCAAATCCGACACAGGTACAAGGGAGAAGCAGACGCCCGTTACAGCTGGGGCGTCAGTGCCTCTTACATGCCAATCCGTTACAGAAGCATCGGCAAGGTCAGAGCTGACCTGCCCAGGACTACTCATCAACTCGATCTAGTTAGCGCTCAGAGAGAAACATCCAGCAAGCTCACACGGAGCATCACCCAAAATACACCACGTTTGCACCCAAAAAACAAAATTGAACAGTGGTCGGTTCATCCAAACATCATAGATTTTAAAAAATTCCCTTAATGGGGGCGCCCAGGTGGCTCAGTTAGTTAGGCATCTGACTTCAGCTCAGGTCATGATCTCATGATTTGTGGGTTCAAGCCCCACGTCGGGCTCTGTGCTGACAGCTCAGAGCCTGGAACCTGCTTCGGGTTCTGCGTCTCCCTCTCTCTCTATCCCTCCCCCGCTCACACACACTGTCTCTGTCTTTCTTGAAAATAAATAAACATTAAAAAAATTTTTAAATAATGAAAATTCCCTTAATGTGTGTAAGTTAGGATACAAAGCTTATTCCCAATATACAGTTTGTGTGTGTTTTCTTTTTTTTTAATTTAAAAAAAATTTTAATTAGCGTGTTTTCATTTTTTGAAGGAGGGTTCATCAGGGTTCAGAGCTTTTTTAGGATCCTGCTTGCATCAGCCCTACACACGTAGAGAGTAAATTACCGGATCCACTAAGTGGACAGTGAAAAGTAGCCGAGGCTGCTGAGGAAGGCTTCCACAGAAACCTGATCCACGGACACAGTCTGCATTTGCTGCAGTCAGTGCCGCTAAGCTCTTCTGTACATCTGTGTTCCCGGGAAGCTGAAGAAAGAGTCACAGTCTGTTAGGGTTTTGGGGGTTAAATTTACACGGATCTGTTGTACAGAGCCTCCACCCTCCAGTCAGTAACAGTGCTGTGCACATCACCGCACTCCTGTGCTCGTCCTCCCGCTCCTGTGCACCGTCTTCATGCTCCTGTGCACTGTCTCCATGCTCCTGTGAGCCTCTTCTGCTCCTGTGCACACCTTCACACCCCTTCATGCTCTTGTGCACCGTCTTCATGCTCCTGTGCGTGTCCTCCTGCTCCTGTGCACTGTCTCCGTGCACCTGTGAGCCTCTTCCACTCCTGTGCACCCCTTCGCACCCCTTCATGCTCCTGCGCACGTCTTCATGTTGCTGTGTACCAGGAGTGGGGTCAATGGCAGGACAGTCTGTGGCATCCGTTAGATAGCATTACGTGTTGCACCTGTGCCACAGTCCCTGCTGCCGGTGTGCCGGCAGGAGCGTGTGCCCAAGGAGGGGTCTGCATCCCAGTACAGCTGCTTTCAGGTGTGCTGCTGGCTGCTAAGTCAAGGCCGATGTGGAGCAGGCATGGTGCTCTGTCAGAGCAGCCCTAGGGGACTGACACTTCCCCCAATCTCTCCTCTTCTTCTGGGATTCCAATTCCAAATGCTGCCTTATCTGATACTGGTCCACACATCTTGGGTTCCGCTCATCGTCTTAAATCTCTTCCTTCTCTCGACCTCAGATGGATAATTTCAGTTGACCTCTGTCCAAGTTCCCTCTTCTGTCACCTTCATTCTGCCATTAAGGTCATCTCATGACTTTTTCCAGATTGTATTCTTTACTTCTAAAACTTCCATTTGATATTATTATTCCATTTATCTGTTGATAATTCCTATATTTGCATTCATTTCAAGTGGGTTTTTTCCCCTTTTATCTCAAAGAACACAGTTGCAATAACTGTTTTAAACTCATCATTGGCTCCATCATTTGAATCATCTCAAGTTTGGCTTCTTTTCATGGTCTTTTCTCTTGACACTGTGTCACATGTTCTTGTTCTTCGTATATTAAATAAATTTTTATTGTATGCTGGACATCATGAATGTTATCTTGTATAGTCTCTTGGTTATGTCTTGCTCTTCTTGAAACCACGGTTAGTTTTGTTTTAGCAAGCTAACCACCTGGTTAAATTCAGTCCATAAGTTCTCTCTCACCTGTTATGAGCACTAGTTCAAATCAACATTTAATTCTCTGAATCCTGGCTATGCTAATTTGGGTCATTCCATGCATCCTTAAGTCAGGGTTCAGGCTGAGATGGGTGTGGGTTTACACACAGAATAAGGAGATTCCTCTCCTGGATTCCTGCCTCACCCTGCAACGTCCATGGCTTCTATCCATGCTTCCTCCACCAGGAAGTCAGCAGGGATTCCACTGGAGTCTTAGCTGCCAGACGGCTTTCTATTGACTTGTTAAACTTCACTGATCTTTTATTCTATGGGTTCAATCTTTTCTTGAGACTTTTAATGTTCGTTTGTTTTGTTTTGTTTTGTTTTGTTTTCGTTTCAGGCATTATATTTATATAGTTCTAGAGTTTTCATTTGCTCTCTTTTTTTCCATTTCTCCACTTAGCTCTCTTCTGTTTACTCAATGTCTACACCTTTAACTCTAAACCCACAAGCATGTTTGCAAAGCTGTTTTAAAGTCCCTTTTTTGCCTACCTAAATCTGTGCCGTTTGGGAGTAGGTTTCTATTTGCTGCCTTCCTATCCATTTCACAGACCACATTTTCCTGCTTCTACGCCTAACTAGTGATTTTTTCTAATGGTTTATCCACTTTGATTTGATTAATGACATGGTAAATGTTTCTCCATAAAAAGCCTGGGTGGTTTTTCCTTCCTTTAAGAATGTTGAGTTTTTCAAGGGAACAGTGGGGCACATGTGACATGGGGCACTCACTGTCCGATGCCAGAAGTTATGGAGTTCTACATCCCTCACCCTCACATGTCTGCTTTCCCAGGGCCTTCCCCTCCCAAAGCTAAAGCTAAGGCAAAGGCCTTGAAGGCCAAGGAAGCAATGCTGGGAGGTACCACCCTCCTTCCTGTGGCCTAAGACGACAGCACACGTAGTTTTGGAAGTGCAACCCCTAGAGAAGCAAGCGTGACCGCTGTGTGGCCATGGAGGTCACTCTGAGCAGTGAGTTGGCCATGAAGAAGATGGGAGATGGAAACACAACACTGTGTTCACTGTGCGTATCAAGGTCAGCAAGCACGTGGTCCACGGCTGTGGGGAAGCCTAGGACATTGAAGGGGCCAAGGCCAATGCCCTGGTCGAGTGTGAGGGAGAGAAGAAGGCACATGTTCAACCTCTCCTGACTATGATGCTTGGGATGGTGCCAACAAAATGGGGATTGCCTAAACCGAGTCTAGCTAGCTAATTCAAAGTATAAAAATTTTTACCACAAAAAAGAGTGTTGTGTTTCCACAAGTAGTTGGTAAACTGGTCGATCAATGTGCAGCAGCTGTAGCTTCATTTGGGGCTTTACCAGTGCTGGTCTACAGTAGCTCCAACCAAAAGTGACATTTCCGGGTCCCCACTACCTTCCAAGGGTGTCAGTTAGGTCTGTCCACTTACATCATGTGTATTCATCTTTATTCAAATCCCAAAAAGTCTTCATATTGGATTACGCTACTTCCCAGATGTGGTAATTTTATTATTTTATGTAAAGTGAGGTGTATTTTGACTTTTCAAGGTATAGTTTATATTTGTCCATATAATATTTAGAAAGTGAAACTAGAGATTGTGCATTGTTATCTTAACTCCTATAGATTAGAGATGGAAACACTGCTTGTTTCTAATCATGTCGTATTAATTATATTTTATCTACTGCCATACCTGCTCCCCCAACCTGGCCCCAACGATATTTATCTTTCCCAAAATCTACTCACCACATAGTTTCCCCTGTGAATAGTATAGTACGTACTCCTAAAATACAAGGTCTATTTTTAAATTAACCAAAATATCATTATCGTACCTTAAACATTAATCGTCAATCCTTATTTTCCAACATCCTGTCAGTGTTCAAATTTTCACTTATCTCGTGCCACTTGTTTCTGATAGTAATGACTGACTCTGATCCGCGTACCGTGACTGGTTCATGCATCTCTTAAATCTTATATCGACAGATCCTGCATCCATGTCTCTCGTTTGTTTC
Organism: Puma concolor; assembly: GCF_028749965.1. NCBI lineage: Eukaryota > Metazoa > Chordata > Mammalia > Carnivora > Felidae > Puma > Puma concolor. The sequence goes on from NC_141671.1 coordinate 153,349,738, forward strand.
CAGTTGTTGGAGACTGGATTTCTTGTGTTAACCATTGTCTACAGCCTGCATTTTGTGACTGTGCCCTACGGCACCTTCACAGGCTCCTCTGTCCTCTCTCCTGTGGACTGGCAATTGGCTATAGAGGCTTGATGAGGTTCTGTTCTGACTTCTCTTACATTATAAAAGATGGATTATTTTCATCCAAAGAAGGAACAAAATGTCCCGCTGCCTCTTTTTGTGTCATGAGCAGCCACTGATGGTTACCATCTAGCTTGACTGACTCGTTAGGGTTTACGGAAGAATCTTACCCTCCTGTCCCTTCTGCACCCTCTAGCTAACATACTTCCGTGAAAGAAACCCCCATGATCTGCGATTGGTTAACTTACAGTCAGCACAGGAAAGGACAGATAACTGTTGGGTTTTCTATATTAGTTTACCATTTTCAAAATAATGAGTTAGTCCATTAACATCCTGGAGTTGGGACCCATTAGTTGGTCAGCTGGAACTAGCTCAGTTTATTCCGCAACCTTCCGGCACCATCCGAGCTGTCTCTGGTTGTGTCTTTGCCGGCAGTACGTCCAGACGGTCCAGGGTCGTCTTACACATTTCTGACTGTGGGTCTAGACACAGCAATTCTTCAAGGAGGCTGACTCCTTCTAGTGGGAAATGGTATCGCAGGACTTCAGTTTGGGCACTAGAGGTGCTCATTACCACTGAACAAAATTAAGGGGTTCTTTTTTAAATATAAAATACGGCATGAGTTCATCTTGATGCAGCAAATTACATTCATAATTCGGGGTTGTTCTAAACCTCTTATATCTTACATCTGTGGTTTCCTTATCCCATGCCAAGAAATTTGGCTCTAAATAATACTGTAAATGGCAGAATGAAATAATATATAATTACTAATTTTCCTTATCCCACAATACCACGCCCAACAGTCTTAGAACAACAACGTCAACATGCTCATCCAACAATATGATTACAACAAAAAAGTATTAGCTTTTTACAGTTCTTTTTATCCTTAATATGTACTTTACAAAGAACATACAATATACTGTGTTTTAGAGTCATTTCAATATTTTGTCTATGTGTTGTTATTTTACCAACTATATACACACTCACATTCATTTGTTTCTTTATATACTTGGCATTCGAGCAATTGAAATTTAAAAATCTATTTGCATTTTATGCTTATGTAAAGAATTTCTATGACACCAAAGTCAAATGTGCAAGTTATATTCAGAGAAGTCTGTACTGTTTTATGATAAAGTATTATGATATATGCACTACCCTAAACTAGAGAACTTCACAATTTCTCTGGTTTGTTATATGCATTGGCATCCTTCTTTTTTTACAAGAAATGCTATATTATATAGTGTTTTCCATACTGACCCTTGATTTTAATGCAAAAAACCATACAGCACACGATCATAACCCAAAACATTTCACTTAGCTCCGTTCGCGGAAGCACACCTGCATGGCAGAAGGGGAGATATAACGGAATTATCCGATGATATTGTTACAACGGGGAGTGTCTACCACATGCCAGGGATTTTACACACTTGATCTCATTTAGTCCTCCAAATGATCTCATCCAGCAGGAATTATTGTCTCTGATTTAAAGATGACAAACTGACTCTCAGAAGTAACTTTCTCCAGGTCATACACTTAGAAAGCCACGTGTTCAGACGCAAACCTCAGTTTGTCTTACTCAACACCTGTGTCCTCTGTAAGGCATGTGTGCCTTCAACGTCTCTAAGATTGCGGGTTTACGACTGAAGACCGAGGTACTTTCTTCCCAGCACGGAGTTGGCCATTTACTGCTGTAAGACTGCTTTGCTACTTTAACAATTTTCATTATTTTAACCAAACACATTCCATTTTTGATCATGTAAAGGAATGGCTCACACTAGACAATGCCTCATGCTTGGCAATTTCTAAAAAAGAAAATAAAGGTTTTTTTTTTTAAGTCCAATAAATGTGTTTCTGTGTTGGGGGGAACGTTCAGGTGGTGCTTATCTAAAGGTCTGATTTTTCTATAAGCATCACATTTGAAAACAAGGTCTACAACTTGGCTGCGGGGGTAATGGGAGAGTGTTTTAAAAACATCAACAGGTACGTTCTGTACAAACTCAATCCCACTACAGGAGCCCTCGAGTGGGTAACTGAGGATCGGTGAGTGGAGATTCATCAAAGAACTGCACTGAGTGACCAGCCCTAGATATTTGCTTTGTGTTACAGATTCTTTGTTTAAAAAAAAAAAAAAAAAAAAAAAAAAAAAAAAAAAACAAGGAAAGTATTAAAAATGGAACTAAAAAGACTTTCTGTGACTTCTCTGCTAAGGAATTGTTGTCTAGCAGACCTTGAAGGAAAACACGCTACTGTGGTCTCCTGGTGGCATAACTCATGTGTGGGTCAGTAATGACTGCTCAAGAAACAGAGCGGGAGGTGGCCAGCGTCAGCTCCCTTGTGACTACTGACCAACCCTTCGTCTTCAGCCCAAAGTTCTTCAGATGAAACTTCCTCCGGACTTATGCTCGTTAAAATCTAGGAGTGAAGTCCTCAGTTGTGAACTCGTAAGGGCAGAGAGCTCTCGCCTTGGAAAAGACACAGCAGTGACAGCGGGGTCACCAAGTCTGGTATTCTCAACTCTGTGCAGATACCTTTTATTCATGCAAAAGACCTCCCAAATAAGATAACTTTAGCAGATAATGCTTCAAATGCTAAAATAAAGAATGTGGATCAGTGGCTTCTGGAGCTGGGCATCGCTGGGTGGAGGTGCTGCACCGGTGAGGAAGGCACAGTTGCTGCTCTGACGAAGATCACAGACTTGGCGGGAAAGCAGCCATAAAAGTCGGGACACAGCGACAGCGTGAACAGGGTATAGAGAGGGACCAAGAAGGAATGTGGAGATGCGCGCCTCCTGTCCTGAGGTCAGGAAATGCTTCCAAGGGGGAAACATCTCATTCCTGACATATGCTGAGCTGAGGATAACTGGGGAATTTGGGTTTTTTTTGCGGGGGGGGGGGGGGAGAAAGTACCGTCCTACCACATACTTCAGAAAACTGTATGAATGACAACTAATTTTTTTTTAATGCTTAGTTAAGCTCAAAGATATTTTAAGGGAAATCCCAGAGGCCAGACACTCCTACAGAGTAGAAGGAACTGAAGTCTCAGCTCCCCTGGGGACGATTCTGACTCTACGAGAAATCTAAGGCCTTGGGTTTCGCTCACCACGCCGTGGAATGGCGACAAGTCTTCAGCCCAAGAAAGTAAGGATTTGGAACAAAGCCCCTGTATAAATATAAGTTCCTTGGAGGACTGAATAGTTCCCTTTCCATGTGGAAGACACACCGTTCATTTCAGAAGTTATCATTATAGTCCTGCATGTTGATTTGGGGTTCAAATTTGTATCAATGTCATGATCCGGGAGAGAAATTTCATCTACCGCTCTCTGCAGTGACGGGAACAGGCTATAGTTGCCACGTGTGATTGTTGAGTACTTGAAATGTGGCTTGTGGGAATGAGCAACTGCCTTTACTTTACTTACTTTCAATTGACTTTTATTTAAGTGGCCACATTTGGCTGGTGGCTACCACAGATGCTGTAAACCCCTAACAAAGAAATGAACCTGAAGGGATCCCTTGAGGCCAGTAATTCTCTCTGAAGGAGCACATACATACTGCTGCCCCCTTAGAGTTCCACAGAATCAGCTGATTACGAGTTTGAGGTCTTTAATTACAAAACACAGGAAAATAGCTGCCATAGGCAAGATTCTACAAGAAAAAGCAAGAGCGAAATTAGACCCTGGAGGACTTGAGACATTAGAATTATCAGATGGAGCATATACAACAAGTATGCATAAACAACCTAAAAGATGATAAAATTAAAAATATAAGGAAGAAACTGGAGACAATAAAAATCAACAGGTAGACTTGGGAAAGAAGTAAACAGAACTTCCAAAACGCACACGCACACGCACACGCACACGCACACGTAATATGAATATTTCACATGAAAAATCCGTTACTTTAAACGACGTTATAGATATAATTTTAAAAAGATTTTGTAGGCCAGAAGACACTTCTGAAGATATTACACAGAATGAAAACAGGATTACAGACAAAATTAAAATAAGAGAAATAAAGAAAGCCGGACACTAAACGTGAGAACGGGGGAATCACACGCACCAGAGGAGTAGTGGGAGGAAATCTGTGTGAGTAAATCCAGAAGGAGGTACCGCTGTATATCGGCCGCAATGGGTAACAGCGACTGATAATAAAAAGTGGGGCAGCTGAAAGTCTGACCCGAAGCTGGTGAGGACCTCTGACCGCACCTGCTCCAGCCCGGGGCGTGGGTGTGTGGTGCCCAGGGTCCCTGCCTCCACGTGACGCCCAAGGCTCCCCGTGCCCGCCTGGGTCGGGAGACATGTACGTAACCATCTCATTCATCGTCCCACCTGGAAACCATCCTACTGCGGGGACATAAATCGTAGTATGTTTATTCGGTGGGCTGCTACTCACTATAACAGTGAGCCTCGCTGCACAACGGGGTGAGAAAGAAGCTGAAACAATGTCCCGTGTCCACAATATCCTTGGAAGCCAGCAGGGGGCACCTCACAGGGGAGTGTGGGCTGGCGGGCGGCACTGGCCACCGCTCTGGCCACGGCTGAGCTCCCGTGGGCACCTATTTCTCAAGCAAGAGGTAAAGATCGTCCCTTGGCCCCGTGTACACTTCCCCGTGTGCTCGGCAAGATGCTCCGTGCCCCGTGATGCTCTGACAAAGATGTTTATCTAAGCAGACGATGAAAGAAACAACTGTCAGGTGACTCTTCTAGTAGAGATTTATGTTTTTTCAAGCTGAGTTTTGGCCTTTGTCTTTTTCTGTAACAGAAGAGAAGAAGGTTGAAAATAATGAAGCACACAGCCACCAGGGACTGTGATGTGATGCCCAGACGATTTTCAAGTCCAGGCATCGCCTTACGCTGGGCCTGCCAGACACCCCCTTGCCTGTATCCGAAGCCGCTGCATGTCTGCTACACCCACCGTGGAGTGGCTCCGTCAACAGTCCAGACGCCTCCTACCTGGGTGTGCTTTCACCCTTTCTTTTGCTTTGTTTTCTATTTTTGAATTGTTTTCAGTTTTATTTATTTATTTTGAGAGAGACAGAGAGAGAGAGGCAGGGAGAGGCAAAGACAGAGAGGGAGAGAGAGAATCTGGGCCGTCAGCACAGAGCCCAATGTGGGGCTTGAACTCACAAACCGTGAGATCATGACCTGAGGTGAGATCAGAAGTCAGACGCTTGGGGCGCCTGGGTGGCGCAGTCGGTTAAGCGTCCGACTTCAGCCAGGTCACGGTCTCGCGGTCCGTGAGTTCGAGCCCCGCGTCAGGCTCTGGGCTGATGGCTCAGAGCCTGGAGCCTGTTTCCGATTCTGTGTCTCCCTCTCTCTCTGCCCCTCCCCCGTTCATGCTCTGTCTCTCTCTGTCCCAAAAATAAATAAACGTTGAAAAAAAAAAAAATTAAAAAAAAAAAAAAAAAAAGAAGTCAGACGCTTAACTGACTGAGCCACCCAGGCGCCCCTCAGGCTTTCTGATGCACATGAGGACTCTCGAGCAATCCCAGTTAAATGTGTTTGTTTTCCCGGGAGGAACCTTCTTTGGAGAAGTGTCAGAAAAGAATCAAGGGAACAGCTTCTGGGGTTTGACCCTTTATTAAAAGTTTTCCCTAAAATAGAAGCAAAAATGAACTATTGGGACCTCATCAAGATACAAAGTTTCTGCACAGCAAAGGAAACAGTCAGCAAAACTAAAAGGCAACCAACAGAATGGGAGAAGATATTTGCAAATGACATATCAGATAAAGGACTAGTATCAAAAACCAAACTCAACACCTGAAAAACAAATAGTCCAGTGAAGAAATGGGCAGAAGTCATGAACAGACACTTTTCCAAAGAAGACTTCCAGATGGCCAACTGACACATGAAAAGATGCTCAACGTCACTCATCATCAGGGAAATACAACTCAAAGCCACACTGAGATACCACCTCGCACCGGTCAGAGTGGCTAATATTAACAATTCAGGAAACAACAGATGCTGGTGAGGATGCAGAGAAAGGGAACCCTCTTGCACTGTTGGTGGGAATGCACACTGGTGCAGCCGCTCTGGAAAACAGTGTGGAGGTTTCTCAACAAATGAAAAATAGAGCTACCCTATGACCCAGCAATATCACTAGTATGAATTTATCCAAAGGATACAGGAGTGCTGGTTCGAAAGGGCACATGCACCCCAATGTTTATAGCAGCGCTTTCAACAATCGCCAAAGTATGGAAAGAGCCCAAATGTCCATCAACTGATAAATGGATAAAGAAGATGTGGTATATATATATATATAATGGAATACTGCTTGGTGATAAAGAAAAGAAGAAAAGAAAAGAGAATGAAATCTTGCCTTTTGCAAAGATGTGGGTGGAACTAGAGAGTGTTAGGCCAAGTGAAAAAAGTCAACCAGGAAAAGACAGATATCATGTTTTCACTCATATGTGAAATTTGAAAAATTTAACAGAAGACCATAGGGGAAGGGAAGGAAAAATAAGTTACAAACAGAGAGGGAGGCAAACCATAAGAGACTCTTAAATGCAGAGAACAAACCGAGGGTTGATAGGGGTGGGGGCTTGGGGGTGCAGAAATGGGAGATGGGCATTGCAGAGGGTACTTGTTGGGATGAGCACTGGGTGTTACATGTAAGTTATGAATCACAGGAATCTACTCCCAAAGCCAAGACTACACCGTATACACTGTATGTTAGCTAACTTGACAATAAATTATTTTTAATTTTTTTTTTCAACATTTATTTATTTTTGGGACAGAGAGAGACAGAGCATGAACGGGGGAGGGGCAGAGAGAGAGGGAGACACAGAATCGGAAACAGGCTCCAGGCTCTGAGCTGTCAGCCCAGAGCCCGACGCGGGGCTCGAACTCACGGACCGCGAGATCGTGACCTGGCTGAAGTCGGACGCTTAACCGACTGCGCCACCCAGGCGCCCCGACAATAAATTATTTTTAAAGAAGAACTTCATTTATGCTTATTTTTAACTCAACATAAGAAGCTAAGCTTTATTATTCTTGAATATATAGATTGGCAGGAGTGTGTATGTATAAAATATAAATAAATGTACTGGGATGAATGCTTCAAAAAATAAAAAATAAATAAGAGTTCTCCCTAAAACGTAATAATTCTGATGGAAACTCTGATAGCTGGTTCTGAACAGGCACACCTAATCGGCATGGGCAGGCAGACCTAAAAGATGTTTTTAAATCATCATATCTTCATTCATTACTTCATTCACCTGTCTACACACTCCCCAGACATTTACTGATCTCCTCCAATGACCAGACGCTGAATCACCGGAGACCCAAACTTGCCTGCCACGTGGCAGGTTCCTGCGGGTTCCCATGTGGCCTCGTCCCTGTGCCTGGACAGGCTGGCCCTTATTCTCAGCCTCGAGGTCTCTAACTTCCTTTCCACAAGCACAGGCGGACTCCAGCTGACCCAGCCGCACCCACGGCCCAGTTCTTCTGACGAGTGGTGTACGTTTCTCAGCCAGCTGGGATGTGGGGTTGATGTGTGGCTGTACGCCCCAGTAGAGCTGGCTCACCTACGAGGAAAGATACAGACTGTTCTCAAAAGCACAGTGACCAAAGTGAGAATCGTAAAATGCCTAATGAAAAGTGTATGTGAAATACAGCCAGACAGGAAAAAATACAGGCTAGGAGAACCTGGTGCATTGGGTGTTTATCGAACATCAGCTCTGCTCACTGTAAACACCAGTTTAACCATGTGAACCCTCTTCCTTCCAGAGAGGAATTCGGGGGCCACGCGGGGTCCAAGCTGATGTGCGGGAAGTGCTTAACGCACAGCAGTTTGTACACGCGGTACACGAGAGCAATAGGATATGACCTTCTTGTTCATTACACATTGAAATGGTAACGTTTGGGATATATTGTGTTAAATGATACATATTATTGAATTAATATCACCAGTGTGGCAACTGGACAACCAACGTCAATGAACCCCCGTGACCCGCACTACACCCCCACTGGCGGTCCTCACACACGTGTTCCACGCAGTTTTCTAAGAATGAGTCACAGACACAGAAGAAACAGCTTTAGAGGAGAAATGGGCCGAGAAGGAGGTGGAATCCACAGATGACGCTCTCCGTCTGAAGCCCACGCTTTGAAACTTAGCGCCGGTGGATCCGCTTTCCAAATAGGTTCAACATAAGGAATATCCTCCATGAAGTTTTTAAACGTAACACTAGGAAACCTTTCGCTCTCCCATGTCCCTGATACTTTCCCACCATCCGGCCCACCTGGAATGCCCTCTGACCCCACCCCACCTCCCGCTCCCTCCCCCACACTGCTGTGATCATCCACATGCTTGCAAGTTCAGGTCAGAAAGTGACCACCCAACTACCCTTGACCTCAGGGCCTGTCCTGGTCTCCCAGGATCTAAAGCCCTCAGGCCTTTTGACACCAACGTGGGCTCTGACTCATGCGGTCAACTGGGAATTGTGTAGATGTGATGCCTCTGGAGATTCTGAAGTTAGAGAGAAGTTAATCACAGTCACTGCCCTGTCCCTCTCCGACTGTATCTTCCTTCCCTTATTGACCAACTTTCAATAGAATTGTGTTTAAATCACCAACCTGTGGGTTTCTCCCCACATTGCAACATGGGCAGGTATGGCTCTAATCGTCTGCAAGAGGGCACAGCTTCCTTGCAGTAACCTAGATTGAAACAATTCTCTCAATTAAACACCTGCGACCATTGTTGCCTTTATAGCATGTGCTACTTTGGGACAGTGGCCTATTTTTGTCTCATTGTTATTAAATATTTTATTTTTTTGTGTATCATATCCTCAAGGAGATGGAAACTTCCCTGAGGCCAAAGGTCCAACCTCGTAACCCAGACACACAGAGCCCCGAGTTTGCTTGCGGGGCGTGTGGGAACGTTCGCGGACGGGGCTCAGACACTGGAGGTTCCACCGGCAGGAAACGACGAGCCTTTTCCATCCCCAAACCACGTTTTATTCAATTTCAGTTTTGCCCCAGAGTGGCTCGGGAATAAAGTATTCAAAGTCTTGGTCAAAGCTTGAAATTGAATCCTGTGGAAATTCTTTGGGGTCGGTTGGCTTTGGTTAATGGCCTGCTGGATTTTCGGTATTTTCCACCAGTCCGCATTCCATTCAACTTGGCGCGCCCTGGCCACATCGGCACAGATGAGTGGGTGCCAGGGCGTCCCAGACTCAGACAAGAAAGGAGGCTGGAAGAAAGCAGTAGAGGACTTCTCAGAGAATCGGGGGCCCACCACGGAAGCCAGTGCCAGAAGTTTGGGGCACACAAGACCAGTTCTCTGAGACCTCACAGCTAGGTAATTCACTCCATAGCCCTGAAGCCCTGCAGGAAAAGTGGGTCCTCTGGGTTGTTCACTGCCACCATGGAGTTATAGCTGGATGGGAAGACGGTCACCGACAGGAGCAGACCATCTGCTCACTCCCAACCTGGCTCCCCTGCCGGGGTCCCGAGCAGCCAGTCCAACTTGGGAGTCCCGTCCAAGGTAACATCGGAAGTCACACTCTCCTCCGATTCCAGCTCCGCCTCCCCACTCGGGGTTCACTGGGGTTCAATGGCACCCGCCTGTGCCCTCTACCTTCCCTTGGGGCTCTTTACACTTGAGAGGCCATCCCTGTGAGAGTGAGGTGGTTGTCAGGGAAGAGCCCCACAGCCAGCCCTTTTTCTTGTCTATCTGTCATGAATGGCCCCTCTCCATTCCGTTCCTGGTGTTGACATTATACAAACATGGCACCGGGCTCCAGGTAGAGCCTGCTGCACGTGGAGAGGGTGAAGGCAAGAAATAACACGGGAGCACCTTGGCTCACTCGGCCTCTGTGTCCATTCCCTCCTCAGAGGGAGACGCCCAGGGGAGGGCCCTCCGACACAGAGCCCAGGGTTTCCCGTGGATGTCCACCCAGGAGCTTACGGGGTTTGTCCCGGGGGCTCCCATGTGCCAGGAGCGAGAGGAAAAGCGGCCCCAGACCCGGGCCTGTGCAGCGGAGTGACACCGTGATGTCCTGGAGGGACGGCCTCCCAACCTCAGATGGCAGAAAACACGTGTTTCCTAGGGATCGCCCAGTGGGGGTTCCAGGAGGATGTAGTCGTCACAGGCTGGGAGTCCCATGCGATGTCCGCCAGCACACCTGTGGAGAAGACTTCTCAGGAGTGCCCACTGCTGCCCCTGGGCAGGGCTCTGGGCTATACGTCGTGGCACTGCCTTTCTAGGGGAGGCAGTTCCAGCTGGCCCTCCCGCTCTCTGGAACCTGCCAGGTTTGTGGCTTCCCCTCTGATTCTCAAGAAAATCTGACCAAGACCTTAGACATCATCCCAGCCTGCTGTCCAGCTGCCGAGCAGCGGGCCCTACCGCTCCTACGAGGAGCCAGGGACACGACGTCCTTCGGTATGTGAGGACTAAAGTATTTCCACAGACGTGTTATCATAGATCCAGGGTTCAGCTTTCCTTACACTCCCAAGCAGCCGCTTTCCAATCTGCCTTATTTTTCATAATTAAAAAAATTCTAAGAAGCCATGTGTAGCATATTTCACACTTGGGTCCCTATTTCAGTAAGTGATCTTGAGATGAACACTAATGAATTCAAGAGCTTCTAGTAAAACTCCAAGTGCACATAAGTATTGGAGAGTGTCTGTGAGGCAGGTTGTGCCCAGGTGCCTGCGCGAGCAGGACACCCCAGGGTTTGGTGGTTAGGAATCACCTATAGGACTATGAACAGAACGTTGAAGAAGGAACAAACACAGGGTGACATAATGAGTCGTAAGGGTGGTACTGATAATATCTGCACACATTGTGGGTCAAAAGGAATGATCGTGAGAGTCAGGAATGAGACCCTGTGCCCTGAGGAAGTATGGACACATCTGTCACATGGGCAACAAGGAGACATGAAAAAAGCAAAGTTAGGAGGTAATGCCTTTTTTTAATGTATACGTCTGCAGTGCTGTTGAGAAAAGGACGTGCTCGATTCTTATGTCTAGAACCAATTATTGACTATTTCAGCAGAAGCCGTCTGTGAGCAAGTTAATGTGGACATGTGACTTCGATCTCCAAAGAGCTGAGATGTCGTATCATCACTGAGTGTAGCTGGCACACGGGTTACATTGGTCTCGGGTGGACAGCTTGGTGATTGGACGGGTCTGTGCTTTACTCGTGTTCTCCTGGCCAAGTGCGGCCACCTCCTCTCACCATACGGTGCCCTTACCGTGTCACTGGCTGTCTTCTCCAGGCTGTACCTTTCATCTCCGTGACAACGAGCTGGCGTTCTGAAGGTGGGAGGGATGAGAAGGCAGAGGGGTGATGACCGTGCACCAAGCACGCTGCGGTCTTCACGAAAATCTAGGAGGTAAGAATGGCCACTCGTTTCCCTCATGAGAACACCAAGGAGCAAGCAGACGGAGCCCCCTCCACCCCATTTCCCCGCAGAGGAGGACACAGGATCTTCTGAGACTTCCACGTGGACCAAGATGCTCCATCGGGGAAGACCTCCCTGGCACAAGGTGGCCCAGTGCATGTGACTGGTGCAAGCTTCCTACTGGCTGTGACATTCACAGGAGACTGTCAATGGAGTCTGGTGGCAGGGACCCTTCCCCAGAGCCTGACCAACTCTAGGTGAAGTGACTAAAAGCCCACAGCCTGACCGCACAAGCCACGTGATGACCTATCATGCTGCCTTCACACCCAAGCTTCACCCCTGAAACCTCTGAAGCCTTAACACACCAGATGTAAAGCACCTTCTTTCAGTAAACGCCCTACTTGTGAATGAAGTATCAGTCCTGTGGAGAAGGGACCACTGACCAGGATAACATGTGGATGCTTACCGTACTCCCAAATGCCCTCTGTCTGATAGGGACATCGCATCTGCCGGTCACTAAAATGTCTAGGAAAATGATGAAATTATATTAAAGTTGTTGGAATCAAACAAACAAGACTGGCTGAATGTGAGTGTCATGAGCCCAGAACAATGTGGTTGTGTCTCAGAGATGCAGGGTGCCACCACGTTTCTGTGAGGTCATGGCCCCTACGGCATCAGCTGTGGGAAACCAAGGTACGTGGGGAACTGAGGAACAACCCAGGACAGGCTCGTAACTAATAGGGCCATGGCCAGTGTCACCAGCTCAGGGACAAATCAAGTCAGCCATCACTAATAGAGGAAGTCATGTGACTGCCATGTGAGCCACACATACTTTGCCCAACACAAGCACCTGCAGAAGACGTACTCCCGGACCCCCAGGAGAGTCCGCGCCCAAAGGGAGCCATTTGTAATTCCACACAGCAGACACGTCCCGCCAACACAGTGCTGGAGAACGGGGTGAGCTTGCTCACACCCGTCTCTCCAACAGTGTTTCTGCTCAACACACATTCTTGCATAGCTCAAGCCAAACATAAATGGGAAGACGGTCGCTATAAGCCTGAATATAACAGCGATTACATTAACTATAAATCGACTAAATACTCTAACGAAAAGACTGAGGCTGTCAGGCTGGATTTGAAACACCTATATGCTGTAAAAATAATGCACATATTAAGTATAAGGGCACATGAGCTTCAAAGTAGATATAAAATACAGCGTGAAGGCACTTAAAAGTGGATGCGCAGGGCTACACTGATAGGGGATGGGGCATTCAGCATTCCTACAGAAAAGGAGGGGCAAGAAAATGAACTCATCTATCAGGAGGAAGGCCTAGACATCAGCAGGACTGAAAGCACAGCGAGGGAGTTGTCAGCCTTCACCCTGCATAGCTGATTCCACTTGTGGTCCCAGGTCCAGGCGCAGCCTTGCTCATGCAGACCCTGGCGCCCCGTTCCCGGACACACACGAACGAGCTGCTGTTCCGTGAGGTGCTGGGCACTGCTGGGGGGTCCAGAGGGGGCTTCCAGCTGTAGTCCTGTTCTCTGCTAGGATGAGCCCTGTGGGGCCAGCGTGGCCCCCGTCCCCCAAAAGATCCCCACACCCTAATCCCCTCAGTGAGTGTGCTGTGTTACCCGGGAAACAGGAATTAGGGTTGTGGGTGGTTAGGGTCGCTAACCGGTTGGCCTTAGATGGGGAGGCTAATTATCCAGACAGGCCCAATGCAATCACCAGGGTCCTAACATGGGAGGGACACACCCAGGGACAGCATCTTGAGAAACACTCAGCCAGCCTTCGCTGGCTTTGAAAATCCAAGGGCCACGAGCCAAGGCATTCAGGTGGCCTCCAGTGTCTGGAAAAGGCAAAAAACAAAAACAGAAAAGAAAAGTCGCTTCTCCCCTGGAGCCTCCAGAGAGAAACACAGCCCTGATCACCCCTCCATTTTATCCTCTGAGAACTGTTTCAGACTCGTGACCTTCAGAGCTACAAGATAATAAATGCAGAAGAGTCTAGAAGCCACTGGGTGTCTGGTAATTCGTGACGACGGCAACAGGAAACGGGGGTCCCCGTCCTCAGGCCCGAGTCTGTGGAAGCATCTGGGACCACGGCCCAGACCCCCTTCCCTCACCCGCAGTCGTGCTTTGAAGCCGGTGGCCTCTCTTCCTCACACTGGGCCTCCGCGGGGGACTCGCCCAGATCTGCAGGACCGACCGTCCTGCCTTCCACGGAAGGCCTGTGGGTTCTGGACACGAGCGATCCAGTCCCTCCCCAAAGTCGGGCTCATCAGCACGGTCCGGGAGCCTGCTCGCCTCCATTAAATGACGAGGAGGACAGCTCACCACTACTTAGAACACAGAAAGTTTGCCCTTGGTGGTTTGCGGAGCTGAGTCAGGAAGAGAAGGGCCCGCAGCGCCTCCGCCCGGGATTCAGGGCCTGCTTCGCGGGCAATCTCGGGGGACCCCCGGCTCGCGCGCGTGGCACAGAAGCAGAGACAGGAGTGGACAGCGAGGGCCCGAGCGGTGAAGGAAGTCACGGGGGCTGCAAAGCGCCGCGGCAAGGCCAGAGGCTCCACACCCGCCAGAGGCACCCGCCGGGACCTGGGGGTGCTCAGCAGCCGTTCCGGGGCTCAGTCTCGTCATCCCCCTGACGGGATCACAACCACAACCCCGGGCTCCTTGCGAATCAGCGGCGCAGCAGAGAACGTGTGCCCGTGTCGCCTCCCTGAGCGGCCTCTGCTCATGGCCACAGCCGTGCTGGGCGGTCCTGCGTGCTCCCCGGCCAGCACCTGCCTCACCCTGCTCCTCTGATCCGGGGCAAGCGAGAGACCTCAGGGCAGCCCCACGGCTGGCGCAGCGGGCCCATGGACAAGCGCCCCAGCCGGCGTCCCTCGGAGGGGCCGCCTCACAGATCGAGCCTCCCTGTCCAGGCAGCTACCTGGGCAGATGCACCCGTACGGCCCTCTCCTCCCTCCTGGTCGGACTCCTTCCTCCTTCCATCCCGCTGCCTCTGACCCTCTCCCAGGTTGTCCAGCCCAGCCAGCGCCGCCCGAGAGCTGGCCAGAGGCCCTGCATTCAGAAGACCGGACAGCACGGAACAAGGACAGGACCACAGGCTGTCGCATGGTGACCCGTGGGAAGTTGGGCTCTCCACCCAGAGGGCACCAGAGGGTCATTAAATGAAAATGCTGGTCCAAGGTCCCCAGCGCTGTCCCGCGGCTCCTTGTGTGTCACAGTGAACTCACGGGGTCGCCACAGGGTATTTTAAATTGAGAAATATGAGCTTTGCCCAGTGGCAGTATCGTAGCCAATGAGGTTTCTCTGGAGCGTGATTGTTGCTACTTGGGAGATGCGGCGACGTCTGTCTGTGGAACCGCCAGCTGGGAAAGTTCACCTCCATCGACGCCCACCTCACTTTCCACGTGGCGCATCTTGGCTGAGTTTTCTCCAGTCGTTGTGACTGAAAGCAAGTACCCTTCGAAAATTACTGTGGAAGTGAAGACGCGAGGGTGGCCGCATCCAGTCTGCTTCCAAAGTTCAAGAAACCATGGGGGACCTGGGTGGCTCATTTGGTTTAGCACAGCTCTGATTACGATCTCAGGGTCGTGGCATCGAGCCCCATGTCGGGCTCTGTGCTGACAGCATGGATCCTCCTTGGGATTCTTTCTCCCTCTTTCTCTCTGCCCCTCCTCAGCTCATGCTGTCTCTCTCTCTCTCTCTCTCTCTCAAACAACAGTAAAAGAAAATCTCAAAGTTCAAGAAACCACGCACACTATGCTCAAGGGGACACAGGTTCATTAGGCTTTGAAACTAACTACTTCACAAATGGAACTGTCGGGTATTTCCTTGAGCCTAGGGGCATCATGAAGGAAACTACTGCGGCACTAAGGGTGCCGTGGACCAAGGGATCGGGGGCCTCTGTTCCGGCAGCTCAGGCGCCTGGCATCCTCAGGGAAGGCCCGGCATCCAGAGGCTCACAGGAATCAGGAGAGACTGTAGTGGACTGAGGTCAGGCAGGGTAACCAGCCGCGATTCTGGGAAATTCAAAGAAACACCAGACAGAAATGCATTCCTCTATAAGCTCCTGACTCAATAGGGGACAGAAATAAATCCTCGTAACCAGATGGGCTCCACAGGACGCTGCAGCTCTGAGGCAGCCTGGCCGGCCTTGCTCCCTCCGGGCCTCGGCATCTTCCCGGCCTTCCCGAGAGCCTCCGCCACCGGAGCGGAGTCCAGGCAGGGGTGAGACCTCTTTCCTCTCCGAGCTTCAGAAGGTAGAGGACCGGGAAAGAGGCCAAATCACTTCCCCACATCAGGGAGCGTGTCCCGCTGGGGCGACCACAGCATCCACGGGGTGACAAAGCCTAATCGTTTCCATGGAGCTCAGAGTGACTGGGCGGGAACGCTCCAAACTGTCAGATAATTTATGGACACAACCCTGTTTGCCGGATTGCATATGTTCCTCTTTCCTCCCTCTTGGGTATCTGTGGCCAGACACGGTCCGCCTCCACGTCAAAGAGGTATTTGCCCCAGGGTTAGTTAATTCAACTAAATCTGTTTTTTTAAGCCAGTCTTGCTGCGATGGCCTGGCCGTAAGGCCTGACAACTTTTCACGGCATGACAGCTAGTGAGAGTGGAATGTTCGGTCACCTTGACGTGCCCTGGACTGAGGGGGACACAGGTAGTGGTGAGCCCCACTGCCGTTCATGCGGGCGGTGACAGGGAGGCACCCCAAAAAAGCTAAGTGCTCCAGGAGCAAGACGGCAGCCTCGCCTCTCGAGAATTCCCGCCCCAGCCCGGCCCCCTCGTCAAGAAGAACCCCGTGGCTGGGGAAGCAGAGGGGCACCCACGCCGAGGCCAGCAGCTGGGAACTCTGAGGCATCCAGTGTTTGCAGCTTCTGATTTCAGCACGCTGTAAAAATATGTTACCATCTTTCCAAAGAGTCATTTCCCTCCAACTGCACACATGTGAAGAAATAACCTCTTCCTTGCTTACCCCATTTTTATTAACACAAAGTAATGTGGATACCAGATTACTGACAGTCATTTCCATTAAAAACCAAAGCGCCTAGGGGCGCCTGGGTGGCGCAGTCGGTTAAGCGTCCGACTTCAGCCAGGTCACGATCTCGCGGTCCGTGAGTTCAAACCCCGCATCAGGCTCTGGGCTGATGGCTCAGAGCCTGGAGCCTGTTTCGGATTCTGTGTCTCCCTCTCTCTCTGCCCCTCCCCCGTTCATGCTCTGTCTCTCTCTGTCCCAAAAATAAATAAACGTTGAAAAAAAAAATTAAAAAAAAAAAAAAAAACCAAAGCGCCTAAAAGGAGCATGTGTCCTCAAGTCCGCGTGTCCCAGCTGCCTTACATTAAATCTCCTCATGGCCCGGATCAAAACTCTCCTTCTGGAAAAGCGGGTTCCTTCCTCTTGGTGGGAATGCATGCTGCTAAAAACAGCGTTCATGAAGGTAAAATTGGTCCCTGGACAAAGCAAACTGCCAAGAGGCAGGAGGGTACAGACCCGATGCCCAGAGCAGGCGTCCCACAGAAGACTGAGACAGAAGCAGATTTCAGTGTTTTTCTAGTTGTGTGCAAAAATTATCATGAGGAAAATCAAAGGAAATTTTTAAAAACAATCCAAATGTACTTGTCAGCTCTGTCATTTACAACCTATTTTATGGAAGGAAGGAAAGAAGAAAGAAAGAAAGAAAGAAAGAAAGAAAGAAAGAAAGAAAGAAAGGGAGAGAGACAGGGAGGGAGGAAGGAAGGAAGAAAGAAAGAAAAGAGGGAAGGAGGGAGGGAGGAAGAAAGAGAGAGAGGGAGAGACAGGGAGGGAGGGAGGGAGGGGGAAGGAAGAGAAAGAAAACAAAGAAAGATCCAGAAACTTAATCCAAGAACCTGGCAAGGTTGCTGATGGGTCACTCAGCTCCTGGGTAGAAACACTTCCTGGAATTGGCAATTATTACTAAAGTGTTACGTAAATACTTTCACGTTTTCTTCCTTCAGGCGACACTATTAGGCGAGTGACAGAAGTCCCGCAGCTTTGACCAGAGGGCTTTGGCGCTACGGCAGGGAGGGGTGCGTCTCCGGGTTTTGCGCTTTGAACACTCAGCGAAAAAATGCTGCCTATTTTATCACAAGGAGTCATTTGGGTCGGCAGCAGATGAAAAAGTCGTAAGTGATCCGGGTTATACAATCTTCTTTTATTGGTCTCATTTCCGGTGACTTCTTATCCCCCGGGAATACAATATTTACCCTTGTTTTGATGAGTAGGAACGGTGTCACGGTCGTCCGCGATTTTCGAATTCCAGCCTGCAGGAAAGCACTTTGCGGAGCCTAACCCTGCTCTGCCGTCCACTTAAATGATTCCTAATGTGCGGTTTAAAAACTGGAAAGTTGGAGGTGCCGGGAGGTCAAGCCGGGTCAAAGGAGAAACGCTCACATTTCCTACTACTCATAAGTATTTCCTCAACGAGACCACCGTTAGAGTGAGTTACAGAAAATACACTGCTGTTGCATCCACACGACTCCTGAAACAGAATGCTACGGGCACCAGCGACAGTCACAACAAAGTTTATTGCAATGAGAGGCAAGGCTGACCCATCGGGACCAACACTCTTGATCAGAGCGTGGCCTCGAACAGCCGGGGTACAGAGTTTTCATAGCCGATCACATCGTTTTATCATCACCTGGGAACAGAACAGAGAAACAGTTCCCAGACGAGTTAGAAACAGTTGCCGGATGAGGTGATGATTTTAGACTTTCTGCCGCTAAGTTGCAACCGGTGGATCTCCTTGACCCTGCCTCTGAAGCTCTTTTTTTGAGCTTTTGTTTCCTTCCTTGGTGAAGCCTGATTTACAAGAGAATGACTCGTAATTTACAAGAGTAGAGCAAGGCTGTTAGCTCTTGACCTTCAGGGTCAGAACCAAGCTGTTATTTTTCTAGCTAAGGTGTTAGCCTTACACTACAATTTAACCCTTACGCTGCCAACACCCAAAACTACTTCCCCTATATTGTAAAAGGGAGAGGTGTCTGTGGGATCAGGGCTGGGGGCTAGGTCCTTAGCCACAAAGCTAGGGGCCCGCAGCTGCTGGTGATCTCTCCAGCAGAAGTCCGAGCTGTGACGCAGCCCAACTGCGGGCCCCGCGGCCCAGAAGGCTCCGTGGGCTTAGACGGATCTGTGCGGGGGGGGGGGGGGGGGGGGGGGCCTGCACAGCCTTCACACCAGACCCCAGTAGGAGGATCCCAGGGTTCCCCCTGAACTGCTAGGATAAGTCTATCTCACGGGAGACAGGTGATCTGCCGTTCGTAAAGGCGGGTCCTGGAGAGTCACTAGTCTGGAGACGTCTGGGGACCTGCATCCACAGGCGACCCAGGTGGTGAGGCAGGCTCCGGAGCTGGAGACGGCCCCCCGTGACGGAGCGAAAATGCCGACGCGGGTGCAGCGAGCCGTGCCGCCCCCCACCGTCCACCCAGCGTCTGCCCCTCTTCACACCTGCGGCCTCCGTCGGGTCCTGAACCCACCAATGGAGGAGGGCAGGGCCAGGCTCGGTCACGGCTGGGACACGGCAGCGTGTGGGGGCCAGCCGAAAACAGAGGGCTGTCCCTGCATGACAGCTGGTCGGGGTGGCCCTGGAGCTCAGCCACACGCCTGGTCATCTCAGCACCTGGAGTGAGAACGTACAGACACATGGACACAAGCTGCCCCACGTCTGTGGAGAGACAGAGGGTCCCACAGCTCCCTCAGGGCCTTGGAGGGAGAGAGGTGACATACGTGGGGGAACTGGAGAAGAAGGGGCTTGTGGGTGCACCTGTGGAGTGTCGTCACCTGTTCAGTGTCACCGTCCCCTGTGGAGGAGTGGACACCATCACCTATGGACTGTCCTCGTCACCTGTGGAGAGGGCACCTCCTGAGTGACGTAGGCATCATGGCCTGTGCTTTGGGCACACACCCTTTGGAAGTGGAGGTCACCTGTGGAGTGACATTCCTGTTAGGACACGTGTGTCATTCCTGTGCCGAGAAGATCCACAACGCGGCCCCCACACACGCACAAGTCACAGGGACAAAATGACTCACCGCCTGTGCCCTAGCCAGCCCAGTGCGGGCACAGGGGCCGCGCGGACTCGGGAGGGAAGGGGCCCGGCGGCAGCACGGGCTCCACTGACCACAGCTGTCGCATCCGCTGCCAGAGCTTTAACCCCTCGTCACAGAAACCGGGGCTGAGCCTGCCAGTGTCCTCTGAGAAAACCCAGCAGCCGCCTGGTGGCAGGTTGGTGCATGGGGCGCCTTTCCCCCACAAAGAGCCGCAGTTCGCCTCGACTGGAATCTGCGCCCTTCGAAGTCCGACCTCAGGCCGCCAGCTGGGGTTCCGCTCACCTTGAATTCAATGACCCGTTGTGGCAGCTGAGACAGTAACAGCTTCCTGTGCGAGCACCTGGCATTTTCCCCGCCGGCCCCCCAGCCCCGCCTGGCATTTGCCCCGCCTGTCCCCATCCCTGCACGCCATAGAGAATTACCTAACTGCCCCCTCAGCCCGTCTTCGGTGTGAGGCCGGGTGTGCAGGTTTCCAACAAGGCAAATACCCGGTACCGCCAGAGGCGTCCACGGTAACCACACCACAAGTCACCAGAACCTCCAGGCCCGTCTCAGGGCACGCACACCTATTTTCACGCGACAGCGACTTACCTGCACCAGGTATTACCAGAAATGTAGGGGCCACGCAGCATCAGGAGCCCCCACGTACTGCTCTCTGAGGAAGAGGAACAAACGTGTGTCTGCTTTTTGATTATCTTTTAATGTTTATTTATTTTTGAGAAACAGAGAGACACTGTGAGCAGGGGAGGGGCAGAGAGAGACACACGGAATCCGAAGGAGGCTCCAGGCTCCGAGCTGTCGGCACAGACACGGGGCTCAAACCCCGAGCCACGAGATCATGACCCGAGCCGAAGGTGGCCGCTTAACCGACCGAGCCACCCAGGTGCCCCTGAACGTGTGTCTTTGAAGATGCGTGTGACCCGCCTTCAGCCGAGCATCTTGGTACCAGAGGGTGTGTCCGTAGTGCGTGGGCCCAGCGTGTGGATTCTGAGTATTCAACTTCAAGTTGCCTCCTGAGCTGTTTTCCTATTTTAGGGCAGCGACTCCGTCTGCTAAAGGTATTCTGTCTCCCTTTTAACAAGATAAAGACATTATTTGTCATTGAAGACACTTGCCTCTTTTCCTGATCCCATAGGACGGTGTAAGTTTCCTCACTGGGTAAATATTTCACTCTGTAACATTATAATATTTTATACAGCTACCCCCACTCACCTCTAAGGAGGGGTAGACAATTCATGCTGAGAAAGTATTCCCTCAACATCTACCTGGGGCATGACAGAACCTACCCCTCTGTTCCCCACCAGGCAATGCGGTGGGGAGGAAATCATGTCAAAACCGTATTTGTTAAATAGATAATAAATTACTGAGTGAATTAATTATAATTACCAGACACTCCCTTCTAATTCACTCAAAGTACCTGTAACAATTTGAATTCACAGCCCCAGATTCTGAACCCACGAGTCCAAAGAAAATACGTTAATAATTTCAAGTTTCTATTTGGAGAGGTAAGTCACAAACATGAGACAAAGAGAGGAAAGTTGTGTAGCGTGAGCCTTGTAAGACCATATGTTGTGTATTGTCTCTGCTTAGGAACAGAAAGTAAGGGAAATAGCACCCCTAATCTTTTCTCTCAACAGTGTGAAGCTCTTTTCTATGCTTTTCAATATGTTTTTGCATCCTGGTATTTTCAGAAATCTCCTGTGGTAGCCTAGATGAAGCTGTTTACATATTTGCTAATAATGACCTTCCAGTCTGTGAACCTCAGGTTATGTCCATAAAAGTGCAGCGTTTTTAAATTTGCTGGTTTCTAACCAGTTTGAACCCTGGCCCTCTGCAGACGGTGAGGACCCAGGGCGATTTTTCTGACATCAGATGAAGTAGTCACGGTGGAGAGTTTACATGTTTAATGCTTGTAAAATGTTCAACCATAAATACCATTCCCCACAACAATCATACAATTTAGGACAGCAAGTGCAGTTTAAAAGTCCCGCGGGGTTCTAAATAACCATTGATGCTTTAATAAGGAACATCAAAGCTCAAAGTATCTTGATACAACTAATTATCTTTTATTTTTCACATTAAATGTCTAATGATGTTTTCTTGATGAATTAACGTTGTTTCCAAAGATGAAATTTCCTTTTAGTAAGGCTTCAAAAATGTTAGAGGTCAGACATGCAGATGTACACGTGTGTTCATGGCAACACTATTCACGACAGCTGAAACCCGAAAAAAAACCAAGTGTCCATCAACAAACAGATAAAATGGGGCACAACCGTGCAACGGGACGTTACCTGGCCATAAAAGGAATGAGGTTCTGACACAGGCCACACGACGCTAAGTGCAAGAAGCCGGGCACAGAAGGTCACAGAGTATTCCATTCACACGAGATGCCCCAAATAGGAAATCCCCGGGGACTTCTGATCGGCAGGGCTGGGATGGCAGGAAAGGGGATCCTCTCTTTTTTAATGTTTTTTATTTTTATTTTTGAAAGTGAGAGAGCAAGCAGGGGAGCGGGAGAGAGACAGGGGGACAGAGGGTCCCAAGCAGGCTCCATGCTGTCAGCAGAGAGCCCGATGTGGGGCTGGAACTCATGAACCGCGAGTTCGTGACCTGAGCCAAAGTCGGATGCTTAAGTGACCGATGCCAGGTGCCAGGAAGGGGGGTCCTCTTACAGGGTGTGGGTTTCCTTGCTGGTGGTGAAAATGTTTAGGAATCAGATAGAGGTGGTGGGCGTTCAACACTGTTGTTGTGAACGCGCCGAAAGCCACTATTTTATTCACTTTAAAGCGCTTAATTTTACATTTTGTGAATTTCACCTCAATAAAAAAAAAAAGGAAAAAATAGAGGCCTTGGTTGGAAAGGTCACAGGGTTATTCCAAAGGCGGAGGTCATGAAGCAAGGTGGAGAGTCTGCCAGACCGAGAGCTAGGATGCTCCGGTCCCCGTACAGGATGCTCCGGTCCCCGCAATACCTCGCCGCACCACAGCTTTCTCATCCGTGAGATGAGACTGACAAATGAGCCCTCACACCCTTGGCACGGCTGTGAGTAGACATAATAAAAGTGCACACAGACACACGCACTTTTTAATGTTATAAACGTACAAAGTGAGCTGCAAACATGCATACATCCAACATGGCGCTGTGAGGGTCATCATTTTATGGGAAAAAATATACACCACTCAGAATATTTTCCTCTCACTTGTGCACTGGGTAATACTGGTAGTCAGGAAAGCAGGTGTTTATGGGGTTGTAATTTATAGACAATTCTGAAATAATTTCTCCACCCAAAGCTTTTCTATGAACACAAAATACCTTTAATGTATTTTCCATGGCCAATGGATCACTGTTTATGACTGTTTGAGGACAACACTGTTGACTCATAAGTGTGTCATCTTCCAATAGTTTGAGAATTGTTCCATGGTCATCGTCATCAGATGGAATAAACTCAAAATCTTAGGACTGAAAAACATTTGAAACATTTGGTGTTGGTTTCTGACCATTTACATATGTAATAGCAAACATTTGCAGCTTGATATTAATTGGCTCAATGGATTTTTCTTCTTACTATGAGAACAGGGGACTGAAACCAGGTTGGGGTCAGGAGCTGCTCTGGAGTCCTGGGAGTCCTGGGGAGCAGGTGAAATGGATTATGTAAAATCAGTAATAGTTAAAAGAATCAGGCTCTAGCCACAAGTAGGACGAGGCTGAAAAGTGGGACAAACACTAAACCTGACATTTTCCATAGGAGGGTGCCTCTATTTAGTGCTTGATAGACACGCTGGAGAGAATAAGGAAAATATGTACTGGATTCATTTCAAAGCTTCTAGAAGACCAATGCAATAGCAAAGCAATGAATGAAGGTCTTTTAATGACAACGGTGATGATGAAGATGATGGTGATGATGGTGATGACGGTGGTGATGATGAGGTGATGGTGATGATGGTGATGTGATGATGATGATAGTGAGGGTGGTGATGGTGACGATGATGGTGGTGGTGATGATGGTAACAGTGATGACGATGATGATGGTGATGGTGATGAAGGCGATAGTGGTGATGGTGATGATGGTGGTGGTGATAGTGCTCATGATGACGGTGGTGATGATGGGTGTGAGGATGGTGATGGTGGTGGTAATGGTTATGGTGGTAATGGTGATGATGGTGATGGCGATCATGGCCGTGATGATGGTGGTCACGATGGTGATGATGATAATGATGGTGGTGATGGTGATCGTGGCCATGATGGTGGTGATGGTGATGGTGGTCTAAAAAGCTCTCCATCTACACTGAAAAATGTCTGAGAACATACTGCTTCACAACATACCTCTGTTTAAATAAAGCAGAAAAAATCCGGGGCTGAGAGAATAAAGACATTGTATAGTTTGGGGCAAGTCCCTTCCCTTCTCGGAGTTCAGAATCTTCATTCTCTATAAAAGGGAGAGTACAATCACCTCACAGTGCCATGAAGAAAACTAGATGAGACAGTGTGCATGCATTAGCAAATATTTCTGTAGCACCGTCTAAATGCTTTACAAATAGTAACTCATTCAAAGATCTTAACAAGTGGGCGGTGCTATCATTATCCTTATTTTACAGATAAGGAAATTAAGGAAGATAAGTGAGCCGAATTGTCCAAGGTCGCACAGCAAGTGAGAATGAAGCTGAGATCTGAACCCTGGCAGTTAGGTTCTAGACTCCATACTATCTTCCATCATCACGCTATATGTATAGGAGAAATTTTATACATATATATATATGCACACAAATAATTTATAGATACATATAAAATATATTTGTGTGTATATATAATTCACTTTGAGATTAAATTATTCACCGATGATGGTTTTTATTATAATTTATCCCAAATCTACTTGGAACGAGAGAAGGATGCCAAAACTGGGCGGTGTCCTTAATTTCTGTCATTGGCAAGGACACAGACATGCACACACAGAGCTATATAGGCAAAAAGCTAAAATATTAGCAACAGATTTGATTAGCTCCTCTCATGCACATGGCTACTAGAGGTTGTGTTTTTGAATGCACACAAATACCGTATTTACTGGTGTCTGTTTAAAGCTACCCATGAATATCTTGAATTCTTGTCCTTATATCTGGTTTTATTTAATTTTTATTTTATAAATGGCATATGTAGCTTTGGCCATCTAGTTAAATCACAAAACTCAAGGTACCTGAGGCCAAAGCAAAGTATAATTTGCTTCGAGAGACATAGAAGGCTGCAGACAATACCGGAGCCCGCTGCTGCCCTCTCGAATAGAAGCCCTGTGAGTGGAGAAAGAAAAGCAGACCGTAAATGCCACCTAGCCTCACCTTCCTTTGGTCCCCTGCTCGGCAGTGTCTGACGGCACACTGAGCTCTCAGGAGAGACGTCACAGGGGAACTGATGGTGACTTCCTGGTGACACCAGGGGGACCTGCCCAGACGATGCTTGGTGGCATGTGGGCTCATTCAGGAATCACCTCAGAAGAACCTATGGAAATCAGGTAACGAAAGATGAGTAAAAACAGAACGATGAAGGTATCTTAATTGTTTTCTGAATAATCTCGGTGTAGACTGAGATGGGAAGATACCCTTCTGCCTTTGGCCCCAGCAGACCCACGGTGCGTGTATCTGAGGTCCGGTGGCATTTGAGAGCAGGCTGCCAGTGAGACACCAGTCATGGGGCTGTGTTTCTGGAGGGGTCAGTGAATCTCGAATCGGCTGGAAAGACCTGTATTCACCCTCAGCCACAGCAAGGCCTCGACTCCTGGCTCCCCAGCTTTATCCCAGTGGCTCCTGGAAGGATCTCTTGGGAAGAAGGACAACAAGAATCCTGTGATGACCCTTGAGCGCCTGGACCCAACTCGTGGTTTGTAGCACAAGCTTTTAAAGGTAAATTTATTTGATGATACTGAGAGCATTATGAACAAATAAAATCAGTGGCTTTAATCAAGGAATTTGAGAAATGCACAATTCCTCTGAGTATAATACAAGGATATTTGCCTCACAGGAACACACGAATCGTACGCACCCAAAATTCTTAAATGACACAATAGAATTACTCTAAATTTACTACTAGAATAACAAAATTCTACTGAATGTCCTCTAAATCTCCAAATATTTTTTAAAAAAAAACAACACGTGTTGCATAAATCATGATAAAAGAGAAACCAGCATGTGCTTCCAATCTTATTTGAATATTTCTTCAATTGGACCACGTGATGTTGGATTCGAAGACGCACATCATGTGGAATCAATCTCAAAATGTAGTTGGAGTCTTCTCAAAAACTGGATATGCCAACTATTTAATCGTCTAATATGGAGTAATACAAGGGGGATACCATCAAATAGAAACATATTTCATTAAGAGAAGTCTGTCTAGAGACTCATGAAGGAGTAACGGTTATTGAAGGAGAAAGGCCACCTCCGTGGTGTCCCCACCAGCCTCTGGCCTCTGAAGCACGTGTCCGCTCTCGGTCTATACGGCCCCTGGCTCAGAGAGAAGACACGGCATCCAGAGGGCTCTCCTGGAGCATCTGCTGCTTTTTCTCAACCACGCCTTCCTCCGGTTCCATCAACAGCGGTCTCCGGACAATTGGTTTTGGAAACATTTTGAGTCTGCTCTTGGCCCTGCAGATTTCACGACCGTATCCCTTACCCTTGGTGTCTGGACTTGTCTCATGATTTGTTGCCATCTTGCCCCCCGGGGTTCTCCCGAGCTCCTGGAGACGCTGCGCTCCGGCCCGTAGGAGCCGCGCCCGTCACCGTCCACCCGTGTCTTGCTAGCGTGAGGTCCCGTCTCCGGGAGGGAGAGAGGGCGGCACTCGGATGTTTGACCGGAACCCACGGTCTCAGGGCTCCTCCCTTCCCCATCTCAGCCCCTAACCCAGGCTCCAAACTGAGGAAGTTTTCAGCGCCCTTTTGCCTTGAGCTGGGGATATGAAATCATGGGAGGGCAGCACAGAGCGCCTCTGCTCATTCTTCAGACGTGAGCTCGGAATCACCTGCCCTGACCTTGTCGTGGGTGATGCGAGATGTATCAGTCATCAGTTCTACTGTCCTGCCTCAGTTTCCCCTGGGAAAATCGGGAGGTGGGGCAGGAAAACACATAATTCTCGGCACATGGATACAATGACTCACAGACACTCCTGGGAGCTTGCAGGGTCCAAGGAAGCAGGAGCCTGTCAGGGAGAAATGCAGTGACACGTCCCTTGAGCACCTGCATCCCCGTCCAGGGGACTCTGCAGGGCTCCCAGCTCACCTCTGTCAGAAGTGGGGTCGGCAAGCCAGAGAACGTCCCCAGACCTAATTCACTTCGCCCCTGCCACGGGCACTTCACACGGGGGTGTTGGCCACTCGGCAGGGGCACCAGGACGGCAGGGGCACTCGGCATGGGGCAGCAGCTGTCCCTCTGTCGCGGCGGGTCAGCGTGCAGGCAGAACTCTGAGCACACCAGCACACTGAGAGGATCCACCCAGTCTAAGGGTGCAGGGAGACAAGGACACTTCTGCAAGCCACTGAGGTGACGGGGCCGGCCCCTGTGTGCCGGCCTGCTGCTGGTGGCTGCAGGAGCTTCAGGCAGCTCTGGGGTACGGCCCTGGTCCCTGCAAGGCGGGTGCGCGTGCCCCCACGGACCCTCCCCTCCTGTCCCTCCCCATCACTCGCGGTGTCTCAGGCACAGGAAGCCCGTGCACGGGCTGCTCGCAGTCTGGAGCAGCTGTTCACTTCCAACACGGCCGCCAGGGCTGCGCGCAGCCCCCGTGGGCTCCTGGCCCCGCGCCCCGTCACCCGAGACTACCCACGTGCACCTACGACAGCTTGCTAACCCCTCCATCCGAAGGCAGGCCTGCCGGTGACCTCGGTCCCCCATCCCTGCCCCTGAACGTGCCCACCTTCCTCCAGGACAGGCACAGCCCTCGAGGGCAACATCATCCGCCTGCCAGTGTGCCAGCAAATGGGGACGGCCGTACCCCCCTAGAGCGGGAGATGCCATCTGGGTCAGAAACAGGCGCCACCTTATCCACACAACCAAACCTGGATGCACGCTACGAGCCACGTCTACACGGTGAAAACTGCTTCTCTGGGACTTTCAACAGCTCCGAAGAAACTATGACCCAGCACTAGCACTGCTAGGAAGTTCCCCAAGGGATACAGGGGTGCTGATGCACAGGCACACTTGCACACCAATGTTTATAGCAGCACTTTCAATAGCCAAGTTATGGAAAGAGTGCAAATGTCCATCAAGTGACAAATGGATAAAGAAGATGTGGGTTATATACACAATGGAATACTACGTGGCAAAGAGAAAGAATGCAATCTGGCCATTTGCAGCAGCGTGGATGGAACTGGAGGGTGTTACGCTGAGTGAAATAAGTCAGGCAGAGAAAGACAGGTGTCGTACGTTTTCACTCATATGTGGATCCTGAGAGACTTAACAGAAGACCGTGGGGGAGGGGGAGGGGGACAAACAATAGTTTCAAACAGAGAGGGAGGAGGTAAACGTTCAGAGACTCTTAAATCCAGAGAACAAACTGAGAGGGGATGGGGGTGGGGGATGGGCAGGGAGGAGGGCCCCTGTTGGGAGGAGCACTGGGTGTTGTATGGAAACCAATTTGACAATAAATCATATTTAATATGAAAAAAGAAATTGCTGGATTACTAAAAAAAAAAGAAAGTCACCAGCCCTGTTACAGTTGGATCCCAACGTCCCCCAACGTCCCCTGTTCATGCAGGTTCATCCCGTCCTTCACAGTCCCTGCTGCGCCCGCACCAGTGCCCCCAGGGACCCCTCCCCACCACGGGTTTTCGGGTGTGGAGTTCAAGCGCTAGCAATGCCAGTGACGCCACGGACTCCGTGCCTCATGGGGAACGACCGCAAGGGTGGCCGTGGGGACCTCCCTCCCCAGAAATGCCCGGAGTTCACTAGAACTTCTTTCTGGACAAAATCAGGGAAGTCCAAGTAAGAGGGTATCGGATGTGCCTCTTTTTCTTTGTCGGGCGGGTTGTGCGTCTGTGAAGGGTGTGAACAGAGGAACCGCAGGCGAATGTCCGGGAGGCCGTGGGAAGGGGTGGGGCGGGAGGTGCACGCAGGGAAGATGCTACTGCAGGCCCTGGCTCGCTGTGAGGGGAGCGGAGGCGCCGGCGGTTTCCGTGACAAGGGTGGCATCCTGAGAGCCGCGTCCCAAACGGCAGGCCTGGCGACTTCACGCTCGTCGAGGTGGAACCCGAGAGGACAGCACGCACGTAGATGAACAGAATGCCAAGAGCATGCTAACTGACCCAAAGCAGAGGCCTCACAATGGACGGCCTCTTGCCGTCTTCGTCTCCCTTCCGAGCGTTTAAGACACTCTAAGTCGTGCGACCCTCACAGGGGGTGGCGAGCCCCCTGCCAGGGGAGCACCGGGTGCCCTGTTCGGCCCTTTCCCAACACGATGGATGGACCCGGCGATGGGGCCCCGGCTCTGGGGGGCTGCCCGTCACCAGCGTCCCCGAGGCGCGGCCTTGTCTCCGCCAGGCACTGTCACAAAGCCCCCGTCCCTGTGCGCAGACATCAGCAGACGCTCCTTTCCCACCTGCCGACCCCACCGTTCGTGGCTACCACGGAGCGTGGCACGGCTGTGCTGAAACTGGAATTCTCGTAAACGGGACAGCCACTTGGAGCCTCAACCACGCGGCAGAATCGGTGAGCGGATGCGGCTGCCGAGAAGGAGCCCGGAGGCAGCCCGCAAGGGAAGGGCGTCCGGGCCCCGCCCTCACCTGCCGGCGCAGGACCCCCGCGCCCAGCACAGCGTCCCCAGCGTCTCCGGCTCGAGCGCTTCCCCCCCCCCCCCCCCCCCCGCCGCCGGCTCTGGGGTGGTCTCACCTGCCCGGCCGCCGCGCCCCCGCCCGGGCAGGGTCTTCCATGTGCTCGGTGAGCACGGCGCCCCCCACACACGTGGGGACTCGCGGCCCAGAGCGCCAACGACGTGCCCGCCCCCGGTGAGGCTTCTCTGCGTCCTTGCGGGAGCCCGAGGAGAGCCGGTGGGGCGCACCCCGTCCTCCCACAGCAGACGGGCCGAGCGCTCAGTAGGTAAGCTTGCTCCGGAAAGCTCTCCCCGGGAGCTGCACAATCCTCCCACGCCAGACTCTTCCGGAGAGGACGCTACCGATCCTCCCAGAAGGCTGGGTCCACGAGCCGGTGGAAAGCGCCCGTCCGTGCCTGCTCCCCGGAGAGGGCAGCCCCGGGGAGAGCCCCTGACCCCTGGCAGGTCAGGCCGTGAGCGGCACAGTGAGGGGCCGGCTGAGGCTTCGGCAAGATGCGTCCGTCAGTGAGCGGTTCTTGTTGGTGACAACCAGGGCTCACTCCAAACGTAAGCCGTTACACTCACGCGTGGACTCTGAGAGAGCGTAAGAAAGGCAAGGCACTCAGATGTTCCCGCAACCCTTGAACTGCTCCCCGGGGGACCCTGCTGTGTGGCCACCCTGGGTGCCGTTCCCACGCGCCCCCCGCGGCACGGTCTGTGTGCAGACAGCCACACGCGCGTGCGTGGTCCCCGGACTGAGACGTTTGCGGGGCCTCTTCTCATCGCCCTGCCCAGCCCCGCTCCCTCGCACACCAGGGTTGGTAGGGCTTCGCCACGGCAGGTGCACGTCACGGTCTCTTTGTAGGAGAGCGCGGACCGTTAACTATTGGCAAAGCAAGGCCTGTCACATCACATCCTGCGTCACGCATCACTGGCATCGGGTCCAAACGTGGACAATCTGCTCAAGGAGTCGGGGCACGAAAACCATCTCACCGTCTGGAATTTCCACCCACTGCTTCATCCCGCCCCCCACAGAACGGCCTCACTTGGCACCAGATCTCTCCAGCCCCGTCTGTGCTGAGGCAGCGATTCGTGGAGGAAGGGGAAAGCCGCGGGACAAAAATCACAAGCTGGCGTGGTCCTCGTTCCTTCCGCAAGGCCGCCGTGCCTTTCTTCTCTGCTGGCCTCACAGACACATTCTGACTTTGAAGACCCCGGGGCGTCCGGGGGGGCTCAGTCGGTTAAGCATCTGACTTCAGTTCCGGTCGAGCCCCATCTGCGCTGACGGCTCGGAGCCCAGAGCTGCTTCGGATTCGGTGTCTCCCTCTCTCTCTGCCCCTCCCCTGCTCGTGCTCTGTCTCTCTCTGTCTCTCAAAAATGAATAAACGTTAAAGAAAAAAGAAGAAGTCTCGCCTCCCACAAAATAAACTTTCTGAGTGCGTGACCTGTGCCTTAGTCAGAACCGGGGGCTCCCCTGCTGGCCACTCCCACCTAGTACCTCCATCCTGAGGATCCTTTTCCCCAAATATCCCATTAATTTTCTGTTATTGCCACTGGAGTGTTCCGATCCTGAAAACCCCTGGCCCACTTGCCATGAGGCTCAAGAAGTTTGAATTGTAAGGCTTCTCACTTGGGTGGGTCCATGCATGCCTGTTCTACTTGCAAAAGTTGGAGACGGTCACAGCAAATGGTGAAGGCCACTGCGTCCGTCTCTGTGTTAGGTGACATTGGAGTGACCCGGGGCCTCACTTGAGGCTTTGCACTGGGGAGTGTTCAGTTCTGGTTCCGTGAGACGTACCGCACGGCCCCGAGTGCTTCTGTGTGGGTGATTCGCTGCTGGCGGTCCTGAAGCAGGAACAGCCTCAGGAATCTGCCTGCATCCAACTGTATTGACGAGGGAATAAATACCGTCCTACGAATTTTGTGCTTACAGTTTTAATTCCTTATTTCTTGTAAAGAAAGCCCTTTAGGCTACGTAAGTTTTAGGTTCCCCAAATCCCGGGCCTGTATGGCCAGCACCATCGCCGTAGCCCCCGCCCGGTGTCCCCGACTGGCCAGGCTTCTCCACCCTCAAACTCCCCGATTTGGTCCCTGTCCAGACTCCTTGACGTGGCATACGAATTCCTTCGGGATGTGGCTTCTGCCTCTGTTCTGTGTCACGTCCTCCTCAACCCAGGTGACCCCACAGGGGACACGGCTCCAGTCTTGAAGGCGAGATGATACCGTGGTCTGGGTGGTGCTCTTTAGGTTGGCCTTCCGGAGGGTCGAGCTCAGGTTCCGTTTGTTAAATGAACGTCACTCCCGACTTCTCCGAGTGGGCTGCTCTTGGCACATCCCTCCTGCCCTCGCTCAGAAAGAGCAGCAGGCGAGAGAGCCAGGCAAGGGAGCTAACGAGGCACGAGGGTCTGAACGGTGCCCAGGGAGGAGCCCCGGGAGGCAGATCTTAGATTTATATTTGGGCTTATTCATAGCGTGACCCCTGTGCGGCTTCTTCCAGGGCCTGTCCTGGTCTCTGGCGGTGGTGCAGGGGTCTCAACAGGCTGAGCGGTGTCCCCATCCAGGTGATAAACTATGTGGATCCCACTTACACCCCACGAGGACACGTGCACCGCTAACTCATGAAAAGAGAGACGCGTCTACCATTTGACCATCAGCATTACTAGTGTTGGTATTCTGAGTCTGAACACCGTTTAAAATAACTCAATCTTACGTAAAATACACTTTAATAAACCACAGCAGTACAAGAATGTTGAAGAAATAAGATGCGGTGAAAACGAGAAATGCAGTAATTTTGGCTCCCTCGCAGGAAGCATTAAAACCCATGAGCACAGGACACGTTCGGACCATCCCATAAGAGACCACAATTATAAGTCCTTTAATTATAGAACAAAGAGCCAAAACTGTAACTGTGACACTGAGGAAAACTATGCCATTTTTTTCTGCATTTTCCCTCCAACTAAGAAGTCAAAGTGGTCTCTACATTTTTGGGGAAATCGGGGACAGCACAAAACATCGTAATCACGAATGACCAGCAGGCAGTGTAGGCTGGTTCACGGTAAATGTCCCGATTATAAACGTGCGTCGTTCTACCAACAGAAGCTGTACCTTACGTGACAAAATCGGTCCTTTTGTCTTTTGAGGGCTCGTCATCTGGCCTGACCACGGCCCACGTGAGCCCACCCTGCTGGCCACCGGCTCTTTCTGCCTCCCGCCCACAGCCCTGGGTGACTTTCCCCGAACTTCTCCGAAGATGACAAGCAAGTCCCCGACACACACACGCAATCACATTCTTGTCAAATGTCTGTCTTTACCAAAATTCAAAGAATTTTTCATCTCAGTATTCCAATTCTGCTGTGAAAGTGGATAAACTCTGAGGAAGGATGGACAGACAAGAGATGCACATAGGTCCGTGCGGAGAGGACCCCACGAAGTCCTGGGACTTCCCTCAATGCAGGAGGCGTGGCGGCGTCGGCAGCCTGTGGGCGCTGCTCAAGGCTGCACTTCCTGAAACACGCGGGGAGTAAGGAGGGCTTATTGTTCCAGACGCGGCTGAGAGTGTGTGCCGCGTGCCGCGAGAAATAGGAGGTGAAACACGCACCGCTCCTACTCTCCGAGACCCTAGCATCTAATTGGATAAAATTAAGCCAGTACATAATTTATCGTACCACAAACCACAGTATAAATACCTTCAAGAAAACTAAAACACCCTTCAAAGTGGCATTTCTTTTTTTTAATGTTTATTTATCTTTGAGAGACAGAGAGAGACAGAGCATGAGCAGGGGAGGGGCAGAGAGAGAGGGAGACACAGAATGCAAAGCAGGGTCCAGGCTCCGAGCTGTCAGCACAGAGCCTGATGTGGGGCTCAAACTCACGGACTGTGAGATCATGACCTGAGCCGAACTCAGACACTCAACCGACTGAGCCACCCAGGCGCCCCTAATCTTAAATCTTTTAAGATTATGAAAAAGACAAATAGCCCAAAAGAAACCTGAAAGATGCCAAGAGACAATCTAGAGAAAGACACAAAAATGGCAGATGAGTGGGAAATCTGCGGTTTCACTATTAAATAGGAAAATACGGTGAAAACGAGCTACCTATTTTTGGCCATCAGGTTGGCAAAAATGTGAAAGATGGGTAATATCTCACGTTGGGTCGGCCTCCCAGGCCGGCCAGGGTCAAACGTGAAGCTCTGGCCCCTGAGCACTTTTTTCCTTTATTATCTTCTCAGTGATTCCACAGTGAAAGAATCTTGACTCATCCCAGCTCTGGGGCCCCAGGAGAAGTTATGCATGAGCTCAAGAAAACAGGTGGTGGACAGGACAGGTTCTTATGCTCCCGGAGAGATACGACACTCAACATGCGTGTGTGTTGGTGGTGTAGGTGTTAGATTTCCTCACTATATGTGGGGCACTGTCTTCTATCAGCTTCTGTTAAAAGTCGCTTCTGGAATCGGGCTGTGACTCAAATCAACAACTCTGGCAAGGACCCAGGGACGGACGCACAGCAAGGACCTGGGACGGATGCTCTGGCAGGAGGTGGCTCCCACACCAGTCGGCCCTGCTCAGCTAAACAGACAGCCGCGGACTCCAAGGACGGTGGGCTACCTTCCATTTCCCACCTGCGTGGTCGTGTAGCCGTGAGGTGAGGGGCAGGTGGGCTGAGGGCCTGCTCGGGGCTGCCCCACAAGCCTCCACACGCCAGGAACCCTGGAGGACCAGCCTCGGCCCGGAGCGCCCACACCTTCCAGGGCCTCCCATTGGAGCTGGCACCCTCTCCCACATGCAGCCCATGGCCCCGTGCTGGAGGGAGGCCTTTTATCGTTCCGATAGAACCACCCGCTGCAGGCTCTGGAACCCGAACAGGTGTGAGTTTCACCCCACGATAAATGCAAAGCTACGTGAAGGTTTAGAACGAGGATATGATCAAAGCAGAGACGTTTGTTCTGAAGCTGATTGCAAGAGAAAAGATAAAACTATCAATCACCCCGGGGTCCTACACATCGAAATCAGTTATAGATGCTTCTCAAATTATTTTAAGAGATGATATCCAGCTGGCTAAAAGCTAAAACCCTGCACTACTCAAACATGTTTGACGTGACACTCCCCGTGTCACAGAGGCCCAAAGTGCCTCAGACGCGGGCATCGAGAGGGCAGCCGGGGACCCAGAGCTCAGGCCCTCTTCCTCTGCTTCCCACCCTTGGAGATGGGAGAAGAAAGCACGCCATCCTGAGAAGACGCTCATCCTGGTTTGAAGTGTTCTGTTAACAAAATACATCGACTTACAGTTCTAAGTCTTTTGTTATCTCATTAAAACATAGAAATTACACACATCGAGTCTTTGCTGGAGAAGACAATTACTCAAGGTCTCGGGGTCTCCCACCATGCACAGCTCCACAGGGCTGGTTCACGCTCTATGCTTGGATCAGGTGGGGACACTGCGAGAGACATCACAGCCAAGAATATCATCAGGGTTGGGCCGCCTGGGTGGCTCAGTTGGCTAAGCATCCAACTTCGGCTCAGGTCATGATCTCACAGTTGTGAGTTCGAGCCCCGCGTCGGGCTCTGTGCCTGGCGGCTTGGAGCCTGGAGCCTGCGTCGCATTCTGTGTCTCCCTCTCTCTCTGCCCCTCCCTGATGCACACTCTCTCTCTCTCTCTCTCTCTCTCTCTCAAAAATAAAATAAAACATGAAAAAATAATAAAAAATTTTAAAAAAGAATATCGTCAGAGTAACCGCTGTAAAAAGCTAACGCAGACTGAAATTTGTACATCCAGAACTCAGTTAATTAAAGAATTTTGAAGTACGTTCTGAAATGTTCTCTGCAATCAATGCTGTTTTTCTCTGTCGCTGTCCCTCCTCTCTTTCCCTCGGTCTCTCATTAAAGGAATAGATCGTATTTATTGTACGTGTATTTTCTAGAGAGAAAGCCCCCCTTGCTTGAGGGATCAAGGGTCCAAAACTTGAGTCGGGAGCTGGCTTTGCCCCACGTCCTGGCGTGCAGGAGCCAGGGGGCGCTGGTGCAAGACGGACACACCTTCCCCCCGAGTCCCTACGGCCGCGGGGCCCTCTGCCCATCGCCAGCCGCCAACTCCTGCTTTATCCAAATCGGGCCACTCGCTGAAGTACTCACTTGTGGGCGAAGGTTAGTTTTGCTTCATATTTATTTTGATTTTCCTTATTGTTATTTTTGGGATGGAATCTCTTCCCGAGGTGAGGGATGATGGCAGCTTGGGGGAATATTGGCTAAGTTGTTTTGTTTTCCACTCATACTCATATTAAGAAATACATTGGCTTTAAAGCATCAAACTTTGACTTGATTCGTTTGCTACTTTTCCTCTGAGGAAGCAATCGTGCGACTGTGCCCTAGCTTCCCTTTCTAAAATCCCTCCACTGTGCTCATTTATTTCAGACGCACCCTAGCAAACCAGCAGAGGCCCGGTCACCCGCTCGGGGCAGAACAGAACGGCCCTCCTCCGACCCCAGGTACCCCCACCACGCGGGGCCCACACAGCACAGGGTTCTGCCGCGGCAGCGGCCCTCGTCCAGGGAGGCTCTGTCTGTTTCCAAATCTGGACTCCGTTCCTCACTCAGCTGGTTGTTATTAGTGTCTTTGCAGTAGCAGCGAGAGATCAGCCGCGGCCAAGTCTCTCGTTCTGACACGGAGGCGAGCATTCAATCTGCCACGTCCAGAAGGGGGTGAGGAGAGCGGGAGGGGGAGTGGTTTCCACGATGCTCGCCGTTCTAGGACTTCACAACTGCATTTCAAGGCAGACCGAACTGTTCACAAAGCCACAGGGGATGTGTATTTAATTAAAGTGACATCGGTGACTCTCAGGGGTGATACTTGCTTTTCCGATTCATTTTCACAACGCAGAAGAAATAGAGGACGTGGGTTCACGGGAGCTACTGACGAATCGCAGAGAGGGGGGCCGCCAGCTGGGGGCTGGAGCTCGTCCCTGACGGCCAGGCCCGGGTCCGGCAGGGAGTCAAGCCCGGATCCCTCCATCCATCAGGTTGAAACTCCACAAAGCAATGAAAATGAAAGGCTGTGCTTTCGTACCCGCAGCGAGTCAGGAAGGCTGCTTGGCGGCTCCAGAGGAATGTGTTTGGCCTGTGGTCCCTGGGAACCCGGGGTGACTCCTACAAATGGCAAGCACTTCAAATAGTTGCTGGAAACAAACAAGGAGACACAGAGCTCCTTCTCGGAAGCTGCTGGTCACATCCACGGCTGTGAGCTCCCCGCTCGCCTTAGCCGAAAACCGCACTCAGCGGGCGTCCCATTTAACCCTCCGTTTGCTAGCCACGTGGTCTCTCTCTCTGTTGCTGGAAACAGCAGGGTAATGGGCAACGGCGTACAAGTATTTGCCGATATTACCATGTTTTCCAGAAAATAGCTTCCATCTCTGCCCTCGGGACAAACGGCTCTCTTGCTGGAAACGAGGTGCTGAATGCAATTTGAAAATCGTCTTGCTAACTGCCGACAGTTGGCCAGTTAAGTCGGGAGCCTCGGTGGCCCGACCCCAAAGGGCACATGGAAGGGTGAGAAGCTGGGGCGCCCAGGGGAGTCTGACGCGCCCCAAGGGCACAGCGGGCTCCTCTAGGTGCTGCGAGGTCAGGGGGCCTCGCCTGAGACGGAAGCTGAGGGCTGCCCAACACCGTGCAAGAGGGGGAGCCTCCCCCACAAAAGGCCTGCAACCACAAGCCAGGTCCCCACTGCGCCGAGCCTGCGTTCAGACCAGCTCACGCCAGGAATTTCTTCAGAGCGATGCTGGGCTGTGGGTCAGGCTTTGGCCTGACGAGGGTTTTGTAGACTTTATTTGTCTA
The DNA here is from genome assembly GCF_028749965.1 of Puma concolor. NCBI lineage: Eukaryota > Metazoa > Chordata > Mammalia > Carnivora > Felidae > Puma > Puma concolor. The sequence continues at coordinate 153,386,877 of NC_141671.1, forward strand.
GTTGTTCTATTAGTTGCCCAGAGGGGAGGTGAAAATCTGGCTCCGGTTGTGCAATGACCAATCCTACTTTTGATTTGCTCAGTTTGGCTTGATGTACTGGGGGGCCTCTCATCGGGCACCTGCACCTTTGTAATTGTGTTGACTCCCTAATGGAAGGGAGAGCATTTACCACCGCAAGCTCCCCCTTTTCCCCCTTCATCCCCAGCCGTGCCCACCACGCAGAAGTTTCTTTTCTCTGACGTAATGACTTCCTCTCAACATCCGCATGGTTGACCTTTTCCAACACTTTATGTTCAACCTATCTGTGTCTCCTTATGGAAAATTGGTCTCTTGTAGGCAGCATATAGCTTCTACTCACTTTTTATCCACCTGAAAATCTCTGCCTTTTATTTGGAGTGTGTAGACCATTAACTTTTAATGTAATTACTGATAAGATTTAAAACAGTGTAGCATTTTATTATTCATTTCTGTTTTTCCTCTCAGATTTTTGTTTTTTGTTTTACACACACACACGCACACACATTTTTCATAAATGCATCTTTCATAAGATCATCTTCTATATCTTTTATCGTCTTGATCTGTGGAATGGTGGGCAAGAGAGACAAATATTATTTCTTACAACAACTAATGTGTTTTTTGGCAATCTCTTCTTGTAACCTCTACAAATTTTTGTTCCATAAAAATTTATTTCATGTTACTTGGTGCATAAAAATCTAGAGTTGTTAAAAGTCCACTTAATTTTTATGACTTTAATAGGCATGGGACTTCAGGTTTTATGAGGTTTGAATGTTGTATAATTTTCTCCTTAAGACAATTAGGCTCATAAAACTACAAACACATGATAATATTTATGTAAAATATAAGAATAACATAAATTAAAATTGTTTAAGATGACAGTTGCCACAAGCATCACACAGTCCAGGAAACAGCATGATGGTTTAATCATTTAGCCGCACAGCATGTCCTCTCTAACTGCACTTTCTGCACACCGCATTATCTTCTCTCCCTAAGTATTCATATCAGGACTCTGAGAGGGGCAGCAGAGTTGGTGGCTGGAGGATTTCTGTAAGTCACACCAGTGTCAGGGTGACAGCGCTGTCACACATCCTACTACAGCTAACCAAACGCACCCCGATTTCACTTTCCCTTAGCCCACACAGAAAGGCACTGCAGCGGTCTTAGAGCCCTCCCACAGCAGAAACAGGAGCTGGAAAGAGGCAGTCGTAAATGCCTGTTACAATCTCACAGCACACGGCAGCAGGAACATACCACTGGGGACCTGGCAGGTCACTGTCAGCCTCGCAGAAGCTCCGCTTCTCCTAACAAATGACATAAAGACAACCAGCACTAAGTGTGCTTTTCTCTGGCGTCACCAGGATTCTGCCACATCTTGGGGTCTCTCCCTGGCTTCCCGTTCCCAAGCAACGTCAGGTGCCAGAGAACAATGGGGTGACATTCACAGTTTGAAGAAAGGTTGTTTAAATAGAAATCCTCCCTTCACGTATTCATTCATGCAACCAACATGCAATGATCCCCACTGTCCTCCAGAGTCTACCCCAGTTCCTAGAGACACAGCCATGAATGAAACAGATTCCTTGCCCTCATGAGATTGACGGGGCTGGGGAACAAGAGATTATTGTTTGAACGCAACAGTCATAGAAAGACATTCTCTAGTCGGCACCAAACTGAGATCAATTCAACCCATAAAGCCCTTCCTGAAATCTTCAAGAGTTCCACAAGACACTGGAGACATCTAACTGGGACCCACCTGACGACCGGAAGAATGATAAGAGTGTCAGAGAGCATGTGCTCAGATGGAGCGTTTAGGATCTCAGTCTCACTCCTTAATCTGTCAACTACGGGCATCAAAACCTACCTTACGGAGCTGGTTCTGGTTTTAGACGAGATACGTAAATCGCTGACATAACGTCAGCACTGGTAGCAGATATTTTAAATGGCCGCTTAAACAGCGTATCACGCGAGCGATTGTTATTGTAGATGACGTGATTATTCAAATATGAATCCAAAACTGTCAAGGCAATGCTCAACTAATGTTCTGTTTCTAATAGATATACCTGAGGCAAGGTGACTCCTAAAGACGAGCATTTTTAAAAAGCACCAGATCATGCAAGCGAAGAGACAGAGGACCGGCCATGTTACACTTTATGATGTGTAATTTACGGTAAAATAATTGGATATACCATAGAAACTCATTTCTAACACAAATGAGACAAACTCTGGAAAACTCAAGTCTATGCCGATGGAAGGTACGAATCCTGCTTTCTATTCAGTCTGGCGCTGGAGAGATCTCCCTGGTGCATTGACAGCTGGAGAAACTGTCCCGTTCCGAGTCCAGCAGACTTTGAGTCTCTCTCTGCCAGACTCCTGCAAGGTCTCTACCATTTTCCACGTCCAATTTTCAAACTTAAACCAGAAAAAAAAAAAAAAAAAAAACGCTTCAAGTATAGGAGACCTGCAACACAGGAGCCTAGCAGTTCACAGACTTCGAGGGGTGTCTGTCTCAGTGCCTCGGGCCGCGGTCTCCTGTCCGTGCACAGGGTGGCTTCTGGTGGTGGTGGGGACAAGCAGACAGGCACCTGGCTGCTGACAAGGGGACCCCACCTCTGAGCATCTGGGCGGGTGCACACAAGGGGGGGTCCAGACTCCCTAGTCTCAGAGGCTGCATGAGAGGAAGATTTTAAGAGTTTTAAAAATTATAATTCAGACTTATCTGCCCCATTATGCCCTGCTGCATGAATCATAAAATTCTGACGGTTCTTTTGTTCTACAGCACATTTTTTAGTTTTTTGTGTTTTCTTTTCTGTTTCCCTGATGTGTAGCAGACGTATAGGAAACATTAGCAAGATGCAACCTTGGTCTGAAAGTACTAATTAGTCTTTCAAGAGCATTTTAAGGGTTTTACTCATTAAAATAACACCATGATACATCATTTAGTAAGGCAGAGTAGCCTTTTATAGAGCAAACAACCTCCACGCATCAATTCCGTAAATGCTTCTTCTCACATTTGTCTGAGAGTCACGTCACACGTACGATTCCTGACTCAGAGTTCACTGAGGTAAGCTAACTGAAGTTCATTTTGTCAACTGCCTGCCTCTGTAAGCGGTGGCCTCACCGATAACGGCTCCATCTGAGAAACCGCGGTGACGCTGAATGACGTAGGTCGGGATGCTGACCTCATCTACTGTCCTGCTGGACAGACCGATCCAAGGAGGGCGAGTAAGGCGGGTGAGGCTCGGGCCTAAGCTGTCTCCTTAATGGCGTGTTTTATCAGAACGAACCTCCTCCCAGATAAAGCTGCCCTTAAGACCGGTCCCCGTGGGGAGTGTGGGCCGAGCGTGCCCCGGCGGGAAGAATGAACCAGAGGAGCTGAGAGCTGACGGAGGGGGGACGGAGACGGGAGGCTCTGGGGGGTCCGCCGGCATTTCAGCCTCTTACAGGAGAAGGAGGAGGGGAGGACAAGTTAGAGTCCCTGCAGGTGGCCCGGAGGTGGCAGAGAGAGCCGGGCAGGTGCCGGCGAGGAGGGGAGGGCCCCAGGGGAGACAGAGTGCCCGGAGCAGGTGCCCCTCTGTGCACCAAACACACCGAGGCTGTGGCCGATAGGGGCTGGGCCCCAGGCCCCGGGCGATGCATTCCCCGCGCTCACAGGATGCCAGCGACACCTTCTGCACAGACGTCCTGGCCACTGTCTTGGTCTGCCCCGTGTCTTGGTCTGACAAGTGAGGCACACAGCTTCTCAGAACACACAGCCGTTTTCCTGTCTCCCCAGGCCCTGGGTCAGCAGGGTCTCTTTACTACCACCCCGGTCTTGATGGTCCTGGAGCCCTGCCTGAGACCCCGAGCTCCTGCCAGCCTTCAGGGCTCCCAGAGGGCTCCTCCCACCCCACCCCCCCGAAGTGGGCTGGTGCCCCGTGTGCTGCCAGGAAGGACGGGCTGCAGGCCAGCTCTCACCCCGGCCTGCTTTCTCCCTCAGGAGATCCTGAGCTCCTTGGTGGCGGGACAGCCATACTGACCACTGTACAAGAAGTGGCCCAAGAGCCCAGCACAAGTATCTGTTGAAGGAAGGAGGGTTGGAGACCAGTGGAGGGATAGAGAGGGAGGAAGGGAGGGATGGGGAGGAAGGGGTGGGGAAGGAGGATGGGGAGGGGGAAGGGAGGAAGGAGGAGAGGGAGGAGGGGGAGGGATGGGGAGGAAGAGGGGAGGGGAAGAGAGGATAGGAAGGGGGAGGGAGGAAGGAGCAGGGGGAGGAGGGGAGGGAGGGGAAGACAGGATCGCAAGGGGGAGGGGGAGGAAGGGAAGAGGAGGGGAGGGAGGGGAAGACAGGAGGGGGAGGGAGGAGCAAGGGAAGGAGGGGGAGGGAGGGAGGGAGGGGAAGATGGGAGGGGGAGGGGGAGGGTGGAGCAGGGGGAGGAGGGGGAGGGAGGGGAGGGAGGGGAAGACGGGAGGGGGAGGGAGGAGCAGGGGGAGGAGGGGAGGGAGGGGAAGACGGGAGGGGGAGGGAGGAGCAAGGGAAGGAGGGGGAGGAGGGGAGGGAGGGGAAGACGGGAGGGGGAGGGAGGAGCAGGGGGAGGAGGGGAGGGAGGGGAAGACGGGAGGGGGAGGGAGGAGCAGGGGGAGGAGGGGAGGGAGGGGAAGACGGGAGGGGGAGGGAGGAGCAGGGGGAGGAGGGGAGGGAGGGGAAGACGGGAGGGGGAGGGAGGAGCAGGGGGAGGAGGGGAGGGAGGGGAAGACGGGAGGGGGAGGGAGGAGCAGGGGGAGGAGGGGAGGGAGGGGAAGATGGGAGGGGGAGGGAGGAGCAAGGGAAGGAGGGGGAGGAGGGGAGGGAGGGGAAGACGGGAGGGGGAGGGGGAGGGAGGAGCAGGGGGAGGAGGGGAGGGAGGGGAAGATGGGAGGGGGAGGGAGGAGCAAGGGAAGGAGGGGGAGGAGGGGAGGGAGGGGAAGACGGGAGGGGGAGGGGGAGGGAGGAGCAGGGGGAGGAGGGGAGGGAAGGAAGACAGGATCGGGAGGGGGGAGGAAGGGAAGAGGAGGGGAGGGAGGGGAAGACGGGAGGGGGAGAGGGAGGGTGGAGCAGGGAGAGGAGGGGGAGGGAGGGGAAAACAGGAGGGGGAGGGAGGAGCAAGGGAAGGAGGGGGAGGAGGGAGGGAGGGGAAGATGGGAGGGGGAGGGGGAGGGTGGAGCAAGGGAAGGAGGGGGAGGGGGAGGGAGGAGCAGGGGGACGAGGGGAGGGAGGAAACCCAGTGCAGCCCTCAGGAGGGCGGAGGTGGTGGGGGCAAGTGGCAGGCGCCCAGCAGACAGAAGGACCACCGGGGAGACATGGCGCTGAGCCTCTGAGGGAGGCGCAGAGAATAAAGAGGGTCCACCCAGGAAAAGGGGAGAAGAGCATCTTCCAGGCAGAGCAGGGAACCACGCAGGAGGCACGGAGGCACCTGTCGTCCGCCGTGCGTTTGCCCGAGCACACGGAGCTTCCTGTGGGGACAAGTCCCAGAAGCGGCTTCCCGAGAAACCTGCCCTCGGCCTTCGTTCCCGTGTGACCCCACGTGCTGCAGAGCACGGTGCTACCGACACCCACCTGGGCCATTTCACAGCCGTTGGCTGAGGGGACACACGGGGTCCTCTGGTCCCCCCTCCATCTCATTTTGGACGGGCCGGGACGCCCTCAGGCACGCACTTGGAAGGATCGGCAAAACCTGAAACTCCTGGAAACGTAAGCTACGCTGGCAGAAGAGGACGGTATTTCTCTGCAGCGGAAAGTCTGGGGTTTTACTTTAATGTGTGTCTGGTCCCTCGAGATGCCTCAGGACGTAAAGATCTGAAGCAGTTCTCTCCTTTCCAGAGCAGCTTCTGTTCCAACATGCAGGAAAGTGCCGGAGAAGGCCACTGGTGCTCAGTGAATGTCTGTGGGTTTTGTTTTAAGTTGTATGTTATCACTGCTTCCTTGTTCACATATACACTCATGAAATGGGGAAGAAACACCATTTTCTACCCACCGGTGTTCTCCAGTACCTAGCATGGCGCCTGAAAAATAGTAGGTGCTCAGTAAACAGTGCTGAAAAGTCAAATGAACATAGGAATGAATTTCACCGAGAACTCCGAATCACTCCATCTATTTGAGAGAAAATAAGAATCGGCCAATAAATATCCCCCTCCCCAAAGACAAAGAGAGGAAATGCCAGGGGACATCAGGCACACTTGGAGGTCTGGCCCCAGAGGCCCCCAGCGCCCTGCTGAGGGGCCAGGCACAGAGGCCATACCACTGGCCACCCCGACTCACCACTGATGGAACAAATGGCCAGATGGAACAAATCAGAACACGGAGACCGAACAAGATGACAGACGCAAAACCATGGTTGTGCCACGGCTACTGTGCGGTCCTGAGAACGCAGGGTCATTCTTGCTTTATTTTTTGAGAGAGACAGGGAGAGACAGAGCACGAGTGGGGGAGGGGCAGAGAGAGAGGGAGAGAGAGAGAGAGGGAGACACGGAACCCGAAGCAGCTCCAGGCTCCGAGCTGTCAGCACAGAGCCCGACGCGGGGCTCGAACCCACGGACCGTGAGATCATGACCCTGGCCGAAGTCGGACACCTTATGGACTGAGCCCCCAGGCGCCCTGACAGGGTAAGTCTTTGAGTCTCTCAGGCAGAAGACGGAGACCCTGTGAGCTGGAAGACAGGAGGGGTCGCCTCCTTCCAGCAGCTTCTCCGTCCCTGGATGGAAAGCTTTCACTGCAAGCAGCCGGTTCCTGTGTGGCTTTTGCAGGGTTCCTGTTCTGCGGGCACACAGCACCCCTCTGAATCTTTATTTTCAAAATCTCATTTTTCTTAAAATAGCTACAGCATCTGTTTCTTTTCCTTGCAATGAAATAATCCCCGTAACACAGGGTGGCGTTGAGCCCGGCTCGGCACCCCTGGACCCCCTTCCCTGGGGTTGTGCGAGGGGCAGCAGGCTCACCCTCCAGGGTCCACGGGTCTTGGCAATTCTAATTTTCTCGGACAGGAAAAGGGTCGTGAGGGAATGTTCTGAACACCCTTGTGCCAAATTAAGCTCCAAATACCAAGTTTATTGGCTCAGTTTAGGACACACAGCAGGAAGCAGAGGGAAAGCGACCTTGAGAGGCGCACAGAGCATAGACCTTGTCGGGGGCTGGTCCTCCTCAGCCTCACCCCACCGCCCGACAAGGTGCGAGGCGACGAGGAGGGGTGAGGCTGTACGAGGCTGCGTCACCGGACCCAGGGTGCACGCTTGTGGGCAGGGGCCCCAGCACAGCTGCGGCTCCCAGCTGGCTCCCGCTGTGCCTCCTGCGGACTTCGTGTGTCCTGAGTATTTGGTCCTCAACCCTTTTCTCTTTTTTTCCTTTTTCCTTCCCACGCTGCCCCCGTTTCCCTGGCAACCAGCGGAGCTCCCTGCCTCATTGTAGATTCCACCTGTAACAGGCCTTGCGGCATTTGCCTTCCCCGTCTGACTCGCTTCATTCAGCACAACGCCCTCAAGGGCCATCCACGTTGTCACAAATTTTGTTTCACAGCCGCATCATATCAACAGACCAAAATTCGTAGGAAACAATAACCCGTAATCCAAATTCTAAAAAACAATGATCAACCGTTAACGTGGTTACACATTTGTATCTTCCATTTTTTTCCTATAAAATATAAAGGAACTTTCTCCGTCTGTCTGTTGCTGTGCCTCCAGCCCCTCCAACAAAGGCTGACACCTGCTGGGTGTGGAGCTGGGTGCGCGGATGGACGAATTCACGCGCACCGCCGTTTGCACACGTGCACACCTAGGAAGAAGACCATCCTTCGCACGTACGTCACTCTGCAGCCTGCTGGCGCGGGAACACCACTTACGGTGAATGCCTTTCCGTGACTCAGCTGGTGTCCTTGGGTTTGTGAGGCCCCGCAGCCTGCTGCTCCCCCGTCCTGCCACCCAGGGCAGCCGTGGAGGCCACGGTGGCAGTGGTGACCTCGAGCAGCAGCAGACAGGTGGCCGCCCACTCATCCTCTGCCGTCCCCTCTCCTGCAAACCTCCTTCCCAATCACACCAGAACGCATCTGTCTGTCTTTCAGGCCAAGCAAAGTCCCCGAGTCTGACATTCCAGTCCACAAATCCTGTCTGAGGACCTGCCTGTGCTGTTTTGAATTACACTCTAGGGATATAACCCCAAGGCTGGGACAGTTCCTGCCTTCAAAGAGCATGATAATCATAGCCATCATTTCAAATACAAACATAATACATGAATAAATGACTTTTTTAAATGGAAACAGTAGCCACAGCAATCAGACAACACAAAGAAATAAAAGGCATGGGTGGCTCAGTTTATTAGTGTCTGACTTGGGTTCAGGTCATGACCTCACGGTGCATGAGTTCAAGCCCCACGTTGGGCTCCATGCTGACAGTGTGGAGTCTGTTTGGGATTCTCTCTCTGCCTCTCTCTGGCCTTCCCCCACTTGCTCTCTCTCTCTCTCTCAAAATAAATAAACAAACTTAAAAAAAATATTTTTTAAAATCTTTAAATTAAAAAAAAAAGAAATAAAAGCCATCCAAATCAATAAGGAAGAAGTAAAATCTTCATTATTTGCAGGTGACGTGATACTATACATAGAAAACCCTAAAGATTTCACCAAAAAACTACTAGGACAGATAAATGAATTCAGTAAAGTCACAGGATACAAAATCAGAAATCCATCACATTTATGTACATGACTGATGAAGCAGAAAGAGAAGATAAGGAAACAATCCCATTTATAATTTCACCAAAACCAACAAAATATCTAGGAATAAACTTAACCAGAGAGGTGAAAGACGTGTACTCCGAAAACCATAAAACACTCATGTAAGAAATTCAAGATGACACAAAGAACTGGAAAGACATTCTATGCCCATGGATTGGAAGAACACATATTGCTAAAATGTCTGCACCACCTAAAACAATCTACACATTTATGCAACCCCTCTCAAAACACCAACAGCATTTTTCACAAAACTACAACAAACAATCCTAAAAGACCCCAAATAGCCAAAGCAATCCTGAAAAAGAAAAGCAAAGCTGGAGGCATCACAATTCTGGACTTCGGGCTGTACTACAAAGCTGTCATTGTCAAGACAGTATGGCACGGACACAAACACAGACACACAATTCAATGGAACAGAATAGAGAACCCAGAAACGGACCTACAACTATATGATGAATTTATCTTCGCAAAGCAGGAAGGAATATCCAATGGAAAAATGACAGACTCTTCGGCAAGTGGTGCTGGGAAAACTGGACGGCGACACGCGGAAGAATGAACCCGGACCACCTTCTTACACCAGACACAAAAATAAGCTCAAAATGGATGAAAGACCCAAATGCGAGATTAGAAACCATCAAAATCCTAGAGGAGAACATGGGCAGAAATGTCTTTGATGTTGGCCATCGACATGTCCCCTAAGGCAAGGGAAACAAAAGCAAAAATGAACTACTGGGATTCTATCTAAATACAAACTTTTGCACAATGAAGGAAATAATCAACAAAACTAAAAGGCAACCAATGGAATGGGAGAAGATATTTGCAAACGACATATCTGATGAAGGGTTAGTATCCAAAATCTATAAGGGCTTTAGAAAACTCTACATCCAAAAAACAGAAAGTTAGTTTAAAAACCAGCAGAAGACATGAACGGACATTTCTCCAAAGAAGACATCCGGATGGCCAACAAACACATGAAAACATGCTCCACATCACTCATCATCAGGAAAATACAAATCAAAACCACCATGAGATACCACCCTACCCCTGTCAGAATGGCTAACATTAACGACTCTGGCAACAACAAATGTTGGCGAGGATGCAGAGAAAGAGGATCTCTTGCAGTGCTGGTGGGAACGCAAGCTGGTGCAGCCACTCTGGAAAACAGGATGGAGGTTCCTCAGAAAACTAAAAATAGAACTACCCTACGACCCAGCAATGGCACTACTAGGTATTTGCCCAGAGAATATAAGAACACTGATTCAAAGGGGTACATGTAACCCCAGTGTTTACAGCTGCATTATCGACAATACCCAAACTATGGAAGAGCCCAAATGCCCATCCAACAGACAAATGGATAAAGAAGAAGTGGTTTATATGCGCACAATGGAATATTACCCATAAAAAAGAATGAAATCTTGCCCTTCGCAATGACATGGGTGGATCTAAAGGAAAAAGTACTAAATGAAATAAGTCAGAGAAAGACAAATACCATATGATCTCACTCGTGTGTGAAGTTTAAAATAAAAATAAGGCAAACAAGCAAAGAAAAAGAGAGAGAGAGAGAGAAACCATGAAACAGACTCTCAGCTACAGGGAACACACTGATGGTCACCAGAGGGGATGTGGGGGGACAGCTGAAATAGGGGGTGGGGATTAAAGGGTACCCATATCATGATGGAAAAATAAAGTAAAATAAAATAAAATAAAAGTTTTAAAATAAATTTAAAAAGTGAAAACAGGGGCGCCTGGGTGGCGTAGTCGGTTAAGCGTCCGACTTCAGCCAGGTCACGATCTCGCGGTCCGTGAGTTCGAGCCCCGCATCGGGCTCTGGGCTGATAGCTCAGAGCCTGGAGCCTGTTTCCGATTCTGTGTCTCCCTCTCTCTCTGCCCCTTCCCTGTTCATGCTCTGTCTCTCTCTGTCCCAAAAATAAATAAACGTTGAAAAAAAAAATTAAAAAAAAAAAAGTGAAAACAGTGCCTGGTGTGGTTCTTGTCACATAGCAGGTGTCCAAGGATGTGGATGCTGTGCAGACAGAGCTGATGACAGGCCCTCATCCGGCCCCGAGCTCTCCTCACACTCCCCTACCTCTCCCACACACTATGGGACTGGTGTTTGCACAGAGAGCCCATGACGTAAATATTGTTGGTTACAGTTCAGTATCTGGATCAGAGGCATGGAGCTTGGCATATTTCACTCACAACAGGAACAGGAAACGGTGTAGCCTTGGAGAAGTGGGGAGCCTGTCCTGTTTGGTCGCGCAGGGTCCCACGAGACCCACAGAGACCCGACCAACCTTGAACCTGTTTTCACTCACCTCCTCCCCAGAGGCTCCCTGGGGACAGGAGGGGCAATGTCTACACTAATGTTCTATTAAATGTATATATAATTTAACATGAGTCATAGAAGCAGTGTCATCTTTGGAAACCCTGAAGAATAAGTCATTACTGCTGGTGGCAGAGTTGTTGAATGACTATTTATTTCACGTTACTTAAAAATAACTAACCCACCTGCCCTCTGATTCTCACTAGGGGAAGGAGAGGGAGGGAGCAGATTAGGGACTTTCTTTGGCAAAGTACTTGCGCCTCGAAAGATATTTTCAACCAAATACAATCAGGCAAAATTAAAGCCAAAATGGAAATGAAATCCAGAGAAAATGTTACAACGATAAGTGTTCGCTGCGAACACAGGGCTCATCAGAGAGGTGCCCTGGAAATTTCCCCATGACGGGTTGTAAAATAGTAAATGCGATCTCGAAAATCGGTTTTAGGGTAACAGTAAGAGAAGGTTATTCTTACTGTCATGACCGCCATAGCAGACACATAAAGCTCGGTTGAGGATGTGCCTGCAAGGTGTTCTGTCCACAGACGTCGCCCAGTGGAGGAAGAAACTGGGTCCTTGGTCCTGACATAGTGAAACCACACCAGACCCGGTTACTCGGTTCTCTGACAAGGGATTTGAAGGCTGGAATTCTGTTCCCAGGATTGCAGTAAACACGGCTGCAGTTGAGTGAGCAAATGTCAACTCGAGTCATTGCAGTCTGTAAAAAATAAAAATTTGGGCCAATATATAGTCTCACGCACCCAGTGGGAGGAAATAAGAGGGCCGGTTAGGGTAGGGGCAAACAACTGAAGGCAGTTTCTCAAGGACAGGCTGACAAAGGCCACGGCTGACCGCGGGTGACGCAAGCAGTACGGTTTCACCACCGAGAACACGATCAGAGAGCCACGCTATTGGCAAATCAGAAGAGCTTTAGACAGCACACGGGACGGAATCAATCAAGCCCGGAGGTCTGACCGAGCTTCTCACAGCCAGCCCAGTCCGCACCCAAAGTCACACACGGATTTTTCCCTTCGGCAACGTGGGCTCGCTTCTCTCTGCTTCAATAAATACCAGCGTGGCCAAAGACATCATAGGTAGAGAGCAAGACTAGAATCCACATAAATGCTAGCTCCAGTGTAAATGGATCCTTCTAAAATAAAAAGCCATTTGCTGTAGGAAAATTTTCTTTCCAAATTACTAAACTTTCCACGGTGCTTGGACAGAGTTCTGGCCTGGAAATGAAACAGAGAGGGAAACACAAGAGCTCACCTCACGTCCGGACGTCTCACCTCTGGTTCGATTCCTTTGCAGGGTTTTCAAAGTGCTACGTTCACTTGGCTATTTTGTCCTCTGGGGGGAGAACCTAGCGACCAGCGGGACGAGCCCCAGGAGGACTGGGGGCGGGGCCAGCTCGGGCAGAGCGCGCTTTGCACAGAGCAGATGCCTCGCTGTGTGGGTGCCCGCGATTCTGTGCCCTACGGTACGAGGAGCCCCACGTGTGCTTTCAAAGCTGGCTTCTGGAAACCCGACATTCCGGTGGGCAGGAACCAATGTTTGAGTCCAGCTGTTTGAAATGGTGGGTGCTCCCAACATCACCCACGTCCCACCACGTCGTGCCACAGCAGGCCACCACTGTCCTCACTCCGGCTCTTCTGTCTGCAGTAAACTTCAGCAGTCAGTAAGGTTGAGTTTCCCCACCGACGTCATTTGTCGGTTTGCTTCGAGGAAATAAGCCACCGGAGAAACGACTTACGCAGGAGCCACGGGGCCCAGTGTCGCTGTGGCCACGGGGCAGAGCTGCGGCCCCAGCGTGGCAGACGCCCGCCCCCACACTCGGCCGCGACGCTGGCCCCTGGCCGCCGAGGAGGACACCGGGACGCGACTCCTCGAGGGCAGCTGCGTCCAGCCGCCCCTGCTGTGTGGCGGTGACGCTGAGTCGCCTCCCGACCGCGCACCCCCATCCCACCGCTGCTCTTAACAACCGTGGCGCCCACGGAAAACCGTCCTGGTCGGCCGTCCTGCGGCCAAGCCTAATGAGACACTCAGGAAACGTTTTGTAGGAAATCGATGACTCCTCGGCATTCCTAAGGGAGACGTCCCGGTTACCACATCTCCACAGACAAACCTGAAACTCGTCACCAAGAAAACAAGTCGTTCAGAAACGGGTCAGGCAAGCTGACAGCAGGGGCCCCACACGGAGCCGCGGTCACGCCAGCGCCGCCCAGGTTTGCAGGGCGCCGAGGACCGCGGGGTCCCCCCGGCACGCGACCCGGGACGCCAGCGCCCCCACGACACTCGAGACCACGGGGCCGCCCCCGCTCAGTAAAGCGCCAGGCCACGAGCCGTCCTATCGGCTCACGACGTCACTCCTCGAGGCTCCAGGGGACAGCGCTCAGCCCCTCCGGCTGCATCTCGGCCGCCGGGAGCGACGGGCTCGGCTGAGCCCCAGACCACGTCCGTCAGCCCCCTGTGCCGGAGGACTTGGAAGCCGCCTGGCCCGTGGTTCGGAGGCCCCAGGGAGCGCCCGAGGGTCGGGAGGGCTCCCGAAAGAGACCGTGAGACCCCAGAGCCCCGCCTCCGACACAGCAGGTCTGGCTAGGACCGGCACAGGGCCAGCGTCCCTGCTGACAGCACTGACCCAGGGACCGCCCTGGAGACCGCCTGCACTCGGCAGACCAGGTAATCTGTCCAGCAGCAAAGACAGCTCTGTCCCTCTCTCCGCCTCCGTCTCCGTCTGTGTCTCGTGTCTCTTTCTGTCTCTATCTCTGTCTCTCTCTATCTCTGTGTCTCTGACTTTGTCTCTGTCTTTCTGTCTCTCTGTCTGTGTCTCTGTCTCTCTGTCTAGCTCTGTCTCTCTGTCTTTCTGTCTCTGTCGATCTGTCTCTCGATCTCTGTGTCTTTGTCTCTGTTTCTCTGTCGTCTGTCTCTGTCGATCTCTGTCTCTGTCTCTATGTCTCCCTACCTATCTCTGTCTCTCTATCTTTCTGTCTCTGTGTCTCTGTCTCTGTCTCTATGTCTCCCTACCTATCTCTGTCTCTCTATCTTTCTGTCTCTGTGTCTCTGTCTCTATGTCTCCCTGTCTCTCTCTGTCTCTTGTCTATCTCTGTCTCTCTGACTCTGTTTCTTTTTCTCTGTCTCTGTCTCTCTGTCACCCTGATGTCTCTTTCTCTCTGTATGTTTCTGTCTCTCTCTCTGACTCTGTTTCTATTTCTCTGTCTCTGTCTCCATTTCTGTCTCTGTCTCTATGCCTCCCTGATGTCTCTGTCTCTCTCTCTCTGACTCTGTTTCTGTTTCTCTGTCTCTATGTCTCCCCAATGTCTCTGTCTCTCTGACTCTCTTTCTGTTTCTCTGTCTCTGTCTCTATGTCTCCCTGATGTCTCTGTCTCTGTCTCTCTCTGACTCTGTTTCTGTTTCTCTGTCTCTATGTCTCCCTGATGTCTCTGTCTCTGTCTCTCTGACTCTGTTTCTGTTTCTCTGTCTCTATGTCTCCCTGATGTCTCTGTCTCTCTGTATGTTTCTGTCTTTCTATCTCTGTCTCTCTGACTCTGTTTCTCTCTCTGTCTCCGTTTCTGTTTCTCTGTCTCTATGTCTCCCTGATGTCCCTGTCTCTCTGTATGTTTCTGTCTCTCTCTCTGATTCTGTTTCTGTTTCTCTGTCTCCATCTCTCTGTTTCTGTCTCTGTCTCTATGTCTCCTGATGTCTGTCTCTCTGTATGTTTGTCTTTCTATCTCTGTCTCTCTGACTGTTTCTCTCTCTCTGTCTCCATTTCTGTCTCTGTCTCTATGTCTCCCTGATGTCTCTGTCTCTGTCTCCGTGACTCTGTTTCTGTTTCTCTGTCTCTATGTCTCCCTGATGTCTCTGTCTCTCTCTCTCTCTCTCTCTGACTGTTTCTCTCTCTCTGACTCTGTTTCTGTTTCTCTATGTCTCCCTGATGTCTCTGTCTCTCTCTCTCTCTGACTCTGTTTCTGTTTCTCTGTCTCTATGTCTCCCCGATGTCTCTGTCTCTCTGTCTCTGTCTCAGAGCTCTTACTGCATGCAGACCCCGGGGCGTGTGTGTGCACCTCGGAGGGGAGTGCTTGGCGCACACCTGGCTTTTGTCCTGCCCTCGGGAACAGGGGCCTCCAGGAGGCTGCTTGACCTTGGAGACCCCACAACAGCCCAGTGGAGTGGCGTCGGCTCTGGATGACCGTGGGCTGCGAGGGACAACGAGAGCCTCCGGGCCACCCGTGTGGGAACGGGGCGCGGGGGCGTGGGAAGAGAGACCGAGGTGAGGAGCCAAGAGCGCGCCGCTCGCGAGGTGAGGGACGGTCTGCACGGCTGCGCCTTCAGCGCACGGACGGCGCAGAGGCACCCGCTGGGAAAACGGCTCCTTTCAGGCGTGTGGGTGTGGACGCCTGTGCAGGACAGCGAGCAGAGCGTCTGGTGGGCAAGCGCAGATCTGCCCAAAGCTCTTGTGCGGAAGAGACACAGACGCGGACAGAGGATGTTGTCGGAGGCATGTGGACAGCAGCCCAAGAGGGGAAGGTCAGGGCAAGGGACACCACTTCCTGTTTCAGGAAAACAAGTGCACAGGACAGACGTTGGGAGAGCAGGTGCACGGGACAGACACCAGAGGAGAACAGGTGCAGGGAACAGACGCCAGGAGAGCAGGTGCACAGGACAGACTTGGGGAGAGCAGGTGCACAGGACAGATGCTGGGAGAGCAGGGTCAAGGAACAGATGTGGGGAGGGCAGGTGCATAAGACAGACGCCGGGAGAAGCTCCAGCTGTTTGCAAAGCTCTCCTGGACCTCGACACTCAAGACCACGGTCTGCAAACGCAGGCGTGTGGGTTGGGGTGGGCTGTCCACCCTGCCCCCTTTGGGAGCCGCATCTAGGAGAGGACGAGATCAGCCCACCCATCAGTGGGGTGTCCTCCCCAGACTTGTCCCCCAAGCACTGGGACAGTCGTGGCTGTGACTTGAGGATGCTCCGTTATGACCTCTTGGGTTGTCATGCCTGTGTAACCCAGAGCTTCAACCTCCCTGCCCGTTCTTCCCCATGTGTGTCTCTGAGGGCACGGCCACGACATCTGGGGGCCAGTGCGTGCCTTCCTCAATGCGTTTGCACCGTGGGACGGTCATGCCTGGAGATTTTGACAACAGAAAAGACGGTCGGTTTGAAGCACCCCGGGACATTGAGGTATTTTAAGGAGGAGCCTATAACCGAGACTGAGAAGGGGCAGAAAGGCGGCAGGGGAAACTGGCGGGAGTGCTGTCGTGCAGGGCAAGACAGGGAAATGGCGGAGATGGGTGAGAAGAACGGGCCGACATCATAGGGAGCAGGTGAAGTCTGAGAGGGACCCGTGGGATGTGGCACTTAGGACGTCCCCGGTGGACTTTGCCAGCTCGGTCTCAGAACAGCAGCGAAGCAGCGTCCGGGCTCACGAGCGTTAGCGCACACGCCAAAACCCTCGCACTGCATGTCAGAGGACTAACGCCCTCTCACCAATAAAAAGGAAAGGTAAACCCTCCAACGGCGAAATGGAGGAAAAATAAAAGATCAAACTCGTGAGCGGGATACCGACCGCAAAATGCAAAAGCCACTCTGGTGGGGGCGCTGTGTGTGGACGCCGTCATTACCTCCAATGGATGAGGAAACTGAGGCACAGGAGGCCTGAGGACTGACCCAGGGTTTCTGTAGGAGTTCGGGGAAATCACCCGTGTGCAGCTCTTAGAATGCCACTCCCAGACACACGGCACACACACCAGAAACCACTTACGCATCCACCGCTAACAGGGTTCGAGTGTCCACTTGGTCCAGTATGCGTCTCAACACTTGGACACGTGCTCTCCCTTCGCCCTTCCCGGGCCGTACGCCCTTCCGGAAATAAGCGCTCCTCTGACCTCTGTCGCTCTGTTCTGGTTTCACAGAACAGACCCACGCACGGTGAGCGCCGCGTCTGTCTTCTTTGCACCACGTGCCGCCCGCCGGGTTCACCCCTGTGCCGCGTGTGCCGCTGGCTCGGTGTTCCCCCTCCACGCCAGTCCACCACCTGGTGCCACCGCCTGGCGACGGGCGCTCGGGCCGTTCTCGGCCCATCGTGAACGAAGGGGTCGTGAGCGCTCTCGGGCGTGTCCTCTGATGGCCTTGCTCATCGCTTGCTCGTGGTTACGCTAGGCGTACAGGGTCGGGTATCTGAATTCAGCAAGTGGGGCGGCGGCTGACCCAGACAGGGTGAACCCACGCACCACGACGATGAGGGTCCTCGGCGCGCATCTTCACAGGGCGCTATTTCCGTGTCTCCAGTCACCGACCCTCCTGGGGACGGTGCGGCTCCCCTCCCGCGGATGCACGCTGCCTCCTCTCGGCAGGTGACGGGCCCCATCAGCCCCTCATACAGCCTGCGGCTTGTCGGTACCCCGCTAAGCTGGGTTGGCGGGTTTTCTGACTGATCTGTGGAGGGTCTTTACCGTGGACGCAAGGGAGCGTGTCCTACCTCTTCGCGCCCTTGACGCTGACCTGTGACGAAGTTTGTAATTTTGAGGAGGCCCAGCTCGTCTCTTTTTGGAGCAATTTTAGTGCTTTCTGTGTGTCCCTAGGAAATCCCCGCCTCCTGAGGGTCAGGAGGTGCAAACAGACCCGCCAGGAGACGCTGGGTAAACGGGCCGACGACGAAGATGTGTTTCTCACTCCTCCTGTTGGCCAGTGAGAGGGGCAAATATTGGTCTAAAAGATAACATCAAGTCGGGTCGAAAAGCAGAGCATTTGAGAGGCAGAGAGCGAGGGGGCTGAGGGCCAGAGTATGAAAGGCAGAACCTCTCTTACAAAATCCCCGCGGAGACGCACCGTCTCCCTGCCCAGGACACCGCCGTTACAAGTCATTTCCTCAGGTCTCATAAAAAAATGTCCGATTAAGGACACAAGTTCAAGCGACCTGTCCCGCCTGGCGTAAACAGCCCCGCGTCCCGCCAAGAGAGCGTGACCATGGACGTCTGTGACATTCTGGCTTCGACGCATCATCTCCATCGCCCCGCTCCTGAATTTATCCCAAACTGGGCCTCCAGACTTGATTCTCCGGGAGCGCGCTCGCCGTGATCGCTCTGTTGCGAACAGGATGGTCTGGATCTCTGGTGAGGAAAATCTGAGCAGTTAATTTTACTACAAAGCCCTTGCGCTGATCCCAGCACACGTTCCAGATCGAGCAGGGGACTGCCCCGTTTATTAAATCAAAATCAGACCGTCCCCATGGTCCCCACCATCGGGTCCTCCTCACACAAGGAACCAGAGATAAATGCAGGAAGACATCTTGGGGTGTTTTAGTGTCATCTTTTGGGGAATTATGAAGGCACTTGAAGTCAAAATTGCTTGTTTTCATTTTTCTTTTTTTTCACTAATGACATTTATCAGAAAAACATTTTGGGAAAAGAAGTCTCATGGTGATATTAAAGCATCTTTTCAAATATTAAAAATACACACAGTCGGTTCATCTCCACCTTTTCAAATTCCATGTAGATATTTGTCATCACATTAAAATTACCTCAAAGACGTTTTCATCTGTGTCTTCCAGACCTCACTCCTCAGGGACGTCACCATTCCTTAGGGTTAGAATTTCCTTGTCTTTCTTTCCACCGAAGGAAGCTGGCTTCGGTTCCAACGGTTCCGTGCATACCGCCATCTTGTTTCAAAAGCATTCGCTCCTGTAGCCCTGATCCTAGATCTCTGACGTAGAACATTCTGGAGTCCTCTCTCCAACTCTGAGGGTACTTCACGTGATCCTGGACCTCGAGGCCCTGGTTCTCCACGGTGACCACACATCACGGGCCTGACCACGAGTCCTGTGTGGCCTCTGCTTCCAAAATATTCTCCCTTCCTATCGAAAATGCCTGCTCTTCCCCTCTCCCCCAGAGACACCCTCCCCCGCGATGTGCCAATAAAAATCAGGCACCCGGACCCCCCTCACTGCCGCCTTCTCTTGTCCTCTCGTCCTCCCGTCACCAGCGACTCTGCCACCCACCCCCTCAGCCATGCCCTCCACCCCCTTCCTGGATAACCCGCGTTCACAGGGACACACCCCCCCCAGCCCTGCCCTCTCGGCTCACCCTGGTCCCAGCGCCACCCACAGAGCTGCGTGGTCACCACCCCCCCTCCACTCCCTCCCTACATCTGACGACGCCCATTCCACAGGGTCCCCAGAGGGCTCAGCATCAGCCAGGTGCACCGTCGGGGTTCTCCAGAGAAGCAGGACCTGAAGGAGACCTGTCTGTCTGTCTGTCTGTCTGTCAAGATTTATTTCAAGGGTTGAGAGAAGTGGGAAGTTCAAATTCTACAGGGCACACCCGCAGGCCGGACCCCACGGGAGCATCGTCTTGAGTCTGAGGACTAGAAACTCAGACAGGGTTTCCACCTTACAGTCTGGAGGACCCTGCCTCCCCGGGGACCTCAGACTTTTCTCTGTGGGACTTCAACTGCTTGGATGTGGGCCACCATATTATGGAGGGGGGTTCATCGGCTGTCATCAAAGTCCACTCATTTAAATGTTTGATATCATCTAAAAGTACCTCCACAGCAACATCCAGACAAGTGTTTGACCACCATGGCCCGGCCGAGGGGACCCATAAAATTAGCCATCAGAGCAACCCTGTGCTCGTCCTCTCCAGGCGTTCCTCCACCTAAAACTGAGGTCCTACCCTGCTTTCCAAGGCCTTTTCATCTCATCCACTCGGAGAAGCCTCCCCAAGGTGATGCCAGCCACGCACGGTGCCTGCCCAGGAGGCCACCGCGGACGACCACCGCTGGCCTCAGCTGCGCGTCTCCCCGAGCATCTGTCACACCCCCCGGGCCCACGCTCTCCTTTGCCATCCTGTCCCCTTGAGCCCAGCAGCAGGCTTCCCTCCTGTCATGGGGCTCCCGGGACAGGCAGGGATTTCTGTTCTCCCGGGTGGGACCCCGGTTTCCCGCCCCTCGGGGGCGCCCCACGTCCATGCAGTGACACGTCCACATGCTCAGGCCGTCACCTCAGACTTCCCTGCGGCCCCCACGAGCCCTCTGATGACCGGCCGAGCCCCCCTGGTGCCTGCAGGCACCTTCTCAAATCTCCGTGGTCAGCCCTGCCTCCTGCCTCCGCCCTCTCCCCAGACCGGCCCTGGCCCCACAGCCAGTGAACTACCAACAACTCCTGTCCCTGGCACTTGTGACATGTTTCAGTCCCACCGCGGCAGCCGTCCACTCGGTTGACCCTTCTGGGTCCCTCCGGAACACTCCCTGTCCCTGGCACAGGTGACAGTGGGCCCGTGCAGCTTTCCTCGTCTTCCCTATGGGCTGTTCCACCTGTTTCCCCAAGTTTCTCTAATTTTCCAGCTTGTGGCATTAAAGCACGTGTCCCTTCCTGCCGGACCTCGGGGACCTCCCGTGTGTCACTAACCCCTCCAGTGGCCTCGTCCGGCCCACAGTCCACGCAGGGCTGGCGTGTTGATGAGTGAGCACGCCGACGCCCAGATCTGTCTGGAGCGTGAAAACTGACTGGATTTTCTTCCAAACAGAAGCCAGCTTTTGGCAAAGATACAAAACTATCCTGCATAGTTAGCTGTGGGGCCAGCACAGAGAGACCTCGACGCAACAGGGCACAGCAGACAACCTCGAACTCGGCACCAAGCAGCGGCTTTGTGCTGCCGGAGTGATGACGTGGGACGGCGCAGGGACGGGGTCCTAGGACTGCAGGAGGAACAGAGTCATTTCCCGAGGGAGGGACCTCAGGGCACCTGCGTGGGGCTCATCCCCACACGGGGCCTGGGCCCTGGGCCGCGCCCCTCAGTCCCTGCAAGCCCGGGACACCCCACGAGGGGACCGGGACACAGCATCCTTCACGCCACAGTGCCGCCCTCGGGGCAAGGGTGCTGGTCTTTCCACACTTCACGGTTGGACGTGAGCAGCCCCTCGCTGCTGAGACGCGGCGCTGGGCCAGAGGAGACCTCGTCGGCGCCCAGCACGCGCGGTTGCTGATGTAGTTGACAAATAGTCCTCAACACGGTTAGGTCTGTTAGTGCCCAACGTCAAAATCAGGCCCAGGAAAACATAAAGCAACAGAAGCATCCTGTGTAAGAAGGTTTGACTGTTTACACGCTGTCCCTACCATAACTGGATGCTTTTCGGGGATCCTCTGTGCCTCCTTCCACACGTGGCTCCGGAATCAACGGCAGTGAGGTGGGGGGTGGAGAAAAGGTGACAGGCGGCCCGCTGACCGCCACCCCTCCAGGAAGCGGCAGGGTGTTGCTCGTGGACGTGGGCACCGTGGTGGGGGAGACTGGCTCGCCCCGTCACCCCTGCAGCAGGCAGGACCTGACGAGAACACGGGCTCACACGGGCAGGCGCGGCCCTGAGCTGCGGGTCCTGTGGCGGAGCAGACCTGTTCTTGTCAGGGAAGGGAGAGGGGGCGCGGGAAGTGCCCCCACGCTCCCAGCGCACAGCGGGAACCCCGGGAGCCCCTCGGGGCCTCAGAGCAGGGGGACCGGCGGCCCTGCCCCCGTGGCCTGACAAGCCGGCCTTCATTCTCCTTCTGCACAGACAGGCTCCCAAGGCAGGACCGTTAGTGACACGCTAGTGGGAAGTGATGTGTATTTGGGGTCCTGAACTTCATAAACATGTGCATCAGATCTTCCGGGGGGCGACGGAACAGTAGTTAAATCTCACTATCGGCTCACAGAACGCCGGGTTCCACTGCACATCCATCCACGAAGAAAGGAGAAGCAGTTTCAGCCGTGGGGAAAGTCTGCTGCCCACGCGCATTCCCCGCTAAGAGGACGCAGTCTCCCTCAGGCCAGGCCAGGCCAGGTGGAGTGCCTGGCCTCAGCCGGGACCCTGTGTCACCACCAGATGTCAGGGAGGGAGGTTGGTGGCTTTGGGCCGTTTGAGACCTGGTGCCCACCCGCCTCGGGCCGAAGCACCTGTGGCTGTGGGAGCAGGACGACCAGCCCCCAGAGAAGAGCCCACGAACCTGGCGGCCGTGACCGCTGAAGCCACGTGCCCCCACCCGGGGGACGGCGAGCTCACGCCCCGCCACGCTGTGTCCGCTGGGACGTCCCTCTGTGTCCATCTGAACAGGGACACGGTGATCGCGGCCCGGGGCAGAGGCAGCAGACAGCAGTGTGAGCTCTGCTTTGTGCCGGAAGAACCCACGAGCACCCGGGTTCTCGGCCAAGGTCACCAGATGCAGCCCAGGCAACAGCTCACGCCAGGGACCGCCCACCAGGAGAGGCTGTCTCCGCACAGGACCTAGACTGTCAGCTTAAGGGGGCTGCAGGTGAGTAGGGAGACCCGCAGCCCCCCGAGGGCCCGTGTGCACCCAGGGGGAGGCCCAGAGGCTGCCCTGCCACGTGAGGCCACGCCGGGCTGCTCCGCCAGCCACGAGGCGGGACGTCCCAGGCAGGTCTGCAATGACTGCCCCTGGCCTCCCACCCAGGCCCCGAGACAGACTCTGGCGACAATGGGGCTCCGAGACCCCCACCTGAGAAGAGAGGAGGGGTAGGACTGAAGCACCTTTGCACGCGGACCTCCATCCGAACTGAGGTTCAACGAGCAGGGCGCCCGTGAGCCGCGGGGCTTTGCGCATTATGGGGACACCGAAGCGGAGGGGGACCGGGCGCCATAGGGGGACGGGGTGGGGGCAGCCTTGGGGGCACCGAAGGTGAAATCCCACACAGCCAGTCACCGGCCAGGGCAGGCCGAGCTGGGGGCGCCCCCAGAAGCCACATGCACCCCTCCAAGGCCAGCGGAACCCAGGATGCGGGGCGCACACTCATTTGGCAGATGTGCGGATGGCACGGTGTGGCCCCTCGTCTCAGGGAATCAAGCCTCTGACGCACTCACGGTTTTAAAATAGTCATTCAGTGCTACCAACTCACTCTGTTCGAACACACGGATGGGATTTTCCTCCGGATTATCACGCTTGGAAAAGTCAACAGGGAAGCGTTGGGCAGTGTTACTGACACCGTGTTTGCCGAGGTTTCGTGTTTAATTAGAAATGTTTGCCGAATCTGGAGGACCTCCGGGCCCCCCTCTGCGGCGGGGTGACCGAAGTCACGCAAGACAAAGCTGAGCACGGCGGCTCCTGGCCCGGGAGCATCACGGCGGCGGATCCGAAGATTCCAAGGGACAGCTTCGCCAGACCTCCTCCTTTCCTCTCACGTTTTCTTCTGTAATTAAGTCCAGAGAGAGCACGTTCAAAAGCCAGTATTGACTTCTATTGGTTTCTGTCTGCTTTATTACATGTTTAAAGACCAGAAAGGGATGAAGGCTACGTTGTGGGCGTAACTATCAAAACAATAACACTACTATTAACTTCTAAGCATAATACCGAATTTTTTTTTTTTTAATTTTTTTTTTTTCAACGTTTATTTATTTTTGGGACAGAGAGAGACAGAGCATGAATGGGGGAGGGGCAGAGAGAGAGGGAGACACAGAATCGGAAACAGGCTCCAGGCTCCGAGCCATCAGCCCAGAGCCTGACGCGGGGCTCGAACTCCCAGACCGCGAGATCGTGACCTGGCTGAAGTCGGACGCTTAACCGACTGCGCCACCCAGGCGCCCCCCGAATTTTAATCATAGCACAGAGTACCCGGGTGAGCGTACGCAGTCACTGCCACTGCGCCCACTCCGAGGGCTGTCCTAAGAGACGAATTCTTGTGCTGAATCTGGAGGATAATTCACAACAAACAAATCAGTGGTGTGGTTCCTAGTCACCTTTTATTTTGGATCCAAAAAATAATAATGCTCAGATACAGAGAGAGAGAGATGCATACAGCATCCATCTACCTATTTATGCTTTTAAACTGAAATGAAAAAAAAAAAACAACCAAGTTGGGGGGAGGAGGAATCTGTTACTGGAAATTTTTGGTCAAGTGCTGACTTTTTAAGGAGGATGTTTCAGTATTATTCGTAATTAATTATACATTTACACTTACCCAAATTCATAGGGAAAAAGTCCTTCCGCCATCAAATCTCCCACCTTGTGCCCAGAGGCAGCCACTATTTGGACACGTGCCTTGACCATCTTCAAAAATGTACCAGTTCTGCGTGCACGTAGGTAAGGACCGGTCCATCAGTCCACCTCATGCAGGTGAGGGCACCCCACGCCAAGAGCTCCCGAGGAAGGCCGGGGTCTCTGGGCTGTGACGGTGGCGGCTTTCCCGAGACACTCAAGGACCCCCGCGAGCACCACAGCGGCCAGGGCCCCTTCGCTGGCTGTTTGCGACCAGGCCGGGGACGCCCCACGGGAAGCTGGGCAGAGCCGTGCTTCACCTGCAGGTGCAGCCAGAGACTCAGCCATCCAGGGCCGGCATGTGGGAGCGGGCGGGGAGCTCATCACCTGGGCCAGGCGAGCAAGACGGGGTTCAGGCGCCCCGCCAGGGGTGGAAGGGTGCGGGGTCCGGCCCGGTGGCCACCTGTCCTCCGCGGGGCAGCCCCTTGTCCTCCCGGCCTCTTAGCTTCTGGTGACCCTTGCATTTTCTTGGAACGTATCACCCACCAGCCGCATGAGAAGTGGTGCTCGGGCAACACAAGTGTTCAGACCTCGTGTCTGAAAATGCTCTCCCTCTATCCCGACACTCGGCATTGAGGTCCGCGTTAGAAATCAGTCTCTTTCAGAATCAGGAAGGTGTTTCTCCACGGCCTTCCCGCTACCAGGCCTTTCTTTTGGGAAGCCCAAGGTCCGTATGTGCCCGTCATTCTGCTGAGACACCAGGCACCGGCTGCCACCCCTGTGCTCCAACGGCTCACCACGGTGGTCCCGTTTGCACCTGTCACCCTGGGCACCTGGTTCCATCCGGCAACGCAGGTCTCACTGGCCTCGGGAAATTTTTTGCGATCGTTAATTTTTCCATACTTTCTTCCCCCTTCTGTATCACCTCTTATCTGGATATTGAAACTTCTGGGCTGATCTTGTAATATTCTATGATTTTTCTCTCCCATGTTCCATCTTTTTGTGATTTTTTTTTTTCAAATCTTCTGATGAGTTTTTAATTTCTGCCAGCAGTAAAAACCACATTTTCTCCCTGAGTTGTTCTTTTTTCTAAACGTTCCTTTTCTGCATTGTCCTGTTCTTGGTTCATGGGTGCAATGTCTCTTTCTATCTCTAGGGGTGCTAATGACAGACTGACTTTTCTTCTGTGAGCATAATTTCTGACCCTTCCCAGTTGTATTTTTCTGCTTGTACTTTTCAATTTTGTCTTTCATGCCTGAGGCCCCCTTAAGTACCATTCCCTCCTGGCTATCTGGTCACAGTTATGACAGGGGGCAAGAAGCTGCTGGGAAGCTCGGGGGTGGACTTGGCTGCGGGTTGTCTGCTTGGGCCACTGGCAGGAAGCACCTGGTGTCTGTCTTCAGTTCTCCAGAGGCTGGTGGACACGAAGTGCTCTAACTTCCTGCTTGTACCTACACACCCAAATGGGGAGGGGGCTGTGCCAGGAGCCCTGCATTCTGGAACAGCTGCCACGCCCTCTCTAGAACCTGGCCCCTTAACCATCAGGGCACCTGCAAGGCAAGGTCAGGGCTGTGCCCCAGGCAGGAACCAGGAGGGGATCTCGAGCCTGATTTTAGCTCCCTAGGTCCCCAGCTGGGAGGTGGCTGGTGCTGTTGTGCCTGGGGATCTGGAAGAGCCCCCCCCCCCACGACACAGCTCTCGGGGGGGGTCCCAGCTCAGCCCGTGGCTGCCTCAGGATCCCATCATGTCTGCCAAACCCACCCCCCTTAATCCGACTTCTCTCCATCTCCCCAGATTGTATCGCCATTTTATCCCCTCCTGGACGTCAGATCCTTCCGGATTTATTTATTTTAACAAGATTGCCTTTTCTGGTATCTGTGCATTTCCACGAGGGAATGAGAGATGAGATCATGTTTTCAACCAATTCTCTCCGCTCCATAGACTGAGAGACTCCTTTCCAACTTAGAGTTTTGCATACAACCCAACACATCTGGAGCTGACTCTGGTTCAGGTAGAGATCATATTCTCACATTGTCCAGAAAAGCTTGACTGTCTTGACCATTTCTTGAAACGCTCACCCTCCCTTACACTTGAGCATAGGCTGCCATTGTTACAAGTAGGTTCTCAGATCTCTTCAGCTCAGTCAGGATCCGCGATCCCTTCGCTGCCTGTAGGACGGTCTTATACCAGTGACCTCAAACACGCACACACACTCACAAGCAGGCACTTGCTCACCCATACGTGTGCTTCCTCACACACTTGCACACATGCATGCACCCACAGATGCATTGTGCACACGCGTGCACGTGCACACATGCACATGCTCATGGATGCTCTAGCACACGCACACACCTGCAGACACCTGCAGACACGCACGCACAGACACACGTGCACATGCATGCACACACCTGCACACACCTGTGGACACGTGTGCATGCACTCACACACGTGCACACTCATGCACACATATGCACACCTGCACATAGCGCACACATACACACATGCACACACCTGTGGAAATGCACACGCATGCACACATATGCACACCTACGGACATGCACACGCATGCACACACCTGTGGACATGCACGCACATGCACACATATACACACACTTGCACACACCTGTGGCCATGCACGCAGGCACACTCATGCACATACCTGCACACATGCACACGCCTGCGGACACGTGTGCATGCACTCACACACGTGTACATGCATGCAAACACATGCACACATATGCACACCTGTGCATAGCACACACGTACACACGTGCACACACCTGTGGAAACGCACACACATGCACACATATGCACACCTATGGACATGCACACGCATGCACACACCTGTGGACATGCACACACATATACACACGCTTGCACACACCTGTGGCCATGCACACAGGCACACGCATGCACATGCATGCACGCACCTGTGGACATGCACGCAGGCACACGCATGCACGCACTTGTGGACGTGCACACGCATGCCCACACCTGTGGACATGCACGGGCACGTGTGAAGGATGGGGGACCAGGGAAAGGCATCGGAAGGCAGCAGCACGCGGCAGGCAGAGTGCTGTTCTGGGTTCTGATAGAAAAGTCGGCTTCCTTCAAGCGTGCACATCTCTGTGCTTCGGGAAGCTCTGTGGAAGTGGACTGTGGATTAGTTGTTCTCACGTTAGCCCATAATTTGGCTTAAAATTTGTGGAAATTCTCCTAGCATTTTCGACATGGAAGGCATTTGAAACAGCGTAGCATATTTGAGCAAACTCAGTACTTTCTCAATGTTGAAGCAGCAGCTTTGCTGAACAGACCGAAGATGAATACGTACACACGCACGTGAGAAGTGAGGTTAAGACGGTTTCTTCTGATGAGGCAGACCTGAGAATTCACATTGCTAGATGTGTAGACACGTTTCGCTTCCAGTCATGATCAGATAGAGGATCCTTTGTGTTTTTCCTTCGGTCAGAGAGAAGAAAACACAAGACGGGAGGAACGGGAAATTTTAATTATTTCACACAGTCCAGGAGAAAGAAAGTGTCTGTAGCTAAGCTGGCAGGAAGCTAGTGAAAACCGTGGATTTCTGCCCAGACAGGGCTTTTGATTCTCAGCCGTCCTAGAGACGCACAGCGAGGCGGTTGCCATCCAGCTCAAGGCAGCGATTCGGGACGAGTTGAAAGAGGCACTTCGGTGAGGCGAATACGAGTGATTAAAAAGTAATTTAAAATAGTTAAGACCGTGAAGGGTGTTTGGACCGAAATCTGGGGAAAATTGAGTTTTAGTCCCAGAATCTGCTTCTAATTAGTTCTGTAACTTCGGGGATTAACTCATCCTTCCAAAGCCTTGGCTTCTGCGTCTAAAATGCAGAGGCTAGTGTGCATACTCCCCAGAGCCTCTCCTGGCTCCAAAATCCCCTTGTGAAGATTCCAGCCAGTGCTTCGCAAACTGTCAACTGAAAACACGGAGGCCCCGGGTTGAAGTCACCGCGTAGGGAAACGTGGCACCGTGGGGCAGGCGTGCTGCTCGCAAAGTCCCCACACAGGCTCCTTCACACCCCCGAGGTCTTCTGAAATTGAAGAGAAGGGGTCCAGCCTCACATTTCTTAATTTTTGGAAGGAAGAACGCTGGAAAAGCACCATGATGACCACCTACCGTGTCCCCACCCCGTCCTCAAATGCGGGATCCAAGTGTGAGCTCTCATGGTGCCTGCACATGAGGTCAGGAGACCTTCTCAGTCGGCTGGCCCCCTCTGCAGCTGGGACACGAAGTCCCGTCCACGGGAACCCGTCTGCGAGTGTCTAACATCCAGTATTGACCACAAGGTGTAACGGGCCTCAGTAGGGCCATTTGGTTGCAGTAAATAGTAACCCACTTGTACTGGTATAAAAGAAATGGGGCATCGTTCACAAGGCCATAGCGCAGCTGGTGACGCCGGGGAGGGGGAGGGCAGCTGGCCTCACACACATGACCACTCTGCTCTCCTGCTACCGTGTGGCTGGAGCCACGTGGACAGAGCCACACCGCAGCTCCCACGCCCACTTTTCAGCTCGGACTCCAGTTCCCAGCCTCCAGGACGCACGATCTGATGGGAGTCCTTCTAGGTCACACGCTTACAGCCCGGGGGGCAGAAGAGCCCGGCCTCATCAGCCAGGGACCATCCTTGCACTCAAGACGGGACGTTCACAAACGTCTTCGCTCACACGGGCCCAGGAGAGTCCACCTGTAGGCGGCCCCCTCAGGGCGTGAGGGACAGACAGTATTTCACTCTTAAGGGGGAGATTTAGAATTGTTCTTTTCTGAAAAACATTTCTTCTTTAAAAGGCATTTTTCTTTCCCCCAGGAAATCAGAGTGGTAAGTGGCAGAAACAATACATCTAAAAATAGTCCTGTATGTGAATCTTTATCCAAGATGTTGAAAGTAACCATTCCAGAAATGTGTTATCTGTTTGGAAAACATATTTTGCATTTTCACTTTCAGGTCCAGCCTGTAGTGTGGTCCAGCCACACTGCTCAGGGCATCTGGGGGCTCAGTCAGTTGAGTGTCCAACTCTTGGTCTCGGCTCAGGTCATGATCTCACGGTTCACGAGATCGAGCCCCGTGTCGGGCTCTGTGCTGACAGTGAGGAGGCTGCTTGGGATTCTTTCTCCCCCTCCCTCTCTCTCTTTCTCTCTCTGCTCCTCTCCCGCTCACGTGCAAGCATGTTGTCTCTCTCTGGGTTCCTTTACCGCTCGTCCTTGCTCTCTTTCAAAACAAATAAAAACGAAAAAAGATGTTGCCCCGCTTGGAGAAAGGTGACACATGTGACCTTGGGGCAGGCTGAGCCCAGGTTTCTGGCTGGGCCTCGAGCCACATTTTCGGGGCCGAACCGTAGCAGCGACGTCCCCAAGCAGCCTGGATTCCAGAACCTGCAGGCGGGTGCCACTGGGGTCGGCGAGCTGCAAACGAGCAGAAATGGACGAGAACAGGTGCCTTCCCTTGGGTGTCAGGCAGCGGTGAGCCGGAGGTCCCAGGATGTTGTGTGGAAAGTCGGGGTGGGAGGGTGGAGGGGCCAAGTCCACCAGCAGGCCGCGGGGCATGTGCGTGGGAGGGCGTGGGGTGGGGGGTCAGGGTCAAGCAGGGAAAAGCAGCAGAAGCACTCACGCCTGCAGGAGTCCCGGGAGCTAAAAAGCAGGACCATGGATATGGGGACAAACGTCTCTCCTTTTTCATGCACGCAGCTTAGAGGACTGTTAGCCCTGGAACATTCCAGAATACCCCAGTGCGCTTCCTCTCCTGACCTTTGCTGTCCTCTCCTCCTGCAAAGGCTCCCACGTGGTCCTCACGGTGGTGCAGAAGGCGCCCCAGACGGCGTGGGCGCCTCCGAGCCCCCAGCCCCCCGGTACCTCTTTGCAACAAGGCCTTTTCCACGCTGTGCTGTGGCTCCTCTGCCCCTGTGCTCACCAGCCCGTGGCCTTGTCGGGGCCTGGACGCTTTCCTAATATGTCCGGTACGTCCAGACCTGCGGTGTTAATCTCATGAACGTCAGGATGAACAAATAAAATCAGTTACCCTCGTCCGCTGTGGTCTGGTCTCACCAAGCACGTGGCGGCCTTAGCGTCCGCCACAGTCTGAGTCCACTTTTTCCTGCCTTTTCCACCCAGAAGCACCACACTCACCAGTGAAGGAAACGTGAAAACCCGGCCCTTTACTTTGGTCAAGCGCTCCGAGAAAATAAACAATTTATTCAATGAGTGCAGTGAGCCGGTAGTTGAATCGCCCACGTCTTCGACTCACGTGGACGTCAGGGCCGCATTTAGTACCTCGTTACCCCCTTACAGAAAGGCCCAACTTCACAAGACATCGGGAAGACCGCCTAACGGGAGCTGCAGGTTTAGTGGGGAAACTGGGGGAAGGAATCTGCAGGTGCTTAACCGACTCTCCACCTAAAATCTAACCTTCCCCCAGATTCCTCCCGTGCCTGGGCTGGTGAACCTCTCTGCTCCCTCCCCCACGTCCCTCTGGAAGCCCCCCCCCCCAGGAGGCCAGCGGCTCAGCTGTGTGGACCACTCTCCCCAGACCGCAGATTAAACACACCTCACTCTCCTCACGCAAGGCCTCGGGGAGTTTGCTCTCACCTCCCCACAGGTGTGCACGGGGTCCCCCGCAAACAGCCAGGCTCCCTTTCGTGTTGGAGGAAGAGCCCCCCGCCACCCTCGCGGATGTCACCCCAAACCACACTGCGCCTCCGCAAGACAGGCTTGCGCTCGGAGGTCGGCTGTCAGACGAGGTGAGGTCGGCACCCACAGGGTGGGCAGTTGTGGTGGCCCGGGGATGTCACCGCCTAAGTCCTGGAACCAGAGAACGTGTGAGGTTATGTGGCAAGAGGGAGGGTGGGGCTGCAGCGGGAACTCGGGCTGGAAATGAGCCCACCCGGGTGGTCTGGGTGGAAGCAAGACAGTCACGGGGTTTCCTAAGGGCCTCCGGGGGCAGGATGGGCAGCAGCGGGTCCTGTGTGCCTGGACAGGAGGAAGCGCGCACCCAGTGCCTCGGGAGGCATGCAGTCGCGGGCGGCTCCCCCACACGGACGCCACCCCATGGCCGATTTGTTACAGCAGCAACAGCAAACTCACGCAGCACTTGGCAAGACTTGCTGAATGTTTTCAAACCCGATGTAAAAAGACCAAAAAAACCCCACTAGAAAATAATCTCATTTTTGTAAAATGTCCGTGGGAAGGGGTTTCCTGGGCGAGCCAGGGAAGAGAAGACGGGAAGCACAGGGTGACAGGATGCACGGGTAGGCCCTTCCCAGCCTGGGGTCCCAGACAGAGAGAGGAGGGAGGAGGAGGGAGGGAAAAGGAGGGGGAAGGGAGGAAAGAAGGAGGGAGGAAAGAAGGAAGGAAGGAGGGAGGAGGGAGGAAGGAAGGAGGGAGGGAGGAAGGAAGGAGGGAGGAGGGAGGAAGGAAGGAGGGAGGAAGGAAGGAGGGAGGAAGGAAGAAAGGAAGGAGGGAGGAGGGAGGAAGGAAGGAGGGAGGAGGGAGGAAGGAAGGAGGGAGGAAGGAAGGAAGGAGGGAGGAGGGAGGAGGAGGAAGGAGGGAGGAAGGAAGGAGGGAGGAAGGAAAGAGGGAGGAAGGAAGAAAGGAAGGAGGGAGGAGGGAGGAGGAGGAAGGAGGGAGGAAGGAAGGAGGGAGGGAGGAAGGAAGGAGGGAGGGAGGAAGGAAGGAGGGAGGAGGGAGGAGGAGGAGGGAGGGAGGAAGGAAGGAAGGAGGGAGGAGGAAGGAAGGAAGGAAGGAGGGAGGAGGGAGGAAAGAAGGAGGAAGAGAGGAGGGAGGAGGATGGAAGGAGGGAGGACAGAGGAAGGGAGGAGGGCAGAAGGAAGGAAGGAAGGAAGGGGAAAGGAAGGAAGGAGGAGAGAGGAAGGAGGAAGGAGGAAAGAAAGAGGAAGGAAGGGAGGAGTTGCCCTCATGCAAGTTTCCCCTACACTTGACTCCCACCCAGAGTCATCCTGGGAGGGGACCCTGGCCTGCTCAGCACACCATGTCCTCAAACACCTGGGACAGGACGGTCTGTCAGCAGGGCGGCAACCATAACCCCTGGGGTCAGGGAGCCCCTGTGTTTCTGCTGCACCCAGAGCAGAGGGCAGCTGCTCAGACTCACACCCGGGGGACGATCACAGAAGGGGGCCCAGATGACCGGCCAGGACAGGGGCTCCTCCGTGCAGGGAAGCGCCGCCCGGGCTGTGCCAGCGTAGATCAGCTTTTCCTGATCCCGAGGATGATTCGAGATGTCTCGTCTCCAACGTTCTTGCACCAGCGACGGTTGGTGAACACGGCCCCGTGTCCGTGGCACACGTGCCAGTTCACCGGCCAGCTGACCCCCCACCCACTCGAGGGCGGTTCCCCGTCTGTGACATCGGGGCAGCGAGTAAGGAGCGTGAGTTTCACCGCGTGTCCCTTTCGCGCTTACAAACTGAATTGCTCAGAGGTGTTGAGACCAAAGGTCTGGGGCGCAGACAAAACTTGGCTCTATTCTCAGCCGTGTCTGTGGTCGTCAGGGTCCCGTGTCCACAGGCGGGGGTAGGTGACGCCGCTGCAAGGCTCCTTCTGGGGGCTGAGAACCGCGCTCCCGCCTCCCCCGGGGTCCCAACCCCGCTGGGCGGGTGGCACCTGGAGGCCTGAGCCATCCGGCCTGCGCCCCACCCGCAGGAATGGAGCCTGGCCGTGTCCTCAAGCACACGTGTCCCGGTGCATCACCTGGGTCTATCCAGGCGGCGACCTCGTGCTTGACGGCTCACGTCTCTTCACAGGAGAACTTAGGGTTCGTGTGTCTTCCAGCCCGCCTCCCTCCTGTCGCACAACCCGCGGTGTCGGGCGTAGAAGAGCAGCGGTTAGCCCGTGTTTCCCGCCACCCCTGTTCTATTTTTCTAACACTCACACTTTAAATCCTGTGAAATTTAGTCCCAGCGGAAGGTGTAAGGAAGAGCCCTAACTTTATTTCATCGACTCCCGAGCTGTTTTCTGATACTCGTCAAATGCGACTTGTGAAAATAAGCCTTTCTTTACTCGCTGGTTGGAGGTATCACTTCAGGTCTACAAACTCCTGCATACTTTTGAGTGGATTTCTGGACACATTATTCTGTTCCCCCAGGCACGTTTTTGAGAACCTCACTGGTTTTGGTAAGCACTTTTTTTTCAACATCTGAATGTATGGCATGGCCTCAGACCTTTCCGCTTCGGGTTGTTTCTGAACACTATAGAACGTAGAAACACAGATCAGTGTTTTCATCGTCTCCTGAAGTTCCACCTGGGCTCTTACTTGAACCAAATACAAAAGGGACAGTTTCCTGTCAAACAACGTAACTCCTGAAATACTTTGTAGTGTCTTCACCCTTTATCCACACTCCCCGGGGAAAGTGTTTATAGTCTTCCCAGGAAGGGCCTTACGTCTCTCATCCGGTTATTCCCGAGTGTTTCCCATCATCACTGTGGATATGACAGTTCCCAGTGTGTTTTACGCTTCTGTGACTCTGGCCAGGTCTGCGAGGAGCCGATCCTGTCGTTTCAGATGTCGACGGCCCTGTCTTTCTGGTCTCCTTCGAGCATGTGGACGCGCTCCCTGGCCCGGTCCTACCCTGCTGAGCTCTGTGGCCTCCGTGGCAGTGGCCAGGTCATCTGCTGGGTTTCCGTCAAGGTGGAATATTACCTTTAGAATTTTAATGAGTTATGATCTCAACTGGCTGCTGTCGAGACCACGACTGGCTGTGAATTATGCTAACACATTTTCCAATACCGAACCAAAGAGCAGACCTAGGCCGGCTGACTAGTGACTATGTCCCCGACGTGGCCGCAGAAAGAAGTTCCCGCTCAAACCTCAGACCACGCCTCCTCCCCTTGAGTAACTTATGTTTTCTAAGAAAGCAGGCTACCGATTGATGCATTCTTCCGAAGTCTGAGGGGGGAGGAAGGGGAGTGTGAGAGGCGTGGAAAGTGTGAGTGGAAGAGGGAGGGCTTCTCTCAGGTAGGGGCCGGAGGCAGGAGCCCTCAACCCTGTCCAGGCTTAGAATGACCCGGGAGCATTTTACCCCTCCCCAAACCAATTAAATCAGAGTCTCTGGGGATGGTGTTTGGTGCTAAGTATTTACATAGCACAGCAAGGCTGACAGCCAATGGTTAATAGGTGACCAGTGAGAAACGTTCTGTATACGCTGAGGCCAAACATGTTAGAGACCCTCAGACACAGTGGTTCTTACACTTCGGGTGCATCAGAATCTCCTGGAAGACTTGTTCAAACACAGATTGCTGAGCCCCACCCCCAGAGTGTCTGATTCAGTAGGTCTGTGACCACCAGGCCCAACATTTGCATTTTTAACAAGTTCCAGGTGACGCTGATAATTGCTGATCTGGGACCACACCTTGGCAGCCAATCGGCTGAGGCCACGACCCTTCCCCAGCCAATCGGCTAAGGCCATGATCCCTATAAAACCTTTGTGCTTTTGAAACTCGCTCTCTCTCCCCGGTATCTCACTGCTGCGTCGGTGCAGGTAGGGGACTGAGCTCGAGCTAGCTCGAATAAAGGCTCTTTGCTTTTGCATCGGACTCGGCTCCCTGGTGGTCTTTGGGGATCACAAATTCTGGGCGTAACACGAACACCTTTTCTTCCTGCAATGAAGCCAGTGTTGTCATAATGTATTGATGCTTTTAAATAATCTGGGTTTATTTATTAACATCTCCTGTCACGTTCCTGTGTTCACAGCTTCCAATGTGACTGCTGCCGTCAGGTTTTGGTAACTGGGCAACGCTCACATCATAAAATGGATAGTTTAATTTTTTTACATTTTCTAGATGCTAGGAGTGCTCAAATAGTGTGAATATTTACCATTTCCAAAAAGCATCATAGAATATACTCATAAAACCATTTGAGCCGAATGTCATTCTTGTGAGTGATTTTATTATGCTAACTGTGTTTCTTGTGGTTGTTATTCTGTTTTATTTTCTTCAGCTTTTTCAAACTCATAGAGGGTTTTAATATCCCATGTTAATGATTCGAATACTTATCTAGCATGAGAGTTGTTGAAAACAGAAAGGTGAAACAGATGGCTACCCCGTCATGGCGAGAAGAAGAACCTCTCATTCGTGTTTTTAGGCAAACAAGCGATGCACGGCTCTCGGGTGTATGTTAGGCCCCAGGCATTCGTGCGGCCTCAGTAGGTTCCGTCAGCCAGGTTTTTCACAGGTTTTTAAGGTAATTTACCCGCTCAAATACCTTCACTTCCCATTATGTCACCGACAGTGTAAAATTATCTCTTTAGGGAATTTTTACTCAAGAACATCTAGGTTTCCTGAGCCAACACGAGTTACGGGATCTGCTGCGGCCCTCACCCCGGAGCCCACGGGGCGGCACACACTCCCAAGAACCCACCATGTCACCACCTGGTCTTCTGGACTTCACCGTCACACAGGCCAGCCAGATTTTTGTAATCTGTTTTTAATTAGTGTGTTTTCCATCAGAACGTCGCAAACATTTTTTTCTTCTTTTTAAAACGTTTTGCCAGAATGTTTTGCTGTAGGGATTCTTTCATTAATCTCAGAGAAGTGCTTTCTCCATCCAGGAACAGGCATGCACACATGTGTACACACGCACGCACCTGCACACACATGTTCACACACACGCACATGTGCACGCATGCTCACGAATGCACATGTGCACATGTACACAAAAACGTGTGCACACGCTCACATGTACATGTGTGCACACGCTCACACATATATGTGCACACGCTCACACATGCACATGTGCACACACGCTCTCACACACATATGCACACACTCACACGTGTACATGCTCACATGCACATGTGCACACACACACGCATCTGCACACACATGCTCACACCCATGCACATGTACACACATGCTCACGAACGCACATGTGCACACATACACACAAATGTGTGGACATATGCTCACACAGTGCACACACGCTCACACGTCCATGTCTGCACATGCTCACACACATGCATGTGCATACACGCTCACACATGCACATGTGCACAATGCTCTCACACATGTGCACATGCTCACACATGCACACGCTCACACACGCGTGCACATGCTCACATGCACGTGTGTACATGCTCACACACGTGCACAAGGCTCACACATGTACACACTCTACACTCACACACACAAGTTCCTCCTAAATATCCATCATTTTGACTTAGACTCCTGCTGCCCTCGTGGTGTCTGGTCATGGGATGGGCACCTGATGGAAAGGCCCACTCATATGTCCAACAAAGAAATCGTTCCAGCTGCCAGCGTGTGGGCAGCCCCCCTCTCTGGCTCGTCAGGATTGCCATGCGGGTCTCACCCCACCGGGGAAGGGATTGGAGGCCCGAAAGCAGTACATTAGGGATGAACAAGCTGGGTTAGCGCTCTTAGCTCGCCCGATATCACCGGTGTTGACCCAGAAATCTATGCACGCTACCGGTGACACTAGGCGTGGGTGTTTTTTTCTCTGTCAATCATGCTCCACACGCAGCCCATCAAACTGCTGACCAGAAGCATCCTGGAAATGTCACCAGAGCCATCGGTGACTACACTGAGATCTGGGAAGGGTTTGTGCAGCTTATCCGAGGTTACAGACATTTGAGCGCTTGGAACAATGCCCAATTGTGCCAGCAACAGGGGATGGAAACCACAGGGATGTGCAGTCATCCGGGCACTTTAGGGACAGTGACTGGCCCAGCACTGACTGGTCTCCCTGCCCAGGTGTGTCCTGGGTGGCCCCCAATGAGACCCAGTGGTTGTGGCACAAATCCCTGGCCGTGGCTTCCCCCTAGACGGTTGGGCTGGTGCCCCCGGGGCACGGGGGAGAACTGGCCTAGGTAACAACAATTGCCATCCTCCCCCTCAAGGCCAGGTGGGCACCTCTGTCTTCCACTGACAGGATCCTTGTCCCCCCACTGCCCTGGAGGAAGTTACAGGGCACACAGAAGCCCTGAACAGCAGCCAGCAGAGCCCGTCCTCACTGAACACCGCAATGTCTCCGATGAGAAGAGCTGTCCTCGGGAGAGGGTGGCCTCGGACACAGTCACCACCTCGCAGGAAGGCACCTGTGCATTTATCCAAACAGAGCGCGTGTGTTCACACCTGACGAGTCTACTGATGTATCCTCTTTACTAAAACACATAGGACACAAGGGAGTGCCCCGAGTGATCTGACCCCCAACCTAGGGGATTCGATACATAAATCGATAGGTCAGACCATGGGGTTCCTGGTGAAAACGCTGTCACCGATTTGGGGAATCACAGTCTAAATCTGTTTTCTCTTGCAAGCACCTATGTTGTTGCTGTGACCTCTGCCTTCCAGGCAGCCAGCCAGCCACCCAAAGAGCCACCTCCATGCTGGTGACACCCCTTGCTGAGCCCTGGGGACCTGTGTCAAAAGAGGGGGTGAGCGAGATTATTAGAGCAGATCAGGAGGGGCGGAGTGCCAGAGGAGATCGTTGAGAGGCCATGACCACTGGCTGGCCTGTGAGCTGGACCCCAGCCATCACCCCATCCCCTGTCCGTGGATATGGGTCCGCGTGCTGCCCCCAGAAGCCGCCCCAAGGACACAGCCTCACGATGTAGGTGACGGAGCCCAGTCACAGCCTCTTCATAAACATTTCAGATCTGTGGGCAGGCGCAGGGGTCTACTCTTCTCAATGTCACCCAAGCCTTGTGTGTAAGTTCCCCTTGCTTCTCAAACTCACCACCTGCTGTGGGGGAGGGGCTGTGTCCCTCTTCACTTGCCCCTGCACTCCGCGTTTGGGGCTCCCGTCGGATGTCACCTGGGAAGCTCGAGAGCGGGCTGTGGATCGCTTGTGCCCACCCCCTTCGGCGTTCCTGGGCCCTGTCACTGCAGCGTCCCGACACTAGGTTTTCTATTTGTCAGAACGTTTAATTTCGAGAATCTCTGTCTTCACTTGTATTTGTTGTGACGTCGGATATGGTTGCTCAGGAACAGCCTTCACTTCAGACACTTGTACCTCTATTTCGAATGCACTTTTGAAAGGAATAGGCTTTCTGAGGAACAAATAGGATTGGGATTACATATGTAAATTGTATGTGTTTTTATTCTAGGAAGTACTCCAAGCAATAGTAAAAAAAGCATTCACATAATTTTAGAGGTGAGTTATTTTCATTTATTCATATGTGATCACATATGTAGAAAAATCCCAAATATGCTGAAGGCACATTTGACTTAGGTATGGTGGCAAACACAACAAGTTAGGTGTTCTCAGACGTTCTGCTGGATTAAAAACAGAAGGCAGTGTGTTTAAAGTTTTTATCTAGCCACACTATGCACGACAGTTGATATGGATAAAATGAATTACAATAATATCATGGGACGAGGGAGAGAAACCTGTTAGAAATAGTGGTAACTTCATTGGATTAGGGCCTTTGCCCCGTACATGTTTTAACAAAGCCATGGATTTCAGCAACAAGGGTAGCTGTTAGTGACTACTGAGTATTTACCCAAAAAATACAAAAGCATTAATTCAAAAAGAGGCATGTACCTTGATGTTTATAGCAGCATTATCTGCAACGGCCAAATTATGGAAAAAGCCCCAACGTCCATCGACTGATGAATGGATAGGGTCGGTGGATTTTATCACAAAAAAAAAAAAAAAAATAAGACGACGTAAAATGATTTTAAAAAGGAGCTTCACGTGTACAGCAAGTATCCTTCTTCACTCTCCTTTATCCCACTTTGTGAACCGGGCAGTGCACGAGGCTACCAGGCACCACCTCCTAAGACTTCTGGTGCTGGAAGGGAGGCCCCAGCTCTTCTGAGTTACGGTCTGGAAAAATCTGGTCTCATGCTTTTTCCATGTGGTTAGCTGAAGCTCACTCCGCTCCAACACTCAGGCCAGCACATCTCCCCTGGCGGCTTTAAAAGTTTTATAAAGTGGAAAATATTTTGCTCTCTTGGACTAAGCAGCAAGAAGGAAAGACGCTGCTGTTATCTTTGGGTGCTGCATTTATTTCCCTGCATATGGTAACCTGTGAAATCAGAGTGAATTTAGGGAGGTTATGATTTGCATTGTGACCATGTAAAAATAGAAATGCGCGTGCATTGCGCTATTAATACTTTGAGTAAAATATCTTCTCACCGTTGTTATCATGATACCTATTTCTCTGCATTTCATCATCTTCTCCAAAATGTGGCGGTTTTTTCACAGAAGTAAGAAGCAGAAAAACAATTCAGAGTTTCCTGCTGCCGAGAAACTGAGGACCGAAAGCAGCTGAGGATAGAAAGCCGGGCCACCTGCACGCGTCCCCACCGGCACCAGACACAGGGACACATCAACGACTCTCCCCACCACAGCTCGTGGGTACTGATGTCTTCTCTCTCTGCCCCACACGGCTCAGTGGCTCACGGGAGAGCTGTGCGCACCCCGAGGATGAGGTGGTCCCGACTGATGATGCGCTGTGACTCTAGGCAGAGATGCGATTTTCACCATGTCTGATTGTTTTCCAACCAAACGAAAACTTGCCAGGGTTATGAAAACTGTCCTGAGCAACTGCCTTCCTTTCAGCACACCGAGGTTTATCTTGTTTAATTTACCTTTTGGCCCCAAAAGGATAATTTTATTTTCCCGAAGGTCACTCCCCGAACTTGACAGTGTGCAGTGGTGACAGCAGATCAGAGATAATAGGAACAAGGGCATATTCACTCAGGTTTTGACTCGGTTTTTATTAATATTATTTTACTTTGAGGAGCACGTCCTGTGGAGGAAGGTTGGCTGTGACACGTGGATATCCGCAATTGCTTTGCTAGGCGACAGCAGGCTGATGCAGAGCGGGACGGATCGAGGTAGGTGGGAAGGAAAACTATACCGAAAACAATTTTGCAGGAGACAAGCTTGAAAACTAGAATGTATTTTCCGGGAAACTTTGGAGCCTGGTTAAATAATGAACAGCAAAGAACTTGGAAATGTATATGTATATTTCCATCCAATTTTACAACATTTTGTTCAAGTAATACTTATGTTTATATCCCAAAATAATTTTTAGTAAGAGGCATTTTGTCCAGGTCCGTATGTCCAATGTAAATGAACCACAAGCAATTTGCTAGGGAAGGTGAGCACAGAACACTGAAATAATTCAGCCAATAAAGTTCCATCCCATATAGCCCTGCTTCAGGGAGACCAAAATATATAAATAAATAAGTGTCCCAAACTTCTATAAGTTGATTTTAATATTTTTAAAACAAATACATACCACTCAGAATTTCTAGACAGTGTCTTAACTAAGTTGTTTATCAGTGGTATGAGGAACATCAAACTCACATTTCAGTAAATATAGTCTAATTATTAATTATTAACAAAGATATAAAATACATTCTTGGTGTTTATTCTCTTCGCTTCATCAAACATAACCCTTCTA
The DNA here is from genome assembly GCF_028749965.1 of Puma concolor. NCBI lineage: Eukaryota > Metazoa > Chordata > Mammalia > Carnivora > Felidae > Puma > Puma concolor. The sequence goes on from NC_141671.1 coordinate 153,427,307, forward strand.
TATAAATTGCGGGGGGGGGTTCTCTCATGAAGTACATCTGAGGTATCTGCACTCAGACTTTCCAGCACTACCCGGCGGATTCCTGCACAAAGCATGTCAGCTCATTGTGTGCCTAAGGGAAACACGCTGAGAGCCATGGTTTTCCAAGATTGTGCACCTTGCAGTCTTGGTGGAGGCAGCCAGAGAGGCATGCCGGCTCTTCCTCAGTTCTACCCCCGAAGCAGCGCAGTGAGCAACCCTGCGGGTCAGCCACAGACGGCCACAAATGGACAGAGATGGATGCAGGTCAGCCACAGACGGCCACAAATGGACAGAGATGGATGCAGTGCAGCCACAGATGGAAACAAATGGATGCAGACGGACGCAGACCAGCCGCAGATGGCCACAAATGGACGCAGTCCAGCCACAGATGGCCACAAATGGACGCAGACAGACGCAGACCAACCGTAGATGGCCACAAATGGACGCAGACAGACGCAGTCCAGCCATAGATGGCCACAAATGGACGCAGACAGACGCAGTCCAGCCACAGATGGCCACAAATGGACACAGACAGACGCAGTCCAGCCGTAGATGGCCACAAATGGACGCAGACGGATGCAGTCCAGCCACAGATGGCCACAAATGGACGCAGACGGACGCAGACCAGCTGAAGATGGCCACAAATGGACACAGACGGATGCAGTCCAGCCACCAATGGACACAAATGGACGCAGATGGATGCAGTCCAGCCGCAGACAGATGCAGTCCAGCCGCAGATGGACACAAATGGACGCAGATGGATGCAGTCCAGCCGCAGATGGCCACAAATGGACGCAGACAGACGCAGTCCAGCTGTAGATGGCCAAAAATGGACGCAGATGGATGCAGTCCAGCCGCAGATGGCCACAAAAGGACGCAGACGGATGCAGACCAGCTGCAGATGGACACAAATGGACGCAGACGGATGCAGACCAGCTGCAGATGGACACAAATGGACGCAGACAGACGCAGTCCAGCCACCGATGGCCACAAATGGACGCAGATGGATGCAGTCCAGCCACAGATGGCCACAAATGGACGCAGATGGACTCAGTCCAGCCACAGATGGCCACAAATGGACGCAGATGGACGCAGACCAACCACAGACAGACACAAATGGACACAGATGGACACAGACCAGCCACAGACAGACGCAGAAAATCCACCCTGCAGCAGCTCCCACACCCTTCTCAAGTGCGCCTGGAATATTTTCCAGGATGCATCCCACGCTAGCTCACAAAACAAGTCTTACTAAACCAAACAAGGTTAAATCATCCCAAGTATTTTGTCTAAACACAAGGGATAACACTCAAGGGAAGTTGGGAAACTCACAAACACATTGAAATTAAACAACATGTTCCTGAAGAACCATTGAATCAAAGAAGAAATCGAAAGGAAAATTAGAAAATATCTTGAAACAAGCAAAAATGAACTCACAACACACCAAACTTACAGGGTGCAGCAAAAGCAATGCTAAGAGCAGAGTTTATAATGATAAATGCTCATCAAAAAAAGAAGAAAAATCAGGGCGCCTGCGTGGTTCAGTTGGTTGAGCATCAGACTTCAGCTCAGGTCATGATTTCACAGCTCATGAGTTTGAGCCCCGCACTGGGCTCTGTGCTGACAGCTCAGAGCCTGGAGCCTGCTTTGGATTCTGTGTCTCCCTCTCTCTCTGACCCTCCCTCAATTGTGTTCTCTCTCTCTCTCTCTCTCTCTGAAAAATGAATAAATGTAAAAAAAAGAAAATTCTTGAATAAATAACCTCCCTTTATACCTCAATGAACTAGAAACAGAAGAACTAAGACTTAAGTCAGCAGAAGGAAGGGAATAATGAAGACTACAGCAGAAATAAATGAAATACATGATAGAAAAGCAAAAGAAAAAATAAATTGTTTTTTTGAAAAGATAAACAAAACTGGTAAGCGCTCAGCTTGACTAGCCAAGGAAAGAAGACTTGCAAAGATAGAACAATCTTAAAATTCAAGTGAAACCACCAAAAAAAAAAAACAACCACCAAAAACAAAAAAAAACACAAAAAGCCAAAGCAACTTTGAAAATTAAAATTCCCAACTTCAAAACTTGTACAAAACTATAGTAACCAAAACAGTGTGGTGTTTTGTAAACAGGCACACAGGCTGGCAGATCAGAACAGAAACACCAAAAAACTTGTGCCTATGCGGTCGGCTAATGTCCAGCAAAGGCACCAGCAACACATCATGGGAAGCAGACACCTTGTCAGTCTACAGCGCTATGAAAACTGGACATCCAAACCCAGAAGGAAGAAATCAGACCTTTTATTACCATACAAAAAATTGACTCAAAATACATGAAATACTTGAATGTAAGACCTGAAACCATAAAATGCCTAAGAGAAAACATGAGGGAAAGACTTCTTGACGGGTCTTGGCGATAATTTCTTGGATATGAACCAAAGGCACAGGCAACAGAAGCAAAAGTAAACAAATGGACCACATCACACCAGAAAGCTGCACGGCAGAGGACAACATCAACCAAATGAAAAGGCAACCTTTTCATGGAGAAAATATTTGCAAACCATGTACCTGGTAAGGTTTAATACCTAAACTACAGGGGAAATTCCCACAATGCAATAGCAAAAACAAAACAAAACAAAAAAACAAACCTTACAAAATGAGCAAAAGATTGAATGGATATTTCTCCTAAAAAGGACATACAGAATGCCAACAGGCATATGAAAGGGGGTCCAACGTCACTAATCTTCAGGGAGATGGAAATCAACCCACAGTGAAATATAACTTCACACCAAGTAAGATGGTTGTTATTTTAAAAAATAAGCGACAAGTGTCAGCGAGGATGTGGAGAAGAGGGACCCTCTTACACTGCTGGTGGGAAGGCAAAACTGGTGCAGTCGCTGTAGAATACAGTATGGTGGCTCCTCAAAAAGTTAAAGATAAAACTACCGTATGATCCCCAAACCCCACTTCATATTTATTTACCCAGAGGTACTGAAATCCGGGTCTTGAAAAGACATCCACACTCTTGGTTCGCGGCAGCATTATTCACAAGACCCGTGGATGGAGACGACGTGGTAAATACATTCAATAGAATATTATTCAGCCTTAAAAATAAGGGACTGCTGTCGTTTGCAACACGGATGGACCCTGAGGACACTGTACCAAGTGAAATGACACAACCTCCTTCCACCTCTTCACTTTCAAACGCTCTGCATCCTTATTTTTACAATGCGTCTCTTGGAAGAGCAAACAGATTTTGCCTTCTTATGAATCTGAGAATTTCCAACTTTTAATCTGAGTACGAACTCAGAGTATATAGGATACTTCCTTCTTCATTTCCTTCATCTTTCGAATGAATCCGATTTTTTAGTCCTTCTATTTGCCATCCATTAGGTTACAGTTATAGGTCACATGGCCACAGACATGGCTTTTTTTCAGTGGTTCCGCAGGCCCCGGGCACTGCCTCCACGTGCGTCTCAGGTTCCACAGACCTTCCGGCACCTCACCCCGTCCCCCACCTCCTCCCCCTGTACCCTCCGTGCACCTGTCTCCAACACTTTAGCTCCGCGCATATTTTAAACTCTGAATGATGCCCCTTTCATTTTGGACACTCCTTCCGATTTACCAACGTGTGTAACCTTTCTGGTGTGTTATTTCTCCTACGGGTCACTTTCCCCTCTCTTTTCCTCTTCCTGAGAAACTCCTTTTGTGATTCCTTCACGCAGATCTGCTGGTGACAAATCCTACCAGTTTTTACTCTTCTAAAGCGTCTCTGTCCCTGAAGGACATCTTTATGAGCTGTAGAATTCTACATGGGCACTTGTCTCCTCCGTGTACCTCGAAGACACCTCCCAGTTCTTGTGTTTGTCGTGGTTCCTGGTCATTCTTGTCATAGTTCCTTTGAGGATGATCCGAGTCATTTTCTTTTCTGTCTGCTTTTAAGATTTTCTCTCCATCTTTGGTTTTCGGTGGTCTTCCTGTGAAGTGACTAGTGACCTTCCCTTCTGCCCACCCTACTCGAGGGTTGTAGGCTCAATCTATGGCTTGATGCCATTCATTTTGATTTAGGAAAAATCTCAGCCAGTGTTTCTTGCTTCTAGCTTGGCTACTACCTCATTCTGTCTCCTCTGGTTCTAGAACTCAGTTTGTCTCCCACATCACAGCGTCACAGACGCCCACCTGTCCTTTGAGATTTCTGCTCTCTTCTCTTTGTTTTACACGTGACCTGCTGTTACATCCACCTGCTGAGTATTAAATGTCAGCCAACCTGGTTTTTAATTCTAGAATGTCCTTTTGATTCTTTATAGATTGCAGGGACCGGATTGAATTGGCTACATTTTCTTCTGCTTCCTTGAGCACACTGCTTTGATGTATTCCACTGTCCCCAGCTGAGGTCACCTAGAGGTCTGTTTCCCTTATTTGACTTTCAGTCATCGTGCCTCCTTGGTTGCTCTGGCCTGGTGCTTTTTCTCGAATGCTTGACACCGGTGAGAAAATAGTAGAAGCTCTGACATATGTTATCTTCGTCTGAAAAAGATTTCATTCTCTCCTTGACCCTCTTCTAAGTCTTGAGAGGCCCAGGCATTTCCCCAGCGCCCTCTTTCCAGCGTGGCCCCTCCACGACCCGCACGAGCCACTACTTCTGGTTCTCATCACGTGAAGGAACAGCCTTTATGTTTTCTTCAGTCATTTTCAGGTGAATCTTCTGTATCCAAAAGCACGCCCACTAGTTAGGGTGACACAAAGATCGTTTTATTGTTCACGATCAAAGATAAGAAGATACAGAAAACCCCCCAACCCACAAACAGACTTAAACCAGAAGCCACCCTTGAAATAATCTAATAACTATAAATCCACCAAGATTAAATACAACAAACACCCATGTACCCACCACTCCACACACCTCTACTGAATGTCATTTTGTAATATTGCTTTGGGGTTTTATTTTTGAGAAAAGCATTACAGATGTAACTTAAGCCTCAAAATTTCTCCTCCCTGGAAAGGGTAATAAAAATTGCATGTACACGTACAAATACATTATTAGATGCAGATGTAACTTTGATGAAAGGTCCTGAAAGAGAACCCCCAAATCCTGTAACGGAGTACAACTGTGTATTATCTAACTCCGACTATGATGAAGTAGGACACAAAGCAGGCAATTCAAGTGATTTTTGCATGAGAAATACTGAACGGTGTTGTATGTAGGAAATGATTTTCTCGTTTCCTGTTACCGGCTCGAATATGATCACACGGACTTTGGGCTCTGCTTCCAAGGACCACATGTATTTTTCTTGCCGCCATCTGTAAAAGATCCGGGGAAAATAAAAATAAATATTAGGCATCGTTCTTGTTATTATTCCAAGGATTAATAGGACTAACACTTTTGTTCTCTTAGCACAGAACACCGTTCCAGGCCTGAGGTCCAGGTTGTTGGAAGAGAACACGGCCCATTACTCCACGTGACGACGCCTGTGAAATAATTTACTAGAGAAAATGTGGCAGCTGTGTAGGAAGTACCAAATAGTGTGGGACAGTTTCATGCTCAGAATATGTAAGAACATGATCATCAGAAATGACAGAAGAAAGTCCCGGATATGCTAAATCTTCACGTGTTAGGAGAACAACACCAAGAAATGTCCACTGTACTGACCCTGGGTTTCTAAAGTTTATGCGCATTTTTGAATTGCTCTGGCGCTGACAATCAGCAGTCAAGAAACAAATTGCACCACTTCCCAAACATACTTGCAATTTGCAAAACTTGGAAGTCCAAGAAACAGAGCAGTCGTAAAGGCACAGGGCGTCCACTGGGGCGGGGATTCATCAGCCCGGAGAGGAGTCACCCCTGGCAAGATGGCCCTGTTCCGAAGCCTCCAAACAGGGACGTGACCGAGGTCCCAAAGGCTAAATAACCTCGACGGTCACACAGGAGGCAGGGCCAGGCTGGGCCCTGAGCCGCTCTCCCTGCACAGCGAGTGGGCAAGGCTTTGGCGGGACCAGGAAGCCCAGAGCGGTTGGCGCTCGGCTGAGGGGATCCACAGACGGTGTGTGTGTTTCCTCCGAAGCGCGGGGTCTTTCCTGATTCTTCCGTCTCCTGCAGAGTCCCAACCGGAAATATTTAGTCTGTCCTGCATTACATCCGGGTCACAGTGTGCTTCACTCGCCAGAATCGCTGGGCTGTGAGCCGTCCTACCTGCGGGATGGGGAAGACAAGCCACCACTCCTCCCGCTGGCCGTTCCCTCGTAACCACGGTTCTCCAGTCAGAGAACACGGACGTGTTATCAGCCTGGAAGAATTCACCTTTCCCCGAGGAAGTCCGGCCGGTATTCATGCTGCATAACCCCTGCTCTGGCTGAGATCTCTTCAGGTCAGAGCGGACAGCCTTCCCTGAGGGTTAATGGTCTCCGGTCCACACAGTGGCCAGACGCGCAGAAAAGAACGTAACCTGCCGGGAGAGGTCCGGCCTGGGTCCTCGGGTCCGAGGACGTGGTCTGTGTTTGGGCCATGGGCTGGCCAGGCGGTAATAGGGTGATGGGGCCGCGGGCCTGTGCGCCTCAGCCGCACGGACGGTCAATCACGCCCACGTAACGGAGCCCCAGGAAAAACTGAGCGCGGCTGACTGGTTGACCACCAGGGGCGGAAGGATGCCGGCAGAGCCCAGGGGCCTCAGGAGAGGGCACTGGAGGCCCCACCGCGGTCCTACTCCCGGACTCCCCCCGGCTCGCCCCCCCACCCCGACCCTCGGCTGGGTTTCCTCTGTGTTTCCCCCTGCGATTAGCTGTGGCCGTCTCTAGATCAGTTTCCACGTGGCCCGTGGTTCTTCAGCGGATTTCTGAACCTGAGGCCAGACCTTGGGCCGGAGTCCAGAGCGAGGGCGGCCTTAGAGCGTGCGCCTTCTGACTTCTCACCGACTGACCCCCTGGCACCAGGGCAAGGCTTTGGAAGCCCAGTCACTCCCTCACGTCCACCACCCTCCGTGCGCCAGCGGCCTTCAAGTCCGCGCAGCGGCCTCCTGGGGCCTCGTCGCGAGGACGCCCCACCCCTGCAGACAGGTGGCCTCTGGGGTCAGCCCCCTCCACCCTCCGCACTCCGCTCAGGCGGGAGCCTCCCCGCTGTCTCCTCGTGAAGCTGCCTCAGGATCGCCGCATCCTGCTTCCCGTCGGGGGAGCCCGCAGCCACCCAAAGCGCACAGCCGTCGTTTCTCCGCTGTCCCCAAACCTCCATCCTGTCGGTGAAGCCACTCGCATCGCCCTGAACAGACACCGCCCCGGACCCCCACCTCCGTGTCCTGTTTGTCTTTCTCCAAACACCGCGAAGTACAAGTGACATGCGTCTCGCGGCGAGGACGCAGCCCTGCGAGCTCTGTTCACGTGGACTGCCAGCTCCGAGACAGACAGGCGGGCACCGGACACGCGAGGGGCGTCTGTGAGGACCAAAGGACGGGGCCTGCCCTCCCCAGAGTGTGCAGACAGAGAGAGAAGTTAACAGGTGAGGAGAGGTCTCTGTCTGTGATAAACCTGAGGCTGGCCCGGAGGAACAGACAGGCAGACGGACCTGGGAGGCGGGAAGGACGTGGGGTGGGAGCCACGTGTGCCGGGACCCTGGTGGGGGTGGGGGTGTCTCAGGCGCTCAGCAAACTCACACAGGCCGTCTTCTGAACGTAGGAGAACAAAGCGATTGACTGACTTGAAACCTGAAGGTGGGGGTGGAGGGGGACGAGGGCAGGGGCGGAGGGGCTGCCGTGGGGCACGTGGGCAGGGGTGGCAGGGGACGTGGGCAGGGGTGGAAGGGGTTGAGGGCCGGGGCAGAGGGGCTGCCATGGGCAGGGGCGGAGGGGGAAGAGGGCAGGGGCGGAGGGGGATGTGGGCAGAGGCGGAGGGGGACGTGGGCAGGGGTGGAGGGGGAGGAGGGCCGGGGCGGAAGGGCTGCCGAGGGAGAGAGGGTGTCTTGAAGGGACAATTCGTGCGTCGAAATCTGGCGTCAGGGCGAATGGCAGGGTCTCCTCAATCCCAGCGACGCTCTCTGGACTCACGCAGACCGGGTTGGGCTCCTTCGAGTGGACTTTTTTAAGAAGCTGCCGAGCGAACCCAATGAAACCATTTTGGCTCTAGTCTTACTTTCTGTCAGTATGCAAATCAGCCACTCTGATCACTGACTTTGTCTTGGGAGACCTGGCTTAGAGCTCAAAGAAGCGTCTGGGCAGCGAGGGCGATCTTTCAGGCGAAATCCAGGGAAGAAACGCTGCTCCTGACCCCAGAATCCACCCTGCCCTGCGGGCGTGAGGCCCAGGGCGACTGAGTCTGCATCTGTCCCCGTGACACAGGAGCCCAGGAAGTCTGCGCGCAGGTGACGGGCACACGGCCGGCTGTGAGCAGTGCACGTGTCTGCCCCATTCCCCCGGCCTCTTGCACGACTGTGCTCAACGCCCAGGGGACAGGGTCCAAGGGCCACACTGTCCTTCTCCGATGGAAGAACGGCAGCGTTTCTCCGGGGCCAGGACGTTCCCTGAAGGTGGGAGGGAATGTCGACGACGACCTTCCAGGGAAAGGAGCGTCGTGCGGCTGCTCCAGGAGCAGGCGGCAGGGGCGCACGCAGCCGGGAAGCTGGCCGTGACACCTGAGGGCTGGAGGGCAGAGCCCCCGCAGGAGCCCCGTGGGGTAGGTTTGGCTCAAAGGGGCCGCGGTGACCCTGGCACAGAACAGGACTGGGTCAGAGCGTCCACTTCGCTCATCATGAGGAATCCTCTCTGAGGGTCTCGGGGGGGATGGCAACGCAGGGGGGCGTGGGAATGGGCGCTCGTCTCGTGCTCGCAGGCACGTGACCTCACCCTGTACCCTACTCGCCCTCGCCATGCGCCACCTCGGTGACAGAACACGCTGAGAGCTCCCTGCCCCCCCCCCCCGGGGCTCCAGCAGACAGGTGCACCGCGGACGAGCAGGTGCTCAGAGGCGGGCCAGCGGGGCCCGCGTCTGCTCCAGGCTTTTGCCCTCATCTCTTGGCGCCCGGTGCGTTACACCCTCCCAAAGCTTCACGTCTTGCGGGGCGGAATGCGCACCCCTCATGGGCGCCCCTGGAAGTACATCCCATTCTCCCTTCGCGGGTCTGTGTGTCCCCATCCGTGCGCGGAGCCGGGGTGCTCGAAAAACTCTGTGCCCTCCACAGCCCCACGGCCGCTTCCTGCATAGACAGCCAGGCGCGGCCAGGGCCGGCTCGCCGTGCCCACGACGGAGCCACACTCCCGCCACCTCCTGTCCGCCACCGCACCTGCACCGGCTGGCCCTCCCTCAGCACGCCACCCTGCGCGTTTCCAGCCATTTCATTCTCCCGTTTCTGACCGTGAACTCTCCTCAGTACTTATCGCGCACGGCCAGCACCAGCCCAGGGTCGTGGCTCAGTCCTTCCTCACTCTGGATGGGGTCCCACGGGGTCTCCCCGTGTCTGGGTGCCGACTGGCTTCAGAGGCGGCCTGTGTATTTCCTTCCTGGTCATCTCGCGCATGCTGTCTCTGCTCAACGTCAGCCCAGGCAGTGGACACGATTCCTCCGAGTTCCACACTCCGAGGTCACTCAGAAAACACAGGACCTCTGGGTGTGGGGCCGATTTCTGGAAGTCTGGGCCACGGAATGTTGTCCATCCCACACCCTTCAGCCACCCTGCTCCAAAGACCCTGCGTCTTCCGGCTCGCTTTGAAGATCCCTTCGGCTGTTCTGGAAGCTGTCTCGTAAGCAAAGGTTTTGGGTTCTTCTCCTAAATCCAGAGGCGCATTAGCGTGTTCTGACAAACCAGAGTTATGTCTGGTGTCCCGGCATCTGCGGACTCGGAATCCCACAGAGCTGAGCTCACTCCGTCTGCCTCCCACCACCCCCTCCCCCGGGGGGTGGCCGAGGAAAGGTCACGAAAGGTCAGGAGGACCTCGGCCAAGGAAAGGTCAGGAGGCACCCAGCCAACTTGGTCTCCTTCCTCTGGACCAAGGCAGAGAAACAAAAGCCCATTTCCAGGCAAATGGGCCCGAAGGCTCCAGCAAAGCCCACATCTTCTGATAAACTGGGGCCAGGGGCACGGAGCCAAGAGCTCACTGCCACCCGCTTACGGTCGGCTTGCGGCCTTCGGGGTGCTGAGGACCCAGCCCGGTGCGAGCACCCAAGGGAAGTGACCTAGACGTTTTCTCAAACACCGAAGGTCTAACTCCCGCTTTAAATCTCTGCAGCTACAAAACAGGAGACTGAATCATCGTCTCAGGAAAGTCTCAGGGGAAAAACATAAAGTCATTCAGAAAGCGTAGCAATTTTTATTTTTATTTTATGTTTTTATTAACCTCTAGAGTGGAAAGCCCAGCCCTTCCGACAGAGAGCTGGCAGACAAGGCCTCCCTCCCGCGCCAGCCTTTGTCCCCGCTGATGTCTTCTGAGTGGGCTCTAAGGGCTGGACCAAACGCTAACCAGCCAGGAAACAAAGGTCCAGCCGCTCGAGAAGGTTTACAGGTGTGTCTGGGATCTGGAACCTTAACCCAGGTCTGAACCCTTCCTTCCCATCACCTTTCCTTAACATACGCGTGCTTTCCAAAGCCCAAGCCAGAACTCCCCGTGAAGAGACTAACAGAGGTTTCGAGGGAAAGGGTAATTAGTGGCCTAAATGTCAGGGAACCGTATAGAAAACACAACAGCCTCCGTGCTGTGTGACGTGTTCTTGACAGGCCGGCACGCGTCACCGAGCCGCGAGGTGGGAGGGTGAGGCGTCTCCCAGACACTCGGCCGGGGGTCCCTTCTCCGGGCCGTGGGGGACCCACGTCGGGAGTCCTCACCGAGCCGCGCAGACTTGTCCTCCCTAGTCGGTGCGGTGGGTTGTTGGCACCAGATGAGGCCCCCGTGGCAGGGGGCACCCGTGTGGCGATCCTCCACAATCCTGCATTCACCCGGCTGCGGGTGTGCGAGGCCGGAAGGAGGCCCGAGGTGCTCGCCCAAGAGACTGAGGGGGTGTCGGGAAAGCGTCTCGCAGGCTCGCGGGGCTGGAGTGCAGCTGGCGTGGGAGGTGAGTGCGGTGCAGGGCTGACACCAGCCTGCTTCTGCCGGACCCACCGCACCCGCGGCCTCGGACGGCAGAGGCGCATCAGTCCGTGGCGAGTTGAGCTGAGTCCTGTAGCTGCGGAACCTACGCGTCTGAACGGTCGGCGGGCACGGAGGGCCCAGGCGAGAGAGAAGATTGACAGCTACCGAACCCGTGACACAGTGGCACCACCGGGGGGCAGGGCGCCCTCCTGAGCCCCAGGACACACACTGCGTGCGGCAGCCAGAGCGCCCACCGCGCGCCGTCTGCCCAGCTGCTCCACCGCGGGGCCCCGCACGGTGACACGAACCTCGCAGTCGCGTGCACACGCCCCTCCCCCCCCAAGGGAGCCAGGGTTCTGGCAGCAGGAAGGAGCTCCGAGCAGCCGGGGGGCCGTCCGGCTGGGGTCCCACGGAGCGCGGGACGCTGCCTGGAGCACAGCTGGCCACGCGCAAGGACAGAGAAGGTGACAGACGGCCCGACGGGTAAAGGGTTTCCTGGGACAGGGGAGGCTTTGGGATCTGAACAAGCTTGGAAAGCCACGCTGGCTGGTTGGAGCCCGACAAGCAGGTAGGGACAGGATGTGAGCGGCCCTGGGGGGTGGGGACGGGGTCTGGACTCTCCCCGCCCCCTCCCTCCTGCACCACAGGCCCGGGCTGGGCAGTCACCCACCCTGGGCCAGGCCCAGAAACCGGAGTCCCGCCGCGTTCACCCAGGGGTCGCATGGGGAGCAGCAACACGGAGGGGCGGAGGCCTGTGGGCCTCTGGGGCCAAGGTCTTGAGCCAAGAATGAAATTCCTCTGACGGGGGAGGGAACGGGGGGGGGGGGGGGCGGGTCCTCCAGCACAGCGCCAGGTTCGTTCGTCCCCCGCGGGCGTCAGGCAAGCGCGTGGGCTCCGCTTGGCACCCAGCTGTCACAGGAAAGCGCGTGGACAGCAAAGCAGAGGAAGTGAGTCCCTTCGTTCCTCAGAAGGAGAGTCAACCCCAGTCTCCCACAGCCATGCAGCTTGCCCACCCGTGCGGCTCACACACCCGTGCGGCTCACACACCCGTGCGGGGTCACACACCCGTGCGGCTCACACACCCGTGCGCGGTCACACACCCGTGCGGCTCACACACCCGTGCGGGGTCACACACCCGTGCGGCTCACACACCCGTGCAGGGTCACACACCCGTGCGGGGTCACACACCCGTGCGGCTCACACACCCGTGCGGGGTCACACACCCGTGCGGGGTCACACACCCGTGCGGCTCACACACCCGTGCGGGGTCACACACCCGTGCGGCTCACACACCCGTGCACATTCACACACCGTGCGGGCTCGCACATCTACACACACCCCCGCCCCCCCCCCCACCAGCGTCATCCCCAGACCAATCTTCGCCGCACCCGAGTCTGCTCCCCGGGTCCTCGCCATGTCCCTTTCCCAGGACCCTCGGCTGCACGATGGAGCGAGCGGGAAGGGTTCCGTGTCCAGGGCCTTGACTTCCTCAAAGTGAGGAGCATATTGCCGCGAGGACCGCCCGCGACCTGAGCCTGACTCGGATCGCATCTCTCAGCACCTGGGGCCCCGGTTCACCTGAAAACCGACACCAGCAGGCCCACCTTGCGCGCTGGGGAAAGCGACCACTCCGCGCAGTGGAAGCAGCCGTGGACACAGAGACCGCGTCCATCTAAGTCAGCTGGGCTCTTGGGCCCCCGCCCCCACCTGCGCTCGCCGGTTCAGGGCAATCCTTGTCCTGGTCTATGAGTCCCCGGGATGAGATCTGGCCAGCCGCGCTCCCCGCTTTCCTCCTCTGACAGGCACACCTGCCCTCCGCTGCGGCGTCACCACCGTTGCCCTGGGTCCCGAACGCCGAGCCCACCTGGTCTCCCCACGGCGCCTGTGGGCTCACCGGTCCCCCGCCAGCACCCACGAGGGAGGGCCGGACTCCGTGAGGCCCCACCAAGATCCCCTGGCTGGACGCCTCCTTGCTCAGGCTTCCTCAGCCCCGCACTTCCAGGGACAGGGTGGGCGGAGAAGCCGCTGTGTGGATCCCTCGGGACCAGGAGCCCAGAGCTGATCTGGGGCGTCTCCTGGGCTTCCTCTTGCTCAGCCCCTTCCGGGTCCCGCCACCTGGCAGACAAGCCCCGTCCCTTCTGCCTCTAGGCACCCAGCCAGGCTTCCGTCCCTTCCCAGCAGAGGACGGGCACTCATCACCCTTGGGCCTTCCGAACCGGCCGGGCGGGGAGGGACACGTGCGCCATCCGAGGGGAACAGAGCAGGCACGGGCTTCCCGCCACGGAACTCTCGCCCCGGAGGGAAGACCACACACAGTGCCACTCGCCCAGATGATGAAATCCTGCCCACAGGGGGCGTGGGCCAAGCGCCTTGACCGGCCCCTGGTGCCCCATCCGACAGACACACCTCCCGCCCACCGCTCCCGGCCCCAGGGGCCTCTCTCCCGAGGGCCCTCCTCAGCCCTCTGCCCGCTGGCGCGAGTCTGTGGCACCAGGGGTAGCTTCTGGGCTTCAGTGGCCAAAGGCAGTCCCGGCTTCTGGATCGTTTGGCAACAGGCTGCCTCGAAGACTGCGAGGCCTCCGGTCTTGCTTGCGGCCGACGTGGCCGGTGGCTGCTCCGGGTCACCGCCCGGGGTCTCCTCCAGCATGAGGACGTGCCCTGCCTTGTCGTGCGTGGCCCCCCACCCCACATCTGTGCAAAGGCAGCACACCGCACGTGGTGGCCTTATCTCCACAGCAAACCTGAGTCTTTCCCCCCACTGAGAAGTCTTTCTGGGTCATTCGAAGCCATTTTGAGTTTTGTTTCTGATCGTTTGGAATCTAGAAGCAGTGGGTTTTCCTCACACTTCAAGGCTCACGTGACTGGGCTGTTTCTATTCTCTGTCGTTTCTATTTGGCAAATTCCTTCCTGGGATCCTCTCTCTCATGCTCTGTGAAAGCACAAAACTCAAGTATACCGACCCGCTAACCTCCTGAGCAGGAGTTCTGGAGCATCGGCTCCAGCGGGATCACCAGAGGGCTTGCTGAAACACAGATACTGCAACCCAACCCCCCGCCCCCCCCATTTCCAAGCTCGGACATCCGCACTTCTCGCCAGTCAGTCCGGAGATGGCACTGGCTAGCTGCCCGTGGGGACACCGCGGGTCCGGAGACACCGCCCTGGAGTCGGGCTACTTGGCAGGGGTCTGCCTCCCAAGTAGCTTCAGAGCAGCTCTGCCAGACGCTTGCCCTGCACGCTATGGTCACACCAGTTCTCTGGATGAGGGCCTTGCTCCCGGCCAAGTGTCAGGGACCAGGGTCCCTCCTGTCTCCAGGGTCCCATGACCCCAGCTGCAGAAGGGAAGAACATGGAGTTGTGTGTGGGGCCCTGAAGCCAGCCCAGGAGCGTTCATTTCTTCTAACACGTCCGTGGCCCACGTGCAGCCACGGGGCCACAGCTGCTTCGTGGAGGCTCAGCGGGGAGCTCGGCGCCCCTGTGGGAGAGGAGGGGAGCACGCACCCCGCCCGGCGCTGCTGTAGGGGCGGTGGGGCCAGCGAGCGCTGTGAGGGGCTCATGAGATGTCCCTGCCCGGGGGGGGGGGGGGGGGGGGGGGGGGGGGGGCGGGCGAGGGGCAGGGCCGCGTGGCTGGGCCGGACACGCCTGGGGGCAGGGCTGCCGGGAATCCGCCGTGTGGCGTGACGGAGGGAGTCTACTATGGCTCGGCGTTCTGGGGACTCACGGCCAGAGGCACCTGCCCTGGCTTCCTGTTCCCACCCGTGTGTCCACTGCCGGTGCCTGGAGCCCCACGGGCTGTTGAATGCCGGCTGGAAGGCGATCGAGGGCCCTCGGGGGCCTGTGACCCCACAAGAGGGGGAGGAGGCAGGTTCAGTCGGCCCGAGGACCCCACTGACACCCCGGCAGGGCCCCGGAGCGCAGAGCTGTGCCCACAGCGACCGCTGTTCAACAGACTTGTGAATGCCGCCCCCACCTGGCACGTGGGCCCCCCCGGAACGTCCCCTGGACCCCGCGACTCGGACGCACAGCGGCTGCGCCGCACGCGGCCGCGGACACGCCGCCAGGGGGGCTCCGTCCCCACGCGCCTCTCCGGCCGGGCTCACTCGTGGTCGCAACAGGGGAACAGCACCAACACTCCACCTGACCGTCGCCATCACTGCCGGGTTCCAGGAGAGTCAGGCTGGAACCCAGGAGCTCGGCTGTGCCCCCGAGGGGCCCCCACCTGTCGGCCACACCCGCGTCCACGGCACACACGGCTCCCCTCCTCCTGTCCACGACGTGCTCCCCGGGAGGGTGGTGGCGCCCCCAGCAGCCGCCGACATCGTGGAAGCAACGGCCCCACCCACGCGTGCCCCCGCTTTCTGCCCAAAGGGCCCCGGGACCGCGGACGACGGGAAACTTCCTCCCGGCCTTTGTTTTCCGTCCGTTTTGTGGGTGAAACAACGTGTGTTTCTCTCTTATTTCCTCAGGATCTTCTATTTTCAATGAAGTGTTTTCGTGCAGGCCCCACACCCCGGAACCCCGCCCGTCATCCGCAGAATGGACGCGAGGGCACGTGCGCCCGCACCCCTGCTCTGCGGGGTCCCCCCTCACAGGCTGGTGGCCGCCTGGGAGATTATCCACCTTCTCGTCACTCCTCGGAACACCAGCGTTGATAGCAACGGCCCGTCCCGGTGCTAAGCGTGGTTCTATTACTCTACTTTAGTGAACAGGCTTCTGGGCAAACCTAGGACCCCCCAGTGGCAGCCGGGGCAGCAGGTGCAGGGCGCACAGGCCGGAGCCGCGCTGCTGCCCGGAGCTCCCGGTGCAGACCCGCAGCTTCCCAGGCAGCGGGACTGTGCGGGCCGGGCCGGGCCGGGCGCACACAGCCGGCGTCCCCCTTGTCCTGGGTTCAGGCCACCCCAGGGCTGCCCAGGGGCCCCGGCCTTCCTCAGCTGGCCTCCTGTCCTGTCTCCCAGGGAGGAGCCCGCAGCAGGGTGGAGACAGGCCGTCTCTGCCTCGGGGCTCGGGGGAGGGGAGGATGCGGTCGCAGGTGCGGGTGAAGGGGCTCAGGCCACCTTCCCGTCAGGCCGCGGGAGAGCCGCGGTGACTAGAAGCACCGAATCACCACGGAAAAGCAGGCCACCCCGAGGAGCTGCCCTGGGCTCTCGCTCACATGGCCTGCAGCTGTGCGCCTCCCCCAGCACGTGGAAAAGCTCAGGGACCGAAGTGGGCCCGTGGGCTCCCCGTCTCCTGCCAGAAACGCCCACGGAGGCCCGCGGGAGACCCCCCCCCCCCGCAGCCGGGCGGTGGCGGCGAGCCGGGCCGCAAGCCCCCTCCTCAGCCTCAGCGTCCGTGGCCGTTAGATGGGCCCGGTGAGGCCCCCGGGCTGTGACACCGCTGGGAGCACAGACGGAGTTGGCACGTGGACAGGTCGTAGATGCTGCCCGTGCCCCAGAAGCGCTGCGCAAACACGAGGCGCTGCCGTCGCTGCGAGCGGAAGTGTAAAAACGAGACTCATCGCCACCACGGGGCCTGCCCACCGGCTCCAGCGCAGCCACGGGGCGGACGCAGTGAGTAGCGACCAGGGGCTCTCGTCACCCGGCCCGCGCCGGAGCCTGCACCCGCCCCCGGTGGAGGCCTGGCGGCCGCGGCCCACCCCCAGCCGCACGCGCAGCTGCGGGCACTCCCGCCCCCGGGGCCCCGCGGGAGCCACCAGTAGCAGGTGGCGGCCAACGGACAGTTTCACTTCCGTGAGCCCATGAGCCCCAGAGGCCTTGCGCGTCGGGGTCGCGGCGGGACGGAGGGGAGGCCGCGGGGCAGGACCCCACCTGAGACGGGGTCCGTGCGCGGGCCACAGTCTGAAGAGGCGAGCCGGGGGGCGGCCTCGCGGCAGGAGCCGAGGGCACAGCCGGTCGGGGCCGCAGCCTGGCTTTCCGGGGAGTTCGGGCTGCGGGGGGGGGGGATGGCGGGGACGCCTGAGCCGGTGCAGGCCTGGGGCCGGGGCCTCGGCACCAGAGGCAGCGGGGGCTCCCGCGTGGGAGGAGAGCACACCCCTCAGGGATGGTGGTGGGGACCCTGGCGGAGGAGGGCCCTGCGTGCCACGGAGGCCGAGAGACGGTCTGGCTTGTGCCGCACCAGGACCCCCCCAAGGTGCGCGCCATTGCCCGCGGGGAAGCATCTGCGTGGGCTCTGCGGCGGACGAGAGCACGTGGGGCATCCACGGGGGAAGGGGAAAGAAGGCCCACCCTCCGCCTTCCTACTGTGTAACCGAGAGAGGAAAGTAAAACAGCGTTAGGGACGCCACCGGATACCGAGTTTGAACAACACTTCCGATAAAAATCTTGCCAGATTTTGGGGCGCCTGGGGGGCTCCCTCGGTTGAGCATCTCACTTCAGCTCAGGTCGTGATCTCACGGTTCGTGAGTTCGAGCCCCGCGTCGGGTTCTGAGCTGCCAGAGCTGCTTCGGGTTCTGTGTCTCCCTCTCTCTCTGCCCCTCCCCCGGCTCGCACTCTGTCTCTCTCTCAAAATAAACGTTAAAAAAATAATTTAAAAAAAAAGTCATTTGCATCCTGTAGTCGGAAACAAAATACATTAAAATTTGTAAAATTCACCACACTGTAAGCAAATTAATAACTACAAAAATATTAGCTTTCACTTAATTGGTATTTAAAACCTGAAAAGTCACAAATATGTATTATTTATAATCACGTAATCAAAATCTGTTGCTAAATTGACTTTCTAATCGTTTAAAAGCTTACCATCCCTTTAATAAACCAATTTACTCTTTTGTTATCAGACATAAACAGTATTTAAAAACCTCTTAATAAAACAATACTCATTATGAAATTGTGTCAAGAATAACTAGGCGGCCAGTTTATGTAAATGGATGATGGAGAGGGACGGAACATCTAACAGCAGAAAATAATGCAATTAATAAGTGTGTTACTACTCCATTATAGTAAGGAAGCAAGAGAAAGTTAAATCAAAGGCAAAGCTGAGTATTTTACGTGCACATTTAAAGTCAATTTTGCTGCGGAGAAGAAAACCGTGGCCCGAGGTGTCCCCACAGGAGGACGAGGAGGCACCAGGTGCAGGAGGAAGGTGTGAGCAGCGTCTAGCCACCCGACTCATCATCATCTCTGTGACTCAGACTCAGAGCACACAGAGCCACACAGATGGGACCAGCTACCACTCTAACCGCCGAGAATTCAGTGGTTTTTTAGGAACAGATATCAAACTTGTAGCATTCGAATACTCGCCAACATCATGATCCCCTCCGACGAGCACAGCCAGGGGGCAAGTGCAGGGGACGTACCAGGTGTCAAGGGGGAAGGTTCTTACTGCACAGACGCAACAGGAATATTTCCCCAAACCGGCTCGGGGGGGGCAGGAGCGGAGCACAGGCCTCACTGAGAGCGCAGAGGCACCCGCTGGAGGGAGGGAGTCCGCGGGCCTCACGCCCTGGGTGGCGGCATCGTCCTGCCTGCAAAAGTGTGAGAGGAACCATCCAGAAGACGCAACCTCTGTGAGGCACCACCACACCTGCTGGGCGCTTTTGCTCAAAAATTCTTCCTCCTAAGTCGGGCTTCTGAGGCATATATTTTAACATAAGGACCCCATAAAAGGCCACTTCACAACTCCCACGAGGCTGTGAGAAACCTGGCCGCAGACACTGGGATTTCGGAAGCGTCCTGCAGGAGCCGACAGGCGGCCGCCGACTGCGGAGAAGCCAGAGTGTGACAGCTGGAGGCAACACCGGCCATGGAAACCGCCCGCCAAGATTGGGGTCTGCTGCAGGAGGGGGGCCCGGGGGGCCGGCCCTGGACCTGCCGCGACACACCCGGGCAGTGGGAACCCTACAGACGAGCGTCCGTTCTGGGATGCGGCCCCCAGCGACCCGGGGCGGAGCAGGCGCCGAAGGGAAGGCTCGCCACCAGGCCCGGAACCAGGCTCGGAAGTGGGTGGCGGACGAGGAAGGCGCTGGAGCCGCGCAGCCCGAGACAGCGCTCTAGGATGCGGGGATGTGCCCCGGCTCCCGTGCCACGCTCCCGGGCTCTAACGGATCCCGGGCCCTCTGCCACGCGACTCTGCTGCCCCCTCGAAGAGGCGACCACCCCACTCCACCCTGTTCGTGATCTGAGTGTGGTCATGGGTTTACTTTGGAACACGAATAGACTCGGTGGTGGCAGAGGCGGAGGTGGCTTACAGAGTGCCCCTGGCCACGTGCACGTTCACCCTCCGCCTTGGGAAACGCTGACGCCGGGGGCCGCACGTCCACGGTGAGGGTCACAGGCTCTGCCCTGCCCGTGAGCCTGAAGCCAGCAGGTGTGGGCAGTTTGTTTTCCAGAAAAATCCCAGCGAGTGCACACCTCTTTTCCAAGATTTCTTTACCTCTTCTGTTTCCTTATGGTTCACAACCAGCACGGAAACTATCACCAGCTTGAGATGATGAGAATTAAAACATAAGCAGTATGTTCTGGGACAGTCACATAATTTGCCTGCAGCTCGAACCGTTTTGGAGGCCGACACGGCTTCCCTCACGCTCTGGTTTCACGCGGTCCGGGCGAAGCGTGTCCTGTGCAACATAGGCTACGTGACACAGGTTAGGCGTCCAGCTTCACTGTTCTGCACAGATGAGGGAAAATAGATACAAGGATTTGGCTCAAACCCCAGGAAAATCCTGAGAAACCTCACAGCATTTGAATCGGTTGCAAAGGAAAAATACGCAGCAATGATGGTTTTTTTCCCTGACACGTGCAGCAGGTAGGACGTCGCATGAGGGAGAAGATGAGCAGGTAGGCGAGATGGGAGCCGAGGGCCTCCGAGCCACCTGACTCCACACACGCACCGCGATGCTGTGGCGCCGCCCGTGGGTGCAAGACAGCCCCACTGCCTCGTGCCCACTGCCTCGTGCCGGGACGGCACTCGACCAGCCCCTCGGTGTCAGGGCCGAAGACGTCGCACGGCAGGACAGCGCGGGGAGGGAAGTAAGGTTTCACGTGCGGGCGGAAGAGCAGGGTCTCCGAGAACAAGGCGGCAGAAAGGCACACATTCCACCCGACAGGCCTCCTGGGGCGGAGGGGAGACGTGTGCACGTGTCTGTGCAGCACGGCTTTGTGAACACACTAAGCTCAAGGACGAGAGCCCGTGTGCCGTGTCTGCAGTAGTGTCTGGGAACGGGAAGAAGGAAGGGAAGGCAGCACCGTCACTTAGAAGCAGAAACGGTGTTCGAACACGGGATGGAGAAGTACTCAGGGATGAAGTCTTGGGGTGATGAGGGGGGTCTGGAGCCCACAGCCAAGAAAGAATGCTCGAAGACACCTTTGGTACAAAAAGGTGATTTTATCAAAGCACGGGGACAGGACCCGTGGGCAGGAAGAGCTGCCCAGGGACCACGAGGAGAGACTGCTTATGGACTTGGGGGGAGGTAAATCCAAGGGGAAGTTTCCAGTGGGATTCTCATGCTGAAGAAGACACAGGATGCTGGAGGCCTGGCTATTGTCCAACTATGGTTGTGTTTCCCCCTAGTGACGCATTAGCGAAGACACCGGGAGTTCCTGGAGGAATGTTACTGTCTGCGGGCCTCAAGTATGTGTCAGTGGGCTGTGGTTAGAAGTAAGCAGTTCTGCCATTTCCTTCTGCCTTTGTGCCCCTTCTCACTGAGGGGGGAAGGGTGATGTTGGGGCTCCAGGAAACTGGGTCTATAGGCTTCTGGAGGTTAGACTATTGATAAGATTGCCTTTTTCTTGTAATTTACTAAGATATTTGTGAACTGATGGGAGACTCAGGTCCCGCAGGACTGTGATCTTTATCAGTTAACCATTTGTTTTTCCCCTTTCCTTTGTTCTTGGGCAGCCGGGAGGGCCTGAGGGGTGTCATAAATATCCTACCTGGGGTTGGGGGGGGGGGCCGGTGTTTGAGGCCTGTCAGCTTGCCCTATGCTCTCTCATCACTCAATATTTAAAATTTCCCCTTTGCATAAGTGTTTTATTGCATTTACTTCTCTTACCTCTCGTCCAGAATTCTCACTCATCAAGATATATTATTTTCCATGTATACCTGGTGGAATTAAAGCCTTGGCCTCTGACCCTTTCTGGAGTTTGAGTGGTGGGCCTTCATGTAATTAAAACATCATTATAAGGGCACCTGGGTGGTTCAGTCTTGATTTGGGCTCAGGTCATGATCCCAGGGTCTTTGGATCAAGCTCCAAGTCGGGCTCTGTACTGACAGTGCAGAACCTGCTTGGGATTCTCTCTCTCTGCTCCTCGCCCCAGCTCGTGCTCGTGTGCTCTCTCACTGTCTCTCTAAACTTAAAAAAAAAATCATTACAAAGACCCCATAGGGACAAAGCCATAGAAGTTGCTCTGTATGAATGAGCCTAGCAGAGGGAGGCTAGCCTGGGGAAGAAAGCCCACCATTGCTTACAGGAAGGCCATCTGTTTCCCATGGGCCCAGAGCGGGACTGGAACACAGCAGGTGCTGGGCACACGTGGTTGAAGAGGTGCTGGAACAAAGTAGTGTGGACTTTAAAAAAATTTTTTTTTCAACGTTTATTTATTTTTTTGGGGGACAGAGAGAGACAGAGCATGAACGGGGGAGGGGCACAGAGAGAGGGAGACACAGAATCGGAAACAGGCTCCAGGCTCTGAGCCATCAGCCCAGAGCCTGACGTGGGGCTCGAACTCACAGACCGCGAGATCGTGACCTGGCTGAAGTCGGACGCTTAACCAACTGCGCCACCCAGGCGCCCCAGTAGTGTGGACTTTAGATCCCCAGCTCTACAGCTAAAACATTGCTCTGTCACATGCCATCACCCAACCATTACTGGAAATATGCATACAACCTTCTCTGTGTATTTTAAAGAATGTTTTCTTGAGGTGTCCTTTACATACCACATGTTTAGTTTGCAAACTCATACACTCAGGAAACCCACATGTGATGACAGACTTGCCCATCTCCCCAGAAACTGGCCTGTGATGCTGTCCAGACTGGCCCCTACCACTATCTGATCTTTACTGCTGTAGGGTTCAGTTGTTCCAGAACATCCTATAACCTGAGTCAGAGACTGTGCATTGTATTCTATGTGGCTTCCTTTACTCTGCATCACTGCTTGAGACCCATCCTGCCCCTGCATTTATCAGAAGTCTGCTGCGTGCATGTACCAGTCTGTCCGCTCCCATGATGGGGGGCTTTGGGCTAGTTTGGGTCTGAGCACCAAGAATAAAGCCTCTGTGAACATTCTAACACATTCTCACACAACTCCACCTCCATCTTGGAGTGGAATTTGAGACCCAGGGTCGATGTATGTATATACAGCTTTTTGAGAAACTGCCAAACATGTTTCCAAACTGAACCATCTGGTGTTCCATTGGCAGAACCTGCACACTCCAGGGGAATAGAGCCCCTGCCAACACCCAGTCAGTCCCTTCAAGTTTCTGGCAGTCTCGTCAGTGTGCAGAAGGGCCCCACTGTTAGTCTACTTTGAGCCTCCCCAGGGATGAATGCTGTTGAGCGAGTTTCCTTTCAAATTGCCATCATGCATCTTCTTTCACAAAGTGCCTGTTCATGAGTCTTGCCCATTTTTGGTTGTTTGTCTTTTTATTAGCAACTATAGTGGTTCTGGTGTTATGTAGACACAAGCCTCTGCCTGACATAGTGAACAGGTTGTATTATCAGTGTTCCTACTGTCCTGGGGCTTGCTAACTTTCCTAATGCTGTCTCTGGGTGACGCAGTCATTTGGGCATCTGACTTTGGCTCAGGTCATGATCTCACAGTTTGTGGGTTCAAGCCCTGTGTTGGGCTCTGTGCTGACAGCTCGGAGTCTGAAGCCTGCTTTAGATTCCGTGTCTCCCTCCCTCCCTCCCTTCCTCTCTCTCTCTCTCTCTCTCTCTCTCTCTCTCTGTCTCTCTCATGCTCATGCTCGTGTGTGTCTCTCTCTCAAAAATAAACATTTAAAAAATTAAAAAAAAAACAACCACAGCAAACAGCATGGATTCATTCCATATCTATGAAAGAAAAACATTATTTTATTTATTTCACAGTGGAAGAAAAACCAGTATGGTTTCACTTAGGAAGCCTTTTGTTTTCATATTTTCTCATCTACTTGTAATGCATCTGAGCCACCCCGGGCTGATCCGCTACCACTGGAATGTGACTCAGCGTGCCAGGGCACTTCCGGCGCAGGTCTGAAAGCAAAGTTTCAGGGTTTTGGAGGAAAGTTTACTGTTTTCTCGATGCCTGGTAAATACTTGAGCCATGGACACACGGTGCTTTCTGGGGGACAGGCGGCTGCTGGGCATTCTGTGAAGAGGGTCACATATGGAAAGGCTGCTGTGGGGGACGGGAACAGGATGCAGGACCAGAAGGTGCCTTGAGGTCTGGGTCAAAGGAGGCGTTTTCAGGAGGGCACCGAGAGGCCCACTCGAGAACACATGGCAACAAGGGCTGAACAGCAGAGGCCACGGACAAGCACGGTGTCAGATAAGGGCGGCATTACTGCCCAGGAGAGCCGAGGCTTAAACGTGGAGACTGTCTTGGCGGAATCTTGCATTGCAGAAGGAAAAGACAATTTGCATCCTCCCCTCCTCATCCAGCCGCGTCACTGTAATCTTCATACCCACGATTCAACTCGGAGCTTCTGCCTGTAAGCAGGTGCCACTGCTATTCAAATGACAGGTGACAACGGCCCTTAACGTCTGCAGGTAGAGAGCCGCGTGTTGACATCAAGGGTGTCAGCGGCGGACGTGCCAGAGCCACGAAACCGGCAGGCTCCCGGATTCCACGTGGGTCAGCATGGACTCCACCCACCACACCCGACCAGAAAGTGAACAGAAGAGCTGTTTCCTCCTGTGACGATGTCAACGTCAGTGCCAACAGTGGAATGAAATGTCTTCCTGCAGAACCCCATAGCCTGCACTGATGCTGATCTGGACAGAAGGGTCCCGCATGCTGTGCACCTCGGTCCATGGGCACCGGGCTCCCTGCCCTGACTCCCGGGCACATGCCCTGTGGAGGGCCCACCCTCACGTCCGCCCATGCCAGGGCACGCCGCCATCCCACCACCCTGCCCTGCCTGTGAGGGCCACCTTCCCTCTGTGGCCTCGATTTTCTCACCGTCAACCTCACAGTTGCACAGCCACCTTGGTTCCTACTCAAACTCATTACTTCTCTCTAGTGTTGCTTGCTTTACTTCCATTCCATTCTTGTTCCTCTGGGACCTTGGTCCTCCTATCCTATGCCTAAGCTCCATCAATTAATCCTCTGTTGAAACCCTCAGCTGAAGTGTGCATGTGACGCCAACAGGCTCCCAGCGAGCAGGAGAGGTTCTCCTGGCCCGAGGGCCACACCCAGGGCCCAGTGGCAGAGCAGTCAGTCACTCACCCAGGGAGTGTGAGTTTCACTCACCCAACAAACCCGGACCCCAGACGCCCTGGGTCAGCGGCCCCAGGTGCTCAGAAGTCCCCGTGAAGCTACTAACAGCAGCCAAAATTACGCTGGGCTGGGAACATAGGGAAGAAACAAGTTGACAGGTCATTTTGAATTAGGGCCTGAAACAAAGTCAGCACTAACCAAACTGTTGTCAGAAAGAAGACAGGAAGAAGGCAGGGAGGAAGGGGGCGGGAGGTAGGGTTGGCGTGTGTGTTCAATCCTTCCTTTGAAACACATATTTGGCTGGATCATATGAAGTTGCCCTTCTCACAGATCAAAACCAGCTGCGTGCTGGTAATTTTACACAGCTTAACCTAATAAGGTCAACACCAGGGAGCTGCTAGGTACCTGGAAAAGACATCCTTCCAAACGCTGAGTCGTCCATTCCCCGCTTGGAGCCCTTCTTCCAGGCTGATGGGTCTCCAGGTCCAATCCCAGATTTTGCAAATGATTGGCTATCAGATGGAGAAGCTGATAAAACACAAGTAACAGCACCTTTACTGCAAAGCACCCGGCGCCTTCCCCCAAGGTCTGAAACACGAAGTCAGTGCTGCTTCAGCTAATGAAAAGCAAAGTCCCCATCTGAAAAGAACACCTCAGAGAATGTCAAAAATGAGCAGAATCTGTTTATTCCAGAATTTGTTTAGACCACCCCTCCGCACCCAGCTTGGGCAGCCCGCGATCACATTCCTGCTTTCTTGTCTACAAAAACATGGGTGTGCCAAGAGCGTGTAAACCCCATGACACACACCACATAATAGGAATCACTGTGTCATCCAAATCCCACAAGGGAATCTTCACAGCGGCCTACTTACTGAAACCAGAGCAGGCGGGACGCTTTCCCATTGGAGGTCAGGACGCCGCCCCCCCTCCAGAGGCCAGCGCCCCTCCCCTGCCCCCCGAGCTGGCCCACCAGCTCCCGCCCACCGCCACTCTGCCTCCGCTCACTCCTGCACCCCCCACAGACGGCACACCCAACGGGCCACCCCAGCAGCCGTGCTGAGGGTCTCAGTCCTTCCTTCCTGTAAAATGGTGGGTGCCACCTCGAACAGCCCGGCGGCATCGGGGGAGATGGACAGGTTAAGCTACCTTCACAAACTATAAAATGCTTCCGGACCCCACCTCCGCCTCCGCCCTGGCCCTTTCTCCCAGCCAGGTGTCCTCAGAAGCATCATGGGGCCCCCTTTCTCCGGGCAAGGACGCCCTCCATCACCTGCGTCCACCTGTGGGCTCAGGTGTAAAACCGTCAGAACCTCTGTCCTGGCGACACCTCAGAGAGTCGGCGACACTGTTCTCCCACACGCCCTGGGGTTGGCCAGTTCCCGTTGGCCTAATTCAGTCTATGAACTTCGTGTGTGAACAGAATGCCTTCAAATGGGTTTTCCAAGATGAAATTCCATGACTACCTCCTTCTGATGTAGCTTTTGTCCAATGTTAAGAAAACGAATCTAGTGACAATTCCTACCAAACTCAGCGTTCTCGTAAAAATTGGGTAATGAAGTGAAATCAAGTTAAAAGTGAGTTATTTTATTTATTTTTAAAATTTTTTTAATGTTTATTTTTGAAGGCGAGAGACAGAGCGCGAGTGGGGGAGGGGTAGAGAGAGAGGGAGACTCAGAATCCGAAGCGGGCTCCAGGCTCCAAACTATCAGCACAGAGCCCAACGTGGGGCTTGAATCCACGAACGTGAGGTCACGACCTGAGCCGAAGTGGGACGCTCACCTGACTGAGCCCCCCAGGCGCCCCTCAGTGAGAAGCTCTACATACTATGTTATTTTAGCAGTGCTCTCCGATGGAGGAGGAAGGACCAAACAATCTCACGTTAGTGCACCTGCTTGCTGCTTGAGAAGACACAACTGCTGTTAATGCCGATAAAGAACACAACACAACACATCCCTTCAGCAAGTCAGCTCCCATGGCACCAACACCCGCCGCCCATCGCGGGCCGGGCCGGGGCGGAGGCGGCCCCAGGTCTCTGTTGTCCACTCTCCCTCTCGTCCCTGCCTCTGGCGGCCACCGGGCCAGCCACTCGGGACGGCTCTCACCTCAGCAATGGCTTTTACAAGCTGATTCTGTCCTGCATTTTCCCTAGTAAAGCTTGGTAATGTTTGGGTTTTTTTTAACATATTAGTTTTTCTCTAAAATATTGTTTGGCTCTTATTACCGACATCCAATAATTTTAAGTTTCTTTTTCTCCAAGTCATAGAAAACTGGAATCAGGACTTAATTTGGAGAAAATTCATATAAAAATGCAAACAATATGTAAGACAAATAATGGTTGCTACGAAAGTTATACAAAGCAGTGGGGTGTTAACGACAAGCAGACGCTCCTGTGCCCGCTGGAGGGACGGTGCTGTGGTTTCCTCAGTGTGGAGCTTCCTCAAACATCGACAACAGCACTGCCGTGTTACCCAGCAAGCGCACCTCTGGGAATTCATCCGACGGAACTGAAGGCAAGGTCTTGAGCAGGTCCTCGTATGCCAACGGGGCCCTGGCTCAACTGGGAGGAAGGGCCAAGAAGCCAGGCTGTGTGCAGAGGCCCCGTTCCCCAGGCAGCAGCAGGGCAGGCCGTCAGGAGGCCGTGAGCCCACCGTGCCAGCGTGGACCCCCCGCCCCCACCCCACAAAGTCCGGGAGGACACAAACACTGGGTTACTTTTTATCGAAGGACGTTCTGTTGTAACTTCACCACGTTCTGCGCACGAGTGCTGGAGGCCAACTCCGTCTCCGGGAAGGGGGACCGTCCCGCGGGGCAGGAGACCTTGCCAGCATGAGGGACGCGGGGCGGCAGCGGCTCGGGATCCAGCAGCCTTGGCCACGTCCCCCTCGCGCCCGCGGCGCACCGGCCCACGGTGAGTTATTCAGCCACAAACAGCTGCAGTTTGCCGTCCAGGGTGGTGGTGGCAAGCTGCAATTGAAGACGAAATGTGGTTCAGTCACTTTCATTAGCTGAGGGTCCTGTAAGGTAGGAAGCAAGGGCACTTTCTGCAGGCGTTTGCCTCATTTTCCATTTTCTAGACCACAGAACCGAGTGCGTCAAAAACAGTAAAATCTCCACGTGCAGCTGGTGCTGTATTCTACTCGACGGGTGCGAACCGCACGTCACTGCTGCTCTGATGCTCGAGAGGAGCGTCAGGAGAGGACAGGGCGGCCTCCAGACGTGCCCGCCAGCTCTTGGCCACTCCTGCGGGCCGGGCGGCGAGCCACAGCCCAGGGCGGGGGCGGAGGGCGGCTGGCTCGGTGGCGGGGGGGAGGGGCAGATGCCCTCCTTCTGCCCCGTTAATGCAGTGAGGTGGGGTCCGCGTCCTGGGGAGCAAATCCAGGCGGTGCCCTCCCGCCAGGTCTCCAGCTGTTGGGACACGGCTCCGCAGACGCCTGTTGGCTCACAACCCCGGAGGCCGGAAGGCGTGCGACCCGGTGTGAGCGGGAGCCCCTCGGCCGGCTGTGGGCGGCCACCCTCCCCCGTCCTCACGCGGCCTTTCCTCCTTGCAGGTGCTGGTTCCTCTCCCTCTGTGTCAGGCCGCCGGTCCTATCGGACGAGGAACCCGCCCCTAGGCCGCCCCCAGCTTTGCCTCCTGAGAGCCCTCCCTGCAACTGGAGCCACACTGGGGGTCAGGGCCCGACCGTGTGCCCGGGCGAGGGGGGCGGCCCTGCCGTCCACGGCACAGACACAAGCCGCGCCTTCCCACTCTGCTCTCAGCGATACAGACGCTCCGCCCCCCGTGGCCACTCTCCGTCCACCTCCGCCTGCCTCTGGGCTCGAGTGGGGAAATGGGTGCCGGGCACCGACCCCGCGAGTGGCCTGAGACCAGGTGGTGAGCACACGGCAGCTCCCACGTGGGGCTCGGGCCCCCCCGGCCACGGACCTCATCTTCCCTGGGGTTCTGGCGAAGTCTGAACTTGGCTCACTACAGAGTCTGGTCTAAGGCACGGAGCTGGGTCTGTTGCCCCAAGTCCCGCTCTTCATTCTGGGCCGTGAGGGGCTACGTGGGGTGCACGTGGCTGTCCACAGCCAACGGTCACCCCTGCAAGCTCCCGGTGGCTCTTAGCGTCCTGGGTCCACCAGCACTGGCTCGGCTTACCTCACAGACCCCCAGTGGTCTCTTTCCCGCCAAACGGCAGTGGATTTTATCATTAGAGATACACAACGGGGTGGGGGCTGATTAACAAACAAATAAAAACAGAGACTTTCATTCTAAGGCCAAGGAAGTGGTTACAAACCCACGGTTTGAAGACTGTCCTTAGAACCGGGCTCCAGAGGCAGGACCGAGAGCAGCCGACACATAGGCTTCTTGGCTCGTGAACGGCTCCACGCAGGGTCATTTAAACAGCAGGACCCGGCCAGGTGCACCACGACCTCACCTGTCATTTCCACATGGACCCAACGCAGGTGTGCCGTGTGATATTTGTAAGCGGCCACGCGGAAATTCTGCATTTCGACGCATTGCACAAATCGCCGAGTGGCCATCCGGTGGGACTTCAACTCCAATCAACTCACGCTCTTGCCCAGAGAAGGCACGCAACCCCCACCTACGAATCTTCTCTTCCTTCAAACGACACAATCGGCACCAGAGCCCTCGCCCCGTGGTACCTCAGCGCCACCTTCCCGCTGCGTCCCGCCGGCCACCACACTAGCTGAGGTCCTGGGCTCCTCCCGGAGCCGCGTGGACTCGGCCCCGAGCCCACCTTGCAAACATCTGCCAATTCAGCCCCACCAAGTCGCTGCGCGACCCCTTCGGTGTTACGGTCCAGAATCTAAACCACATCCGCGGGGTCGGGCGCTTCGGTCTCGGGTGCGGATCTGTGCCTCTCTGGGGGCGTGGAAACATCCTCGAGCCTGTCTCTCTCCTTCCCCGTCTCTCGGGCGTGCTCCCAGAGCCTTCCACAACTGATCTTTCCTACCTTCCCACGCTGGGTTGTTTCTGCTGTTACGGTACGGGAATTCGACACAACTTGGATACTTGAACCACTGTACTTTCGGTATCTTTGCCGATATTTTGGGACAGCGCCCTCGGTCGGGCCACAGCCGGGCTGAGCCCACCGGCCGCGCCAAGAACAAGATGATGTGCAGGGGAGCAGCGTGTACTTTTGTGACCTTTGGTTTTTAAAAGCCTCTGCCTCAGAATAGGTAAAACATCCATTAATAGAGTCAAGAGGAGACTTTGCTGCTTCTGTCCCCGCAGATCTAGAAACTCCCGGGCTGGGAGGAAGAGAGGGGAACAGGTGCAAGCCCTCCAACTCCATGGGTCCTCACAGAGGTCCAGGAACCCACCTTCGCCCAGAATCCTTCCCTGCAGAAGCAGGTGCCAGGCACCCAGACGGCCACGGGGGCCCCGCCCGGAGCACAAGCCACGAGGCAGCAGACCCCGTGCGGCGCAGGGGGCAGATGGGCCGTGGAGCTCCCGCCGCCCCGGGCCCTGGCCCTGGGCCCGAGACACTGCACAGCAGGCCCAGCCCACCGAGGTCTGCGCAGACACGGCCCGGGGGGGCCACCGACGAGGGCCTGTCTTCTGGCTCATCGGGTGTGCTCCAGAAACGCCCCAACACCCGGGAGCCTGTCTTAGCTCAGGCCAGGGGACAAACGACCACGGTCAGGAGCCCAGGAGACCCAGGTCAGCAGGCACGGCGGGTCCTAGGGGCTCCAGGTTGCAGACTTCCGGTGTGGCCCCCACCTGGGGGAAGGGGCCACGGCCCACTCTGGGGCTGTTGGGGGGGCACTGAGCCGGTTCCTGAGGGCTCCACCTCACGACAGTCTCCCCCCCAAACACGACGCACCTCAGGACAGTCCCCCCCCCAACACGACGCACCTCAGGACAGTCCCCCTTCCTAACATGACGCACCTCACGACAGTCTCCCCCTCTTAACACGACACACCTCACGACAGTCCCACCCTCCTAACATGACGCACCTCACGACAGTCCCCCCTCCTAACATGACGCACCTCACGACAGTCTCCCCCTCCAACACGACGCACCTCACGACAGTCTCCCCCCCACAACATGACGCACCTCACGACAGTCCCCCCCAAAAAAATGCACCTCACGACAGTCCCCCCTGATAACACGACACACCTCACGACAGTCTCCCCCCGACACAACGCACCTCACAACAGTCTCCCTTTCTTAACACGACACACCTCACGATAGTCTCCCCCCACAACACGACGCACCTCACGACAGTCCCCCCTCCTAACACGACGCACCTCACAACAGTCCCCCCCCCCCAACAAGACGCACTGGGGCTTGGCCTTCTACCTCTGGGGAGTGGAGGGGGACAAGAACCCCGGTGAGGGTTTGGGATAGTGGGGAGTCACACTTGCTCCGTCCACAAGCAGGGGCGCAGGGCACAGACACACATCTGAGTGCGTCTGCCGAGACTGACGCCCGTCACAGACACCATGTCTGCTCGGTGGTCTCCGTGACCCACTCTGGCTCCGGTCCTGTGTCTCCTCCACCCCCTTCACGACCCGAGGGCTTGGCTCGCACACACTGTGATGCGCCTGCAGGCGCCCCGAAGGTCGGCACCTCATCCCCCTCAGGAAACGCATCCCCAGATCACCTCAGCTTCACTAAAACCATCAGTTTTCTTCTTGGAATTGTTGGGTTCAAGACGTCCCGGTAATCTCCTAGGCGATGAGCCATCAGCCTGGCAACAGCTCCCTGGGAGGACGTTTTCTCTTCGTTGACACTGACCGACGTTCGCTTCCATGAATGATTAAGTGAATCAAACGTCAGAAACGCAGAAATAACAATAAGCACGATTTCTGGGCGCTCGCAGCCCACAGGCAGTGCCCCGTGTGGTGCAGGTCTCCACTGACACCGATTAGAAGACTGGAATCAGTCGAGATATCCTGCCCGATAGGACACTGGTGGGGCCATCGGAGGTAGTGCGGAGGCATCCAGACTTTCATTACTTGGTTAAAACGTTAAATCCTCTCCGGAGTTTCCGTGTGCTATGAACCCGGACATATGTGTGCTATGAAGTCAGACCTTGGTCCTGCCATACATCTGTCATCCAGTATGGGGCAAGTGCCCTCTCTCGACCTCTGTTTGGGATGAACGCCAGGTGAC
The DNA here is from genome assembly GCF_028749965.1 of Puma concolor. Taxonomy (NCBI): domain Eukaryota; kingdom Metazoa; phylum Chordata; class Mammalia; order Carnivora; family Felidae; genus Puma; species Puma concolor. Next base: position 153,458,837 of record NC_141671.1, read on the forward strand.
ACGACAGACCCAGGCGTCAGAAGGGCCGTATCGGTTCTTGCATGTAGAGCACCTGCCAGAACCAGGCGCCTGGGCGCACTCAGAGGTCACCACGTTGGCGTCGGTGTGGGACCAAACAGAGAAAGGACAGATACAAAACTCTGCAGTTTTCAGACCGAGTATACAACTTACATAACCCAAGAGAAACAGACTGATGCTTACAGTTCAGACTGTGGCCTGAGAATGTTTATTGTTTTGGAAGGAGAACTTAGTTCTTATTTCAAAGAAATGGTTAAAAGAAAGTCAGATTTCACACTGGAGCAAAACTTCACTTACTCACAAGTCCCCAAATAATCTTACACTCACGGACATGTGTTAAATTTATTTTAAAATTTCTCTTTCCTTGAACTGTATCAGAGATGATGATGAACCACACACATCTGGGACCAAAAACAAAAAAATGAGGTTTATCTGTTCTAAATACCTCAGCCTGCAAAACACTGCTACAAATCTCATACTAATGACATCTTACAACATTAATAACCCTTTCTTAGAACAGATCTTCAAACAACAGAAAAATAACTTTCAGATGGCCGAGTCACTTCTATATCCAAACTTTTGAACCATTACGAAAAGCAACAGTGTCCGGGGGATAAACACAGTAGCTCTGAGTCCTGTGAGTTTCGTTTGAATTTGGCGAGGAATTCCACCTCTGAAGGTCAGGCCTTCGTCCGTGTAAACAGAACACAAGCAGTGTGTCCCCGGCTGTCTCCATCAGTGGGTCCCTGTGGTCTGGGTGCCCTGTGGGGCTGGGGCTGCACGGAAAGCACTACGGCAGGAAGATGGCACGCGAGTGAGAGAGGTTTGTCTAAACACACGGGATGCGAGACGAGTCCCTCTGGAGCCACGTGGCCATGCTGAACCGAGAAGGGGGACAGGGAGATTCTCCCCACTGCTCTGCCTGGAGAGCCGTGTGACTCACTTTCTTGGTGGTGAGGGACAGAAAGCCAGCTTGGACGAGTTGAGTAGAAAGGCATTTTATTATATGGTTATTGGAATGTCTAAAGGTGCTTAACAACAAAAATGGATTTTGGAGTCAGGAAAAGCCACAGCTGTGGACAGATGGCAACAGAAGTCTTATCTCACTTATGCTACTGGCCTTCAGCTTCGGCCACTTCTTTCTCTGAGTTCCAGCTTCAAAATGTGGCCTACGCAGGGGCAGGTGTTGAGTCTTTGCTGCTCCCGTGACAACCACGTGGGTGGAAAGTCTGAGAAAGGCAGTGAGACAGAAAGATAAACTATGAGGGACAGGGACGAGTCCTTTCCTTCAATAAAATCGGGACGTCCCATGAGAGTGAATGCATGCATCCCACTGCTGCAGGGGCACTGACCTCACCATAGCTCTTGCAAAGTCGAGGGTGGTGACTACTGAAGGGACCAGCATTCTGAGGCTTGGAGAGCCTGAGAATTGGCTCTTGGCTGAGCTGCAGGAAAATAGCGACAAGCCTGGAAAAGGAAATGACAGCCAGAGGGACAAGTTTATGACATCACTTTCTGCCCAAGGAAATCAGTCTCTGTTACAGCAAAGTGTGTGTGTGCTGGAGGGGGATCTCAGGCTTTAATCACCATATGGACACAGAAGGGGAGGACTCGGGGTCTCACGATAAAGGGAGTTGGGCCAAAAACCCCGCACGAAGCCAGAAGATTCACGTGTTTAGACCTGAGTGAAGCATGGACAAGAAAGGGCATCCAGACAGCAGGGAGATGAGATGTCTCAGCCTGAGGTGAGGAAATCACCTCCAAAATCCATGACAGAGGGCTGCCTAACAGGGAGTTTGCAGTTTTAGCTTGTGCCACGTGATAAAAGGAAATCCATATCAAGAAACTAACCAAAAAAAAAAGTGGTCTCAGCTACTAATATTCCTGGAGCACCCAGCAGAGCAAACCTCAGAACCCCCAGGCCACTCCTCCACTAAAGCCTTGCAGGACCCTCAAGGTAAGCTCTGCTAAAGGGTCTCTGGAGGTTTTCCCATGAATGAGAGTTAGTGGACACAATGCCAGCAGGAAGGGGTACTCAACACTGCAGACGACAGAGCCATCACATGTGTCTTCAAATCAGTGTGTTTAAAATGGCTAGGAACACAATCGAAGAATAAGCTGTTATAAGAAAGAACCGGAAGACTGAAGACAACCAAAGTGAAGCTGGAAATAAGAGCAGGGCAACAGAACATAAACTTCCGGTTGGTGGGTTAAGACCTGATTAGAGACAGCCGAACAGTGGGCTTGTGAACTGGAAGACAGGTGTGAAGAAACCACACAGAATGCGGCTCATAGAGTTGAGAGGATGGGAAACATGAAGGAGACTTCAGATGGCAGACTAAGTCCAAATATTCACTTAAAAGAAGTTCCAAGGACGCCCGGGTGGCTTATCGACTCTTGATTTTGGCTCAGGTCATGATCTCAGGGTCATGGAACGGAGCCCTGCATCAGGCTCCACGCTGGGTATGGAGCCTGCTTAAGGTTCTCTCTCCCCCCGCCCCACCTCTCTCTCAAAAAATAAGAATAAGAGTAAGAAAATAAGAATAAAAATAAAATAAAATGAGTTCTGAAAGGCAAGAACAATGAGACTGGACAAGAGAAAATATTTGAAGGGATAACGGCCAGAATTATCCAGAATTAAGGAAAAGTCAAATAGTCACTGAGGGAACAAAATGAGGTCTAGGAAAGATAAAAAATAATAAACCCACAACTACGTTTACATTAAGTCTCCAGGACAGTACCCACAACAATCTTTCTCAACTGGTGGCCTCATCCCGAATCTCTATCACATGGAGTGGGCTTACATAAATACGGGCAGCCATCCCCACTCACAGAGAAGGCAGGTGAGGCACAAAGGTGACACCAAAACACAGGCTCCCAGTGACTCTGAGGCGTGTCAGGAATTAAGATCCGTTTTATACGTATTACTCATTTTTCAATTTTAAATATTACTGCCAGTTATTGGCCATTAACTTTCTCAGGTGTCCTTCATTAAAAACAAATTTTTAAGTTTCAGGAAAACAGAAGTCATCAAATTTTTTGTCTCATGTTTTATACTTCCAAGTTTTTTAAGTTTTGTGAAATCTTTCCCAAGCATACATCACAAAGCTATTCTACAGTTTCCTCTATTTAGTTATAGTTTTACTTTTCACATCTGGATATTGAAATCATTAGGTGTATGCACGTTTAAATAAAAATAGGTTTTTTTTCACTATAAAGACCTATTTTCCCTAAACACTGTACCAAATAATCCATCTTCTCTCCATTGTTTCATGGTGCCATATTACTATGTATTAAGTCCTCAAATATACATGGGTCTATCTCTGAATTCTCTATTATGTTCTTTTGGCTTTATTTCAGCTCTTGAATCAATGATACATTATTTCTATGGTCTCATATTGCTTATTATCTGATAAAGAAAATATAAAGTTGACTTAGCCTTTTATGGATCTTTTTTCTCCAATAAATGTTTTTTGGGATAAGTTTATTGAATCCTGCTGGAATTTCGATTAAGACTTGCAATAAAGGGGCACCTAGGTGGCTTAGTCGGTTGGGCGTCCGGCTTCGGCTCAGGTCATGATCTCACGGTCTGTGGGTTCGAGCCCCGCATCGGGCTCTGTGCTGACAGCTTGGAGCCTGGAGCCTGCTTCGGATTCTGCGTCTCCCTCTCTCTCTCTGCCCCTCCCCCACTTGTGCTCTGTCTCTCTCTGTCAAAAATAAATAAATGTAAAAATTGCGGAAGGGGGGCCGCCGGGGTGGCTCGGTCAGGTGAGAGTCCAACTTCGGCTCAGGGCGTGATCTCACGGTTCGTGAGTTCGAGCCCCACGTCAGGCTCTGTGCTGACAGCTCGGAGCCTGGAGCCTGCTTCAGATTCTGTGTCTCCCTCTCTCTCTGCCTCACCCCCACTCATGCTCTCTCTCTGTCTCAAAAATAAAAATAAACATTAAAATTTTTTTTAAAAAAGATTTGTAATAAATTTATAAATTAGTAAAGAACTGGCATTCTTATATTAAGTTATAACTTAAACTATGAAAGGATATGGAATATTATTCAGAACTTCTACACAGTTTATTAGCATTTTAAAGTTTTCTCCATTGTTTTTCTCAGTTAAGCTCCTAAAGTGTTATTTGTTGTTATTATAAAGGAAATCTTATTTTTATTTTAATTTCAGTTAGTTATTACTGATAATTTGATTGTTGTAACTAGATATTACATGTGGCAACCTTGGTGAATGACACCAGTTCTAAGAGTTTAATGATTCTATTAGATTTTCCAGTTAAATGAATCAAATCATCTGCAAACAATGAGAGTTTTGTCTCTCCTCCTCCAAGGCTTTTTACTCTCATTTGTTTCTCTTTCTTTATCATTCAGAATATCCAATATTATGTTAACAGAGTTGTGAAAGTAGTTCTCCTTGTCATATGCCTGGTTTTAAAGAGAATGAATGTAAAATCTCTAGGTATAAGATTTTCTATAAATATTAGCATATAACCTTTACCAGATTAAGAATCTCCTTTCTATTCCTACTTTGGCAGACTTTCTTTTAATCCTAAACAGTAACGAATTTAAATGCTTTTTCGGCATCTACTGAGAGACTACAAAATATTTCCTCTGTATCAAAGTGGTGATTAAGTCACTAGATTTTCCAATGTCGAACCAATCTTGTATTTGGAGATAAATCCTACTTAATCAAGATGCATTTTTAAGTGCACAGTTAAATCCAGTTGGCCAGGTTCTATTTTGGATCCACACAGATTTGTCTATAACCGAATCTGGCATATAATCACATTGCATTGTGTTTAGCGGGTGTTAGAACAAAAAAATACCCTACTCTCACTGCGAAACCAGGGGGATTCTTACACATTCAGTGCTGATGGAAGGCAAAATTAGACGGCCACGTGGAAAACATCTTGGCAGTTTCTTATAAAATAGAGCATACACTTCACATACAACCCAGAAAGTCCATATGTAAGTTATTTATCCAGAAAACTAAAAACATACGTTGGCACAAAGAACTGTTCACGAACGTTTCTGTAGCTTTACTCATAATCCACACAAAAGCTGGAAAACCCAAACCTTCCAAACTGGTATAAACCAGTGTGAAATGTACGATGGGACACACCAGTCAGACATGCAGCCGTATAAAAAGGCTCGCGACCACCACCCTGCATGAAAGGATAAACATGCAAACACGTGGTGTATTTATTATTCAAAGTACTGTGTGTGACTTCCTGAAAAGACATAAGGAACAGAAATCAAATCAGCGGCTGGGGTCGGAAGAAAAAGTTGAGTACGAAGGGACTCACAGTACCTGGGTGGGGGGGAGGGTCTCCGTCCTGACCCTGGAGGGACCCTGGAGGGACCTGGAGGGACCTGGAGGGACACCTCCAGCTTGACTGTGGTGCAGGTCGTATGGCCGTATATCCATCTGTCACCTCTTATTTAATTTCAAACCCCATCAGATGAACTCTACTCTGTATAAACGACTTATCATCAAACCTTAATGTAAAAATATAATAAATGCCACCATATAGGACTAAGTGAAGTAGATAACAGGAGCTGCCGAAGATTGTTGAAAATAAATGACATCCAAATACCTATGGGTATAAAACAATAAGCCTTTGTGTCGTCAGCCATGTGAAAGCTAGAAGTAACCATGTTCGTATCTCAGGCGAGATTCGCCTCTGCAGAAATACTTCACCTGAAGAACTAAGAGTGCTACGTCATCAGCTAGATTTTATAAAGCTCTGGGTGTTTGCACGCAACACATAAAAGACTACTTTTTAACATCACACATCTTATGTTCATACAATAGAGAAATCCTGACAAATGATTAATGGCCAGAGGTGAGAAAAATTTGGTTTCCGTAACTGAATAATGCAGGAGGAAGCAGACAAGATTCTGGGTTGTAACTCCAGTCTCCCGCTCGTGCTCGGTGCACACCTGGGCGCTCGTGCTCGGTGCACACCTGCGTGCTCATGCTCGGTGCACACCTGGGTGCTCGTGCTCGGTGCACACCTGGGCGCTCGTGCTCGGTGCACACCTGGGTGCTCGTGCTTGGTGCACAACTTGGGCGCTCGTGCTCGGTGCACACCTGGGCGCTTGTGCTCGGTGCACACCTGCGTGCTCGTGCTCGGTGCACACCTTGGGTGCTCGTGCTCGGTGCACACCTGGGCGCTCGTGCTTGGTGCACACCTAAGTGAAATCCAGCTCTAACAACACATGTTGCTAAATCGCTTCATGTTTGCTCGTCATCCTCAAACCTCACGCAGGCTCCACGTGTCCTGACTTCCTCCACTCGGAGGCATGTTTCCAAATGTCTAGACTCCTTTTTCTCCACGTTTCCCCAAGCACTGGGACCTTTTCTTGCTCACCGAGGACCACCTCCCAAGCGTGCAGCAGGCGGGGCAGATCACACAGCTCTGCCTACAAGATTTTGTTGTCTAAACAACAGGTTTGAAAGTAGCCACTTTTCCCCAAACTCAAGCCTCTCTGGAACCTTCCTACTTTCCCCATCAGTAATAGAAGACAGAGAGCTCAGAACGGCTTGGCCAGGCTGCACTCACACCACCTCGTGCAACCTCAGGTGCCTTGGTGTCTTCATCCTAAGATGGGGATAATCACAGCGTCCACTTCAAGGGCCCGAGAACGAGTCTAGAACTCTGCCGGCACATGGGAAGCGCTATCATTTCTATAGTGTAAATACCACCCTCCTCTAGGACAAGCCGGCATACGTCCCCTCCACGGTGGGGAGAACATGGGAAGAGCCACGTATAACTCCAGATTCTGCATGTGAGCTCCACGTAGAGCTGAAGGAGAGGAGAAAGAAGCACTTCTTAGAGAGGAGGAGCTCCAGGTTGAAATGCAAGGTGAGGCCACCAAACGTGGCTGTGCTGGACATCAGCCCTGAAGCCCGCCTGTGGTCTGACCCATTCCTCCGGGCTTCCCGGTGGGAGGCTGGCCGGCCCCCGGGGAGCAGAGGGAGGCGCACCCATGAGAGGGGCCCAGTCTCCGTCCCTGCCGCTGGAGGCAACGAGGACACCACAGGAACGCCAAGAGAGGAACCACGGACTATGGGGAATCCACTTTCGTAACTCCTGGAGACGGCCGTCCGTCTTCACGGACACTTCACCTAACAGAACAGTCGTGAAGGGAGACAAAACCCAGACGTGCCACTGGAATGAAGAGAGGAATTCATCATTTACTCGTGACAGACTTGGATTCCTGCCCCTGAGAACACGTGCTTGTGCGTGGAAAAGCCACGCCAGACTCTGGCACAGCCACTGTTTGTCTCTATGCGTGAAAGGTGCCAGGATTTACCTTTTTGTGTGCTTGGGGAGATCTCTGTGGTGGGGGGAAAGGTCTGAAATTCCTTCACAAAGAAACTACTGTTCAGCGTCCTCCAGCAGACGAAGGAATGTAGAAATGAGACTCTCCAGTGTCTCCTGAAGCAAGATTTGAAGATGATAACCCACACTGCCATTCTTCCCCAACTTCCTCGAATGCGACCAGGCAGCAAAGTCAGCCCACGGCAACGTGGGAACCACTGGTGCGCGGCCGGCTCAAACTGCCTTTCTTGACGTGCGCGGCACAGTGTGCTGGTGTAGATCTCGCTCAACCCAGGACTAACCCCCTCGTCCTGTGACATTTCCGAATTTCGTCTGTTTGGTGGCCGGCAAATAATGGAAAGGCGAGCTCTCCAGCCCCCTCTTCCCCTTAGCTTCGTAAACGAGACTCGGAAGCCAGGAGGAAGTCAAAGTGGTAAGACCAACAGTCCCGCTGTGATCGCAGCGCAGACAGGGCGGAGGCCCACGCCGGCGGACCGGTTACTAGTCACGTAACCTCAGCTGAATCATCTGCTCTGTCTGCACCTCGGTTTTACCATCTGCCAAGTGCAGACAACAACACGATCGTGCTTCGGCACACGGACTGACGTGTGCACACGCGTGACACATACAACAACACGGCCACTTCATGGCGCAAACGACGCATCGCGTACAAGCCATGCGGTCGATATGGAGTCACTTTGCATCCGCCCTTGATTTCCCTCCCTGTGCTCATCTTTCACAGCGCGATCTGGTCCTGAAGCCTAAGGAAGACTAATGTCGTGACACTTGAAGACCCCGGGTATGAAGCATTTTCACGCCCGTGTCGCTGGCCGCACCCCCTGACTAAACCCTTCCTGTAGTCCCCGTACCCGCTTCCAGGTGAGCCATAGGCTTTCAGAGGTGAAGGCAATCTTAGAGGAAAATCTAGCGTCTGTCTTTTACGTTGCTAATCTGGTGCGTGAAAAGTCGCAGAGCCGAAAGGAGCAGACGTGGGTGGGCACCGACGTCCTGCTCGCAGCAGGCCCCGTGTTGAAGTCCTTCGCCGAACACGCGGCACGTCCTCCGCGCAGAAACCGGGACCGTACCTCACACAGGTATCGGCCTTGACAGAGGCAGTAAGCGCAAAGATTTACTTTGGATTAAAAGCCTCAAACCAGGCGGCATCTGAAAGTGTGAGTTCCATGAGCCTTCGGGGCAGAAACCACTGGAGAACACAGCCCGTTGCCCCACTTCATCCGTCTGACGGATTTCAGAAGAGAAAACGCCGCGTCACACGCCGCCTCAGTTCTTGCCCGGCCGCTCTGATAGGAACACGGCGCCTCGGCCCGAGCCCGCCGTCGCGACGACTCAGGCTCCGTGAAGGACCGGCCGCTGGCAGCCAGGCAGACCCTCCTGATCGATAACTCAGAGTTTCCGGGATGGGCAGGAGGGCCCGCTGTGCAGCCGAGATGGAGCTGTCCAAACACTCGAGTTCCATAATTTCATTACTTCTCAAACGTCTCTAATCCAGGATAAACATCTCCACTTGGTTGAAACTCGCCGAGGTCCGGCATGTCGCAGGGTTTTGCGTAGCCTTCCGGCCTCTCCTTGGACTTACCCAAGTAATTCTGCCTTGCGGTGTTTCTGCACCCGTGTGCAGGCGGGGAGGCGGGCCCGGGGCAGAGCTGACCAGACACAGAGCTCCGTCCTGGCTGGAGCCTCCCAGGTGAGTCCGTGGGAACCAGTAGCCCAAGGAGGTGTTAATCCTGGAACAGCCCAACCGCACCGCTTTCAGGACACGCTGAGGGCAGAGGCGCGGGGCGTGAACTGCAGACGGACAGCGGCAGATTTAGTGCCTCACCCGACGGCCGACGCCCAGGTGTCCTGGCAAGAACGGAGTCGAAGCAATTGTGTCGTTCCTGACGCGGAGACTCCCGTGTTCTGACCAGAACGGATTGAAGCCCTGTTCTGGGGCTCCCGTGGAAGCAGGGGGAGCTGGCACTGTGGCCAGCCCCGGACCTGGCCACTCTCCGCGCAGACAGGCCCCAGGTGAGGCTTACAGAACGCGGGGCTTTGTCTCCGGGAAGCCTGGGGACTCTGCAAGATGAGCTCCACTCCTAACCACGCAGATTCTCTCTCAAATAACCGCTCCGAGGGTCGGGTCGTGGGGACCTGGGGCGTGGCAAGCGCTCCAAGGGTCGGATCGTGGGGACCTGGGGTGGCGCCCGGACTCCCAGGATGCCCGCTTCTGTGTTTGGAAGGAAACAATCTGCCAACCTGGTAAAGTCTGTTCCTGGGCCAGAAGGTGACACTTTGCCGGTCAGTCCTCACCTACCACAGAAGGAGGCCACCGCTGGCCAACTTCCCTCCCCCTGCCTGCTCTCTGCATGCGAAGCGATGCCTTGTATGCCTCAGGGACACAGGCGGAAAACCAGACAAGAAGCTGGTGGGGGGTTTCCTTGGCATTCTCAGCTCCAGTTTGGATGGCCTGTGTGAGCCTCGAATGACTACACACATGAGCAGCACAGCATCTCTGTCTCTCCTGTACTTGCGAAGAACTGAGCAGTGCTGTCGTGACCGGAACTCTCCAGACAAGGAAACGTGGTGACCCTGAACCCCCAGAAACCCCATCTGAGCCGATGACAGGCTCAAGTTTAGGACCTGACCCGCCAAACAGCGGATGCACGTTATGGGCTGTTTCAAACTACCCACCTGTCACCGCCCACGTGCGTGCACACACAGGTCAGCACTGCACAGAAAATATTGTGCGGAGATAATCACACATACTGCATCAAGTAGAAAATCTTCCCACTGCTACAGGACCCAGGGATTTCTGTCAAAGGAGAAGAAGATCACTGGGCAGGATAAGAAAACTTCAGAGCCTCCTGGGAAATGAGCAGTCGGCAAGTGGCCACACCTGAGGCGGGGCTGACCGATGGGAGAACCCGATCATTTCCAGAAAGGGAAAGCACCAAAACTTTTTAACAGGCTTTCTTAGACTAAGTGAAATGAAATTCACGGCAATGACTCTAGCGGGTGCCTATTGCGGGGTAGGGTGGAAAGTGGGGTGACTTTAAAATTATGTTTTAAGTTTACGAACTATACTCGAAATGTGAAATCGAAATTCCTAACCCCTTTACAGTTACATTATTCATTTTCCAAAATGCAACTTCTAGTTAAGATCAAGTTTTTAATTCATGCTTCAAGGCATCCCCTTTACTTCAAGCATATAGAAATTATATATAAAATATAACAAGAGGAAAAAAAAAACTGGCCTAGCCAGGCTCAAAACAAGACAATTTCTCCGTGAGCAGAAATGAGACAGAAGCTCAGGCTCTGCCTTGGGCCTCCTGGCTCGCGGCAGGACGAGAGCGCCCCCCACAGGCCCCGCATCGAACGGCGGCTGCCCTGGGACCTGTGCTGAGGCCCCAGCGAATCTGGAAAAAAGCAGTAGCAAAATCCAAGTCCGGGGAGAGAGAAGTGGAGAAAGAGAAAGCTGGACATTATTCTCCACTAAAAATAAATCTGTAGGTTAAAACTGTAAAACGCATATTTACATTGAATGTGAAGAAGGTAGACCAAATAACAGGGCCCGAGAAATAATGTAAAATAATTATGTTTATAGTCCCCAGGAGACGAATGGACAACCAAACAAAAATAAGGAATTATTTTACAAATTGCAGTAAATGTGAAAGGACATACTGGGAATTTTAAAAATGGCAGAACAATGTCAGCTTGGACAAAAATCGCTTGAAGGAAGCCTGGTTCACAGAAACAGAAAATTCCGCTGAGAGATAAACCGGTTTAAAAATGTGAAAGATCAGTTAAGATCCATGATTGATACTTTGAGAGTTTAAAAAATATATTGAATAGAATCCGAAACACAATAATAAAAGCAATTCTGGAGAAACGATGTTTGAAGAGGAAACAGATACCAAATTTCTCATCAGCAATGTTAGGTATCAGAAGGCAATAAAATAATATTTTCAGAGTATTAATAACATGTCAGTCTAGACATTTATTCGAAGCTAAATCTCATTTAGGTGTGAGAGCAAGAGGAGATATTTTCAGATATACAAATACCAAGAGATGTCATCACTTACTTTCAATACCTTAATGGAAAAAGATACCAGGAAAAAATATATTTTGGCGAGAGGAAAGAACCTACCGGAAACCAAGAGAAACACAGTGACACAGAAATTGACCCAGACCTCCCAACAATCACGACAAGCTGTGGACAACAATGCTTCCCACGCTACATACGCCTGTTAAGGTCTTATTCTTGTCCACAAAGAAACAGATACAGAATTAACTTCAGATTTTTTAAAATTAAATTTTATAGCTAAGTATAGAAGTTACAATATTAAGAGTAATAGTTAAAATAAAATAGAAGTATAATCTTTAGTTTGCAGCCAACACCGGTAAAAATGCTAAAAGTCAACCTTGCAGAGGTTGAATCAAAGAATCAAAGTATGAGGACAATAACCAGCAAAATTCACTTGTAAAAGTAAGTCTAAATATATCAGGAGTCAAAAATGGTGAATGTGCTAGATTTTCCAGTTGAAAGACAGCAAACTATACACTGAATTATGAAATTCAGCTGGAAAGACTGAAAGTAAATAGTTGGGGAAAGGTGGACCATGTAAATGTTAAGTAAAGTAGGCTTAGCACTGTTAGTAACATAAGACAGAAGAAAATTAACTCCAAAACCGTAAGTAGGAAAGAATATAAATGCAAAATAGCACAAACCAAATCCCGGGTGATCAACAAACACAAAGTTCCTATCACATGGTATCGAGATGCCTAGAGCAAGAAGCATTAGGAGGAAAACGGACGAAAGCATGAATCGGGGGCAGACTTTCCCTCATCTCGATTATAAATGTACAGATCAAAGCAGAAATACAATAGTGAGGTCATAAACAACATGGACAAGTTTGACCCAACAGCTGTGATAGAACAGATATTAAGTAGAAGAATCCTGTAACAACAAAGCTACAATTATGTATCTTTTTCAGACACATGGGAAATTTCATGAAAATTAGCCAGGAAGTAGGTCACTAGCCCCGGGGCCTAGATCGTAGGCAAAATAATCTTTGGAAATAATTGATTAGAAGTCACGTGTTTTTGGGGGGGAAAGGCTGAGTAAAAAGGAAACCATAATGGAAATTTCAAATAGTTAAATTAAAACCAAAGTGCTTCGTGTCAAACCCGTGGGCTGAAACTAAGTGGGTACTCTGAGAGGAAGTTTTAGCTGTAAATGTAAATATGAAGAGAAAACAGAAGCCTGAAAATAAATAGGTCACACAGTCAGGTCAACAAGCCGGAGAAGTGGGTGTGGCTCGAAGAAACAGGACGAGAGCAAGAACTAACGTGGGAGAGAAACTCCAGCGAGGACCAACGAGACACGGGCTGTGTCTGAAACCACTGACGACACCCGCCCTCTCCAGCCAAGTCCGCGGGGTGAAGGAGGGCACGCACAGGCTAGCAGCGCAGGCACAGAGAACGGACCGCCAGCCACAGCAAAGGGAGAGAAGGCTCCAGAAGCCCGTGTCCTGCGGTCCCTCACAGGACTCTCCCCCTGCAAACTGTTTTCCTGCAAACCACTGCTTACCGTGTCCTGCGTCACAAACCAAGTAACTTCTTTGCCTCCTGCCTTTGACTTGTTGTACAACAGTAGGTAATCAAACTAAAGACCAATATTACTCAAATATCCTAAAGAGGGGTGCCTGTGTGGCTCAGAGGGCTAAGCGTCCGACTTCGGCTCAGGTCATGATGTCACAGCTCGTGGGTTCGGGCCCCGCGTCGGGCTCTGTGCTGACCGCTCAGAGCCTGGAGCCTGCTTTGGCTTCTGTGTCTCCCTCTCTGTCTGCCCCTCCCCTGCTCGTGCTCTGTCTCTCTCTCAAAAGTAAACATTAAAATTTTTTTTTTAATTTAACATTTATTTATGAGAGATAGAGACAGAGCACGAGCAGGGGAGGGGCAGACAGAGAGGGAGACACAGAAGCCAAAGCAGGCTCCAGGCTCTGAGCGGTCAGCACAGAGCCCGACGCGGGGCCCGAACCCACGAGCTGTGACATCATGGCCTGAGCCGAAGTCGGACGCTTAGCCCTCTGAGCCACACAGGCGCGCCGCATTAAAAAAATTTTTAATAAAATAAACTCTCTCAAAGGTACCACACAGCTAACAATATTGCTGGTTGTAGTATGCTAAAATCCTACATTTTTCTGCACACAGAGAAGAGATACTATTACAGTGACATTTTTTCATATATTAGGCTGTTAACTCAAAGGCCATACGTTTAATATGGTTTTTAGAATACTATATGTAGTATGTCATACAGGATGTGTGTATGTCTATGTATGTGAGCCCCGGAGAGTTTTTGAGAAATAATGAGCACATACAGCGATGCTGCTAACGTAGGGAAAGATGGCTCAGTCTTTCCCCACTTGATACAGAAGAGGAAGTTCCCTCCTGAAACAAACACCCTCCAGCGATAGCGGGCTGCAGGGGAGAGGCTCTCACCTCCTGGGATCCCGCTACTTTCAACTGTTAGTTACACTTAGGTGCAAATAAACGTGCCAACCTTTCTTGTGTATTGTATAAATGGGGAAAGGAACCGTGGCGCCTAGTTTTCTTTTTCATTTTTAATCAGCTAATCCAAATACAGAAATGATCCGCTAAATTTTATTCTCACTACGCGTCCCAAATCGCGCCCGGAGAGGACCGGCACTAGGCTAGTCCACACGGCGAGGCATGTTGCCACCAGGGACTTGCCGTATCGTACTTGGAATGTGAAACAGAAAACTGAGCTGTAGCTGAGTCGTGGCTCCATGCGGTATCTTGGGCAAGACATTTCACCTTCAGGGATCTCAGGCTCCCCTCTTGACGGATGGTGAAAATAGTGCCTTTCCCGTTGTGCCATCACGGAGTTAACCGGGAGAGTGTGCAAAAGTGCCATCAAGTGTGAGTTCTCAGGAAATGTCAGTTGTAATCAAGTGAAGAATGACAGGGTTTAGTCACAGGGACTAAAATTCCAGCCCGGAGAGTAAGCCAAACTGATGACACGCACATAAATCATCAAACATGTGCTTCCCGGGATCCTTTTTTTTTTTTATCTTTTTTCCATTTGATTTTTTTTTGAGAGAGAGAGAGAGAGAGAGAGAGGGAGAGAGAGAATCCCAAGCAGGCTCCCCACTGTCAGTGCAGAGCCCAACGCAGGGCTCGAATCCCTGAACTGTGGGACCACGACCTGAGCTGAAATCAAGAGTCAGATGTTCAACGGACCGAGCCACCCAGGCGCCCCATTCCCTGGATCCTTCTATCTGCTGCAACACAGGTGTTCCCTCCACGGAGACACCTCTCTGAGCAGAAAGGGGTGCCTGGTGGTGCAGTGGCCGCTCGCGGGGCTCCCGGATTCAGGCCAGGCAGTTTGCCCAGCGCAAACCTGGAGAGCCGGCAGCTAGGGGACTCCCGGCATCTGGCAGCCTGTCGACCGGAGACCAGTTTCCCTCTGGGTACCGAAGCTCGGGTATCCGTGCACCCTGAAACAGGCACAGGAGCGTTTATTAAAATGCTCCAGTGACACAGCACTGTGTGCCTGTAAGTATTCACGCTGTGCATCACGTGGAGGCAGAAGTTGTACAAGCATTAAATTAGACGCTCGCTCGCTCGCTCGCTCTAAAAATCATGACTGTGGTAAGAACTACAGACTATGTAATGGTATGAAAAGTGATAGAAAAACAATGCAAGTTGAATACAATTCTGACAATGCTCCGATCTTCAGCGTTTTTGGAAGAAACTTGACAGACAAGTCCACAGAATAGCCGGATAGTTGAAACACCGCGGGATGGAGAAACACCGTGGGCAGAAGGCCCCACGCACACGGTACCCAGGACGCCGCGGTGGGGCGCACAGCCGGCACACGGCCCGCGGGGACAGTACAGACCCTGAAACGGAGGCACACGAATGCGCCCGGCGGTCCGTTCCGTGCAGCAAGGGCAGCCCCAGCAGCCAATGGTGAAGGACAGAGGTCGCTCATCCCTGGCTGGCGGGAACACCAAGTGACGCGTCCTGGGAAACAGGCTGGCAGCTCCTCGTGGGCACGCACGTAGCCCGCGGTGCCCAGCAGCCGCCGCGGGGGCACCGTTCCCGGAGAAATGGGAATCCGTGTGCCCTGGAGCCCCACGGCACCTGTAACAGCTCCAGGCTGGGGCCCGCCCACGTCCTGCCAGGGGTAACACAGCGAACCTTCAGAGGACCGTCCCACGGGAAGCAGCCGATCGTGAAAGGTCACAGAGTAACATTCTTGACAATATGGTAGAAAGAAGAGATTGCCGGCTTCCAGGAGTAAGGGAACGGGTGGGGGGATGGGTGTGGATACAAAACGGACTCAGGAGGGATCCTCGTGGTGACAGAATGTTCTGGATCTTGACTATGCTGCGGATACACGTGTGGTAATGCTGCATATGCCTAAGTGCTACACACACACACACACACACACACACACACACACACACACACGCAAGTCACATGGGAACATGAACACCTTGGGTTGCAGAGTAACTTACACTCGAATCCCACTAAGCCTCATGGTGAGGGGCAGTGTGCCCCCTCCTCCATGCAGCCCTCAGAGACACCATGACGACACCCCCTGCATGGTCTGCCCAGCGTGTCCCTTTACCGTGACACCTGGAGCCAAGTTTCAGTACGCACCAGGGGCCGGGGAAGGGAGCCAGTCCGCGTCGGCACAAGGCAGGGAGCCCGTAGGGCGCAGCGTGGGGGCCCAGGCAGGAGTGGGAGAAGGCGCCCAGGGCAGAGTCAGTCACACGTGGTCCCAGCTGCTTCCCGGGTGCCCGATGGTGGCCTGTGCTGAATGGGGTGGATATGCCAGAAACGTCTTGGAATGATGTCCAGGAAGAAATCCAAAGACGGCTGTTGGATCGTGGACTCATGTGTAACACACACCACACCCAGGCCATGACACTCCCCACCTATGACAGCCCGTTCCCGCAGGATCAGGAAACCGCAATGAGACAAGGACACGTCTGAGAAAGCCGTGAGCACTGAGCTTTTGGGGCCAGGGCGCCCGAGGAAGACGCCAGCCCAGTCAGGCCCCCTGTTCCCCCGGAGATGCTGGAGCCCGGCTCACAAGGCTGCTCTGATCCCGGGGGCTCAGGGGACACGGCCCCGACCGCAGGCAGCTGCACGACCCCAGAGGCTCCGGTCCCAGCACGCGCACTGGCCCCGTTTGGTCCCCAGGCCCCGTCCCCCGCGAGCCCCGGCTTCCTGCCCGATGGACGGGGCCTCTGTCGGAGAGGAGGCTGGAGTTCTCCTCAGCGCAAAACTCTAAGCCAAGAGCAGCGTCGCATCCGTGGGGGAAGTGGACACCACCCCTGCCAGACCTGGAAAACGGGGAGTTTTGTTTCCTGTAATCCCCACGTGGCCTGCGTGCCATACGCAGTTCTCGGCAAACTGTGGTGCGCGGTGTGTGCTCGGCAGGACGGCACCCGAGGCGTGCATGCTGCTGCAGGTGGGTCCCGCCCAGCGCGGCCACGGGGACGCCACGTCCCGGCTTGAGCTCCCGCCTCAGGGCCACCAGGGCCGGCCTCGTCTGACCTGGGGTCACAGCAGCCCCACTCGGCAGCACACTCCTGCCAGACAGCCTCTGGGGACGAACGGCGGGTCCTCTGGGGTGGCCCTCGCGAGCTGGGGGTGGAGGAGAAAACCCCACCAAGGCCCAGGGGGCAGCGCCCCCATGCCTCTCGTTGTCCACGACATCCAGGGAAGCCTCTCTCCTCCGAGCGAAATGAGCCACGCCCTGCCGTCCCTGCGCCAGAAGGCTGGAGGGCAGAGGCAGGCAGCTGGGGACAGGACCCCCCTCGCTTGCTGAGGTCCTCCTCGTGGGCGAGTGCGGAGGAAAGTCCCCCCGCTGCTCCGTCCAGGCAAGGCCCCCGGCCCGAGGCCACGCCAGGTGCTGTGCCTTCACAGAGGCCGGGCCGCACCCCTGCAGCTCGCATCCTGGGACAGCAAGGCTCCGGCCTCGAATCCGCCAGAGGAAGCACGGGTGTGGACAGGCGCGGCGCCTGCTCCCGCAATTCGGCAAGGGTGTGGGCTTGGCAACCGCGGGGTCACAGCCACCTGGTGCCGCGGGAGCGGAGGTCCCTGCCGGGACCTTCCGAGGGCCCAGAGTTACCGCCGTTTACGTGTGCTGACACCCAGGTCACCAGAAGGCCCGCACCCGTGCCCTGTGTAAACGTTTCTGCGAAGCCAGGGAACAGGACACCTTCTGGCTTCCAAGAGCGTCCCCAGACGTCACAGCCTGTCATCTACTCGTTCATCACAGGCTCCCTTCTTTGGAAGGGACTGGAAAACACCACGCGAGCATACCTGTGTTAGCTGCATGTCTGGGGGACTTTTCAGTGCGTGTGGCTCGTCACATTTTCCATCTGTGCTGTGACTTCCTGGGCCTGCCCGCATTCCCACAGCCACATGAAGTGGGAGAACTAATTTTCAATCAAAGTGTGGTCATTAACACACCTTTCCCCGTTCGTCTACACCTCTGTCGATCTAGCTGGGCACCTGCACGAGACTGCAGCCAAAAAGCCACCATATTAAAGACCAAACAGCCTATTGTTAATTCCGTCCCTGGCACAGCACCGAGCTCCTCTGCACTAAAAGGAAGGTTTGCTAACGGTGGGGACAAAATTCTGGGCCACCAAGTGGTACCAGGTGAAAAGTATGCTAACTGCAGAGGTTTTAGGGGAAGTGTCCTGAGGTGAAATGCATCTGAAATCAGATGGCTTACCGAGGGGACCGGGGCGGGCGGGCGGACAGTCGTGGTAAAGCAGGGGCAGTACAACGTTAACGGTAGAAATCTAAACAACGGAATTCACCTGTTTACCACAAGACTCCTAAACTCTGCCGCGGAGCAGAACACCCATGATGATGTTGGGAAACACAGCAGCCCTCTTTCTGAAACGACACGGTCTGGTCACACGGGCTGCGTCATTTGAGGGCTCTGACGAAAATCAATCACTGCAGGCAGCAGAGCTGTTTCTACGGAAGAAGTGAAACCTCATCTTCCTGTGTGATCTGCCAAAGACCCATTCGCGAGACCCGCCACGGACCACAGCCTCGCGCGGTCATCATTCCGCCCGTGGATTCCTAAGTGTCACACGGCATTCCACACGACAGCAGCCTGCCCCCGCAGAACGCGCCAACGTGGACCAGCCTACTACCACCGGCTAAGTCCCTGTAGAGTATTCCTGAGGCTCTGTAAGTGCAGCCAGTTAAAAATCACCTGCTCATCAGCAGCACCGACATCAATTCAGGGAGAGAGACAGAGACAGACAGGAAAAGCGGCCGTCGTGAGTGTCTCCTGCCTCGCCCGTTCCCACCCGTGCTAAGCCACCAGTCTCGACCCCCCGCAAAAATGACGGTAGAAGCCTGTGTCCATCGAGCTCTCCCACAGGAGGGCACGCCCCCCAGTCTCCCCGTTGGTACGGGTGCAGCGGTGACCCTTTCTGTTCGCAGGTGGGTTGAGTCGTTAACCCGGGTGCAGCCCCGGCACTTGTGTGTTTATCAGAAATGCAGTTTCTGGACCACCCCGACCGACCCAGTTAGAGCCTGTGTCTTAAACGCTCCCCGGAGTTTCAAAGGACACTGATGTGGGAGAGGCTTCCAATTCCCTTAACCATTTTGCCAGAGGTCCTCAGATTTTCTTGTGACCAGAATCCTCTGGAAGACTGATTGAAATACGGACTGCCGGCGGGGGCACCTGGGTTACTCAGTTGGTTAAGCGTCCATCTCTTGACCTCAGCCCAGGTCTCGATCTCAGAGTTGGGAGTTCAAGCCCCACACGGGGCTCCGTGCTAGGCATGAAGCCTACTTAAACAAATACACATGCGTGGGTCGCTGTGCCTTACCCCCCAGACTTCTCTAGACAGTAGGACAGGGTGGAGGGCCCAAGAACCTGCATCTCTAACAAGTTCCCAAGTGACGCTGATGCTGCTGGTCGAGGGAGCGCACTCAAGAACACTCCACTTTTCCACACTGCTTCCAAACACCCCGTGAGCTGCTGTGCTTATCAAAACCTATCTGCTAACATCTTCCAAGCTGGTAAACTCACAAACTTCCAAAAACGACCTCTACAGGGCACATCTGAATTTCTGCAACCTTTTCCTGTTTCCAGTGGAATTGGAATTTCTCTGCAAACGTGCAGCATTTCGTCTAAGAACTGGAAGGCTGCAACTGTACAAGCTCCAGCTGGAGGGATTCCAAGCACCAATTTCTCCCCACCCTCCATTTCAGTCGTGTCTTCCCTCTGAAGGCAGATGGCACACATTACAGTCATCTGAGGGTTCCAGGGAGATGGTAATCAGGACACATGTAAGACTCGTCTGCCGTTAATACTCTGCCTCACGTAACAAGTACTGAGCAACCATTAGTTCTAATCCGTTTGCTAACAGAACTCGAAGCAATCCAAACAAGTCAAGCGTCCTGGTGGAGCCTACCCTGGTGAAGAACTCTCCCGAATGTCTGGGTTTATAATCTAAATCCTGCCTCTCCCACGACACTATCTGGAAGTCCAAAGAAAGCAACACATTGTGCCAAGTTGAAGAACAAATCCGGCTGAATGACGAGGGAAATGCACTGATTCCAAGAATGGAAGAAAGCAGGAGAATCCGGTAAATTTACAGAAGCACAGTAATGGGGCAGAACTACAGCCGTCACAGATAGAACAGGCAGGATACAGTTGTCACGCGTCAGCTGCACGGCTACCGTCACCAGCTTCGAAACTGGTGCTTCTGCACCAAACCCCCACCGCCTGTGTTAACAGGTTTCACGGGACGAAGGTGAATAGCACAGAGCAGGTGTTGTGTCGTGTGCAACGCAAGCCGGGCCACGCAGACCACACCACGCACGGGCGGCCCCCGCACCATTTCCGTATCGTGCATCAGGTCTGATCAGCAGTCCACCCGTGACTTTGCTAAACTGAAAGTGTGTGTCTTTATTACTTACTGAGGCACATGGACTTTAAAATATCTTCCTGTCTTAACCCTGAATTCAGTGCATCTCCGTACAGATCAGAGTGATTTCAAATGACACCGCAGATGTCCTGACGATAGACAAGAACAACTGACTGAACACTAAACAATTTAGCATTTGTAAAAACTTAAAATTGTTTGAGTTCTGAAACACTATGCTTTCTGCTTTAGATTTGATTTTCCAAATCGTACTTTGGGTCTCTGACCTTTTTTCCACAGCAGACTCGGTTAGGATTAAGACGAGCACAAAAGCAGACATGTGACTTCGCAAAGCAGCATTTTTTCCCCTTCCTGTCCTTCTGTGACCAGAGTTGTTACGAGATAGAAGGGGAGGAGCAAGGAGGCTGAAGGTGTGTAGGTGCGTTTGGGGGACAGCAGGGCAGCTCCGGGCGTGGACGGGGTCGTCGTGCAAGCTGCCGGGGGTGGGGGCGCGTGCTCCACCCTAACCCCGCCCAGCCTCCCCCAACTGTACCCTCCCCTCTGTGGCGAGCAAACCCCATCCACCTTCCCTGTGACTCTCCTCCACGAGTCAGCACAGACCGGCTCACTGACTGCTTCTCTACGTCCAGTGAGCTAAGAACGGCTTCTACGTGTCTAAACGGTTGAAACCTGTTCAGAAAGAGTTTGTGACACATGAACATGGTATGAAGTTCAAGTTCCCACGTCCATGAACAAAGACACACTGGCACAGTCACACCCACCTGCTAAGTGTGGTCACCAGCTGCTGGCCGTGACAGGGACCAGATGTGGCCTCTGGTAGCTTCATGTCGGTGCTCAGGGCACCGCAGTCACAAGAGGGCAGCGTCACAAGTGCCCCACGCACTGCGACGCCGTGACATTTGTTTCCAGAGCATACATCACATCGAAGCGGGAGAAAAGTGGCCTCTGATAGGTGCTCTGCGGTGCACAGTGTGTGGATTACGCCAACACACGGCCGAGCCTGAAGGACGCCACAACCACGCACACACCAGATGGAGCCTCCGTCGCGACTCACAGACGGCTTGGTCGGAAGAACAAGAAACTTTAAAACAGAATGTCTGAACACGGCATGATTTCTTTTAAAAACAACAGCCAGGCTGCAAAGTGATTTTATAAGTGATTTATAAGTGATTTCATTTGTTAGCCAAATAAGGAAAGCCACTGACAAACCGTGACCTGGTTGAATCACAGTTCACTGCAGCAGCCAGAGAAACGGACTCCCAGGTGGCTCGTCTGAGACGGGTAGGTGGCCCTGGCAGCTTTCCCCCTGGGAGACGCGTTCGGGATTGAGGGCAATGACAGCAACCTCCACTGTTCGTTAGAAACAAGGCAAGTTATCTCGAGAGCGTTTCCTTGAGCGTTCATGCGTCAATAAACGTCACTGAGAACATTGCTCGGTGTTGCTGATTTAAGACGTCGGGAGTCTGGGAGCGCCTGGGGGGCTCAGCCAGTGGAGCCTCCGACTCTTGATTTCAGCTCAGGTCACGATCCCAGGGTCGTGGGATCGAGCCCCATGCTAGGCTCCGTGCTGAGTGTGGAACCTGCTTAAGATTCTCCCTCCCTCTCTCTCTGTCCCTCCCCCACTCACTCGCTCTTTCAAAAAAGAAAAAGAGGGGGGCGCCTGGGTGGCGCAGTCGGTTAAGCGACCGACTTCAGCCAGGTCACGATCTCGCGGTCCGTGAGTTCGAGCCCCGCGTCAGGCTCTGGGCTGATGGCTCGGAGCCTGGAGCCTGTTTCCGATTCTGTGTCTCCCTCTCTCTCTGCCCCTCCCCCGTTCATGCTCTGTCTCTCTCTGTCCCAAAAATAAATAAAAAAAAAAAAAAAAAAAAGAAAAAGAAAGAAGTCAGTACAGTGGTCAAAAGGACTGAAGACACAGTCTCTGTGACCAGCCTGAGCAGAACTGCAGCCAGAAATATTTGAAAAGCTGAGAAAACATGGATTTGGCCTAACCTGAAGTGGAATCTTCTAAGACGTGGTGTGCCTGGCAGTGTGAAAGTAAGTACAGGCGGAGGAGGAGAAGGCTGAGGTGTGCCATTTACAGCTCTTGCGAAGCTGTGACGTGTTTAAAGCTTAGGGTTACCTACGGGCACCTGGGTGGCTCCGTTGGTTAAGCGTTTGACTTTGGCTCAGGTTATGATCTCACGGTACATGGGTTCAGGCCCCGCATCCAGCTCTGTGCTGACAGCTGGGAGCCTGGAGCTGCTTCCGATTCTGTGTCTCCCTCTCTCTCTGGCCCTCCCCTGCTCGTGCTCTCTCTCTCCTCTCTCTCTCTCAAAAACAAATAAACATTAAAAAAAAAATTTCGTAAGCTCAGGGTCACCTACTGTGCTCTCAGCAGGCACCAGGAGGCGGAAGAGGTCTGTGAGGCTTTGTCTGAAGCTGACCGTGCGGCCGTGGTGAGGTTTTACCACAACTGCGCAGGTCAAGGTGGACACTCGAGTTTTCCAGGTGAGAACTGCCTTCCACCATTTGCACTAAACCCGGAACGATCGTAGACTCAGCTTGACACTCTGCGCCAGTGAATCCAACCTAAAACTACAAGGCCAAACAACACTCACGCAGAACTTACCCTGCAGTCAAGTAACCTCTGACGACAACCGGCGCCCGAATGACAATTGTAGACATGTGCCATGCTGTCCGAAGTCACCCAGGAGTGACAGCTGTGTCCCACACACATCTGAGCAGAAATAACCCCGGGCTCGAACTGCAGATCCAGTCCCAGGAGACCTCAGGGCGAGGGCGGGACTCACCGGCTTCATCCAAGGGGCTCCCACCCCACCCGCGGTTGGAAGTGACTAGTCTGCACTGTAGTGAGAGCTTTCTTTTTCCTTAACTATACTGTCCAGGTTATTTTAATGCACGAAGGGCAGAAAGTCAAAAAGTCAAACATTTCAAAACCTACCCATAATTTGATACCAAAATGACCAAAAAATTAAATTAAAATTTGAAATCAAGTCTACAAAATGAAGTATAATCATGGAGCCCAAAAGTAACATCACATTATGTTCTTCCATTTAGCGACTTTATTCTAGAGGGAGCTAAAATTAATAAAGCAAGGGAACGTTTAATAACAGCCAGTAAGAGTCTATCATGCAATCACACTGGCTTTCTAGACTACATGCAAGTTACGTTTTAATTATGTTATCTGAAGCTTCTTTCAAGACTGCCAACATGAGCGTTTCAACACTGGAATAAAACCATTTGTCTAATTTTGCTTCTTTAGATATTAGAGATAATGGCTTCAGCCACCTTAATAGAAGGTCATGTTAAATGTTTCAAGAAAGAGTATGAAAAAATAGTGCCTGTCTGGTAGGCCCGATGCAGTCTCTTCCTTTTAAGGCAAAATCTATAAAGAGACAGAAAAGAGATGATGTAAAAGCCAAGAAACAGTGATGCCAAAGTGTGGGTGAAATCACTACTGACTCTACAAGAAATGGAGGTAGATAAAGAAAATATACTTCATAAAATAAAAACATGAAAAATTACAGGACACCTGGGTGACTCAGTCGGTTAAGTGACCAACTCTTGGTTTCGGCTCAGGTCATGATCTTGCGGTCCATAGGTTCAAGCCCTGCGTTGGGCTGTGCGCTGACAGCATGGAGCCTGCTTGGGATTCTCTGTCTCCCCCTCTCTCTGCCCTTCCCCCACTCTGCTCTCTTCTCTCTCAAAATAAATAAACATTTTTAAAAATCACAAAAAGATGTAACAATTATTTATTAGTGCTTACAAGCTATCCCAAAGCTTAGTTGTTTAAAATAATAACCATTTTCTTATATTTCACCATGTGTGGGTCAGTTACTGGCAGGTCCGGTTGGGTAACTTTTCTGCTCTGTGTTGTACTCATGACTGTCACCTACTGGGCTCACCTGGGACCGCTCCAGGAGTCCCTGCATGACCTCTCTCCACCACGGTGGCCTCAACACAGTAGGGCTTCTTATGGGGTGGCTCAGGGTCCAAGAGTGAGCAATCTAGGACACCAAGTAGAAGCTGCATGGGCTTCTATGACTTGTCCTTGGAAGTCATACGGTAGCCTTTCTGTCATACTCAACCGACAAAACAGTCGTAAGAATACCCAGATTCAAGAGGGGACGACACACACTCGCCTCACAATAAAAGCAGCACCAAAGAATCTGTAGCCATATTTTAAGATCTTACATTCAGAACCCCGGTGCTTGTCCCCTGACTCAGAATTTATCCACTTTGATATATTTGCATACATTCAGAGACAACAACTTCCAAAGCACAACCGGGCCTACGTAGGATAATCTAGGACTAGAATACTTTAAGCAGTATATTACTTATAGACAAGGTTCTGAAGAATAATCTCTAACAGCAAATATGCTAGATATTGTAGTCAGTCGTTCACCCGTGGAACTACTTACTACATCTCGAGGGCCTGCTATCTGCCAAGTCCTAGGCCAGTAGATACAGACACGGCAACAAAGAAGCTGCACATGATCTTCGTCCTCCCCTCTCAGAATTGAAGTGGCAGAGAGTGCAAGGCAGGAAAAAGTAAGCTTATAGAGTGAAGCCCTTATCAGACACTGCATTTCCCAGTGGCTCCTGTTACCCCAGAGCTCCCTGACATATATTAAACGGAAAAGTGACTGTCAGTCGACAATCTCCACAGTTTGTCGAAAATTCAAGGTCTCGAGAAGACTCACTTTATTTCAGGATGAATAAAGACAGAAAATAATAAAATCAACATCTTGATAATAAAAACCTAACAAGACTTTTGTAAGGGAAAAAAAGGATAAGACCAAACGATCATCTCAATAGATGCAGAAAAAGCATTTGACAAACTACAACATCCACTCATGATAAAAACCCTCAACAAAGGTTTAGAGGGAAACTCAACATAATAAAGGTCATATATAAAAACCCACTGCTAACAATACACTCAAAGGTGAAAGACTGAGAGCTTTTCCTCTAAGATAAGGAACAAGACAAGGATGCCTGTTCTCCCCACTTGTATCCAACAGAGCACTGGAAGTCCCAGCCACAGCAATCAGACAAGAAAAAGAAAGAAAATGCAGGGGCGCCTGGGTGGCCCAGTTGGTTAAGTGTCCAATTCTTGATTTCAGCTTAGGTCATGACCTCCTGGTTAATGAATTCGAGCCCCATAGCAGGCTCTGCACTGTCAGTGTCAGTGCAGAGCCTGCTTGGGATTCTCTCTCTCTCCCTCTCTGATCGACCCTTCTCCCACTTGCTCTCTCTCTCAAAATAAATAAATAAACTTTTTTAAAAAAAGGAAGAGAAATAAAATGCATTCAAATTGGTAAGGAAGAAATAAAACTAGAACTATTTGCAGATGACATGATACTGTATGTAGAAAACTACAAAGATTCCACCAGAAAACTACTAGAACTGATAAATGAATTCAGTAAAGTCACAGGATGCAAAATTAATATACATAAATCTGTTGTATTTGTACATACTGACAATGAAGTAGCAGAAAGAGAAATTAAGAAAATGATTTTATTGATGATTGCATCATAAATAATCAAAAACTCAGAAATGAACTTAACCAAGGAGGTGAAAGACTTATACTCCAAAAACAATAAAACGTTGATGAAAGAAACTGAAAAATATGTAAGCAAATGAAAAGATACACCATGCTCATGAATTGGAAGAATTAATAGTGTTAAAATGTCCATATGGCACAAAGCAGTCTACAGATTCAATGCAATCCCCATCAAAATACCAACAGCATTTTTACAGAACTAGAAAGAACAATCCTGAAATTTGTATGGAACCACAAGAGACCTCAAAGAGCCAAAGCAATCCCGCAAAAGAAAAAAATCTGGAGGTATCACAATCCCAGATTTCGAGATACGGTACAAGGCTAGAGTAATCAAAACAGTATGATACTGGCACAAAAAGAGACACATAAATCAATGGACCATAATAAAAAAATTCAGAAATAAACCCACAATTTATGGTCATTTAATCTTCGACAAAGGAGGAAAGACTATGCAATGGGAAAAAGACTGTCTTCAACAAATGGTATCGGGAAAACTGAACAGCTATGTGCAAAAGAATGGAACTGGATAACTTTCTTACACCACACACAAAAATAAACTCAAAATGGATTAAAGACCTAAATGTGGGACCAGAAACCATAAAACTCCTAGAAGAAAACACAGGCAGTAATTTATTTGACATCGTCTGTAGCAACATTTTTCTAGATAAGTGCCCTGAGGCAAAGGAAACAAAAGCAAAAATAATCTACTGGGATTACACCAAAACAAAAAGCTTTTGCACAGTGAAGAAAACCATCAACAAAACAAAAAGATAACCCATGGAGGAGAAGACATTTGTAAATGATATATCTGATAGGGGGTTAGTATCCAAAATATATAAAGAACTTATACAACTCAACATTAAAAAAATAATAACAATAATCCAATTTAAAAATGGGCAAAGGACCTGAATAGACATTTCCCCAAAGAAGACATACAGACAGCCAACAGACACATGAAAAGATGTTCAACATCACCAGTCATTGGGGAAATACAAATCAAAACCACAATGAGACACCACCTCACACCTGTTAGAACGGCTGATAGAAAAACACAAGAAGTAACAGGTGTTGGTGAGAACGTGGAGAAAAAGCAACCCTCATAAACCGTTGGTGGGAATGTAAATTGGTACGGCCACTGTGGAAAATAATATGGAGGTTGTTCAACAAATTTAAAATAGAATTATCATATGATCCAGTAATTTCACTACCAAAGAAAATGAAAACACTAGTTCAAAAAAATATATGCACTTCTACGTTTGTCACAACATTATTTACAATAGCCAACATGCCAAGATATGGAAACATCCTAAGTGTCCATTGACTGGTGAATGGATAAAGAAGATGTGGTGTACGTACACAATGAATATTACTCAGCCATGAAAAACGTCAGATCCTGCCATTTGCAACAATATGGAAGGAGCTAGAGACTATTACGCTAAGGGAAATAAGTCAGTCAGAGAAAGACAAATACTATATGATTCCACTCACATGTGGAATTTAAGAAACAAAACAAGAGAAAAAACAAAGAAAAGAGACAAAAAAGCAGACTCTTAAACACAGAGGACAAACTGGTGTTTGTGGGTGGGGGAGGGATGTGTGAAATAGGTGACGGGGATTAAGGGCACACTTGTGAAAGGCACTGAGAAATGTAGAGAATTGTTGGATCACTGTATTGTATACCTGAAACTAACACAGTATCTTAAAATTTTAAAAACTTAGAATAAAAAATAAGATGAATAAAGTTTGAGGATCAAATGTAAAAAGCAATACATAGATAAATGTTAATTTTAACCAAAAAAAATTTTCCTCTGGCTCGTCCATACTTTGTAAGTGAAATTATTTTGCAAGAATGTAAAAAAAATATATAATGATTAAAGATAATATATATACACACATAAGCCCACTCAATCATGAAGATAAATTATTTACATGCAAAATAAATCCCTCCATATATTAAAAGGGTAATATATTAAGACCAATTTGGATTTATCCTAAAAATAAAGTTGGTTTAACGTTTTTAAAAACATCATTCTAACCTACCAAATTAACAGGGGAAAAAATATCATTTCGATAGCTGCAGAGATAGTGTTAAGCTTAAAAAACTAGAAGAAATAAAGGCAATTTCTTTATGTGACAAAGACTAATTATAAAAAGTGATGATACTAAAAAGAATCTACAGCAAACATAAAAACCTAATGGTGAGATATTGAAAACATTCCCCATGAGATTGGGAACGAGATCCCACCACCTCCATTTAACACGGTGCTGGAAGATTTAGCCACCACAGGAAAGAAGAAAAGAAAGACAAAAAGTGAAAGGATTTTAAAGTAAGAAAAAAGCCATCATCATTTACAAATTATATGTATGAGAACTAAAATTCTCATTAGTCATAGGTTATATGATTATGTAGAAGAGACTATACTAAAATATTTTCCTAACAACAGAGTTTAGCAAGATTGCTGAATGTGGAATGTTAAAAATTCTATTTCTATATATGAACAAAAACATTGAACATTTTTAAAAAGGCACCATTTTAAATAGCATCTGAAATTTCAGGTAGCTAAAAGAAAGTTAACGAAAGGTGTCACAAGACATCCTACACAGAAAATCGTAAAGCGCCAAGACAAAACCGAAATAAAGAGAAAAGAACGCCGGTTCACAGACCAGAAGAATCAAGATTGTGGAGACATCGTCCCACCGATCTATGGATTCCATTTCATTCCAGTCCAATCCCCGTAAGGTATCTTTCACGGAAACAATATTATTTAGAATTCCTGTGAAAAGCAACAGGTCCCAGCAGCCCCTCTGCCCGCCAGAGGGGCCGAGAGGTACAGGCGCTGAGGGGCGGGGAGGGCAGGTGGTCTCCCTGGATGCGCCGGCAGGACTCAGCCAGATGAGAAAAACAACTGTGACCTTGGCACCTCCTTCACCCCCTTCACCAGATAACTTCCGACTGAAAGCCCCATGTGAAAGGCACCACAATAAGGGTTCTGCAGGTAATCAAGGAGACAGTCCCCATGCTTTGCAAGACAAACGACTTTTTTTTTAATGTTTATTTACTTTTGAGAGAGAGAGAGAGAGAGAGAGACAGAGCACGAGCTGAGGAGGGGCAGAGAGAGAGAGGGAGACACAGACTCCGAAGCAGGCCCCAGGCTCTGAGCTGTCAGCACAGAGCCCGACACGGGGCTCGAACTCAGGAACCGTAAGATCACGACCTGAGCCGAAGTCGGACGCCCAACCGGCTGAGCCACCCAGGCGCCCCAAGACAAACCACTTCTTAAACAGGACCCGAAGACACGGGCATAAAATGAATTAATCAACTGGACTGTGTCCATCCGTCCATATATACATACATCTTCTCAATTCACGCCAAAACTAGAGTAGTGAGCCACGTCAACAATTTGGGGAGGACGCGGTCAACGCGTAAAACTAACAGAATTTGTAAAAACTTCTTACAAATCAACAACATAAAGATCAACAGACAAAATAAAATGGGTGGCACACCACAGACACTTCATACGTGATCACACCCTACTTTTCCTCAGCTGCCACTGACGTGCTCGGTCCTTCCGAGGATGCCAAGGCCGTGCCGGAGCAGGCCCTTCCTGCACCCGGCGGCACCCACGCGACCCTCGTCCACCCTCAGCCTCCCTCTCAGAGCTCACCTGGTCGACCTGGCCCTCACCCTGCACCAGGTTAAAAACAATGCCCCTCTCAGAGCAGCGGGTATAAACGTCCGGTCTTTCCGGCCGGGCTTGCTTGCAAAGACCCTGACCACCGTCAGCGTAGGGAGCCTCACCCACGGTGTAGGGGCCGCTGGACAGGGGCCCCAGCAGCTGGTGCTGCCCCAGAGGGAGGCCCTGGCCCTCCACCATGGCTGCCCCAGCGGAGGAAAACGAGGTGAAAGCAAAGAAACAGAGGAGTCCGACGATGTTATTTGTAAATGAACTAAGCCTCTTCTGTGACCTGTTCAACAAAAAGCTGATCTTCAAAAAAAGTAAATAAATAAGAGATCATACCCTAATAAAAAATACACATCTTCAAAAGCACTCAACCATATTAACCAGAAAATGTTCATTTAAGCCACAAGCAATCCCACTGCATGTACATCATAAAGAATGAAATTAAAACGCCAAGTGTTGGGTATAAGCAGCTCCTGAAACTCGTTCGTGGATGACGGGTCTTTAACTTGGTACAGCCTTTCTGGAACCCTGGCTTTATTTGCTACGGTTGACCACACCCACACCTATGACCCATCGTTCCTGTCGTAGCTATACAAACGACTGAAGTGTGTTGACATGTGAGAATGTGCAAGATAGCATTAATCATAAAGATCAAAACAAGGGAAAATACACTGTGTGCCATGTATAAAAAGTTCAACAGGGAGGAATACGTTATAGGGATGTAGGGTTTCAAAGTTAAAATAAAACCAAGGAGATGATGATCATAAGGGCTAGAACACAAGTAGCTTTGGGGGAAATGGATACAAACGATGTTAGTACAAGATTCAATGACAAATCACGGAGTTGTATGCACTCGTTTGATATACGTGTCCTTCCTGTGTTTTATCTCACAATAACAAAAGAAAATGCAGAAAGAATAATGATAAGAATACATAAATCTCTCAGCAAAACACGATTCTTCTTGTAAATGATGAAGAAAAGTTCAAGCCAACAGCAAGAAGCATGCTTAATGTTTACATCCTATAATCATTTCTAGTAAACTCATATACACCATATCTACAGTTACTGAAACTTCTCCATTGCTAGAAATTTTATTGTTTTATACTTTTAAAAACTACATCCAAAACAGATCAGAATTAAACAGGGATGCTTGCCGTGACCACACGGATAGAGCAAAGTTTGGAAATGCTATCTGATGAAATTCTGGAACAAAAGAAAATAAGAAGCATAAATTCGAAAATGAGGTGTCAAAATTATCCCTATTTGTGTGACTGTTTACTTAAGAAAAAACTTAAGGATGTCATGTGAATAAAAGTATTCAAGGAAAGAATTATTTGCAAATGAACAGCTTTCTTTCATACAGACAATACATTCTTAGGACAACAACAGAAAAAAGATGTTAGTATTGGAAGTACAAACAAGTAGACGTATTTATTATATACTTACCTATTATAAATTTTTTAGAAAAACAGAAGTAAAATAAGGAGGCAAAAACTTAAAATTGCGAAGGAACTCTATATTCTTGAAATAGCTCATAAAGAAACACATAACAGCAATAAGCAGAAAAGCATATCATGGTCCTGGATGAAATATTCAAATTATAAAGATCTCAATTCACTGAAAATTGATCCCCAAATTGAATATAATCCTAATCAAAATCTAAGTATAAATAAGTAACTCTAATATTCAGCTGGAGAAGGAAATTGTAAGAATAGCTAAAGGCAAAACAGCAGAAAAATAAGAAACTCCACTTTGTGTGCTTCCATAAAGGCAGTAAGACACTGGCATGACTCTCAGGATTAGCTTTTCTTCACACATCTGAGATCTGGCCAAAGGTTCGCGGCAACCGTTAGAGCATTTACTCAACACAAGAGCTCCGGACACCGGTCCATTCCCGGCAGGAATCCCAAGGCTCTAGGTGCTGCCACACTCCTGTCCACTCTGGCTCCCTGGCTCAGCAGCAGCCACGAAAATAACTACCTGTACTGCCTACACAGGCTGGAGCAGAATGGATCTCATTCACAACAATTTTGATCGTTTACTTTGACTTATCTGATGATGTCTCCCAGAAGGCTCGTCCCGTCTTATGCAACTCAGACCCAGTCAGGGCTAAAGCATTTGTCTACACCAGTCACAGGCTAATGCTTTAGTCTGCTGCTGGCTGGGTGATAGATAACATTTGGGGAAACAACAGTCAAAGCAGAAACTTCGGAAGGGAAGGCAGCCATAAGAGCGTGAAAAGTTCCGCTGTGTTCCTGGAGATCTAAAAGTCCACATGCATGCTTAGGGCCATCCACATGCTCAGGAAAGACCTGGGAGGGAAGGCACTAAGTTCTTGCTTCTGGATGACCCTGAGAGAAAGTGTCGTATACTGCTTGGCTGAGTGTTCAACACACACACACACACACACACACACACACACACACACACACAACTCCTATTCAAAGACAGGGAAATTACTTGGTCTTTGGCATATAAGGAAATCAAAATCTCTGTCTTCTCATTGGTTCACAGCTAAGTTGACTGGATATAGACTTAAATGGCCACAAATGACAAGTAATACATACAGAATGTACAGAATTAGTTCAGAAAAGTCAGTAAAAAAACGTGAATGAAAACAACTATAAGCAGTAATTACAAAGCACTCTGGGAATGGGAGAGAATCTGATTTCTACAGAGGGATTGCTTTATAATGTTCAAATAATAAGTTTTCAACAACAACAAAAAAGTATAAGGCATGGAAGCAAACAGGAAACTATGGCCCAGACACTGGATTTTCCAGACAGACTCTGATCAGCTACTTTAAATATGTTCAAGAGGCAAAAAGGAAACCATGCCGAAAGAACTAACAGAAAGTCTGAGAATGATGTCTCACCAAATTTAAAATATCAACAGAGTTAAGGGCGTCTGGGTGGCTCAGTCAGTTAAGTGTCCAACTTCAGCTCAAGTCAGGATCTCACTGCTCATGAGTTTGAGCCCCGTGTCGGGCTCTGTGCTGACAGCTCAGAGCCTGGGGCCTGCTCCAGATTCTGTGTCTCCCTCTCTCTCTACCCCTACCCCACTCGCGCTCTCCCTCTCTCTCTCTGTTTGTCTCTCTTTCTCTCTCAAAAATAAATAAACATTAAAAAATGGTTTTAAATATATCAACAGAGTTAGGAATTGGGAAGAGGAACCAAATAGAAATTCCAAAATTGGAAAGCACAATAACTGAAATGAAAAATTCAGTAAAGGGGCTCACCAGCAGACTCAGATGAACAGAAGGAAGAACCAGAGAACTTTAACACAGGTCAGCTGAGCATCCAATCTGAAGACTAGAAGGAAAAAGAATGAAGAAAAAGGAGCAGAGCTTGTGGGACACCATCTAATGTACCAAAACACACAAATGTACAACACAACACAATGATGGTCCCAGAAAGAAAGCATGCAGAGAAAGGAGTAGTAAGAACATTTGAAGAAGTAATACCTGAATATTTTCCAAATTTGATGAGAACCATTAATCGACACATCCAGGAACTCAACAGACTCCAAATAAAATAAACTCACAGAATACCTGGATACATTATAAAGAACATTTTCAAAGACAAAAAGACAGTCTTGAGAGCTGCAAGACAGAAGCAATTCATCATGTACACCTGATCATAAATAAGATTAACATTTGATTTCTCACTGGAAATCATGGAGTCCAAAAGGCAGCAGGGTGCCATATGCAAAGTGCTGAAAGAAACAAAAAATCTTTCAGTCAATCATCCTATACCCAGCATATCTATCCTTTGAAAATACAGGAGAAAGTAAGCTATCCCCAGATAAACATTAAGAGAGTGTGTCGCTAGCATACCTTCCCTGCAACCAATGCTGGAGGGAGCCCTTCAGGCTGAATGGACAGACACCAGGTAACAACAAGCCCACAGGAACACCAGCAAGAGTAACTAAATAGGTAAATATGAAGGACAGACTGAATGGTGAAAGACTGACAACTTTCCCCCTAAGATCTGGAACACGACAAGGATGTCTGCTTTCAGAACTTCCATACAACATTGTACTGGAGGTTCCAGCCAGAGCAATGAGACAATAAAAGGAAATAAAAGCCATCTAGAATGGAAAGGAAGAAGTAAAACTATCTCTATTTGCATATGACGTGATCTTATACAATAAAAGTTAAAAAAATTGATTAAAAATAATTACTACAGCTAATAAACTAATTCAACTAGGTTGTGGAATACAAGATCAGTATACAAAAATTAGTTACATGTCTATATATTACCAGTGAACATTCTCAAATCAAGGAACCAATTTATATCAGCATCAAAAAGAATAAAATACCCAGGAGTTAATATAACAAAATATATGTGTGACCATTACAGTGAAAACTATGAAACATTGTTGTAAGAAATTAAATAAGATCTCCATAAACAGAAAGACATCCCATAATCATAAATGGGAAACAATATTGTTATAATGGCAATACTCCCCAAATTCAGTTAGAGAATTCAATGTAATCCCTATCAAAATGTTTTGTATGTTCAAAACGGCAATCTGATCCTAAAACTCATATGGAACTGCAAGAGACTCTGAATAGCCAAAACAATATTGGAAAAAAAAACAAAGTTGGAAGACACACTTCCCACTTTCCACACTGACTACAAAGCTACAGTAAACAAGAGAGCATTGGCAGTGGCCTAGGGACGGACATAAAGAGGCACAGGATAGAGTTGAGAGCCCAGAAATACACCTATAATCCATGGTCAATTGATTTCTAACAAGGGTTCCAAGACTATTCAATAAAGGAGAAGAACCTTTCAACCAATCGTATGAAATAACCACATATGTACAAGCCCCCAAAAGAAGGGGGGGTAGATTTGGACCCTTACTTCACGTTACGCGGAAAATTTAATAACTTCACATGTTGGGGGGATGTTATAAAGAAAAGTGAAAAGGCAGTCCACAGGATGAGAGAAAATAGTTTCCAGGTTTACATCTGATGAGGATCTGATAACCAGAAAATATAAAGAACTATGAAAACTAAATAGTAAATGTCAAACCACCCAATTAAAAATGGACAAAAGATTTCAACAGAATTTCTCGAAAAGATTTGAGTAGAATTTCTCCAAAGAAAAGGTTTTCTCCAAAGAAGATGTAGACAGAGATGGCAAACAAGCACATGTAAAGACATTCAACATTAATGAATCATCAGGGGAAACGCACATCAAAACCACAAGATACCATTTCACACCCACTAGAAACGCTATAATAAAAAAAATCAAAAATAAGTGCTGGCAAAGAGGTGGAGAAATCAAGACCCTTACACATTGCTAGCGGGAATCTAAAATAATGTAGCCGGGGCGCCTGGGTGGCTCAGTCACTTAAATGTCCGACTCTTGATTTCGGTTCAGGTCGTGGTCTCACAGTTGGTGAGATCAAGCCCTGGGTCAGGCTCTGCCTGGGATTCTCCCTCTCCCTCTCCCTCTCTCTCCCTCTCTCTCTGCCCCTCCCCCGCTCTCTCTCTCCCTCTCTCTGCCCTTCTCCCACTTACTCATTCTCTCTCTTTCTCTCAAAATAAATACACATTTAAAAATAATAATAATGCAGCCACCATATATAAAAGTTTGGCATCTGTTCCAATGGTTAAAAACAGAATTACCACACAACCCAGAAACTCCACTCCCAGGTCCATACACAAGAGGATGGACAAGATACGTTTACACAAAAACATGTGCCTGAATCTTCACAGCCACGTTATCCACTACAGCCGCAAAGTGGAAACACCCCAAAGGTCCATAAGCAAGATGTGGGCTATCCAAACTGAATCGTTTTCAGCCATGAGAAGGAATGAGGTGTAGAGACGTCTACTGCACGGATACAGCAGACACAAAAGGACACGTGTTGTAGGACTCCACTCACGTGACACAGTCAGGAAAGGCAAACCCAGGAGACGGGAGGAAGGCCGGTGGTGGCCAGGGATCTGGGGCTGTGGGAATTGGGACCAGCTGCTAATACGTACAGGTTTCTTCCCAGGGTGATGGAGCTATGCTGGAACGGACGGACGCTGGTAGTGGTTACACAATATATACATACGCTCAGGCCAGCTGAACCGCACAGAGAAAAGTGGTAAATTTTAAGTCATGTAAATTATGTATCAATAAAAACAGCCAATGAAGATACACACTGAAATATTTACAGATGAAATGCCATCTGGGATTTGCCTCAAAAAAAAAATTGTGAGGAAAGGCCGGAAGAGGTGAACAGACTGGCTGGGGGCTGCTAACTGTGTGAGGTGGGGATGGAAACACCAGGGTCATCAAGGCATTCTTCCCACTCTTAGATGCACTTGACATTTTGCATTATAAATTTATTATTCTCTTTTAAGTTTATTTATTTTGAGAGAGAGAATGTGTGTGTATAAGCGGGGGAGAGACAGAGAGAGAGAGAGAGAGAGAAAGAGAGACAAAGAGTGTACCAAGCAGATAGCATGGAGCCAGATGTGGGACTTGAAGTCACAAACCGTGAGGTCACGACCTGAGCCAAATTCAAGAGTCAGTCACTTAACGGACTGAGCCACCCAGGGGCCCGCCCCTATGAAATTATTTTTAAAAGAAGAACTAAGCAAAGCTTTTTAAAAGGGATATTGAGGAGTAGTTATTATAAGGCTACATTATCAAAGGTGGTGAACTGTGTCGGGACGGTGTTGGAACAGAAAATAACGTGCAGTAACAGAGACCAGAATATCATATGAAAGGTTTGGCATTTCAAATTAGTGAGGAAAAAAGTAATTTGGGTGCCTGGCTAATCCTTTGGGAGAAAAATAAATCGGTAATAGACTTACCTAGTACCATACATGTAAACAAACAAGAAAAAAAATTAGGAAATATCAATGAATATGTCATCTCAGGGGAAAATTCTCCTAAGTCTAAAAACAAAGACAGGGGGTGCCTGGGTGGCTCAGTCGGTTGAGCGTCTGACTTCGGCTCGGGTCATGACCTCACGGTTCGTGAGTTCGAGCCCCGCGTCGGGCTCTGTGCTGACGGCTCGGAGCCTGGAGCCCGCTTCGGATTCTGTGTCTCCCTCTCTCTCTGCCCCTCCCCTGCTCGTGCTCGGTTTCTCTCTCTCTCAAAAACAAATAAAAACATTAAAAAGTTGAAACAAAAACAGATCTTAGAATTTTTAATACCACAAACTGAGAAAAATGAGTGCTGACATATGGCAAGGGGTTAGTATCTCAAGGAGAAAGAGGGGGTATTTCAATGAAAAACATTTAAAACATCACTAGATAATGCACAAAAAAAGAAATATAACTGCCCGACCACGCAGGGCTCCTTTCTGCGCTAACACCCAAACAGTTTCTGCTCCCGAGAAGCCCCCTCGTGAGTGTGGACGCAGGAAGTGAGGGGCGCTGTCCACAAGCCCTGAAGCCCCGGGCTAATTCCCTTCCTGCCCTTGACTGTGTGGGCCCAGGTCTGTGACCTGTGCTGACAAACGCCGTCTAAATAATAATTGTTATTGTTTGACGTAAACCATTTCCTTTCCTCACGCTCTATTAGAAGATACACAAGTTGGCCCCAAGTTTTTGGAGAAAACTCAGCAAAAGCTGTTAAAAAGTGAGGACGCTGACTCGGCAGTTACGCTTACAAAAGTTATTATGGGGAAGTAATCACACAATCATGAGAAACTCATTTACCGGGATGTTCATCACAGCAATGTGCGTACATCCAAACAAGTTAGGAGCTACCTGAACGCAACAACACACGATTAGTTAAATTGTGGCACGCCCATAAGGTAGAGCGAGATGCAACTCTCCAGGCTAATTTGGTGAAAACCAGTACTGTGTTTGCATAGGATCTCGTCTTGTGTCAGTGTATAGGCATCCACGCATCCACACAGATCCGGGAGAAGACAACCCGAAAGTTTACATGTTACCACGGTAACAGCAGTTGCAGTTGAGTTTGGGACAGTTAATAAGAGTTGCTGTGGTGGTTTTTGCTTCCCCTCGTTCATGTGTATTTTCCATTTTCCAGAACGATATGCTTTTTAAATGTGAGAAAGTACAGAAAGCATTAGAAACAGGGGCGCCCAGGGGACTCTGTCAGTTGAGCGTCCAACTCTTGATCTCGGCTCAGGTCACGATCCCAGGGTCGCGGGACGGAGCCCGGCGTCGAGCTCCGTGCTGAGTGCGGAGGCTGCTTGGGATTCTGTCTCTCCTCTCTCTCTGCCCCTCCCCTGCTCACACGTGCGATCTCTTTCTCTCTAAAATAATAAACAAATACATAAAACCATCTCTGAAGCTAAAAAAATTAAAAATGACACCAATGTATTGTTTGTGTATCTGCACCTCAAATTTCCCATAAAATGACTGCATATTCTCAGGATCCTGCCCAAAACAGACTATTCTCCCCCTGGCGGTAAAAAGACTGAGGGACCCAGAGCCGCGAGGTGGCCTGTGCTCCAGCCCCGGCTGTCCTTCCGTGAACCCCGGAGAGAGGGGGGCCCCGGCCAGGGTGCCGTTAGACAGCCGCCCCCCGCGAGGTCTGCTCCCTGCTATGACACAGCTGTTCCCTCAAATGCTACTTCTGTGTGTGGAAAGCCACAGTTGCCACGTTTTCATAACTCACGAACCTCACGAGCACTGCGCAGTCACCCGTCAGAACAGAGCCATGTGTCACGGGAATCCTATGTGCTGAGGACACTGAAATGCTGCAACTTATTTAAAGATAAGTTTTTCAAGTTGGGCTTCTAAGTCGTTTTCAAAGAAACTGAGCAGGACTCAAATTACAGTCCAACTGTCACATTCCTGCACTGTGACCGCACCGTGCTCGAGGCTGGAGGCCACGGCCGTGAGTGTTTGCAGAGCCGAGAGCCTTGCCAGACCACCGGGAACAGATGCCCGCAGCAGCCAGAGAGGAGGCCCACACCCGCCAGTCACGACAGGCGCCGTCCCCCGCGGCCAAAGCTACGAGCAGCTGCGTCTGTCACACCGACGGGTCCTGCGCCACGGCTCCCGCCCCAGAAACCTCACGCACAGCCTGCCGTATGGGAGGCCGCGGTGAGCCCGCGGGGCCAAAGTCAGACACTGCCTCTGTCTTCCCACTCCACCCATGTGCAAATTCACAGACACGTCTACCCCTGACTGCTACCGCCAGCCCCTCCGCCGTCCCACACGTGCAGCCGCAGGACGGGAGCGCACGGCCTCCACTGTGCAAAACCATGGCACACGCTCGGCTCTGCTCCTAGGGTTTCGTGTGCGCACTCATGGGCAGTGGGTGCCGGGCTGAGGGTGTTTGCGGCCGGGTCACGGGCCCGGTCCTGGCAGCAGGTCGGAGCTCCCGGGGCCCTGCCTCCCCGCCGCCCCTCGCGGACAACGCACACGACCGCGCCACGCTGTGACTTAAACGAGAACAGGACAGCAAGTACCAAGAGGTTGAGTTCTAAAGTTGTCCTGAGCCGCACGTCTGAATTCCACCGCTAGGGAACTGCTTTTCTGTAAAACACGTGCAAACGTAACACCACGCACCACGGTTTCCAAAGTAACAGCGACGTCTGTGTTTTCTGGACTCAAAAGCAATATTCGACCTTCAGCCTGTCTACTCGCGGAGCTCGTCTGTGCGGATCTTCGCCTCCGACCAGTAAAGGACGTCAGTGTGAACGCTCAGCCCTGACTCGCGTCCGCCATGCCGCCTCGCCGCATTCGCAGTCCTGGATTCCACAGCGGTTGTCTCCACACGCGCTCTCTCCCCACGTGGACGCGAACAGAATCGGACCTTCCTGCCGCCATCACGCCGCGGCAGAAACACAAGGTGAGCTCTGCGGCTTTGTGCTTAGCGTTTCTCCGCCGTCACCGTGCTCCCGTGGCGGCACGCTTGTGGCCCGTTCCCGCGGCAGCCAATCCCACCTGGCTCCCACCGTGGCCGTCTGTCACACCGGCGTGCCATCGAGCACCTCTGGACGGTCAGACGGCCGCCCACCGCGCGGGCCGTGCATCTGCGGGCAGAAGAGGGGGGCCGTCGGCCGGGCGCCCCGCACGCGGGCCGTACTTCTGCCCTCAGGTCGTGGGGTCCACGCATGCGCCCACAGGGCACTTCGGCGTCAAAGGGCAGAAGAGGGCCGTTCGCTCCCCGCTCACTCTGCCACGGAGCCTACCTTCGAAAGTTCGTCAGCTTGGGTCACACGAAACTCAACAGCTTTACGTGCATTTTCCAATTCTCATATGACAAACGCACGTCTGTCAGGGTGGGCGGGTAACATACGTCCTTTTCACCGTGCGTTACCTGAAATGAGAATGTCAGGCTCGGGCTCCCCGCAATGCCTCACCGGGGCCCCCGGGACAGTCACACGGACGGAGAAGTAAATGCTCAGGATGAGGTTATGCCCAAGAGGGGTTATCGCTGGACCTGCATCACGATGCAGCCATCGAGCTGCCGACATCGCTCCGACGGGTACCTCTGAGCCCCCGCAGGGCAACGCGCTAGACGGGGTGGGGGTAGGGTTCGTGGGGCAGGACAGTGCAGAGTGGGAGCAGGGAAGTAAAGTAAGGTTTACAGAGGGGCTGGGGGAGGCTCAGCGCCCGGGAGGGAGCACGGCCTGAGGGGCACAAGCCTGGGCAGGCGGGGTATGGAGGGGCAGATTACCGGGGGGACAGGGGACAGCATGTCTTCCAGAAGGAAGAAATGGGCCAGCTGTGTGCGAGGACGTGGCTTGTGGGAAGGTCACAGCACGGCGGGGCCAGCGAGTGACCGGAGGAGAGGAGGTGAGGCCGAGGGGCCAGTGGCAGACACTAGAGGAGTCTTGTCTCCCACGCCCACGAGCCAACTACAGAGATGTGCCTGCGTGGGCGGGACAGAGGGGACGAAACAGGGACCAGTGGGACTCCTTCCCTCTCCTGAGCAAGAGCCCTGAGAGACGTGGCCAACTGGAGCCAAGGCCTGCCTTTAAAAGGAAACACGTCCCCGTGCCCACACAGGAAACTCAGAGGCAGTTGGCACAGGGCGAGACTCCACGTCTGGGCACCGCACGCAGTGGCACCACGGGGACAGGAAACAGTCCCCCGTTCTCAGAGAGCCGCCACACGCCAGGCCCAGGCTCCCCACCCCCCAGTGCTTGGGGGAACGACGGCCTCGGGGAGCACCTGTGGACCCCCGACAGGGAGTGATCCCCAAGATGTCAGCGCCCACATGCACACATTTCCTGCCCGCGGTCCCACCCACAGCCGCCGGCACAACCACAGATGACAGTGAAGAGTGGACATCCTGCCCTTCTTCCTCCGTCCGTCAATCAAGAAAGATTTAGCTGTGGGTCTTTGTAGATGGACTTTATCAGGCTGGGGAAGTTGTGTGGTCACTGCTGTTTGAATCATTCATAAACGGGCCATCATTTTGTCGAATGATTTTTCTGTGTCTGTGAGACGACCGCATGCTTTGTTTTATTTGTTGATCGGATGTATTGTGTTAATTTGTTCTCATTTGTTAACCCGACCTTGCGTTCCTGGGATAAAGCTCACTTCTACATATGGAGGCATTTGATTCGCTAGTTATTGAGGATTTTTGCAGCTACATTCATGAGAAACACTGGTGCTAGTTTTCTCTTCTGATTTTGTTAAATCTGTAATCAGGGTGATACTGGCCTCATTGAGGAAGTTCTGGTGTCCCCTCTAATCTCTTGGAAAAGTTTGTGAAGTGTCATTAATTAATTCTTCCTTAGATGTTTGGTAGGAGTCACTGGTGAACTCATCTCGTCCTTTGTGTGGCCTATTTCCTTTGTGGGAAGTTATTTGTTTAATCGTTCTTCTGAACTCTTTAGTTGTTATAAATCTCTTAAATTTTCCTATTTATTCTTAAGTCGCTGTCAATAATTTGCACCTTTCTCTGAATTCTTCCATTGACTCAGGCTACCTACCCTCCTCACCTCCTCCTGCCCACAGCTCGTCAGCGAGGTCAGCAGCGTGTCCGTACTTCTGCTTTCAGTACCTGGAGCCTCCTCTCTTTTTCCTTGGTCAGCTCCCTACTTGGTAACTTCGCCGATTCCAACAGCTGGGTACCCACATTTCTCAGCCAGGTAAAACTTGAAATTACAGCAGACCTTGTAATATGGGAGGTGAGGGGTGATGACCTCTGCCTAGTCAAATATACACATATAACTTGTGACCCCCCAAAAACCTAAGCACAACAATCTAACGTTGACCGCAAGCCTTACCAGTAACATAAATGGTCCATAAAAACATATTTTGTATATGCATTACATACTGTATTCTTACAATAAAATACGCTAGAGAAAAGAAAACGTTACCGAGAAAATCATACGAGAAATACCTTTACGGTATGTACTGTATTTATTGAAAGAATCCACGTCCAAGTGCACCGGCACGGTTCAAACCTGTGTGGTTCGTGGGTCGCCTCTATTTGCAGTTTCTACTCATCTATAAGGCTATTTTCGTATGAAAGATTTCCATAAATGTCTTTTGAATTTTTCTGTGAACCATTTAAAGTATAATTTTATAAGATGACTTATGTAACCATTCAGAGGTAAGATTCTAAATCGTCCAGAAAGACCACCATAGTTTGGTGGGCGAACAGGACTGACAGGACCCTGGGGACTTCCTGATACTTGTCCTGCTAAGAACTGGCTCTCTAATGTTCAGTAAGTCCCATTTTCTTTAGGCTACAGATAGAATCAAGTGATTTCAGGGCCCCACCTGTGACTGATACTTAGTCATCGATTTGTCACCCGGCAGTACGGCGTGCTCCTACATTCCCATCGGTGCCAAAGGGCAATGAGGGCCAGCGGATAAAACCGTTCAGAAGGGAAGAGTGAACACAGGTCTCCTGGCACGCCAGCCGTAAG
Organism: Puma concolor; assembly: GCF_028749965.1. NCBI lineage: Eukaryota > Metazoa > Chordata > Mammalia > Carnivora > Felidae > Puma > Puma concolor. Next base: position 153,501,219 of record NC_141671.1, read on the forward strand.
GTAACGCTGCCTGGTGACCATCTTCCTCCTTCACCATTTATTTTAAAACTCAAAGACTTACTGGGGCGCCTGCGTGCCTCAATCGGTTAAGCGTCCGACTTCAGCTCAGGTCATGATCTCGCGGCCCGTGGGTTCGAGCCCCATGTCGGGCCCTCTGCTGAGCGCTCAGAGCCTGGAGCCTGCTTTGGATCCTGTCTCCCTCTTTCTCTGCCCCTCCCTCTCTCTAATATAAATAAACATAAAAAAAATTATGGAACTCAGAGACTTGTTATTAGCTTCTCTTGGGTCCGACAACTGAAAGGCATCGGAGCCATGCAAGAATACCTTGAAGTATTTCCATTTCTTAAAGTTAGCAAAAGGGAGAAAAAAAAGACTCATATTTAGAAATTCCTTTCCCTTTCTTTCTTTTATAGCCGGACATAAATCATGGAAAAGCAAAGGCAAAATTAAAAAGCAGTGAGACATTTTCCAGTAGTTCACTTATCCCAGGAAATGAGGCATGGTAAGTGTGGACCAGATGTACTTAAACAGCTTAGACAACCGCGCTCTGGCTTTAAGATGCGGTGGATGAGCGGAGGGCGGGCTGCCTGCCTGATCGAAGACCACCCACACCTGGCACGAGGCACAACTGGGCAAGGGAGGAAGGGACAAGAAGGGAGGTCAAAGGGGAGGTTCAGAGGGTCCCACGGCCTCCCGCACATTCGCGTCTACACTGTTGATGAATACACGAGTCTGCGCCTGTGTACTCCCACCGGCCGCGCTGGCCCACAGCCCAGACTGTCTCCGGCAAGCCCTGCGCCCCTCACCCCCTTCCACTTATGGAGATCAGGACACATAAGCACATCCAAGAGTCGGGCTCGCGTCACAGAGGCCACGGTGTGCCCGCGAGACACCATCTCTGGAAAATACGAAAGCATCCTTCTGTGCCAGTAGCTAAAACAGGCCCCAAAGGAGTCAGATGATGGCGGAGGGGAGGCGCCTTACTCACAGTCCCGGCGGAGGGGAGGTGCTGTGCTCGGGCCCAACAACAGTGGACGCTGCACTTGTTTCTGACTGGAACACTTTCTCCTTTTGAGATTCTCTTTGGAGGAAGCTTCCGGAAACATAGTCGCAAGCCTTATATCAGCCACCTCTGCTGGGAGTGTCAGCGCACACACTCTCTGTCCTCCTCCCCGACCCCACGTGGGCCGGCTGCTGGCATGCACAGCCACTGCGGATTTGCAAATTGTGTCATTATCGTTACGAACGTGGTTCTAGTCATTGTCACTCTAAGTCTCGGTGTCATTCTAGCTTTCTGAGTATCCCACCAAAGTATGGAAGCGATGAAACTGGCCTAGTCTGACCTGCATTGCTTCAGCATGAAGACAAAGTGGCATAAAAAGCAGGGTCTTTCATTCCGGCTAACCCGCCCCAAAATGCATGACAGCGTTCATCTCTGCAACCAGCGCCATCAAGTGTCTGGGCCGAGCGTGGCCGCAGGCTCTGGGGCTGAGGCAGCTCAGCTCACAGACTGATCGCACAGGAAGTAAATCGGGCCCGCGGGAACGGGAGCTCTTCCCAGGCCCCGGGGGTACCGGCCCTGCTGAGACCAGGGCCACGCAGAGGCCCCGGAGAACAGGCGGAGGCCAGACACGCCCCGGCAGCCCTGCAGGTGCCTCCCCGGGGTCTCGGAGTCAGACACGGCTTCGGTCGCACCGTGGCCAGCGGTCACGTTGTGAGGGTGGCACTCCGGACGAAGCCACGACTCCCGGGCCCATAGGTCGCAGACGTGTGTCACATGCAAACCGGAAGACATCCTGCTAATAGCATCACGTGGTCCAGGAAATCCCGGATCTGTTTCCCGGGAGGCTGGTCATCACCTGCCTTCTTCCCTTCCCCTGGAGCGCCCCTGGTGTCCCAGTAGTTGGGACAGAAACAGGTCACCTTCCGCCCAGCATTGGGGCACAGCCCCTGCCCTCACGTCTACTCCACCGGAGGAGCAGTGAGGAGCACGACCAAGGGGCACCACACAGGGCGCATTTAGAGAACTCTGTGCCATGACAGAGAGAATATGGGGACACTACAGAGATAGGGATGGGGGGCTGGAGTTCTCTGTGAAGTTACGATCTATGAACCACGATCTGAAAGACAAGAAGCCGTTCATAAGGAAGTTTCTGAAAGATCATTCTAGTCAGGGAGTATGGCAAGTGCCAAAGTCCCAGAATTGGAAAGCCTGGTATGAAATAGAGAGCCCTGTGGATGGAGCCTGTGGGACAGGGGGGAGGGAGGAGAGGCTGGAGGGGGAGGGAGGGAGGGGAGGGACTGAATGGCTGGCAGGGACAGGGAGGGGACCGGAGGGGGCAGGGGCTGGAGAGGGGGGGAAGGAGAAGCTGGTGGAGGCGGGGAGGGGGCCAGAGGGGGGGAGGTGGGAGCCTGGGGAGAGAGGGAATGTGGGTAGAGCCTATCTGACACCCAGGAGGCGGAGAGGGGGCCGGAGAGCAGGTGGGGGTGGGGGAGGGGAGAGCTGGGGAGGCCTGGAGGAGAGGTGGTTGGAGGTGGCAGGGAGGAGGTAGGAGGGAGGGAAGCGGCAAGGAGGCCGAGGCAGGGGAGTGGGAGGAGGGGGAGCGAGGACGGGAAGGAAGAGGGTGGGAGCTTGGGGGAAGCCAGAAGGAGGTACCGGCAAAACTACGTTGAGGAGCGTGTGGAGCACGTGGCCAAGAGTCCTTACTTTGAAGACACCACCGTGTACGGAAATACTTACAGCCAGAAGTACACGGTACCAGGATTTCCTTCCGAATACTTCGGTGCGTGTTGGGGGTGGGGGAAAGGGAACGAGAGAAGACATGAGCCTCGGCTGCTGATGGGCACATGGGACCCGTTATATGCGGAGCGTGTGCTTAAACTTTTCCATAACAAAATACTTGAGGTTGTGAGGCAGGGTGGCCAGACTCTGGTGGCCACGCAGGTCCCGGGGGGACAGTGAATCCACACACAGGTCACTCTCCAGTCCTGCCTGGGGTGGAAACTCCTTGACAACAGAATATACTCCTCTAAACCACTGAAACTGGTATAAAGCTCCCTGTTACATTGAGCTAAAATCAGTCTTTCTGAGACTTCCAACACAGGACCTGACTCAGTGAGGCAGAGGCCGCAGGTCAAGGAGGCAGTGGGCTCATCCACCAAAGAATTCTTTGAAGACCTGAGGACAGCTATCCTGCCTCTAGAAGCCAAGGTTCTGACCCTTTGCACCACTCTTAGAACCAAACGGGGATATCATCCTTACAAAGAGCTTCCCACCCCTTTTTCTCCTCTGTCCCCAAATCCGGTTGGCTTAGCTCCCCTAAGGGACCCTGCCATTCCATCAAGGGCTCCCCCGTTTCTGGCTCATGCACACATGCCTGTGAACACAGTCCAGCTCCACACACTGAAAACCCTGCGTGCAGTGGCAATCCTCAGTCTGTCGTCTTCTTTAAAGATCAATCACACAAAAATGCCAAAGCTCATGAAATCAGTGGGCAAAAGTTTAATAATAAAGAGGATATTTATATCGTTTTTAAATATCCACCCCCAAACTGCTTAGTTATCACGAAAGGGGAAATACTGACTTTACAAAAGAGAAGCCTGATTTACAGTATCTCAGCGGACTTACGAAAGTCCACCAGGTAACTGGGACAAAACAGTATCAAGATGCTACTGATACAAGGACACACCACTTGTGCGTGACAAAGGTAGCAACCAATCGTAGAGAAGAAACTGACCTCTGGTTTTCAAAACAATCAAGGTCAAGAAAGACAAAGCCTGAGAAACTGTTCCAAGTTGGAAGAGGCTGGGAAGGCATAGTAATTCCATGAAATGCATCATCCTGGGATGGGACACGTTATAAAGGATTTGTAAACGTGACCTAGAAGTGAGCCGTGGACTAGATAAGCGGAGAACAGCATCACGTCAGTGTTACATTCCCTGACTTTTATAACATGTTCTGCGTACGTAAGAGGGTGTCACAGCTCTTAGGAAGGGCATCCTACCGTGTTCAGGCTTAAAGGGGGAAGATTTCTCCAAGGTACTCTGATGGTTTTGAAAAACAAGTTTGTATATATGCAATCCAAAGAAATACTATGCAAGCCATACGTAGGATTTAAAATGTTCTAGAAGCCACATTAAAAAATAAAACAAATGTTTTAATTTTGATATCTAACTCATACAAAATATTATTTCAGTACATAATATAAAATTAATGAGAAAATTTGTATCATTTGTACCAAGTCTTTAAAATCTGATGTGTATTTTAGATTTATAGATCATCTGTGTATTTTAGATTTATAGATCATCTAGCCAAACCTCAAGCGCTTAACAGGTACAGGCAGAGATTAATGAGGAAGGATAGACAAATAACAAGTCAATTAAAAATGGTATAAAATAAAATTATTCTTTAACCTGGGTAAAACTACATAGAACATTCATGTGTTAATCTTGCAATTTTTTTGAAGTTTTATATAGTTATTTAGAGAGAGCAGAGGAGGAGCAGAGAGAGAGGATCCCAAGCAGGCTCCGCACTGTCTGCACAGAGCCCAACGCAGGGCTCGAACTCACGAACTAGAACCTTGAGATGGTGACCTGGGCTGAAACCAAGAGTCAGATGCTTAACTGACTGAGCCACCTGGGCGCCCCCCCCCCCCATTCTTGCAATTTTCATGTAAGTTTCAAACAATATCAGAATTTTAAAATAACAATAAAAATCAAGTAACATAAAGTGGTAAGAGAATACAATAAACAAATTCATGCCAATACATTTCAAATCTTAGCAAATGCACAAATGCCCAAAAAACTTCTTACCAAAATCAATCTAAGAAATTATTTAAAGCCAGCACAATCCTATCATAAAACATCAGTCCCTAAACTTTTTGGTCTTAATACCCCTTCGTACTCTTAACATTTATTATTGAGAACCACAAGGACCTCTTGTTTATATAGGTTGTATCTACCAATAAATTAAAACTGAGAATTTAAAAATACATTTATACTTTAATTCTCCTAGCAATGATAACTCCATTATATTTTTACACAAGTAACCTCTTTTATGAAAAATAACTATGTTTTCCAAAACAAAAATAAACTTAGCAAGATGCATGGCATGATCTCTGGGTTCTCAGGCCTGCCACTGCGCTCAGTTTGTTGCGATACGTCATTTTGGTTAAAGACTATTTGGAAAGGAAGAACTACTCTTAACAGTCCTTTTAGATAATTGCAAATAATCTCCAAAATATGATGAGTGCATGTTTCTTAAAGGCCATGTGAATTGTGGAATCTGAAACTGTATCGGTGAATGTATTCTGACCCATTAAAATCTACTGGTCTATCTTCCACTGTGAGTGAAAGGGTCTTTACCACCGCATGCTTTTGTTAACATCATGCATTAATCGTGTGAAAAATACAGTTCACTTGGTTATGCAGACCTTCACATCTTGATACATTACATTATGCGATGTCAAAATACCACAATTCACCATATCGACAAGCTAAAAAAAAATCGCATGATGCCAGTTGATACTGGAAAAGCATTTGGCAAAAGCCAACACGCACTGATGATAAAAGCTCTCGCAATTTAGGAGAGCCTGGTAAAGAGCATCTACCAAACACCGGAGCTGACACCACGTTAATGTGAAGGACAGAATGCTCCCCCCGACTGGGGCGCTGAGGGATGTCTGCTCCTGCTCAACACGGCGTTGGAAGCTCTGGCAATTGCAGTCAGGCAAGAGTGAGACAGAAAACACATGCGCTTGCAGGGAGGAAGCAACACTGTCCCTATTTGCAGATGCCATGATCGTCTACACAGAAAATCCAGCGACTCTACAAAAAACAAACAACAGCCAGAAGTAACTCCCAGAGCTCATAAGTGAACCCACCGAAGTCACGTCACACAAAATTCAATCTCACCTCATATACTGATAATGGCCATGTGGAAAACAATGTTAAAAGCAGTATCGTTTATAGTTACTCTAGAAATGATACACCCAGTATAACTTTTAGAAGTATCTGCAGTGTCTGTAAGCTGAACGTTACAGTATACTGACAGGGGAGATCAACGTAAGTGGAAGGACAAACCATGTTCATGGATTGTTAGACTCATCAGAGTAAAAATGTCGATTATCCCCAACTTTATGTGCGTACGGGTTGAATACAATCCCTGTGAAAACCTCAACAAGGACTTGTGCAGACACAGCTTATTCTAAAATTTATATGGCAGGGCATATGCTCTATGACAAGGAAGACAATCTTGACAAAGACAGTAAAGTGACAGGAGTCACTGCAGCTGGTAACCTAGCTACTGTTGAAGGACGATACATCGTGTCCAATCTGAGTTTTCTGGAAGAATAAGAGGGGGTTCTACACAGAAAAATCACTAAATGCTGTTCATCAAGTTACAAATTCTAAAAAGAAGGGGCACCTGGGTGGCTCAGTCGGTTGGGCGTCCAACTCCAGCTCAGGTCATGATCTCACGGTTTGTGGGTTCGAGCCCCCCATGGGGACACTGACAACACAGAGCCTGCTCCAGATCCTGTCCCCATCTCTCTGCCCCTCCCTTGCACACACGCACGCTCTCTCTCTCAAAAATAAACAAACGTGAAAAAAAAAATTATATTCTCTATAAACATAAAAAACATTTGATAAAACTCAACACGATTCATGCTTAAGACATGTTGAGTCCGACAGCGACTGTCTGTCAAAAGCCATCCTCAGGGTGCTTGGGTGGCTCAGTAGGTTGAGCATCCAGCTTCGGCTGGGGTCATGGTCTCACGGTTCATGAGTTCGAGCCCTGCCTCGGGCTCTGTGCTAACAGCTTGGAGCCTGAAGCCTGCTTCGGATACTGTGTCCCCCTCTCTCTCCGCCCCACCCCTGCTTGTGCTCTGTCTCTTTCAAAAATGAATAAACATAAAAAAAATTAAAAATTAAAAAAAAAAAGCCATCCTCAACAGGCAGGCACCGGTAACTTCCTTCCAGGCCAGGCCTCTTCCCACACTTCTGCTCAGGCTCTCGGACAGGGCGACCAGGAAGGCAGATCTAAAGTGTAGACACGGGTGAAGCAAAGCTCCTACACAGACGCTACAGTGTCACTCCACGCCGACAGGAAAGAGCCACCGGCCCCTGGAAAGAGAGGGCGAGGGCGGGATGAGGAGGCGGGGTCCCCAGACCCACCGGGTGGTGACACCGGTGACACTGTCTGATCCTGTAATGGTGGCACACGTCACAGCACATTTGTCCCAACCCAGCACATCCAACACTGAGGGCGGGCTCTGGGAGACGTGTCCGTGCACGTGGTTCGGGGACCGCAACAAGGCTCCCGTGGAGGGTGACCCTAACGGGGAGGGTCTGTGGTGCGTGCACGCATTCCCGACAGTCACAGGCGACACACGTCTAGGGTAAGGTGAGGAAAGGACCCACCTCCCTCTGCAGAGGGACTGGGACGGCAGCCAGCGCCCTCCATCAGCCCAGCTTAAAGCGCTCTCTTCTCAACAAATACCTGCCATTTGTTCCTGGCAGCCTGGCCTACAACCCGGCCTCCCGTGCTGGGTGGACACCTGGGGCGGGGCGAGGCTCACGTGGGCGGCACTCTGGACCCCTGCCAGCGGTGTCCACGGCCCCATCCCCGGAGGGACCAGCGACAGCGCTGCGGTGTCACCCACCTGGCGGGAGCCGACAAGACAGCTCTCCCAGGCCACTTCCTCCTCGCCATCCAGGAGCCCTTACTGGGAGGCAGGGCCAGCCACCCAGCTTCAGCTTCGGCGACAGACACCTGCAGGGGCAGGGGCGGGCAGTGCCGCCCCTCCCCCGCTTGCACCTGCTGCTGCCCCTTCTCTGGGCCACAGCTCCCCCTCCCCCCCCCCCACACACACAGCACCGTGCAACTTGCACATGTGGGTTAGGGCTCTGCCCTTGTGCCCCCGCGTGAGCCCTGGAGCAGAGCTTCTGTGGGTCCAGGGGGCACGAGCGGCCTGGACCCGAGGACAATATTCGGAAAGAAATCTCGTGGGAAAACCCCCACCTCGCTCGCCCCGCACCCCGCATGGTCTTCACCGCAGAGACTTCGGGGCGTCCCTTTGGTCTGTCCCGGGACGGGTGGGGTGACGCCCCAGTTCTGGGCTGTTTCTTCCAGGTCAAGGGGAGCAGATGAGTAGCCCTGAGTGACTGTCGACAGCTGTTTCTCTCGAGCTCCAACGCGGTCGGAGTTGGCACTGAGTGTTTCCCTAAAATTTCTGAATTCTTCACCCTGAATCGGCACGTGCACAGTGTCCCATCCAAACTGGAAGGTGACGTAAGACCACGAATGCCGAACAGACTCTTGTGACGCGAGGTCAGGGTCTTTTCCGTGTGAGGCAGCACAGCTTTCCATCAGTGCTGACGCCCTAAGGGTTAGCCCAGGGTACACAGCAGACAGATCGTGTGGCCAACCTCTAGGCAGCCGGGGGAGAAGAGTCGTTCGGTTTGACAGGCAGTAAAGAAAACGCTCATCACTCTATTTGTGTTAACTGCTACTTTCCGTGCAACTACCAACCAGTTATTGGAATTTAAAATACACAGGACAGGGGCACCTGGGTGGCTCAGTGGCCTAAGTGTCCACCTCGGGATTTCGGCTCAGCTCACGATCTCATGGTCCTCGAGAGCGAGCCCTCTGCATCAGGCTCTGCCCTGACAGCGTGGATCCTGCTTGGGATTCGCTCCCTCCCTCTCTCTCAAAGGGGCTCTCTCATGAGCCCCTTTCTCGCTCATGAACGTGCTCTCGCTCGCTCTCGCACTCTCTCACTCAAAATAAACTTTCAAAAAATACACAGAATTGTTCATCTATTGCAGAAGTGGCTGAAGTAGCCGTTTGTAACGTACAACTGTCAGGCTAAAATCGGTACTTAGATGTTATTTAGAACATCAAGGCTTGTGGCCTGTCGCTGGCTGTGGCTTGGCTCTAGCCTGAGGTGAACCAAGCTTGGTTCTAGCCTGAGGTGAACCGTAGGCACACACAGCACCATGGAGTCACGTGGCACACCCGAGGCACAAGGACCACCTTTCCAGGTGTAATCCGAGCACCATTTCCAGCCTACGAGGCAGTTTTGCAAACTCAACCTGTCACCTCAGTGGAGACCTGAGCTCCAGAGGCGAGCAGAAGCCTGTGTTTTGGTCAGGAATAAACACTGTTGTCGTGGTGACTGCTTAAAAACTGCAAGAAAGCACCTCCAGTGCACCATGATCCAAAATGGCGCCCAGGACTGAGGCGGCCTGATGACCTCGGTGCACTGACCTCAGGCGGGTCCCACGGGGGACCCGTCACAGGACGGTGAGCCCAGTCCGAGCTTCAGCTTACAGCCGCCTCGTTCACAAGTCCAGCCTGTGCACCGGGAGTTAATTTCAGAGCAATCCTCGAGAAGAAATTGAAGAGAGACTCTTGAACGTGAACGACCGCTTGCAGACGAGCATCTGGCCGCAACCGCGAGTGACGTTTCCGGCAACAGTCCCGCCTTCGTGTGGACCCACTGCCTCTGCGGGGTAGCTGCTCCAGGCCTGCACATCTCTCTGCTCTGGGGTTGCCTCAACCCAAACGGTGGGTTGGCAAGAGCACAGCAGCCAGTGGAAGCCCCACAGGGCCACAGAAGCACGCAGAGCGTGACGGGGTGCGTGCCACGGAGGACGTGTCCTCGACACCCCCCTCCCACCGTGGCGCGAACCACCCCTAGCGACCTGTGGACACAGGCTCCAGTCAGCGTCCGAGTGGCCAGAGAAGAATGCACCTGGCAAATGTGATTCCCTCTGGTAACACGTGAACAGGGGCCAGAAGTGTCCCCTGGTTGAAGTGACATCTAAATGCAGAGGCCCCGCTTTTGTTCACTTTTCCCATCCCGGTTTTAGGAAAAGTAGTCTAAAGTTGGGTGTCTGGGTTCACTGCAGTGGCTGCATTTCTTTCCTTCCTTTTTCTTCCTTCCTTCCTTCCCTACCTTCCTTCCCTCCCTCCTTCCCTCCCTCCCTCCTTCCCTCCCACCTTCCTTCCCTCCCACCTTCCTTCCCTCCCTCCTTCCTTCCTCCCTCCCTCCTTCCTTCCCTTTCTCCCTCCTTCCTCCCTCCCCCCTCCCTCCTTCCTTCCCTCTCTCCCTTCCTTCCTTCCTTCCTTCCTCCCTCCCTACTTCCTTCCTTTTCTTTCTTTCCTTCCATTGGGAGGAGGGACTTTATTTTTCATTTCATGGCTCTTTCCTTAACAGTGATACTAAGGCATATGGACAAGAGCTGACTAGAAGACCCCCTCTGACGAGATCTAACTGTGTCTGAGTCCTGGGGACAGACAGCCTTGCTGGTCTGAATACTCACCGCAGCCCCAGTAACAACTCTGTGACTCTGTGCTCAGGTGTTGGGAGAAAGGAGAGTTGGGGACCACTCTGCATAGCTTGTCCAGATGTCTCCAATTCTTATGTTTTAATGAAATTACTTTGTGATTCTGCTTTAATTTTCTATAATTTATCCTGTGTTTATTTCGTTTTCTGAATGTGAAAATGGATTTAAACTTAAAGCACCATGGACTCTTTAGAGCTTCACCATTTAACAGATTCAATGCCAACAGCCCGCCAGCTCCTCCACGCGGATGTGCGTCTGTGCAAAGACACTGCCGAATGAACGCGCGTGACTAACCATCACTGAGCGTGCACACGGCCCCCTTCTGTGTCTGACGTGCTCATCCTGGAAACTCCAAGGAAGCACACCCGCGTCATCTGAGCACGTTTTAAAACAACTGGCAGGCGGAGATTATCGCAGAGCGCCTCAAGTTCCCCTGTTGTTCTACTTGAGTAGAATTTTAAGTTCTGTAGACTCTACTGTGCTCCCACTTGTGGTAAAGAATCGTCGATATTCAACACACAAATATCTTTGATGGCAGGTAACTGGCGCCCCTCCTGGTGAATGGTTTGCCCGCTTGAACCGAAGGCAGTCAGGCTCCTGAGACACTGAGTGATCCGAGCCTCTGTCCATACTGAGCTCTCCGTAGCCACGGCCACAACTGGAGCCTCAGCACCTGCACTGGCATCACGGCTCCCCACGGCCGGTGTGGCAGCCTGTGGGCCCCGGAGGCACACGGTCCTGGCATCTCGTCTTCCGGCAAACCCGGAAGCCACGTGGGACAGAGCTGGGAGGGGTGCCTGGGTCGCAAGCACAGGGGCGGGTTAGGGGACACGCAGCAGGAAAAGTGCCACGAGCCACGCCACACTTCGGGTCCAGGAACAGAAAAACCAGCCCCTCGTGTCCCTTCCAAGATGCTGCCGTTCTAGTTCAGCTCAGACTGAACATCAACAAAGAGAGGAACAAACGGGCCGTGATTATCTGAGGAGGGAAGCCGTCGCCGAGAGGAACGCTCTTCCCGCTTGAGGTGACCACGGAAGCTGGACAGCGAAGTCCACGCATCTGAGGCTTACGGCTTCAACCCCAAGGTCTGGAAGAGCTTCGCGGCTCGGCAGGACAGACGGGCAGACGGACGTGGACGTGTGCGGCTCAAGGAAACCTGACGGTCTGTGCGAGGATAAGAGGTGTGCCGCGAACACCAGCAATTCCTCTGACCAAGGAAATGCGAAAAAGAGGCGTAACCTGCCGGCAACGTGCTTTCCTTAACGGCCCTACTTGCGACTCAAGCATCTTGGTTCAAATCGTTACTGGGAACGTGCCATTTTAAACACGAAAACAGTGTGGGATGCAGCGGGGGTACAACCAACGGGAAGTATCGGAGCAGCGTGGATCCTTGGAAAACGTCAATGTCAGAGGATCCCACATCTCAAGTTCTTGGAGCCGCAAAATGAATGCCGTTCGTGCACAGCTCCTTTGTCACCGGTCCCTGTTTCCGCCACGGTGGTGGCCACACGGCCAGCCTCTGCTGGGTCAGTCATACTTCCCAAGTGGGTACATGATGAAACCCTCCCAGGTTGTATTATAGCCTAAGTTTTAAACATAAAACACTCTGTGTTTCTAATGATTTACTATTTTGAAGGGTTGCAAAGCAGACTGCTTTCAGAGGTTAATTTTCTAGAGTTCTGTGTGATGTGCGTTTTTGCATCCGTGAGATAAATGCCCTCAGATGAACAATACTGTAATTTCTAGGCAACATGGAAATGAGTAAAGATGTTAGAAATAACTGTGCTGCCATGAGACACCAGAAAACAGATGGACTTACTTTACCCGAATTCAGCGAGCACCCGTCTGTTCTGTTCCGGCGATCAGACTGAAGACAACGCCACCCTCCCTGAGGGACTCAAATTCTAGTGGAGAAGCCGACATCTGAACCGGAAGGCTGAGGGCACAGTGCCCTGCACGCTGCACACAGGTCTGTAGCTGGCGGTTCACACCTGAGGGTCAGACGCCGGCTCGACTTCACGGAAAGTCACAGAGGACGGCATTTGAACGGGGTCCGAAGGCCGACAGCGGCGGTGAGAACGCATTCCGGAGATGGTGTCCACAGAAGAGCGGGGACCCCACCGGGCTGGGCACGGAGCCCCGGGGCACAGGCCTGGATGGCGGGGTGGGAGCAGGCTCGGCGAAGCCGGATGGACCTGACTGGCCGAGCTGAGGCGTTTGGACCAAATCCACTGGGCAGTGGGGAGGAGGAAAACAATTATCACTTACATTTTCCTAAAACCTAGAAACCTAGAGGAAAAAATATAAACTGTGACGTAGAAGAAGAAAACTGTGACCATACTAGATGCGTGAGGTTGATTCCAATATAATCCGGTGATTAGACAGGGTGATTTTCCAGAACAAATCAATGAGCCTTCAATTTCACAATGGGATCACAGGAAGACTGTAAAACACTTCGGGGGTGGTGCTTGGAGAGAGAATAAGGTTCTTCACCAGACGATTACAGTGACACGCATACCTTCGGGAGAATAAACCCAGTTAATGAAGCTAAACCATCTCTTCAAGTTGTAAAAGATTAAGTATTCAACAGGAGACTTCACCCACACTCTGAGAGTCAGCGGATTTTCAACGAAGGCACTAATGAAATTCAGTGCAAAAAGTATTTTTAGCACGTATTACTGGAGCAAACAGATATTCACGGGAAAAAAAGAACCTTGACTAGACTTTTCTCCGTGCCCCAAACTACGTCAATGCACGGTGGCTGTGCAGGCCAGACACGTGGTGTTCTTGCCCCGCGTGACCCCTCCCCGAGGGTGGGGGGCCCTGTGCACGGAGCCTGTGCACAGTTACACCCGAGACTGCGGCACCGTCGTGGGGGGAGCCGTGAGGAAGGGTCGCCAACAGGGGCCCGTTAACAGCCGATGGCCACTTCCGGTCTGTAGCCAGCAAGAAGCTGAGGCTCTTGGTCCTACAACCACATGGACCCAACCTGCCAACGACGCGACGAGCATGGAAGGAGATCCGTCCCAGGAGACCCTTGGCTGAACAAGGGCCCTGGGCAACACCTCGGTCATGGCCGGGAGACCCTGAGCTGAGAACCCAGTGAGCCACACCCAGACTCCTGACCCACAGAAACCGTGAGAACAGACGTATGGTGTTTCAGCACAGTACGTTTTTGCTGATACAGCGGACCCGTGAACGGCGTGGGGGTTCGGGGCGCCGGCCCCTGCTGGTCGAAAGTCCACGCGTAATTTTGGCTCCTCGAAAACATAACCGCTAATAGCCCGCCACGGACCAGAAGCCTGACCGCTAGTCAGTTAACACACATTCTGTGTGCCACGCGTGTTGCATATTAAGTATTCACAGTGAGGTCAGCTGGCCAAGAGGCAGCAGGAGCACGGGGCTGTGCTCTAGCTCCGGGGGACCGCGTCCAGGTGGAGCCGCACAGCCCACCCCGCGTTGTTCGACGGTCCGCCTACCGTTAGGGGACAAACGGGAGCAAACACAATGGGCCAGAGGTCTAAACACAAACAAAAACTTCCCGGAAGAAAACACACAGAAAATCACTGCGGGCTTTGAGTTGGCAAGATTTTTCAGACAGGCCAGAAAGCACCAACCACAAAATAAAAGTTACACTTCGTAAAAATTCAGCATTTATGTCATTAAAGGATATTATAACACAAATAGACATGCCACAGACTTGGGGAAATATTTGCAACACGTACACCTGATCTATGATAGTATCTGGAATACATTGTTTTTAAAGTTCTACAACTTGTTAATAGTAATAACAAACAATTAAAAATAAGGGCATAATCACATGATGTAGTGTTCAATATCACTCATTATTAAAAAAATACAAATTAAAACCACAATAAAAATGCCACAATAGGGGCGCCTGGGTGGCTCAGTCGGTTAAGCATCCGACTTCGGCTCAGGTCATGATCTCACGGCTCGTGACTTCGAGCCTCGCGTCAGGCTCTGTGCTGACAGCTTGGAGCCTGGAGCCTGCCTCAGATTCTGTGTCTCCCTCTCCCTCTCTCTCTCTCTCTCTCTCTCTCTCTCTCTCTGCCCGTCACCTGCTTGTGCTCTGTCTCTTGAAAATAAACGTTTCAAAAAATTTTAATTAAAAAAAATACCACAATAGCTAAAATTAAATAGACTCACAAAACAAGGCTGCCGCAGAGTAGGCAAGAATGTGAACGGCGCCCACTCTGGAAAGCTCACGAGCGGGTACTGAGGCTGAGCACGTGGCCGCCCCACTCCCACCCTCCATCCCCCCACTGGTCCAGCAGCCCTGCCCCCATCTGCTTGCTCAGGAGAACCAGGAACGCATCACCACCAGACCTTTCCAGAAGTGGCTTTATTCACGATCGCCAAACTGATACACCAGAGGCTCCTTGGCTGACACAACAGAAAAGCTCTCCATCACATAAAGGAGTGGCTGCTGCAACACGTAATGGCACAGACAAAGGTCCCGTGGCCATGGAGTTCTGGAAACGACTGACCCCGGGACGCTCTTTGCTCACAGGTGTGGACGCGGGGACTGACTGGGAAAGGCATGTGGAAGGTCCCAGTGAAGGGAAGTCCTGCATCTGCAGGCAGCGTGGGTCACACAAGCGTGCACCTGTCCACACTCACAGACCCGCAGTCTGGATCTCAGTGAGTGTGACCACAGTACCTCTGTGGGAGGAACAGAGTCAGCCGTCCAACATGACTCAGAGCACATGCTTATTTAACACAATTGTAGATAAACCGTCAACACTGACTGCGTTCACCTTCAATCTTTCCTTTTTAATTCTTATTCAAAAAATATTTTAGTTTTGATTAAAAATATGAAAGTAATGTCTCCCAAAGAAGACATCCAGGTGACCAACCGACACATGAAAAGATGCTCAACGCCACTCCTCATCAGGGAAATACAACTCAAAGCCACACTGAGATACCACCTCGCACCGGTCAGAGTGGCTGAAGTGAACAAATCAGGGGGCTATAGCTGCTGGCGAGGATGTGGAGAAACGGGAACCCTCTTGCACTGCTGGTGGGAATGCACACTGGTGCAGCCGCTCTGGGAAACAGTGTGGAGGTTTCTCAAAAATTAAAAATAGATCTACCCTACGACCCAGCAACAGTGCTACTAGGAATTCACCCAAGCGATACAGGTGTGCTGTCTCAAAGGGGAACATGCACCCCAATGTTTATAGCAGCACTTTCAACAATAGCCTAAGCATGGAAAGAGCCCAAATGTCCATCGATGGATGAATGGATAAAGAAGATGTGGTTTATATATACAATGGAATACTACTTGGCAATGAGAAAGAATGCAATCTGGCCATTTGCAGCAGCATGGATGGAACTGGAGGGTATTAGGCTGAGTGAAATCAGTCAGTCAGAGAAAGACAGATATCATATGTTTTCACTCATACGTGGAATTTGAGAAACTTAACAGAAGACCATGGGGGATGGGAAGGGGACAAAATAGTTACAAACAAAGAAGGAGGCAAACCATAAGAGACTCTTAAATAAAGGGAACAATCTGAGGGTCGATAAGGGAGCAGGGGTTGGGTGGCACGGAAATGGGTGATGGACATTGAGGAAGGCACTTGTTAGGATGAGCACTGGGTGTTGCATGTAAGTGATGAATCATGGGAATCTACTCCCGAAGCCAAGACTACACTGTATACACCGTATGTTAGCTAACTTGAGAATAAATTATTTTTTTCATTTTTTTAAATACTTATTTATTTTTGAGAGAGACAGAATACAAGCGGGGGAGGGGCAGAGAGAGGGAGACACAGAATCTGAAGCAGGCTCCAGGCTTCCAGCTGTCAGCACAGAGCCAGACACGGGGCTCGAACTCACGAACCTGAGATCATAACCTGAGCTGAAGCCGGATGCTCAACTGACTGAGCCCCCCAGGCACCCAACAAAAAATTATTTATAAAAAAATACCGAAGTATAGAAAATTGCTTTCTCTATCTTGCCTTCCCCTTCACATACTTAAAAAAAAATGGTCAGGATGAGGATTAGTAATAAAACGGAGACTGTTTTCATTGCCATGTTCTATACTGCACGATATTTTAGACTTGAATATGCACTGACCGTGTAAAATCTGACAGATGCCTCTTTCACTGTTCCCAGGAGCCCTGATGTCTGTAAGACCCTGTTCACTTCAAGATATTCTTACAATTTGTAAAAAGTAAGAGGGTGTTGTGTAAATCACGTCATCATATTCCCCACATAATTGGAGACATTCTGGGTTCAAGCAAGTGTGACCTTCATTTCATTAGAAAGTGCTCTAAATTGGGGCGCCTGGGTGGCGCAGTCGGTTGAGCGTCCGACTTCAGCCAGGTCACGATCTCACGGTCCGGGAGTTCGAGCCCCGCGTCGGGCTCTGGGCTGATGGCTCAGAGCCTGGAGCCTGTTTCCGATTCTGTGTCTCCCTCTCTCTCTGCCCCTCCCCCGTTCATGCTCTGTCTCTCTCTGTCCCAAAAATAAATAAACGTTGAAAAAAAAAATTTTTTTTAAATATAAAAAAAAATAAAAAAAAGAAAGTGCTCTAAATTCAATTTTCCTCTTGACTTTACCATCTCCTATAAATGAGTAGGACTCAACTGAAGAGTCCCGCATTTAAGGCAGGGTAACTAGCGATTTTTGAGCACATCTGAACTTGGAATTTTCTCACTGCTGTTCACCCTGGGACGCGGGTGCTGTCTGTCCCTGGCTGGGCAGGAGGCAGGCAGGTGCACCGCTGTACTCAGAAATAAGCCTTGGGTCCCAGCCGAATCCTTGCTACTGAATGACACACGTGGGTCTTCTGGGCAAAATGGGTGGAAGCCAGAGGCTACAACCCAGGAGACGAATGTCTGCAGGCTGAGCGGTCTCAGAAGGGTGGCCAGGACACCAGCTCCCAGTAACTTAATGCAGAATCTCTCCCGGCGTGACCTGAGGCCCGCCCGTCCCCAAACTCCGAACCTCAGATGATCTTGTGGAAGTTCACGCTTCTAGCATCTTCCACGCATCTGCGGAAACAGAAGGTCTAGGACGGGGCCAAAACGTCTTGATTTCCAGAAGCACTTACTAGACCTTTAGGTAAACTCATTTTGCTTACCACAATTTCCCAGCACAAGTGGAAATGGATGCAGTATTCGTCCAGAGCATGTGAGCCATAAATCCACAGCCGCGCAGGCTGTTCCTCCGGACCACCGCTGGCGAGAGGGAAGTCGCCCTCCCTCGACTCGAGTCCTGGAGTCAATGCTGCCACGGATGGTGCGCTCTGCCCATCATTTGTGAAGCACGCGGACTCCAAGGCGCCCTCCCTGTGCCGGGGGAGCCCCGACAGGCCGACCGCCTCGTGGCTCCGCCTCCTTCCCTTCCCCCCAACAACTCCGGGGAGCAGCCAGAACTTGAAACCAACGCCTTATATACATTTGTGCTTCCTCTTCTTGATTTATTCCTCCCATAGGTTAAGCCTGCATTGCCGCGAAGGATCGGTTTCTGGTACAATATTTTGGCTTTTCTAGAAAATTACTTGAATATGAAAATAAGCAATGTGACAAAAGCAGGCTTCCTATTCCTCTAGGCTGTGTTACATTTAAATTTATGGCTTGGCTGTTGACTTTGCTAGAATCTGCAGAACGTTTTCTGAAAGGAAGGTACTTGGACTGTTAGGTTCTTCAGAATGAAATTAGCTTTCAGGATGTGGGCTTGATGAGATGGTCAGGAAACATCTGAGAATGATATATGTTTCAGAACTAGAACGTTGTATATGAAAACAAATTTGAAAGCACTCAATGGCTAAAAAAAAAAAGTGTTATTCCCACATTAATAAAAATAGAATACATATTGCCTTCCATAGAATAAAAATAAGCAACTGTTTTGAAATCTTGATTTAGAAGTCACTTCTGGTGCACAAATCCAGAGTGAAAAACATTCCTCGTGCCCGGGGCCTCCCTGCAGAGGAGGACATAGGCTCCGCTCTCACTTCTGCCCACGAAGGTCCCACGCACTCTGGTCCCGCCTCCCTCCGGGGCCCCTTCCCGGCCCTCCCTTGGTGGCACCGTGGCTCCCGTGCCTGTGCTCACACAGTGCCGTGGGGGCGCCGTGCCGGGCGCACCGAGGAGCTAAAGTCCGTTTGTTGGAGCCCAAATCCTACCGCTCACCACTGAGCTCACACAGGCCAGCTTCTCTGTGCTGCAGTTTCCTTACCCGCCTGCTCCATGAATGATTAAGTGTCCGCTTCCTAAGGATGTGATTAAATAAAGCACGTGGAATGCTGACTGTCACAGAGTAAATACCTGTCAAGTACAAGTAAATGCTTACACTGAACTCAAACCTTTTTTTTTTTTTTTGGCTCCTGGTAGAAATTAGACTTGGGTGCGTGGCCAAGAAAGAAAATTCTAAGTAAAATCCACTCCAGCCATCTGCACGGAGGCTGGCGCGCAACCTGGCGGCAAAGCGCGCTGGCTCCAGAGACAAAAGGAAAACTGGACTTGACACCCGGTTTGAATCCAGAAAAAGGCGGGCTGGACCCTGGCTGCGCACACGGCCTTGGCCAGCGCACCCTGGGCCCTCCGGCACCCGTCCGGTGCACACAGGGTCACGAAGTCTGCTTCACGCTGTACTGTGTCACATCTGTGCGCATGTTCCACAAACGCACGCTTTATACAACACAAAATAAAGACCATGTCTACCAAGATCCAAAAACTACCACACGCGCACACAGATCCCACATCGTCCCGATCCTCTCAGTGGAGAAGACAGCGATTTGACAATCACAGAGATCGTAAAATTCAACCACCTAATTTTACAGATAAAATCAAGGCTCAAAACGTTTCCTGTGGAATCACGTGTCAAATATACAGGATTCATCGTTATCATTTAAATCTCTTCAGGAGATAACTAACTGCGGAAACAAAATTAATAGTAACACGTGGAGTCTATGATGTTGGAAAGTAAAATGTGCCACACGGATAGCATGAAGACCTAGACGGGAGAAACAGACGCTTACTGTCTGTCATAAGGTTCCCACACTGCGGTGGCAGCAGGTGACAGTGGAGGCCCACGGTCCCAATGAAAGATACGTGCTAAAACCTCAGCTTGCGAGTGACACTTCCGCGAGCGTTCCACAAGACAAGCAAACGTTCCTGATAAATCTAACCTGATAAACGAGCGATGTCTTGCAATATGAGTCGTACCTGACGCCAAACATCACATGATCACAGCTGAGCTGATGGTGCTTCTGTCTCTTCTCTCGCTGTGGGACAGTGGGTGATCGTCCCCCACACCCGGATGCTCGGTCTCAGGCCACCGGGTCTGGCAGAAATCGGTGATTTTTCGGAACGTGGGAAGGCGCCCGCAACTGGCACTAGTGTGTTTTTTGTCACTTCGAGGCACCTGTGAAGAGTCCTTTGCTTTTCCGGACAAGAGTGAGCTTAGGAGCACTTTGCCTCATTCTGCGTCAGGCTTCCCGCAGACACAGACCCTTTCCTCTGCTGCCTTACTGCCGCTTACGTTAAATACCGTAGATGACAAGAGTTTATTCATACTGTACTGAGTCAACATCCGTGTGAGTGTATACAGTGGCCCCCGTGCAGAAAAACGTGGAAAAGAAAGGCGGTAGGAAGGAGATGCTTACTGTGGAAGTTGAGACGGAAATCACCGAGAAGTACGAACGAGGTACGCGAGCGGCCGAAATTGCAAGAGTTTACAAGACGTCTACGTCTGCGTCTCGTCTGCAGAGGAGGAGGAGGAAAGGGCGGGGGAGTCCCTCACTTCAAATGAGGTTAGGGAGATGTGTAAAATGTGGGAAACGGTGCAAAATATTGTAGAAAAGCACCACCCGAATACGGCTGTAGCAGTGAGAGTGATGGATCTGTTTAACGACGATGCAATGTCACATTTCTGCGAAATCCTCAAAAGGAGGCAAAAGCAAACGTCACCCGGTAGGTTCCTTGTTAAAGTTGTGGGAAAAGAAAAAGATTCCGTTGAGCCAACAGACGGCAGTGATTCCGTGAGTGATAGTGAGAGTCGTCCTACACAGTAACCCTCCTCTCTCTTGTCTTCCTCGCACCAGCCACAAAGGTTTTCAAAGGGAAGTGCAGGTTAATTCGTTTTTCTTTATATTTTGTATTTTCTTATTCTTTTGTATTATATTACAGTATAATCATTTTTATCCAAATATTTTTGGGTTGTGGAACAAATCATCTGAGTTTCCATCATTTCTTATGGGGAAATTCGCTTTGATATGCAATTGCTTTGCATCACAAGCATGTTTCTGGAACGAATTAAGCTCGCAAACCACAGTTTTACTGTATATAAGTGGCACAGCAATCTCAAATGAACAAAACAAGGAGTTACAAAAGCCAGAAAAAGTGAAGAAGTAGCTGTACAAAAGTATCTAACTGAACCAAAAGGAGGCAGGGAAAAGGAACTGAGTATCAAATGGGCAAATATAAAAAAGGTAAAGCAAGATGAGAGGCTTAAACATGATCTTATCAATAATCTTATCAAATGGACTAGTCTAAACACTGATTAAAAGGCAGAGAGAGTCAAATTGGTTAAGAGAGTAAAACAATCTAAATACCACCTATAAGAAATGCACCTCAGCAATCCTTATCAAAATAACACCGGCATTCTTTGCAGAGCTAGAACAAGCAATCCTAAAATGTCTATGGAACCAGAAAAGACCCCAAATAGCCAAAGCAATCTTGAAAAAGAAAACCAAAGCAGGAGGCATCACAATCCCAGACCTCAAGCTATACTACAAAGTTGTAATCATCAAGACAGTATGGTACTGGCCCAAGAACAGACACTCAGATCAATGGAATAGAATAGAGAACCCAGAAATGGACCCACAAACGTATGGGCAACTAATCTTTGACAAAGCAGGAAAGAATATCCAATGGAATAAAGACAGTCTCTTCAGCAAGTGGTGCTGGGAAAACTGGACAGCAACATGCAGAAGAATGAACCTGACCATCTTCTTACACCAGACACAAAAATAAACTCAAAATGGATGAAAGACGTAAATGTAAGACAGGAAGCCATCAAAATCCTCAAGGAGAAAGCAGGCAAAAACCTCTTTCTCCTGGCCATAGCAACTTCTTACTCAACACATGTCTGGAGGCAAGGGAAACAAAAGCAAACATGAACTATTGGGACCTCATCAAGATAAAAAGCTTCTGCACGCTGAAGGGAACAATCAACAAAACTAAAAGGCAACCGATGCAATGGGAGAAGATATTTGCAAACAACATATCAGATAAAGGGTTAGTACCCAAAATCTATAGAGAACTCAATGCCCAAAAAACAAATAATCCAGTGAAGAAATGGGCAACAGACATGAATAGACACTTCTCCAAAGAAGACATCTAGATGGCCAAACAACACATGAAAAAACACTCAACATCACTCATCATCAGGAAAATACAAATCAAACCCACAATGAGATACCACCTCACACCTGTCAGAATGGCTAACAACAATTCAGGCAACAACAGATGTTGGCGAGGACGCGGAGAAAGAGGTTCTCTTTTGCATTGTTGGTGGCGATGCAAGTTGGTACAGCCACTCTGGAAAACAGTGTGGAGGGTCCTCAAAAAATTAAAAATAGAACTATGCTATGACCAAGCAACTGCACTACTAGGTATTTATCCAAAAGATACAGGAGTGCTGACTCGAAGGGACATATGCACCCCAATGTTTATAGCAGCACTATCGACAATAGCCAAAGTATGAAAGAACCCAAATGTCCATTGGCTGATGAATGGATAAAGAAGATGTGGTATCTGTATACAGTGGAGTATTACTCGGCAATCAAAAAGAATGAAATGTTGCCATTTGCAGCTACATGGATGAAATTGGAGGGTATTGTGCTAAGTGAAATTAGTAAGAGAGAGACAAATATCATATGACTTCACTCATATGAGTGAAGATATGAAGATATGACTTTAAGATACAAAATAGATGAACATAAGGGAAGGGAAGCAAAAATAATATAAAAACAGGGAGGGGGACAAAACAGAAGAGAGCTCTTAAATATAGAGAACAGAGGGTGCCAGAGGGATTGTGGGGGGGGGATGGGCTAAATGGGGGAGGAGCATTAAGGAATCTACTCCTGAAATCATTGTTGCTAACTAACAACTAACTAACTAACGTGGATGTAAACTAAAAAATAAATTATAAAAAAAAAAAAAAAGAAAAAATTGCACTTCAAATAAGGGACCCACACAGGTTAGAAAAAAAGAATAGAGAAAATACTATCCTAACACTAATCAAAAGAGAACTGGAGCGGCTATCTTCACCCCAAAGTGTATTTCAAAGCAAGTAAAGAAAGAGACCATTTCCTGAAAGTGAAGGGGTCCGTTCACCAAGAGAACATAATCCTAACAAAGGAGCTTCAAAACACCCTAAACAACATCTGTGGGCATCAGAGGGAGTAAGAAGTTCTAGACAGAGGCATGCACACCAGTCTTACCAGCTGATGAAGACACAGTCGGCAAGGACACAGGACGTGAAACACACACGGCAGTCCCCTGGCCAGGCGGATGTCCGCAGCACAATCTTCCCCCAACAGCAGACACAGACCGTGAAACCAAGTTCGGTGGCTTCAGGCCACACCACGTATGTTCTCTGACCACATGTTGTTAAAGTGGAAACCAATAAAGAAAGATGGGGGGCAAGTCCCCACATACCTGGAAACAGAGAAGCACGCGCAGAGAACCCGCAGACCAGCAAGGAAGTCAAAGGAGAAGCTGGAAGATGTCCTGAGCTAAATGGGGGCGTGGGGGTGCGCCCAGAGTGGGGCTGGAGGGGAGCACATGGCACCCCACCTTCCACTGTCACCTGTGAGGTACAGGCAGGCCTAGGACACGTCCTGCGAGAAAAATTAAGTTAAACTTGTCACTTCCGTTGGTCACAGCAAACCTCCTACCACTGCAGACTTTCCTTAAAGGCCACGGGAAGGAATAACTCGGCGCCCAGGTTCTCATTCTTCTCTACATCAAAACCAACAGGAAAAATGAGCATTTCTAAACTGCGCAAAAAAACCAGGCTTTCTGATTATTGAACTCACCTGAAATTCAATATTCTCTCAAGTTAAATCGAAATTAGACCTCTTTGTGTCAATCTGCAAAAGCATCTTGAAAGCAAAATGGAAGAGACCGTCCCTCCCACGGCTGAGTGCTGGTAACGGGTCAGGTCTGCGGGGAAAAGGGAGGTTCCTGAGCAGCTGGCGGTGAGAGGACGGCAGGCGGCGGTAGCACTCCTCCATCAGCCACCGCACCGACCGCGAGGCCGAGAGGAACCTGTGCGTCTCAGCCTCGAGCCTCTGCTCAGATAAACGTGAGTCAAGGAAACAGCATGATCCCTGGAGTCCAGCGCCCGGCCCCGACTTTTACTAGACGCGGCACGTAACTTAGCACAAGGTGTTGCAGTGCACATCCCGGGCAATGTCTCCTAGCGGACTTTCCCCCACGGGAAGCAGAGACAATAATAACCAACCACTCACTTTCACTGTGACTATCAGATCAACCTAATAAGCAGGTTCCTCCCACATACGCAAGTTGGTGAACATCACTATTTTAGGTGTACCATCTGGTCCTGACCCTAAAACCTTCTTCACTTATCTTTCCTCTCTATAAATTCCTATCTAAGAAGCCAAATTGGAGAAACGGTTTCTAAAAAGGACAGTTGGGTTTCCGTTTGGAGAATTCAGAACGTACGGGAGCTGAATTTGGTAACACCACCACCCATGTCTGTGCCTGCAGGAACAGCTGCACAAGTGTGTGCCATTCAATTAACCATCACCGGAGATGTCCTCGGGTTCTCTCTAAATGTGTCTCCTTATGGAGTTTTCCGGGTTGAACCAGAACCGTGGGAGGAGCCCTGAGTGGGGCTGAGACCCATTTCCCAATAACCACCGACTAAAGCAGTCAGATTGAGAAGCGAGTCTGGGTCCTCACGAGCTCCCCTTGGAGCCGGGCCGCACGCAAGGGCGGAGCAGTGGGAGGAGACCCCCCCCCCCCCCACCCCTGCTCAGCCTCATGGTTTAGAATCATCAGGACACCGGGCTGGGTGGCTGTCAGTTAAGCATCCAACTCTTTGATTTCAGCCCAGATCATGATCTCACGGTTCACGAGATCAAGCCCCGCATCAGGCTCTGTGCTGACCACACGGAGCCCGCTTGGGATTCCGTCTCCCTCCCTCTCTGCCCCTCCCCCTCTTGTGCTCTTTCTCTCTCTCTCTCTCAAAATAAAATAAATGAACTTTAAAAAATAAAGAAGTAATAAATAAAAAGTTCAAATGCTGCTGACAAAGAGAAAAATTTTCTCATTTTTCTTCACTAAAAAGTTACAAATCTAAATCGATTCATATTTCAAATTGGAATCAGATATTTTAATATATCAAAACCTTAAAACACTACAAACACCTAAAACATTAATTATTCTCAGATATATTCCTAAGTTCATGGAAAACTATTAACGCCGTGAGCTTGAAACACCTCATCTCCATACGAATTCCAACCACTGGAGACACCAGTGGGGTTACCGTTCCAGGGGAGCCGGGAGTCCCTTTGACAGGGGTTTGTGACTCTGAGGTCCAGGTAATAATATCTTTTCCTACTTCTTCTGCCTCGTTTGCCAGCAGCTCATTTCTTCCTCATCTTGGTTGGATTTTGCTTGCACTCAGCCCTCCGCAGACAGGTCACCGTCTTCCCAGGTCTCTGAGAAAACGTGTGACGTCATTCCATTGGGTGTCTTTCGCTCACACCTGATTGCTTGTGGTCTCCTTCGGCTCCACCACCTGATTAAGTGCTATTTACTTCGCATCCACTTTTCCAGTCTGTTGGGGCCATGATGCACCTGCATGGATCCAGTGTATCTCTTGAGGTTCCTTCTGGCTTCGTGATCAAAGTCAAGACCACAAAGAAGCCACAGGCACCATTCATAGAGAATCTGGGGAGGAGCAAAGCCTTCGCCAGGAGTCTGACCGGATAGTCGAAAACTGAACAAGGGCAAACACAGGAACTAAAACGGAAGAGGAGAGCAGAGATATCACCCCAGATGAGGGCTCTAGACCACCGAACATGCAGAGAGAAAGCATAGGTCAGAGACAGTGCGACCTCTCAACCACTTTGTGGTGTCTTGAGTGAGGACACAAGAAGGCCCATGGTGCATATTTGATACTTCCTTGTCCAGAAATACGTTTAGTAAATCTTAAAATTGTCCTTATGGAACATATTTTGACTCACTCTCAACTAATCCCTTTTGTTCATCTTAAAGTTATGAAATCAACAAAAAAGACACAAGTGTTAAAGTTATGTGCAGACACATACGGGATTAGCCAACGCTTAACTCACTGAAACAACGCCGCGTATAAAAAGTAACGTCTTCCAAGTAACGTCTCCCTTCTTTTAGATGGAAGTGACCATAAACATCACCGTGGCAGCATACGTGAGCAGCTGTGCTCAAGGCCCTGAAATGACACTGTATCCGATGTGTCTTTCCAGTAACATCTTTGTCCACCGAGATACAGGTATTGTAAATTTATGTGCAGAGGCCAGTAGAAATAGATTTACATTAAAGTCATTAAAACTATGCTGTTCACAAAAAAAAAGTTGGGAAACCGCTCTTCATGAGATAGAATACTTTCACCAGGAGCAGGGTCCCCACGGCTCGCCCCTCACCTCCCTCAGCAAAGGTCACTTCACACCAGCCGCAGGGGCAGGTTATTCGCAGATGGGGATTTACAGGGATGTAGCGTAATCTTACTTCTGAACTTACGAATCCAAACTGATAAAACAATCACAAACTTTTAGTCAATTTAAAAACCAAGGAAAATAACCCCTTCCCAGATACACTTAGGTTATTTTTCCTCAGCAGAACTTAAAGTTAGGTGACCTATTTGAAACATGCAGATTTAAATTTCTTCCTCATATGCTTAGGAAATAAAATTTTCTGAAAGGTTTGACAAAAGGTGACTTGGGAAGAATACCAGGTATTTTAAAGTTCCTAAAAGTAACAGTATTTTCTGTGTACTTTTATTTGTGTGATGATCCACACTGATTAATCCTACTGACCTCACTATAATCGTTGTTTTAATAATTAAAGCGAATGGCACTTGCTCAGCTCCTAACGCTACCAAACTAACAGCCTGGCAGAAAAAGAGACCTGTTCATCCAGGCGTCCTTCCACAGTCAACAGTCAGAATTCCTTAAAAAATGACAACACATCAGAAAGAAAGGTAAGCAAACCAACTGTCAGGAGACACAGCGACCAACAGAACTAGACTCAGAAATGACCCAGATATTGGCACAGTCAGGCAGGAACTTAAATCTGACAATAATAAGTTAAAGATCCTACTGTAATTCCATCAGAAAGATAAATCTTTGAAGAGAAAAAATTTTCTGGCCTAGAATAATTAGAACAAATCCAGGTTCCGTACCTGAAAGAGAAAACAACAAAGTAAAAAGCAAAACCGAATCTACAAAACACACTGTAAATACAGAGGGCAATATGGCAATTTTAAATTAAAAGCTGGATCAGTCAGGAAGCAAAACGTTGGGCCCACAGATCAAGACATGAAGGATATAAACAAGCCATTTAGAAATGAAAGAAAACCCTCAACTAATTAACAGCATATGGAACAACACACAACCCTCACAGTGTCCAAAGGAAGGCGAGTTAAAATGATGAGCTACTGTGTCTTCGTAGCGAACTTAACAAAGGTAATGAAAGCGCTCGTATTCGGACCGGTAAGGACGCGAACAGCGGGGAACATTTTGAAATCCCGTTCTCCTAGGTCACACCTGCCGCTTCTGCGCACCGGAACCATCCCCACGACGATACGACCCCACGCAACATCGTCCAACTGAAACTCTGCAGGTACTCGGAGCAGCTCCTCACTCAGTTATGCCAAAAGGCATTTCCGGGCCAATACCGAATTCTCAAAGCAGCCGGCATCCCCCCGTGGACAGGTGCCGACGCCAGCCCGCCCCGCCCCACGCGCCTCTAACCCTGCTTCTGTCTTCTGCTCTCTTCCCTCCCGGCCGCCCGGCCGTCTCACCAGCGCAACGTCAAAGGATTCAGAAAGGAATCCAACGACTTCGAAAAACACACCGGAGAGATTCAGAATGGGTAACGACAGCACGGATTACCCACCAGAAAGGCCAGGACCGACGGTATCTGCAGCGTGGCCTGATTACGTAGGGGGTGAGCGAATCATGACCACATGAGCAGAAAACGTTCCAACCGGAGCGCCTGCGGCAGGGGGCCACCGGCCACATCAGGGTTACCGCTGGGACGAGGCGCGCGAGGACCTCAGCGGCACGGGGTGGGGGCTCTGTGGTCAGTGACGTGACCGGCCTCGCGCGTCCGGTCCTCGACATTCAGTGTCACCAGGAGCCAGACGTGCCCGAGAGTCTAGGTTGCCCCTGAAGGCAGCAGTGTGCCGCGGGGAGGGCGGGGGCGGTCCACCTTCGTTCACACACACACACACACACACACACACACGCACGCACGCACACACCAGCCGGACCCACGAAATCGCACGCCGACGTGATTCTCTGAATCCACATCCCCGTACGCTCACGTTACCAAGCGTTACCAGTCTTCACATACAAACCCCTCCACAATTTAATACAAGACCACACACTCTTTCCGTGTGATTGACGTGAGGCTGATGTAATTTTGTTTTCATGTCTCCTCCTAGTTAGGCCGATCTCTTTAAATGCTGTGGTCCTCCTCCTGCTCCCAATTCTTTTTATGAGAAATTCCAAAACCGTTTTCTCACCTGCCCTGGGACTCGGCCCGCCCGCGTTCCCCGCAGCTCGGCTCCCAGCAGGCGAACGGGATGACACAGGCCGCCACGCGGAAGAACACGCCCTGCGCCTTCCCTTTCTCCCCCAGCAAAGGTCTGGTTCCCACGTCTGTCTCCCTGCACGTGACGAACACTGCCGTGTCACCTTCAGCGTTCCAGGGTTTCACCAAACACAGGCCAACACAGGAAACACGCCGGAAGCCGCGTCCGGAGTAGACGCGCCCCGCCCACACGAGCAGGCCGTACCTGGGGGGCTGACGGGCTGAAGGCCACGCCAGCGACGGTGTCCGTGTGTCCGGCCAGTCTGTGAGAAAATGTGCTCGAGCCCATTTCATACACGTACGCCTGCAAGACAGACAGACAGACGGGGCTCCATGACGAAAGGGCCAACGGTCCACGTGAGTCGTGCACAGCAGAAGCGCACCCCACAGCCTGGTGACTCCGCAGCAGCCGGTCACCTGACAGGCCAGCGCCGCCTGAGCCGGAGATCCGACTCGGTGACTCAGCCTCTCTCCTCCTTGCCTCTCGGACCTTTATTGTCTCAGTGGACCCACAGCCCCTGATGCCTCCACAGTTCAGCCCTGCCTGCAAGTCCCAAGCGGAGTGAAAAAGTGATGTTTATGTCCTTTTCCATAAATTTGAGACAAAAACATGTGCACACCTTGCTTCCTACTAAATTAGCTTGGAATCGAGCAATTCAAATACTTGGAATTTTTTCTATAGTACAGCTGTTCTTAAAATTTTAAATAAAAACATACAATACTGTCTGATGGTATTACCATATGCGTATAAAAGATATGTATAGAGAGAGCTGGACAGATGCATGCATATTTACAGAGAGAGAGAGAGAGAGGCCATCAAATACTTCATTTTAGGGACACAAATATGGTATCGGGACCCCATCCCGATGTGATATAAGAGAGGAGAGACCCATTCTAATTTTTAGGTAACAAAATGTGCAAACAAGTGGTTTGTGGACTGTACTGGTAATAAAAAAGAAATGCCACGTCACAGAAAAAGCAAGACATCTACGTGATTCCTTCTTCCACAAAAAGTCTATTTCAATGGACAGACGAGCCCTTCAAATTTACAACTTCCAAACGATTCTGTCATGGGCTGAACAGCAGCTCCTGAAATAAAGTCTACAAACAGATATTGTATACATCTTGAAGCGGAAATATTTAAAGCATGTTTTTGTTGGTTTTTTTTCTGCTGTTCTTATTGGAAACGTGCTTATTTGAAAAGCAGCCACTGACGTGTGTGCTCCCAACACTTCCCAAAGGAGGCTGCTGCTGCGGGCCCAGGGACCCCACTCTGGGGACCGTAACACTGAGGTTTGTCGCCACATACGGGACACCGCCTTGCATGCCGCCTGGCATTTGCGTGACATCTCACAACACCCATAAATGACGCCGTGAGGCCGCGAGAGAAGAATCAGTAACGGTTATTTAAGAAACTGCCTCTCCTTTCCTGTATGCAAATGCTTTTAAATGAAACCTACCTTTTCTCCCAGAAGAACCAGAAGGTTCTTGAATGAAATGAATCTTTCTGGCCATGGCAAACCGGAACCATGAGAACGACAGTCTGCAGCCACAAATATCAGACATATTTTATTAGGTTCACATTCGTCACAACCTGCCCTTTCAAACGGCAGCAACAATCGGCCCAAACGGACAAGATGCACCTGTCTGATGCTGAAAACACAGGAATGGCCTGCAACCTGTGTGCGGAACACAGTGTTTTGATTAGATGTAATACTAGTTACTCGATTCATGAAGCCACCTGTCCCCATCAAAGGGAAATAAGCCGTGGCTAAAACGTACTCAGAAAGACGAAACG
Source organism: Puma concolor (assembly GCF_028749965.1). NCBI lineage: Eukaryota > Metazoa > Chordata > Mammalia > Carnivora > Felidae > Puma > Puma concolor. Next base: position 153,531,228 of record NC_141671.1, read on the forward strand.
TAAAATAAAACCCTACAAAGTCAGTCTTACTCTGAAACTAATGAGCCCTGAGAACGGGCAGCGTCTTCTCACAAAGGATGAGGGTGTGGCCCAGCCCACCCAGGAGCAGGGAAGACGCTTCGCTGTTCAAGATGTTTCACAAAAACCGTCCGGGACTGAATGTACCAGTGAAAAAGATGATGTTTTGCAAACACAACTAGACCAGTTCATTATGAATGTTTTGTAATTCTGCTGAACCGCATCCTTGAAGGTTAGCTGCTTTCGTTTTTCTGTCTCACGCTATTCCTACCACGTGTCCTTCATTTCCCTTTGCCTGGATTTTCTCCACAGAAGAAACGGACAAAAGGATCGCACACAGAAGTTCACTCTGTGTCTGAAGCTTAATGGTGTTGATATCGTCCCCGGGGGAATCAACGATCACATCACAGACATTCACTTTGTTTTTTAAAGTATTTCCAGAAAGGATGTTTCTCAGGACTGTGCATATTGTCTTAGATCACTGAATTTTTAGTTCACAAAAAACTTGTGAAGTTTTCTAAGAAGGCCAAAGTGTTCAAGATTTAATATAGAGCCCTACTTAAAATCCCATCAAGACAGAAACATCGCCCACCTCCTGCAGAAACCAAGACTGTCCAAAAGCCCCTGATTCGGGCACGTGGAGCTCTGTGGCCACCACCAGGTGAACAAACACTGGATGTTGATGGCGGGGCTGTCCCTCAGGTTTGGAGGTAGAATCACGACCCCCTTCTCTCGGCAACCTCCATCAAGGTCCGGCAGACGCCGTGATGAGCTCCGCCCTGGCCCTGCCCCTTCCCCTCGAGGAGTCCCGCGAGGGGTCCCTGGCCGCCACGGATGGACCGCTGGTCACCTGACAGACTCATACACTTTGGCTGGCGGCCGCAGCCGCTTCAACAATCCTGAGCAAACCTTCATCGACTTCGTCTCTAATAACAAGCCAGTCTCTCTCAGCGTCCTTGGCCCTATGACCAATTACATGGCCAGTCATCTTAGTATCTGGTAGTTCATTCTTTGAAAATGTGATCTTATAGTGAAACATCGGGGCGGGGGGATCTGGCAAATGAGCTGCTTACGTCAACCCTCGGCGTTGGCAGCATGTGAAGGGAGCCATCGCAGTCCAGCCACAGCTGTCCACGTCGTAAGATTCAAGCAGGTGTCCAGGAGTGCAGCTAGGAGGCTCGTCTGTTTACCCGCACGGCGGACACCACGGTGCACTGCTACAGGGGAGACTCCGAGGGTCAGAGACGGGGCCTCAGAGTCCACCTCTCTAGAACCTGACAGCCTCCTTCCACCAGGGGGGCTCTCACAATGGAAAACCCCGGTCCTCTGTGTCTAGTTCTATCTCCAAAGTCTGTGCTTGGCTTTTTATTACGAAAAGTTTCAAATATATACCAAAGCACGGTGGATTGCACAACCAGCCCATTCGTACAGAACCAAACACAACATCGTTAAGACTTTGCTCTACTTGCTTCAACTGCCATACCTTTGTTCTTTGCTTTTTCCCTTTCAGTTTTTGTGGCTGAATAAGTAGGAAGTATTTTTAGCCAACTGCTAACATAACGTCCCACGTACTTTGTAAGTATCTCTAAAAATACGGACATTGCACACACACCTACACTGGCACTTTACGCTGACCTAAAATAAAGGAAGTCCTGGCCAGTCACACTGGTCACAGTTGTTTTGGGTAAGCAGGACCCAGAGCAGATCTGTGCGTTGCTGTCACGTCTTTCCAGCACCGCTGTTTGGAGCAACGCTTTCTCTCCCTGGCTGTCTTCTATGCCACAGACTTGTTGACGAAATGGGGTCCGAGTCCAGAAGAACATTCCAGCCAGAACTCGTCGGCCTGCCTGTGTGTGACATCTTTCGACTTGCTCCAGCATCCTGTGGATGGGCCCTGAGCCAGAAATTATGCATACTCAATTCGGTTCAGGCTCTACCTTTTTTCCACAAGAATACTTTACGGTGGATATTAACGGGTGTGCACTTCCAAATGGCAGGAGGAATGTACAGTATCTAAACTGTTGCACAGTGAGTGACGCTAATGTTGGTCGGGAGGTTTGGCTTGTGACATGACGTCCCTCGGAGACTGTAACGAGGTCCACCTAACACATGTGTAAGCGCACAATACGGCACACTTACACAAGCACAATGTTCTCCAGCAGGGCTCTAGACCACTTCGTCCTGCACAACTGAAATTCTGTGCCCTCTGGCCAACGTGTCCCAGCTGCCCTCCCTGCTGGCAGCCGCCACCCTACCCGCTGCTTCCATGAGTGTGACTGTTTCAGATTCTTCATCTAAGTGCAGTTAGGCGTATTTGTCCTTCTTTCTGTGATCGGCTTATCTCACCTACTATAACGTCCTCTGGCTCATCTATGTCATTGCAAATGACAGGACTTCCTTCTTTTTTTAAGGCTGAATGACATCCCATCGTGTAGATTTACTCATCCATCCATAAACATTTAGGTGGCTTGAACCATAGTAGCTACAGTGACTAATGTTGCAGTGACGTGGGAGACCAAATCTCTCTTTGAGGTCATGATTTCAATTCTGTTGGACAAATTCCCAGGAGTGGAATTACCTTATCCTATGGAAATTCTATTTTTAATTTTCCAAGGAACCTCCACACTGTTCTCATGGCGGCTGCACTGGCTGATATTCCACCACCAGTGCACGAGGGTTCCAATTTCTCCACACGCTCGCTGGTCCTTCCCTCCTGGTCTTTTGACGACGGCCATCCTGACAGGTGTGAGATGGTATCTCACTGGTTTTGATCTGCATTTTCCCGGCGATGAGTGATACTGAGAACCACTTCCTGTACCTGCCGGCCACCAGTGCGTCTTCTTTGGAGAAATGTCTAGTCAGGCTGCCTGGGAACCACCAATCTCTACGTGATAGTTTCACTAATGATGACATTCGCCAAAATCAATTGTTTGAGACCACAAGAGGGTGATTTTCTAATTCTACCATTCATCCCACTTGTCTGGAATTCTTCTCTCAAAAATAACTTTTCTTCTTCAAATAGGGTATCGGGTTAACTTGAAATATAGTCCAAACAGGAAAGGCAAGACAAAAGCTGAATTATTTCCCTTAAAAAGACATGATTCTGTAAGGTACCCTAGGTACCTCCAAATGGGGAAAAATAAGGCTTTGTTTATGTTTGTTTTTGTCTTGCTTTTAGTTATCTCATTTTTGGATTGTTATTTAAAATCGTGAGATTTTTAGATATATAATGTTTTCAAGCCAATTACAGTCATTATTCTTTCGATGCTCCATTACGCCTTCTTTGGTCAATAGCTTTTAATGTTGCTTCCCGCAGCCACATTATATGACCCCATAGCTCCTCAATTCCTTCCTTCATTTTCAGCACAAGGTGTCCCTGGCTCATCTGTGAACTTTTTGCCACAGACCTGAAAGGAGCTATTCATCAGAGAACTCTGGTTCCCATCAGTGGGGACAGCAGGTAGAGGCGGCCACAGGTCATGAAGGGCAATGCTGGAATGTCAGTGCTTCTGAACATTTTCAGTGGCTGATGCTAGTTAACATGTGCCTGTTTTCATATTTGTGCACCAATCCCACACTGCTTTAATTAGAGACTTTCTAACATGTTTGAATAACTGCTAAAGCAAGGTTTCCCCCCGCCCCATTATAATGCTCTTTTTTTTTTCCAGGGTGTCTTCACCATTGTTACTTGTTTGTTCTTTGAAATAATTTTACAATGTGATTGTCTACCTACAGAAACACCTGTTGAATTTTTTAAAATTTTTTAATGTTTTTATTTAATTTTGAGAGAGAGAGAGGCAGACTGAGCGAGGGAGAGGCAGGGAAATAGAGGGAGACACAGAATCGGCAGCAGGCTCCAGGCTCCGAGCTGTCAGCACAGAGCCCGATGCGGGGCTCAAACTCACAGACTGTGAGATCATGACCTGAGCTGAAGTCAGACGCTCAACTGACTGAGCCACCCAGGTGCCCCTAAAACCTATTGAAATTTTTGTTGCGGAAGTGTTAAGCTTGCAAATTACCTACAAAGAACTGACTTCTTTATGAGACAGAATCTTCCCATTCAAGAAAAGTTAAGACATTGCATTTTTCAAGATTACATTTCTGGAAAAAAATAAAGTTTTCTTCATAGAGGTTTTGCGGGGTTCTTGTTAAGTTTATGCCTGAACATTTTATCCTTCTTAAGGCTCTTCTAAATGCATTCTCTTTCTTATATATCATCTCACAGGTTTTTGTTTTTATATGTAAAAAACATTAAATTCCATATATTAATTTAAGTCCCACTATTTCTTGAATTATTTTATTGTTTATAACGACCATTAATTCTCTTGGGTTTTCCAGGGGCACCTGGATGCCTCAGTCGGTTAAGTATCCAACTTCAGCTCAGGTCATGATCTTGTGGTTTGTGAGTTCGAGCCCCATGTTGGGCTCTGTGCTGTCGGCTCAGAGCCTAGAGCCTACTTTGGATTCTGTGTCTCCCTCTCTCTCTGCCCCTCCCCTCTCTCTGTCTCTGTCTCTCTCTCTCTTTCAAAAATGAAAAACCTCTCTGACCTCAGCCACAGCAATTTCTTACTTGACACATCCCCAAAGGTAGGGAATTAAAAGCAAAAATGAACTTCTGGGACCTCATAAAAGTAAAAAGCTTCTGCACTGCAAAGGAAACAATCAACAAAACTAACTAAAAGGCAACCAACGGAATGGGAAAAGATATTTGCAAATGACATATAGGACAAAGGACTAGTATCCAAAATCTATAAAGAGCTCACCAAACTCCACACCCGAAAAACAAATAATCCAGTGAAGAAATGGGCAGAAAACATGAATAGACACTTCTCTAAAGAAGACATCCAGATGGCCAACAGGCACGTGAAAAGATGCTCAACGTCACTCCTCATCAGGGAAATACAAATCAAAACCACACTCAGATATCACCTCACGCCAGTCAGAGTGGCCAAAATGAACAAATCAAAAGACTATAGATGCTGGAGAGGATGTGGAGAAACGGAACCCTCTTGCACTATTGGTGGGAATGTAAACTGGTACAGCCGCTCTGGAAAAGAGTGTGGAGGTTCCTCAAAAAATTACAAATGGACCTACCCTATGACCCAGAAAGAGCACTGCTAGGAATTCACCCAAGGGATACAGGAGTGCTGATGTATAGGGGCACTTGTACCCCAATGTTTATAGCAGCATTTTCAACAATAGCCAAATTATGAAAAGAGCCTAAATGTCCATCAACTGACGAACGGATAAAGAAATTGTGGGTATATACACAATGGAGTACTATGTGGCAATGAGAAAGAATGAAATATGGCCTTTTGTAGCAACGTGGATGGAACTGGAGAATGTTATGCTAAGTGAAATAAGTCATACAGAGAAGGACAGATTCCATATGTTTTCACTCCTATGTGGATCCTGAGAAACTTAACAGAAGACCATGGGGGAGGGGATGGGGGGAAAAAGTTACAGAGAGGGAGGGAGGCAAACCATAAGAGACTCTTAAAAGCTGAGAATAAACTGAGGGTTTAAGGGGGGGGGGTGGGGAGGGGGGATGATGGGCACTAAGGAGGGCACCTGTTGGGATGAGCACTGGGTGTTGTATGGAAACCAATTTGACAATAAATTTCATATTAAAAAAAATGAATCAACATTAAAAAAATTTTTTAAATAAATTCTCTTGGGTTTTTCAGATATACAATCTTATCATCTATGAATCTAGACAGTTTTAACTGTTCCTTTTCAACTATAATGTCTCTCATTATCTTGCCTAATTTTATAGGTAAATACTCCCAACATTATAAAATAGTAATGGAATCAATGGGCGTTCTTACTTTGTTCCTGATCAGAGGCTGCTTCTACTGTTGTCTCATTTGGGCAGGGATGAGTATTTTATCATTTGAAAGAAGTATTTATACATTTATCTTGTAAGGGGTGTTTTACATGAAATGAATGGGGAACTGTGTTAAAATGGCTTTTCTGTTTATATGGAGAGGACAGCACAATCTCATTACATTAGTTAATGGCTTCCTTGATTATTGGGCCATCCTTGATTTCCAGGAGCATAGATAAGTTATTGTGACTTTGTGGTCAGATTCTGCTTATTCTTACTCAAGATTTTTTAAATTTATATTTACAAGTAAAACATAGTTTTCTGAAATTTTATTGAGTTATCATTAAGTTGTATTCATTTCAAAAAAATAATCTGGATGCTTTTCTTATATCTTAGAGTTATCTGAGACCACTGGATTTTAAAAAGTTTGGTAAAGTCCCTTAAGAAATCATCTGGGTCTAGTATTTTTTGTAGAAAAGCTCTTGGAATTTTTTTAAAAATTTCTTCTATAAAAACTAACCCATTAATTTACTTGTCTTTTTGGGAAATTTTTAATATATTTCCTGCAACTTATCCATTTCTATATAGCTTTCATATTTATTTGTATAAACTATGAAAAGCAGTTTCTTGGTTTTGAAAAGTTCCCCTATTCCATGTTTCTTTTCCTTTTTCCTCTTCATTTCTTATTAATTATATATTAAGCTTTGTCTCTTTCTCAGAAATTTGGGTTAAAGGTTATTTTGTAGTTCATGTTTTTAAAAAATAAACACTTTCATTTTTTCTCTCTTCTGTCTGCTTTTATCTCTATCAATTCCTTGCTCATTTATTTTGTGGTTCCTTCTCTTGCTTTCTAGATGGATATTTAGTTCATTATTGTTCCCTTTCTTAAAACCTGCTCCACGCATTTGTTTAGTTGCATCCCAGAGACACTGACACATCATGTTATAAATATCATTATTTTTAAGAAATCCTACAATTCCATTTTTCTTTACGTTATTAAACCACGAGTTCATTAATAGAAATTCTGTATCCATACAGAAGGAACTTTTCTTTGTATCCCATTACCAACTTATGGGTTGACTGCACTGTGGTGAGAGAATGACATTTTTGTTCTCATTTTAATTTGTTGTGCTTTTCTCTATGGTTTCATGTATGGTTAATGTTCCCACATTTGATGTGCAGTGGAAAGAAAGTACCATTCCTTGTTGGCGTGCGACTACATCCACGCATGTCTATAAGATGATGCATTATTGATTAAGTGGTATAGGTTTTCTGTAACATTCCAGTGCTTGTGGAAGTGCTTCGATCTGTTGACGACTAAGATGGATATGATAAAGTCCTCATTATTGGTGTCTGGCTATTTATTGTTTCATTTCTTATATGTCTGCTTTATGAATTTACTCTTCTGCTTATTTTCATTGATGAACAGACATTGTGTTATATTTTCATTGGGAGTTTTATCCTTTGGCATTATAAAGTATCTTTGCCTCATTAATTTTGGGGGGTTAAATTATGACATATGTAATATCAAGACCATATAATCTTCTTTACTTTTATTTTCTCTTGCCTGATACACATTTGCTCATCTTTTTTTTATATATATACTTTCTGAATCGCTTGGCTTAGAACATTTCCTGTATTCAGCATAAACTCAGATTTTTCTTCTTATCTATAAGATCCAATCTAAGTGTCTTTATTTTTTTTTTAATTTTTTTTTTTAACATTTATTTATTTTTGAGAGAGAGTGTGAGCTGAGAAGGGACAGAGAGAGAGGGAGACACAGAATCTGAAGGAGGTTCCAGGCGCTGAGCTGTCAGCACAGAGACTGATGCAGGGCTCGAACCCACGAACCATGAGATCATGACCTGGGCCAAAGTCTGGCGCTCAACCGACTGAGCCACCCAGGCGCCCCTGAGTGTCTTTCTTTTAAAACTTGAATTTATTTTACTTGAACTCACTAATATAATCAATATATTGATCTCAGTTCTGTCCAATTGTTTTATTTTTAATTATACAGTTGATCCTTGAACATAGGTTTAAACTGTGCGGGTCCACTTATACACAGACTGGTTTGATAACTACAATATTGCAAATCTATTTTCTCTTATGATCTTCTTAGTGACTTTTCTCTAGCTGACTTTATTATAAAAACACATTAAGGGGCGCCTGGGTGGCGCAGTCGGTTAAGCATCCGACTTCAGCCAGGTCACGATCTCGCGGTCCGTGAGTTCGAGCCCCGCGTCGGGCTCTGGGCTGATGGCTCGGAGCCTGGAGCCTGTTTCTGATTCTGTGTCTCCCTCTCTCTCTGCCCCTCCCCCGTTCATGCTCTGTGTCTCTCTCTGTCCCAAAAATAAATAAACGTTGAAAAAAAAAATTAAAAAAAAAAAAAAAACACATTAAAAAAATACATTACACAACACATATAACACAGAAAATATGTGTTAAGCAACTGTTCGTGTCATGTTAAGTCTTCTGCTCAACAGTAGGTTACTGATAATTAAGTTTGGGGAGAAGCAAAAGTTGTATGTGAATTTTTGGGGGCGCCTGGGTGGCTCAGTCAGTTAAGGGTCAACTTCAGCTCAGGTCATGATCTCACAGTTCAAGAGTTCAAGCCCCACATCAGGCTCTCTGCTGTCAGGGCAGAGCCGGCTTTAGATCTTCTACCTCTCTCTCTCTGCCCCTCCCCCATGCACGCTCTCTCCAAAACAAATGAACATTAAAAAAAGAGTTATATATGAATTTTTGACTGTGCAGGTCGGTACCCCTAACCCCCCCATGTTTTCAAATGGTCAGCTGTACTTATAAACAAAGAGAGCTTTCATTTTATGATTTTATTTCATGTTTGGATGTTTCCTCTGCCACTAAAAAAACCAGCTATTCAAGGTCTTCTGTGGTTCCGTATAAATTTTAGGATTATTTGTTCTAATTCTGTAAAGGAATTGTATTGAATGTGTAGATTGCTCAAAGCAATTCTGAAAACCAAAAACAACACTGGAAGCATACCATCCCAGATTTCGAGATACACATTGAATTTTCTTGAAATTTTTGACCACCATTTTTTTATTCACCATATTTCTGAGTGCAGCTAGAAAATATAATAATTGAAATTAAGAGTATAAAGTCACAGAAACACTGAAAATAGAAAGATGGGAAATGAAGGTGATATGAGAATATGTAAGTCTCAAGTAGACATTAAGGCTTAAAGCATTACTAGAGATGAGGGACTTTAATAATGATAACAACGCCAATCTATATAGAAAATATCACAATTCTAAATCTGTATGCACCTAATAACGTACTTGCAAAATAGAAAAAGCAAAAGTAATATAACCTTAAGAAGGAAGAAAAAAATCCTCAATTATAATGGAAGACTTTAAAAAACTGATTTTAATGGCTACAAATTATTGCTGATCATGATGCTTTTCTGCTTAAAATATTCTACTAGTGCTCCAATGTCATGGAGAATACAGACCAAGTATCTTTAGTGGCATACAAGAATCTTCAAAATATGCTCCAAATTGCCTGTCGAAACTTTGTCTCTATTTCTCCCAGATGTCCCGTTTTCTATTGCATGTATGATACAAACTCTGGATATGACAGTCCTTTCTACAAAAGATGAGCACGAACCAAAGAAATTCTCACAGACAAGAGACTACACAGAAAAATGTGTTTTCTATGCAGATGAAAACTAACAATGTATTTGAAAATAAACTGACAGAAATCAAGAAAACACATAAATTTGGGATACCTGGGTGGCTCAGTCGAAAAACTGACTCTTGATTTCAGCTCAGGTCACGATCTCATGGTTCGTGGGTTCGTGCCCCGTGTCAAGTTGATAGCACAGAGCCTACTTGGAATTCTGTCTCCTCTCTCTCTGCTCCTCTCCCACTTAAGTTCTCCCACCCTCTAAATAAACATTTAAAAAAAAAAGAAAACACATAAACAGTAACAGAACTGCTAAAGTAGAAACAGAAGAGCTCAGAAATAAAATTACTAGACACAGGACTATGTTACATGAAAACTGGTAAGTGTTAGGAAAGCATTAGAAAAAAATTTTCAGAAATGAAGGTCAAATTTGAATGAATGTAGTAGAAAGTTGATACTCCAGAAAGCACAATAAGGGAAAAAGAGGATATAAGGGAGAAAAATAAATACATCCATAACTGAGTAAAGAAAATCATTAAAACATTCAAGATGAAAGATACAAACATCAGGCAAAAGAGATTCAACCTACATATAATTGGAGTCCCTGAAGAAAATTTTTTCAGACAATAATTGAACAGAACATTAAAATTGTAGATTTCTCACAGATTACTTAAATCTGTATATTGAAAAGGCATCTGCGGGCTGGGGGGCGGGCTGGGGCTGGGGGCCAGCTAGGGTGCGGCCCAGGCACTCTGCTCCACATTGCTCGGTGCTCCTCCACACTGTGTACCCACAGAGGGAGGTGACCGGAAACAATCTGACACCAGGTAAGAACCTGGGGCAGGATTAACCGAAGTGGAGAGAAATCGCACATTCCTGTTGGCTCCATAAGTACCTATGGATTGTGGCAGGAAAAGTGAAACGGGTCACTGATCCTGAGAAGTCAGTGCTGACAAGTAACTTTGAAAGGAGTCAGTGGGTCCACGTGACAAATGAGCATCACAATTTTTACCGGATGAGGGTGAAAACCAACAGAAACATTCTGAGTGTCACAACTGGCTATCAGTTCTCAGACAGTCACGTGGTCAACCACTTTCTGAGCCACTGAGAAGTGACTGGAAAGATGTGACTGTGAAGAACATTAAAAGCTACAGGAAGAGCTTGAGAAAAAAGAGGGTTCTCCAGCAGAAAAAGCTGAAAGCAGAAAACACCTCCATCGGAACTTTGTTTCAGCACCTGCAGCTGCCCACTGGCTGCAGCAGTTCGCTCAGGAGTTCAGAGCCCCTCCCGCTCCTGATCGGCAAACCCGGCGGCAAAGCCCAGGGAAAGGGCATCTTTCTGATCCACATGCTCTCGCAGATCGAACAGTGATCCCCAACAGCCGTGACCCTGTCCGCTGAAGAAGCTACATGACCTCTCTATCCATCAATGACCCATTACTAATCAGCGGGAGGAGGCGTGTGTCCTGCTGAGCTGTTCCACACGTAAACTTGGACTTTGCCACTTTTGCACAGTAAAACACACGCCAGGTGAGTTGGAGAACACGGGTGTTCATCTCCCCAACGCTGCCCTCTGGGGACGTGGGGAGGACTACAGCCACATCCACAGGGGCGTGTGGACCACGAGTGACCTGCGGCTCTACCTGGAGGGCACCCGAGGCGAGGGCGACCCGCGAGCTGCTCAGGGAGATGCCCTGGGTCACCGTGCAGCCGCTGGCCGCAGACGACATGGCACGGTGAGTCTCACGGGTGCGACACCACCGCAGACGACAGGCTGACACCCTGGCTGACCGAGGGGAACACGTCCGTCTCTCACATCCAGTACCACCAACGACCAAATCCTTAAGTATAACCTGACAGACGACACCCTCAATACTGCGTCCCTAATGCCACATTCCAGACTACACACAGAACAAGTCACGCCCAAAGGAAGTCGCTGGCAGTTAGGAAATTCGTGTTGACGAAGAGCTGGGCAAGGTGGTGGGGCAGACCTAGAGCTCAGTAGTTCAGGGCTAGTCGCTGGGGCCCAACGGGGGCGACGGAGAGACCAGGGGAACCGTCCTCACAACCCGGGGGCGGGGGCCAATAAGCACAGAAGACGGCAGCCTGGACGCTGCCAAATGCTAACTACACCGGGGCCCGTTCCGGAATTCCCCTTCCCTGGAGCGTGTTTCCCTCCTAAGCCCTGCAAACAAAGACACTTCTTTGGGAGGTGAGAGAAAATAAAAATGAAATAAGTACCTCGTTTCCTAAGATAGCGGAAGGAGTACTCCCGGTTAAATACTTTGATCTGGTATTTTATTTATTAGCGTTATCTGGTGAGTCACAGAAAATACACACATAGCGATGCCTTTCACGTGGAAGGCAATTTGTACAATGATTGATAAATGAATAAAGAAATAAATTAATGAATGAATGGAGTGTAAAATAATCATGCTTCACCAAAAATACCACGATGACCTTTCAAACCTCCTACATTATTGTTATTAAAATACTGTTACTTATGGGGCACCAGGTGGCTCAATGGGTTAAGCGTCCGACTTGATCTCGATTCAGGTCACGATCTCACGGGACGTGAGTTCAAGCACAGAGCCTGCTTGGGATTCTCTCTCTCCCTCTCTCTCTCTGCCCCTCCCTTGTGCTCTCTCTTCCCTCTCTCAAAATAAATAAATAAACCTAAAAAAATACTATTAAAGTCTCAAACACTGGCCGATAATTAAGCTTTTTAAAATCAATTTTTATCCTAATGTGCAACAACATTACACGGTTTCCACAAGAATGAGTGGATCTCACGACCAAAGACCAACAAACACACCATAGCAGTACATACGTGTCTGTCCTCGGCACCAGAAGCCATGTAGCGTCCACAAGGGCTAAAAGCAATTCCACGTGGGTATCCGTGGTTCGGATGTCCTTCAAAACGGCGCTCACATCTACAGGAAAGAGAAGAAATACCAGGAAAAAAAATGATTTTTTAAATTTTAACACAAATGAGGAAAAAGACACTGACTTGTGGCTCATCTACACAACAATGCACAAATCGGCAGTGAGAGAGCACGCTTGTGCGTGAGAATTCTTGTGCGACAAGCAGGCTATTCTAGGTCTTTAAAATATAAAAACGTTTTAAAGTCATAAATCATTTGCATCAGTGACTCAAAGACTTCTGGGAGGCGCAACATTCTATCAAGGCTGATTAAGGGCCACACCAACTATTCACGAAGTGTGACTCACAACTGTTTACTGTAACATGGGTCAGGGAACTAATGCTGGTTTTAGTTCCCAGCACTTTCTGGGGTCGCCAGGCAGCCCTGAGAAAGCCTTTGTCACCTGCACGGGGCTGGGCTCCAGGCGGCACTGCGGTGTCACACAGAGCCCCTGGTCCAGAACTTCAGTGCCTGCCCAAGATGGCCTCGCAGAACGTCCCCTCCACGTGTCGGAGGGGCTTTTGCATTGTTTTTAGCGATTACAGAGGAGAGCGAAGACTGTTAATTCTGTCCTTGTGAATCCACAGGTGTGCATATACACACACAAATACTTGCCACGTTTTGTTATACACACTATATATTTAGCTATTATGCTCCATAATACAACGGTCAAATACGTATATTTTTAGAGAACAGGAACATGCATGTATATGCTGTGCTTTATGAGCATCTGATGACTTCCCCGTGCATCTCTGACCCTCAGAGGCCACATGTCACACGCGCCGCAGAGCAGATACCAGCACCTCTTATTTTAACATTCCAAACTTAGGTGGCCTGTTCCGTGTAGAAATCAGACTTTTCTTAGACTGGTCAGTGTGAACAGATTCACCACAACCTTGTCGCATTTGGGAAAAAGAGATCAAACTGAGTTTACAGATACTGAGGCAAAGGGCCTCAGGAGCTTTAAAAGAAGCGTCTTTCACATACCGCAGCTGCAAGGCCTCACCTCAGGGTTCTCAAGTCCCACAGCTTTATCCCATCGCCAATGGCTGTGGTGGCAAAAAGGTTATAAACCTGATATTGTTGGGTCGTGAATGATGATCCCTGTGATTGTAAGGGGAAGAAACAAGATGCGTTCTTTAAAGGCTGAATTAATAAACATTACACTGATCCGAAGTAAGAAATTAACACAAAGCTTCTTTTCTTATTTATAACAATTTCAGAATTGGGCTCCAAGAACTTCCTTCTGGATAATTACTAATGGTACATTTTGACCTTGGGAATTATTGGTGTATGATTTCCAAATGCAAAATGCCACTGAAAGTTATAGAGGTACAATAAAAGATCCAAAGACTATAACATTAATACACCAAAATTTATTTTTAAAGTGCAGAACATAATCCATCTTCAGTAAATCACCTGAAAGATGCCCTTGCTAAGGAATTCGAGGTTTGGAGTCAGTTGTTAATCTGCCGACCATAAAATCCTAAGACCCCCATGCAGCTGTCCGTGCACGGACTTGTGTGAAATCCAGCCCAGGTCACTGGGCAGGGTCCCTCTGAGGACCCGCCTCTGATCTGATCGTCACCCCTCCTCACGCTCTAGCGACTTACGACGTCTCGTGGAATGGAGCGCACTCCATCTACAGAACAATTTTTAGCCTCAAACATTAAATATATTATGGTTCATAACAATTTCCCTCTCCCTTCCATGTCAAGAATATCCAAACGATTAAGAAAAATTTAATGAAATATATCTGAAAGCTTTTATCTTTACATATGTAGAAGTTATTCTTCAGTTACAAACAGGAAATGAAGGTTTACATAAATCCATAACAATAATAAACTAATACGTAGAGGGAGAGAGTCTTAGCTCTGTACCAGACAGCATTCTAAACACTGAACATTTCATCCTCTTAACAAACTTGTGAGACGTAAACTATTTTATACCACTTCAGGTGACAAACACGAGACAGAGGAATCAGGAATCCGCTCACGGCCATCCAGCTCCTGATCTCAATGTGGATTAGCAGTCCACGAGCCGGCACAAGGTCACTCATAACATCCCGACAATTCAACAGACATCCAGCAACATTCAGGGATCATCTACTAAACAGTGGGCACTTTGCAAGGCACTGAGTATGAGAAGAATAAAACACAGACGTAGTTTCACAGAAAGGCAGACGGGCAGATGATTGTATATTTAAAGTACCTTACAACATTGCTAGTTTCCTGAAGCCAACCAGTAAAAAACTGAAAGCTTTCACAGGGATAAAAGGAGAGTTAAAAATGTTTTCAATCAGTCCAATAGAGGCTAAGGAAGAAGAAATGAAGAAGCAAAGAAAATTCATGATAAACAGACAGTGCAGAAGGTTTTTTTTTTCTTTAACGTAGAAGACAATGCACAAAATAAGATCAAATGTATGAGCAATCACAGTAATCGCAAACAGACGAAACAAGTAAACAAAAAAATTCTTAGTTGGACTTCAAGAAAAACACTTAAAACATATTATTTTTAAAGGCTGAATGTGAAAGGTAGGAGAAAAACAGCATGTATTAAATAAAAGAAGGCAAGATGGATTGCATAAGTACTAGAAGAAATAGATGTAAGGCAAATAAGACCTAATTAAAAACAGTTTATAAATACTATAAAATATAAGAAGTCTGACGTAAATATACCCAATAATATAGCCTGTAAATACATAAGGCTAAAATTAATAGAATTATAAGAAGAAAGTGACATGATTACAGTCAGAGAGACAAAGATCTTAACTACATTTCTCTACTTAAAAAAAAACCAAGAGTACAAAAAAATTAGTAAATCTTGAATAATTTGAATATACTTAATAATGTTGGGCCAATAGATATCTATGCAAACATGTTCCAAGAGCTTATTCGTTCCACACACACACACCTATAAAAACCAACCAGACTCCCTCTCTCTCTGCCCCTCCCCCGTTCATGCTCTGTCTCTCTCTGTCCCAAAAATAAATAAACGTTGAAAAAAAAAAAATTAAAAAAAAAAAAAAAAGAAAAGAAAAAAACGGGGCGCCTGGGTGGCGCAGTCGGTTAAGTGTCCGACTTCAGCCAGGTCACGATCTCGCGGTCCGTGAGTTCGAGCCCCGCGTCAGGCTCTGGGCTGATGGCTCAGAGCCTGGAGCCTGTTTCCGATTCTGTGTCTCCCTCTCTCTCTGCCCCTCCCCCGTTCATGCTCTGTCTCTCTCTGTCCCAAAAATAAATAAACGTCGAAAAAAAAAAAAATTAAAAAAAAAAAAAAAAACCAACCAGAGAGTCAGATTCTTAGTAAGTACAAAAATCTTACCAGACAGAAGAGACTCTGTTACATAGAGTGTGTGCTCTGAATACAATGCCATAAAATTAGAAATCAGTAACAAGAAGATTCCTGAAAACAAGCTTATATATGTGGAAATCTAAAAGCACATCTAAATAAAGCCTAGGTTAAAAAAATCATAATGGACATTAGAAAATATTTACTGCTAAATAATAAATACCACATGCTAAAACCTGAAAACTGCAGCTTACGCAGTATTGAGGGGAAATTTGTAGGCTTAAATGTGTACACCATAAATTCACAGAAATGGATGAAATTCATACCTATAATGGGAATTAAAATCAGGCAGCAGAAATAGGTACTTTGCTGCTAGTATGTAAGAGAACAATGTACCACACAACACAGGACATATTTCTGAACACATACTTGCGAAAGATCCACACCAAATTCAGTTGTGGTTATCAAAGGAGGAGACAGAAAGAGCAGAACTGTCTATCCATAACCATTTCATTTCTTTAAAAAAAATAAAACTACAAGATCTAAAGATAAAGCAATATATTTTAAGGCAATTATATGGATTTTAGTGACCATTACTTCTTAATTTTTTTCAACGTTTATTTATTTTTTGAGAGAGAGACAGAGAGAGAGCGTGAACAGAAGAGGGGCAGAGAAAGAGGGAGACACAGAATCCAAAGCAGGCTCCAGGCTCTGAGCTGTCACGACAGCACAGAACCCGACACGGGGCTCGAACTCAAGGGCCACAAGATCATGACCTGAGCTGAAGTCAGCTACTTAACCGACTGAGCCACCCAGGCACCCCTAGTGACCATTATTTCTGAGAAACTAAAGTTTTCTGTGTGATAATATGTTTTCGTTAGAAAACTAGTTAAAGCTTTACATATTTAATTTTCCAATTCAAATTAGCTGTCTAGCGTTATGTATTTACATCACAAAAATGCATATATCTAATGCAGGCACAGAAACAAAAGTAATAGCCAAGTGTTTAATATATATATGAAAAAAAAGCACTAGCTGTGATTTTTAAAGTGATCAATAAGCCATAAAAGATGTATGTGTTTTCATTGTAAAAATAAGCTACTCAATGATATAACACAATTTAAAGAGAGGAAACTGTGGCCCTCGCTTTTTGATGCATATGGTACTCTTGTTAATGTGATAAACTTGTCCAGCGACCGCAGGGGCAATTCTTGGGACCGTGCACTGGGATGCTTGCAAAAGGGCATTACTGATGTGTGACGCATGTAGCTCTGCGGGTCCTAAGCTTAAAAGAAATTAGCAAAGATCTATTTTACACTTTCCTGGAAATACGACATTTGGGCCACTTAGCATTTGTGCTTCTCCTAAATTGGGACTTGTTCCGTGACAATTCCTGGGTAGCAGCTCCCATATGGCTGCAGCTAGTTGGAACACTTTGATGTATGTGGTGTAACTGAACAAAAATTCAACACAAGTTTAAGAAAACAAGCTACTAAAACACTGGGAGCCTCTGGAGCCTTACATTCCACTCCCCTCCCATCACACACCATTCAGAAGGTTATTCTCAGGAAGTAAAACCAGTTGTGTTCCCACTGGAAACCTCAGGACTATTTTCCCTCCCACCTCTCATCCAAGAGCACACCACAATGGTCCCCAAAATATCACAGTCACTGAAAGACCATGTCAGTTTGGGGAACACTCGGTCACTGCACACGCTGCTACTCAACGGGGAAGAAACTTGACAGCAGTTTCCTAAAGCACGTGCACCGTAACTCGTAACAAAAAGAGGCCTTGATGAGAGAGGAACACACGGAATGGTCACGCTGTCACCCAAGGGGCAGGGAAGCCGGATCTTCACAAGGTTTCGCGCCGGCTGCCGGCGGCCACACGGTCTTCCCGGATGTCTCTGGGGCGAAGATTCCTAGCCCTCCTTCTGGGTGCCACCTAAACGCAGACACTGTCACGGAGACCCGGGAGTCCATCAGGACACGGCCGCCAGCCTGAGCCCACTCCCTGAAGCCAGGCTGAGCCACGGAGCGCTGCCAGCGGGAGGCCACCGTGTCCCACCAGGACCGCCGTAGCCGGCCTCTCCGGGTCCCACCCCCGAGCCCACCGTGGGAGCGGCGGCCGCACGTGGGAGCGCTGAGCCAGCCAAAGAGCGCAGCCGGAGGCCCCGCCACTAATATCATCCTCAATGGGGAAAAACTGAGAGCTTTCCCCCTAAGGTCAGGAACACAACAGGGATGTCCACTCTCGCCACTATTGTTCAGCATGGTATTGGAAGTCTGTGCCTCAACAATCAGACAACACAAAGAAATAAAAGGCATCCAAATCAGCCAGGAGGAGGTCAAACTTTCACTCTTCATAGATGACATGACACTCTCTATGGAAAACCCAAGATTCCACCAAAAAACTGCTAGAACTGATCCACGAATTCAGCAAAGGTGCAGGATATAAAATCAACGTACAGAAATCGGTTGCACTCCCATACACCATCAATGAGGCAACAGAAAGAGAAATCAAGGAATCGATCCCATTTACAACTGCACCAAAAACCATAAAATATCTAGGAATAAATCTAACCAAAGAGGTGAAAAATCTATACACTGAAAACTATAGAAAGCTTATGAATGAAATTGAAGAAGACACAAAAAAATGGAAAAAGATTCCATGCTCCTAGATAGGAAGAACAAATATTGTTAAAATCTCAATATTCCCCAAAGCACTCTACATATTCAAGGCAATCCCTATCAAAAAAACACTGGCATTCTTCACAGAGCTAGAACAAACAATCCTAAAATGTCTATGGAACCAGAAAAGACCCCAAATAGCCAAAGCAATCTTGAAAAAGAAAACCAAAGCTGGAGGCATCACAATTCTGGACTCCAAGCTGTATTACAAAGCTGTAATCATCAAGACAGTATGGTACTGGCACAAGAACAGACACTCAGAGCAGTGAAACAGAATAGAGAACCCAGAAATGGACCCACACACGTATGGCCAACTAATCTTCGACAAAAGCAGGAAAGAGTATCCAACGGAATAAAGACAGTCTCTTCAGCAAATGGTACTGGGAAAACTGGACAGCGACATGCAGAAGAATGAACCTGGACCACTTTCTTACACCAGACACAAAAATAAACTCAACATGGATGAAAGACCTAAACGTAAGACAGGAAGCCATCAAAATCCTAGAGAAGAAAGCAGGCAAAAACCTCTTTCACCTCGGGCATAGCAACTTCTTACTCAACACATGTCTGGAGGCAAGGGAAACAAAAGCAAAAATGAACTATTGGGACCTCATCAAGAGAAAAAGCTTCTGCACGCTGAAGGGAACAATCAACAAAATTAAAAGGCAACCAACAGAAGGGGAGAAGATACTTGCAAACAACATATCAGATAAAGGGTTAGTACCCAAAATCTATAGAGAACTTAACCAAACTCAACGCCCAAAAAACAAATAATCCAGTGAAGAAATGGGCAACAGACATGAATAGACACTTCTCCAAAGAAGATATCCAGATGGCTAACCAACACAAAAAATGCTCAACATCACTCATCATTAGGAAAATACAAATCAAAACCACCATGAGATACCAACTTACCCCTGTCAGAATGGCTAACATTAACAATTCAGGCAACAACAAATGTTGGTGAGGATGTGGAAAAAGAGGATCTCTTGCAGTGCTGGTGGGAATGCAAGCTGGTGCAGCCACTCTGGAAAACAGTGTGGAGGTGCCTCAAAAAATTAAAAATAGAACTACCCTACAACCCAGCAATGGCACTACTAGGCATTTATCCACGGGATACAGGTGTGCCGTTTTGAAGGGGCATATGCACCCCAGTGTTTATAGCAGCACTATCAACGATAGCCAAAGTATGGAGAGAGCCCAAATGTCCATTGATGGATGAATGGATAAAGAAGACGTGGTTCATATATACAGTGGAGTATTACTCAGCAATCAAAACAAAAAATGAAATCTTGCCATTTGCAACTACATGGATGGAACTGGAGGGTATTATGCTAAGTGAAATTAGTCAGAGAAAGACAAGTATCATATGACTTCACTCACATGAGGACTTTAAGATCCGAACAGATGAACATAAGGGAAGGGAAGCAAAAATAATATAAAAACAGGGAGGGGGACAAAACACAAGAGACTCTTAAATACAGAAAACAGAGGGTTGCTGGAGGGGTCGAGGAGGGGGTATGGGCTAAACGGGTAAGGGGCCTAAGGAATCTACTCCTGAAATCATGTTGCACAATGTGCAACTTGGATGTGAATTATAAAAAATAAATAAATTATAGAAAGTTAAAAAAAAAATTAAAATACATAAATAAACCCAGATTCTTACCAGGGCCAACAAGCCTGCCCCCAGTCAGAGGTTCTGCAGCCCGACGCCCACTCTTGGCTTCACCACCACATGGGCTGGAGCATGAGTGGTGCCCGTTCCCTGAACGCTGCCCTCCCGATGCATACCTGGCCCCTCACCCACCTCACGTGCCCGCTGCCCACATCACCTTCTCAGAGAGGAGCCCCAGAGGAGGCTTGGCACAGGGTGTCCGACGTCGTGTGAACCCACTTCTTTTGTAAGGATACAAAGTCCTCAAGTGTGAGGCCACCGCTCTCCCCTTCACGCACATGTCCCAGCGCTCAGCACAGGCCAGGTGCAGACTTGCTCAGAGACACGTTTACGTGAATTAGTTGAGGGCGCCTGGGTGGCTCCGTCAGTTGAGCATCTGACTCTTGATTTGGGCTCAGGTCGCGATCCCAGGGTTCGCGAGATCAAGCTCCGCATCAGGCTCTGTGCTGGCAGTGTGGAGTCCGCTTGGGATTCTGTCTCCCTCTCTCTCTGCCCCTCCCTCCCCCCCTCAAAAATTAACAAATAAACATTAAATGAATGAGTTAATAGGTTAAGACAGACACGTACACACACGCACACATACAGACACACGGACACAGACACACAGGTGCTCACACACCTACACATACACGTGCGTGCATGCAAGCCCTCATACAGTCCAGGCCACAGGCGTGCTGGGGACAAAGAGGCAGGTGCCGGGGCGTCTGGTCTCGGCCACCCCCCAAGACCCCGCAGTGGTAAGTGCTGCACGTGTGGAGTGACAGCATCACCACTGTGCTCATGAGGCTCCTCATCGGGGTGGGGGGAGCCCCGAGCCTGGATGCAGAGAAGCCAGCAGGAAGGCTCCCAGACAACGGCCTCCCGCGGGGCTTTGCGCCACGAGCTCTGCGGCCAGACGGCCTGCCGGGGGCACACTCGGTGCCGGTGCGTCTCTGGAACTGGGCTGCGGGTCTCTGTTTCCACGCCTAGGAGTCAGGGTCCCGGAAAGGCTGAGTTCACGCCTGCTAAGAACGTGACGTGCGGACGTGGGGCAGCTCAGCACACACCAGCTACGGCATGCGCACCTCTACGTGCGCAACAGGGAAACGTCTGGGATTTGCCTCCTGTCCTGGCGAGTGCCCCCTACAGAGCCAAAAGTCACGGGGCCTCAAGGCGTCCCACAGAAGCCGCCTACGGAACAACGAAAGGGCCTGGGCCCAGCCTGAGACCGGAGGTCCACGCCAACACCTGAGGCCACCAGATGGGATGACGCAGGAGAGCAGCGGAGTCTGCGTACAGATTCTCCCGGAAGTCACTCCCTCACGCGCGGCCTCCGCGACACACAGCACAGGGCACACTCGCAGGGACACTGCACATCGGCCCACGTCCACGGCTCGCGTGCAGGAGTCCGTCTACAGGAGCCCGGCTTTCAGCCCAGACTCACAACTGCATGGACGCGGGCAACCTCTCTATTCTCTGTAGCCTCAAACCCCTCATAGAATCGACTTCTACCTGACAACATGAGACACCACACAGTCCCAGGCAAACGCAGCCTTCTCAGTCTCCAGGGACACAAAACCTGCCCCCATCACTGCAGTCACATCTTTCATCTCCTATGAGAAAAATCGGTTAAGTTTAAAAAAAACTGTCTTTACCGTTATTTTAAAGCTAGGGCTTTATTTTTTATAAGTAAAAAGTATTTAAAAGCCCAAAATTGTATCTTGCACTTCCAATTTAATCAGCTGAAACCATTTAAAAACAAATTTGGAGCCAGATGGAAAAAAAAAATATCAGACTGAGCTCTGATACACAAGTTTCATGTAGGTGAAGTCTTCATGGCTCTGTGATAAGCCCCAGAAAGAAATAAAGAACAGAACAAGTAAAAGAAAAAGAAAATAGAGCCTCACAAGGGAAATGTTCACAAACCACTTTCCATAAGCAAAAAATGATACTGTGATAGTGATGATGACAGTGGTGACGGCGGGGCCTGTCTCTCTTTCCTGGCCATCGGCTACGAACCCCCCATCACCCCAAAACGCCATCAGTGACGACGGCGGTGACGGTGCTGGTGGTGAGGTGACTGGCTCTGAAACGACTCCCTCTAATAAAGAATCATGTGGAGGGGCGCCTGGGTGGCGCAGTCGGTTAAGCGTCCGACTTCAGCCAGGTCACGATCTCGCGGTCCGTGAGTTCGAGCCCCGCGTCAGGCTCTGGGCTGATGGCTCAGAGCCTGGAGCCTGTTTCCGATTCTGTGTCTCCCTCTCTCTCTGCCCCTCCCCCGTTCATGCTCTGTCTCTCTCTGTCCCAAAAACAAATAAACGTTGAAAA
Source organism: Puma concolor (assembly GCF_028749965.1). Classification (NCBI taxonomy): domain Eukaryota; kingdom Metazoa; phylum Chordata; class Mammalia; order Carnivora; family Felidae; genus Puma; species Puma concolor. The sequence goes on from NC_141671.1 coordinate 153,553,601, forward strand.
AAATAAAAAAATAAAAAAATAAAGAATCATGTGGAATAAGCTCAAAAATTAAGTGAAAAAATCTTTTTCTATTAATTCATATCAGAGACAAAAAGTAACAAGTGTGAGAAATGGTGAGAAATATTTGAAATGCAACAATTACAACATAAAAGAACATCACACATGAAATTCACATTTATCTTACTGAAACATTCTAACTCAAGAATGGAAATATTGGGTAAAATTAGTCAATTCTCACCTATTGTATTAACTGAGGACCCACAGAAATTCTAGAAAAACTGACCAAATATCTAACTTTATAACATTTCAAGAGAGAGACATGAATGTTGGAAATTTTTATATCTAGATAAATTTTATAGATTGCATTTAGAGAATAATACCTTAAACATTTTTCAAGGCCATTTGTCAAAACTTAACCCCAAAACCTATGTGCTGGTGGGTCTGTTTAGGAAGCCCACTGCCCCCTGCATTTGGGTGTCATTTCCTAAATAAGGAACTGCTTCTGCTGGTTAACAGCTGTGATTCAAATTGGCAAGTCCTGAGTGAGCAGATTCTAAGCAAGAGGATTTTCTGGGTGCCACAAAGGTGACCGTCTGCACTGAAAGTCCAAGGCCTTTGCCGGAAAGTTCCACTCAACAACTTCAACAAGTCACAATTATCCTCCAAAGTTTGACATCAAAACGTCGCCTATCAACACCTGAGTTGCACCCGAATTTAAAAGAAATCATTGGGGCGTCTGAGTGGCTCAGTTGGATAAGCATCTGACTTCGGCTCAGGTCATGATCTCACAATTCGTGGGTTCGAGCCCCACATCGGGCTCTGTGCTGACAGCTCAGAGCCTGGATCCTGCTTCCGATTCTCTGTCTCCCTCCCTCCCTCTCTCTCTCTGCCCCTCTCCCACTCGTACTCCGTCTCTCTCTCTCTCAAAAATGAACATTAAAAAAAATAAAATAAAAATAAATATATCATAATGCCTAAAAAATAAGACAGATATTAGGTTACCAATCATTTTAAATGTGGCTCAATTATCAAATTCATTTAAAGGTCCAGAAATTCGTAAGGTTTAATAATCAATCTTAAACCCAATCTTGACAGATCTTACTGTGAAATTAGCAACAGAAGATCCACAATGACAAGGTGGTCCTGCCCACTCCTGCCATTAACGAGCTGACCCCCTTCCCTCGCAGCCTTCCCAGAAGACACGGGATATCGTCCCACACAGAGCTGCTATGACTCACATGCCGTATGTTTTTAAAGTCTGCTATTTTAGTAACCTCATAAAATGTTACAAAATTCTTCAAAAGAATTGCTTCATTCGTCTGGGAGACCTACCGCCCAGGGTTTAAAATGTCTTTGTTCTGTTTTTACCTAAGAGTCTGTACAAACACAGGAAGAAGTACATAAACACTACTCCTCTCCTCAACACCTTTCTTCAGGCTGGTGTTTTCCACCCATGGTGTCCGCAAATGGGAAAAACCTTCTCCTGCCAAAATGCGAAATGTACAAAATGATTAACCTCCAAGGGCACAGTGTTGCGAAGACCTTGGAGATGAGATGCCCGTCTGAGCCTTCAAAGGGCCTCCCCGCAAGACCAAGGATGCCCACAAAATGGGAGCAAGCGACAATGTCACATCTCTCAGGTCTGCTGCCCTCCCCTGGCATCTCCCTGTCCCCATCCCAACGCTCTGACTTTGACCCAGGCTCACTGACACCCCTCGGCCACACCTACGGAGCCATGAAGACTGACAGCTCTCGGGGACCACCCACAGGAGCCACAGGTCTGCCTACACGTGGACAAAGTCTGACTCTGGACCCAACAGCTCCCGCACCCGTTCATCCAGAAGGACAGCGTCTGCCTCAGGAGGGTGCAAGTCCGCGCTCCAGAATTGGTGCCCTTTCCCAGGCAAACCAGCTACAAAACTTTGCAGAGTATCAGACCACACCTGCCCCATTAAACAGAAATTTAAAGGAAACCTGGAATAGTGTGTTGAAATTATAGATAACAAAGACTTTTTAACCAATCCAGTAAGACTTCACTTAAAGACAATAACACTCTTAAGACGCCTGGGTGGTTCAGTCAGTTAGGCATCCGACTTCGGCTCAGGTCGTGATCTCACGGTTTGTGGGTTCGAGCCCCGTGTCAGATTCTGTGCTGACGGCCCAGAGCCTGGTGCCTGCTTCGGATTCTATGTCTCCCTCTCTCTCTGCCCCTCCCCGGCTTGTGCACTTGCTCTCTCTCTCTCTCTCTCAAAAATAAATGCTAACACTAAAAAAAAATTTTTTGAAGCAATAATACTCTTGAAATCATAATGCATATTTCAGAAGGCATTATAAATTAAACCCTTCATTTGGAACTTCATTCAAAATATATCAAAAATCAAAATTGTAGATGAGTCTTAAAAACAAAAGTTTTTCTCATAAATCTCTTAGATGTACTTTTGGGTAGCAAAGTGTCTTTTAAACTAAACTATGAGACAATGAATTCATCAACACGGCACCTCCTCCAATCTCAGGTCTGCAGCCCTCAGCTGTAGGTAGTTCTAAGCTACGTCTCTAACACAGAGTAGCTGCGTCCTAAAAAGAGAAACTACTGGCCCCTGAAGGCTGCTTCACGTCGCTGCAGGACCTATGTGACCATCACTCAACCCTGTGAGTGCCTGAAACACCCAAACTCTCCATCAAGTTTTAAGAGGTAATGTATTACAGTAAAGTTGAAAAATGGGCCCATAAAATAAAGACAGAAGTACAAAAATTCACGTTCAACATGATAGTAAAATATCTTCTAAGGTCAAACGTCAAGGCTCGGAAAATGTAATGATTAAAAACGAGCATTGAGTTTCGCAGCAAACTGGTACAAAACTGCACCAAACTTTGTACCCGTTAAATACTGTGAACACAACACTCGGCACACGACGCATACCGTCAAAACTCACCTTATTCTGACAGATTTGATGCACAGGCCGTGAATGGGCTTCCGCTATCACGGCTGCACTGCGGCCCGCATTGAGGTCGAACACCTCCACGGTCTTGTCCCAGCCCGCGGTGAGCACCAGGTCTGCGTGACAGTTAGGGAACTCCTCTCAATAACCCACCTCGGGGAGTGAACAGGCCTATTCGTTCTGGTACCACCTCTGGAGACACCAGGAGACACAGCGGGTGACTGGCTGTGACTTTCGGAAGCTCCACAGAGACGTGGTCACAGCCCTGGCCCCCCTTCCCCATCTCCCCCCCCCCCACCGCCCATTACATTCAGAAGAATGTAACTTAGACCTTTGAATAAATGAAAATTTTCTAAGAATTCCTAAAGGTCAGAGCTCTCCTTCTAAATAAATCAAAATCAATGCTTTTTAATTAAAAGGGATGATGCTAGCTATAAAAACTCAAAACACAGGAGTTCCTGGGTGGCTCAGTCGGTTAAGCAACGACTTCAGCTCAGGTCACGATCTAGCGGTTTGTGAGTTCGAGCCCCGCGTCGGGCTCTGTGCTGACGGCTCAGAGCCTGGAGCTGCTTTGGATTCTGTGTCTCCCTCTCTCTCTGCCCCTCCCCCACTCATACTCTGTCTCTCAAAAGTGAATAAACAATAAAAAATAAAATAAACTTTCGGCCTCAATTTCATATTCGACAGTTAATGCTGTAACTCTCGCCTGCCTCCGCAGAGATGGGGCAAACCCCAAGTAATCAAAGGGTGTCTACAGCAGGTGTACCGGTTCATTTTTAAAAAGTGCCAAACTACTGCGTATTATTCCGCTGCTAATTTTCCTCTGAAGCCCCTTTCGCCACGCCGACGAACCACTACACACACAGTCAGTGCAGAAGCCATGGGCCCCCGGAGCCTCGGGCTGGAGCCGGGACCCTCAGCAGACGCCTGTCGGGAGGATGGCGCTCAGGATGTGAACACACCAAAAGCGGAGGCAGGATACAGGAATAAAAGTCGTTCACGGCGGACAGGCTGGTGATCTCTGTTGGGCCAGCTGTGGGGAGCCTGAAAACGGGCCTGCACCTGCTCCTTTGTTTGTACCTGAAAGAAAATAAACGCGGTCGATCTTTAGGTTCCCCTCCACTACCGTGAAGCGTCCCACCTTTAAAAACTGAATCCAGGGCGCCTGGGGGGCTCAGTCGGTCAAGCGTCCAACTCTCCATTTCAGTCAGCTCATGATCTCACGTTTGTGGGTTCGAGCCCCGCATCGGGCTCCGTGCTGACAGTGCGGAGCCTGCTTGGGATTCTCTCTCTCCTTCTCTCTCTGCCCCTCCCCTGCTTGTGCCCTCTCTTTCCCTCTCAAAATAAATATATAAACTGCTTAAAAAATTGAAAATGAAGAAAGTTTTCATACCACTTAATAATTATATTTCATAACATCAAAGGAATAAATCAGCTACCTTAATTTTCCTTTAGGAAACCCTAACTTTTCATTTAGGAAAACTTCATGAAAAAATATCATTATATAAAGCCCCAAATAATTCATTCCTGTCTACAAAAAAGCAAACTTTTCTCCTAATTCTAAAATAATTACATATACTTAAGGAGACATCCAGCCAGTTATGAATTATCTGTGTTTCCATTTACACATATGTTCTTAATATCTTCTAAAGGGTAACATAAGCAGCTAACAGTGGCTTAATAAACACACAGCCTCGGGGTGCCTGGGTGGCTCAGTCGGTTGAGTGTCTGGCTTAGGCTCAGGTCATGATCTCACGTGACCGTGAGTTCAAGCCCCGCGTCGGGCTCTGTGCTGACAGCTCGGAGCCTGGAGCCTGCTTCGGAGTCTGTGTCTCCCTCTCTCTCTGCCCCTCCCCCACTCATGCTCTGTCTCTCTCTGTCTCAAAAATAAATAAACATTAAAACACACACACACACACACACACACACAGCCTCGACAATTCCTAACAATAATTCTGTACAGGAAAGGAACCCGCTGGCAATCTCAGGATGCGGCCCTAACCCAGGGAGGGCATGGCTGGCCCTGGGGAGACGGTGGGATGGCCCAGGAGGGCCCAGGGGAGACGGCGGGTCGGCCCAGTTGGGTAAGAACTGCCACAAGCAGGTTCAGGTGGGTGATGGGCAAAGGGGTGGGGAGGGTGGAGGGAGATATGGGGTGGCGGCTGACGTGGAGGGTGAAACAGGCCGTCAGCCTGCTCCTTCCTGGAGAGAAGTAAAGGCTGGGCGGGGGGCCTGGGGCCATGACATCAGGGTGGGCACAGAGACGGGCACCCAGAGAACAGGTCCTGGGGACAGGGCTGTGGGGCTCGAGGGACAAATGGAGTGGAGTCACAGGAGGTCGGCAGTAAGGCTCAGTGCCAGCACACAGATACCATAAATTACTGTGCATCCCCACTGAAAACCATCGCTGGACCGCACAGCAGGTGGTTAACGGGACAGAGAGCGGCTGCTCCGTCTGTGGACAGCACAGGCCAGGCGACGCTGTTCAGAAAGAACAGAGGGTGTGTTCACGGGGAGTGGGGGTGCATGGGGACTCCCCGTTTGGGCACCGCATTCCCGTGGCATCGCGGGCCACACACCCCCTCAGGCTCAGAGGGAGAGGAAGGGCAGGGGGGCGGGGGGACGTGCCGCTGGGCGCACGGCATTTCCGTCTCTGCTCCCAGACAAGAACAAGTGTGCACCGAGGGGCCGGCCCGCAGCCTTCCGGAACAACAGACAGTCCTGCTGAGAGGCGCTCACGCCTGCAGCCTGTGCAAGGTTCAGAGTCCCATCATGCAAAGCCCCGGCCGTTTCAGAGTCACCACCTCCAGCTGACGCTGGGACACGTGGGGAAGACGCTGCAGCCTGAGCGACAGGCCTCGGGACAGGCGCTTCTCCAGCAGCTGCCACGGGGGCCCCTCCCCAGACAGAGCAGGGGGAGGCTTCCCCTGGCTGCACACCACCACCCACCGGAGGCTCGGGCCACATAAGCGCGTGCCAGGCCAGGGTGTGCAAGGAGGAATCGCCTGCACACCCTGGCTCTGGCCACTGGAAGCCGGCCCAGTACCTCTTTCCCGGGACCTGTATCATCAAGACCAAGACGACACGGAAACGCTGGGCTCGCGACAGCCAGCAAGCCTCCGGATCCTCGTAGCTCGCCCCAGACTCTCACCGGCGGAGAGCACGTCACTCAGACCAGCCGGCGCGCGGTGCCGCACCGCAGCCCAGAGGACACATGGAGCATGAGCACCCGCAACGGACGGGGGGCCCGAAGCCGGACGTACAGACGAGGGAGGTCCTCCCGGGAAATCCACCCGGGGCAGGCAGGACCTCTGCTGGGTCCCGACGGACGTCACTTGACACGCGACTCACCCGTCCCCCGCCTTCCTACTTCCGACGGGGACTTCCCTGTGTCGCGGCTTCCTCCTTTCAACACTGCACACGGCTGGGGGAGGGGCCGGCAGCCCGCCCTGTCGTCAACCCAGCACCGCAGGCTGGGGCCCCTGGGCAGTGAGGCCGGGTGGCCCGCAGGGGGTCTCCGGGGACGGGCTGAGGGTGAGTGTGTGTGCCAGGCAGAGTGTGCGTGGGGAAGGCCGCAGGGGTAACGCTACTGGAAGCCCAGGGCACTCTGTGCCGTCTGTCCAGCCGCAGGAGCGGCCTCATGGATCCATCGCACCTGACCCACACCCATCCTGGCCTCGGCACCCGTGTCCCGGCCTGACCTAGAAGTAGGCCGATCTTCCGGCTGAGAGCTGGGGACGTGTGCTATGTGGATCCCTCCATCCACAATTAAAAAGCTATCCAGTAAGGCCGCTAAGCTGAAAACTTACCCATGGGTCTCCCAATGGGCACAACGGGGATGAAACAGATCCCACAGTGACTCGCAAGCCAGACCCCGAGCTCACACTAGCTCATTCAAACCCACATGCTCCAAAGCAAGAGCACAGGTGAGCCGATGCAGGGGCAACTTCCCACATGTGCTGTGTAAGGGAACCTCGTTTACAGATTCTGACAGTCCCTGCCACGCGCCCAGGGGCCTGCAGCCTGCAGGCTTCAGCAAAGTCTCCCCCTTCATCTTGCCACATAAGAAATATGAACGTGATGCCTGGAGCTACGGCAGCCACCTTCACGGCATAAAGCGAGAAGCGACAGAAGGCAACCAGCACACACTGAGGGCACTGGGCGGTTCTCGGGGGGGTCCTCCACCCCGTGGACCTCCCACCTCCGGGTGGCTCGGGACGTGCCAGGAAAGCCATCATCAGGCATTGAGTTACAGGAAGGAGGGCAGGACGGACAGCCTCCGGAGGACAACACGGCCTGCCCTCACCGTGTGTGCCGCACACAGCTTGCTGCCGGGCACCCAGAAGGCGGGTCTGAAGACACCCTACGCGCCCCCACAGCCCCACTTCCAGGCAGGCACCCCGCAATCCGTCCCTAAGGCACCGGTGAGAATGACAAGTCGGAAGAAGCAGGTATCGGTCAACCAGAGGATGGGGGAGGACGTGCGGCACGTTCCTACCGTATAAAATCTCACGACGGTGCGCAAACAGACCAAAGTTCCGTTCGTGAGCGCGGCTGAGTCTCACAGGCGTAATTTTGATTATTATGAAAGGCGTGCTGCGTTTAAAGACTCAATAAAACCGCGTGGAAACCTAGAGATACAGCAAACCTAGAACCACGGATGGGAAGCAAACACACCAGGGTCTCAGCAAGAGGGAAGTCACAACAGCCACAGCACGGGAGAAGCCCCAGTGTCCACTGACTGATGGACGGAGAGGACGCGGTGCGTGCGCACACACACAACACACACACACACACACACACACACACAGTGAGATAGACAGACACACATACAAGACACACACACAGGGAGAGACACACACACACAGAGGGAGAGACCTACAGAGACACACACACACAAATAGGATATTACTCAGACACAAGAAAGATTGAGGTCTTGAATCTGCAGCAAGGATGGGCCCAGAGGGTACTGTGCTCAGTGAAGTAGGTCCGAGAAAAACGGACCCCGTATGACCGCACTTACAAGTGGAATCTAAAAACAAGCAACGACGAAACACAAACAGATTCATACGTACAGAACTGGAGGCTGGCAGAGGGGAGGTCAAGGTCAGGGACGGAAGTGCGGCACAAGGAAATACGGTCAATGGTACCGGTAGTTTTGTACTGGGCTGATGGCAGCTACCCTCGCCCTGCTAAGAAAAAAAAACAAAAAAGGGGGCAGAGGAAAGAGGGGCAGGAAAGGCCTGGAAAGGCAGCCCTCTATTTATCCCTGTAATTTTTCATTTCTTTAAAAACTTTGGAAACAAACAAAAAAAGTGTTAATATTTGCCAAAGGGAGGTGTAGCTAAACAGGCATTTAGTATATTCAGCACGTGTGTGTGTGCGTGTGTAGGAAACGTTTCATCTTTAACTTCACCATAAACACAGCAGTAATCGTCCCACACAACGTCCATCGAGGCGGGAACGCCACCTTCCGAAGCCCCGCACCGCGGCCCCGGGCAGGGAGAGACCGCTCACCCGGCTCCTGGCAGCAGCTGGCCAGGCTGTGACTACCCTGTACATAACATTCAAATGGAAACACTCTTGTTTCATAACGTCAGCCCTGAAACACAGCGCCCCCCACTACAGAGAGCAAATGTAAAAGAGGAGGCTACGTACCTTCTTATCTCATCCTTGCTCGTGTCAATGTGACACTTCAGGAGCTGAAGTTCAGGGCCAGGAGAACACAATATAAAAGCGTCCAGGTAGTAAAACTGGGCGGACTGGATGGGCTTCGGGAACAGGTCTCTGCCCTATAACGCAGATCGGTAGTTACTGCCAACACAACAGACGTTAGCAAGAAACTCCACTGCTCGAAACAGGACAGTCTTCGTGTTAACCCCAAACATCTACCTTAAATGTACAGACAGATTGTGTTAGAACCGGTTTACAATTTTGTTCCCTCTCCCTGACTACTCCTAAAAGATGTTCCAAGTAGTACGTATTTGGAATTCTGGCCACTTAGACTTTAAAGGAAGACTGACACTTGGCAGTGAACACGTGGAGTAGCAAGGATTTTAGTAGAGACAAAATTCTCACCACGAGGAGCCTGAGGGCTCTGCTCTCAGCCTGTATCTCAGAACGTCCGAGACAGCAGTGTCACGGCCCTCAAGCAAGTGCGTCCCCTTGAACCTGCTGCCAAACTGCTCGACTCAGGGCCCCAGGTCTGACGCGCCTCCCCTCCCGGCTCATTCTCCTAGGGCTCGACCCCCCTTGACAACAAGACTCACGGGAATAAGAGAGCCACATCTCTGACAATTTGCAGTTTGTGGGCTCCTCTTCTGACTACCCCCCTTTCCCATCCTGGCCGTGAGATGATCCCACCTTCCCTTCGTGCCTCACCCACTGTCTCCAGACGGTCACCTCCAAGCACATTAAAATGCTCACACGCAGCTGTGTGTGTGCACGTCAGGTGTGTGGGTAAATACACATACGCACACATTTAAGAAGACACTTCATCATCAGCCGCTGTCGGTTCTGATGCATCTCCGGCTTACCCTGGCCTCAGCCTCCCAGTTAGGGCAAGAACCTGGGGCCCCGAGAAGGCGCTGTGAGCCTGTGACACCGCGTGGTCACTGTGAAGTCCCTTACCACACACAGCACGAGCTCCGCCCTATGCAGCGACCACACCCTCAGCATCCCGTCCAGGGAAGTGGACAGCAGCCACCGGCCGTCATGACTCCAGCACACGGTGCTCACTGCCCCATCATGACCTAATGGGAGGGAGACAGAGGGGGCGCCTGGAACCTTCATGCGGCACAGCCGAGTGCAGCTTCTGGGAACCACCAGCCAGGCCAGAGGGCTTCCCAAGCCACGGTGACACCAGTGAAACCAAAGATGGAGAAGGTGACTTCTGCCTCCTTTAAAGACTTGACATGGCTATTGATGGAGCGATTTCAGAAATCATACTTGAAACATAAAGCCCCAAATTATGTGTGCATTTGTGTCTTTAAAGAAGAAACAAAATGCAGAAACTTATAAAATGTATAGAAATCTGTGGACTCCAGGGGTGCCTGGGAGGCTCAGTCAGTTAAGCGTCCAACTTCGGCTCAGGTCATGATCTCACAGCTCGCGAGTTCGAGCCCCGTGTCTGGCTCTGTGCTGACAGCTCAGAGCCTGGAGCCTGCTTCCCACTCTGTCTCCCCCTCTCTCTGCCCCCCCCCCCCACTCATGCTCTGTCTCTCTCTCTCTCTCAAAAATAAATAAACGTTAAAAAAATGTTAAAAAAAAGAAAAAAAATCCATGGACTTCACGATAACACATCTCAAGGAACTGTTGGTCTTTCAATACTGAAGAGAACGGTTATGAGGATTTACTGCCCACAGTCAGGTACAGTGTGAGTATTTGTTAGGCCCTTGCTGGCCGCCAGTCGGTAGACAGGCCGTCCCCCAACAGTTTGTCAAATGTGCTGCACAGAGAGGAGCCACACACACAGTTGAAAAGAAAGAAAAGTGGTCAAGAAACAGCAGTTACCTGCTTCCCACTTCTTACCAAAACCCCTAGAGACAAGTTCTAAAATGACAAGTGCAGTCTGTTCTTTGGGCCACTGTGACCCCTTGACTTGTGTCACCACCACCGCCGCGGAGGCGGCAAACAGCCAAGACGCGCGCTCTGGTGGCCCCATCCTCATGTGGGGCAACGGGAAGGCCAGACCTCTGCGTTTACATGCATCGGGAGGTCTCTGCGGCACCTTCCCCTTGACAGACATGCACCCCGGTGCAGGGCTGGGGCACCCACGGGGTGTCTCCCCCAATCACACACGTGGTCAGTGGGATAGGCCGACCGTGCGCCCCAGCTCTGAGCTGACCACAGAGGATGGACTCGGTCCCTGGACCCCACCCCGGCCGCCGGCCCTGCTCCTCCCTTCGGGCTGCTGCTCACCTGCTGCCCCCTAGTGGGGGCTTGTGGGAGTTTCAGCAGAAGGCCTAAGGCCCTGTAAGGGGGAGTCACCACCGCTGCTGGGCCACAGAGCAAGGCCATGGGTGACCACTTAGAAAGGTCGTCACCCCGGGGAGGTATCTTAAAGCCAGTCTGACCCTGCGGCCACCTGCTTCTCTGACAGGGGGAGGAGCCCAAGGAAAGGCAGGGACAAGGCAGTCATGGGGCGTGTGCAGTTTCAGAAATGAAAACCGTGGGCTTTCAGAAGTGGGAACGGAGAGGGTGGGCAGTACCGGGGAGGCTGGACCCATGTGGCAGGCCCAGTGGCCCCCGCGCCACACAAGGCTGCCTTCCTGCGCAGGCACCACATCCCCACATCCAGCCAGGACTGTGGGGAGGGACCCCAGGCGAGCACCGCATCCGGGACCTGGCTCTGCCGCGGTGCCCACCTGCCTGAACGCAGATGGAGCCCCAGGCACCGTGCAGACGTTCCTGCTGCGGCCAGACCACCAAAGATGAGACCATGAACTGCAGGATCACATCACACTCGCCGGAAAAGCAACAGGAGAAAGATGGGGAAGCAGGAAAGGTTTATAAAGAGCAGGGACTGCAGTTCTGAAACCGGCCCGTCCAACCAGAATTTCACCTGCAGTGGCGCTGCTGCCCCCTGGTGGGGGCTTGTGGGAGTTTCAGCAGAAGGACTGAGGCCCCGTAAGGGGCATCATCACCGCTGCTGGGCCGCGGAGCAAGGCTGGGGCCTCCAGGGGAAGGAGGCTTGTAACCGCCACCGGAGAGGGCGCCCGGGAGGGTTCACTGAAGTGTCTCAGGGCCCCTCCCCCTCCCCCACCGCCTCCCCCAGGGAATGAGGCCGAAGCCGCAGGTTGCATCTCGCTGGGTGTCATTCTTCCCAATTAAGTGATAACCCACTGCAGCATGGGGACATCCTCCTCCTGTCCTTGCGTCCCTCCCACCCCTCCCACCGCCAACTGCTGTTCCAAGCCTGGGCACCCAGACAAGGCCAACTGAGTCACCAGAGAAGGCAGAAGCACTCCTGATGCAGACACTAAAGGGACGCCCTCCGCTGGTCCTCCAGTGTCGCTGCGGCCCTTAGGAGCCCACCCAGGGCGTCAGCTCAGAGGGGAGGGACAGACCTCTCTGACTCCGAATGAGAACAACCAGAACCCCCATGGCACCTTCTCCTCCGAGCTCCACCCTGCACACAAGCAGCTGTGACCTCAAGGCCTGGCGCTGGGACCCCAGCTCCAGCTGCTCAGTGTGCCCGTGAAGGACCCAGGCTGACCTGTGCTCAGTTCTGTGCTGCACACACGGCCCTCTCGCTGGACCACGCGGACCTGGATGGCAGATGCCCGTGTTGTGCGTGCTGGGGACATAAGTCTCAGAAATCGAATGAACAGGGCACAAAACACATTTGAGTCCTCTCCTTTCCTGGGGCCATGGCCACACCCGGGGTGTGTGACCCCCACACCACAGAAAAGGAACGTGGACGCCAATGGCGTGGCTTGAGCTCCAGTGGACAGAGAACTTCACACCAGGAGGCGAGAGGTTCTAAACCTCATTCCACCTTTTTTAAGAACACGTTTTTATGCAATTCTGTAACATTTAATGAAGTCTTAATTAAACCTAATCTCCTAAAGTGGCTGGCCCCAGACGCTCACTGTTAACACCCCTCAGCCTCAGGCACGTCCCCCCCCCCCCACCCCGTCTGCTCTGTGCCCAGCACTTGCTGACGAGGGGCAGAAGTTCCAAGGCTGGTGCTGCACAAGGTGGGACAGAAAGTGTCCTAAATTCTACAGCACAAACGTGGGCACCCTTATTAAATGAGCGCCATCATGAACACTGGCTTTCAGACCAGGAGGCACACCCCGCTGTGCCCTCTGAGAATCCACTCCAAGTGCTGCAAAGGGAATTCTAATTCAGCGTCCGATTCTACCCACAACAAAGTAGCCAGATTCCTGTCTCTGTCTTCGACGACGATGGCGATGAAAGCGCCCATTTTCCTGCTTCCCACAGTAAGTGTTGAAAAAGCACCCAACTGTCAAAGCTGAATTACAGGACTATGAAACCAGCTGCATAAGGTGGAACGATGTCCTAGAACAGGTAGGGTAAGAACAGGTGGGTAAGAATGACTCTTCCCCAAAACACAAATAGGCGAGTTCAGATATCTACTGCATTGGGGCGCCCGGGTGGCGCAGTCGGTGAAGCGTCCGACTTCGGCCCAGGTCACGATCTCGCGGTCCGTGAGTTCGAGCCCCGCGTCGGGCTCTGTGCCGACAGCTCAGAGCCTGGAGCCGGTTTCAGATTCTGTGTCTCCCTCTCTCTCTGACCCTCCCCTGTTCATGCTATCTCTCCCTGTCTCAAAAATAAATATTAAAAAAAAAAAAATCTACTGCATTATCTTAACTCAGCCACAAGCCCTATTCCTGCAATAAAATACAGAGAAATGTCCACGTCCAACATAATTGCTACTTATAACAATTGTTGAGCAACACAAAGACCAGAACACGGAAGGTGCCTTAACGAGAACATTCAGGATGACGGTTTTGAGCCAGGAAGCAGCCACAGGACGCGCAGGGGATGATGAGCACCTTCCACAGGGGCCCCCTACTCCTTGCTGCCAAGATGAGGTAGCCTGAGTCCGCAGGATGCTGGGGAGCATGCGCCTGTGCCCCCCACACACACCTGCGCCTTGCCCCCACCCCCGCCACCACACCTGCACCATACCTGTGCTGCCCTGCCCCCTGCCACTGCCCCCATCCCCCCACCACACCTGCACCACACCTGTGTCCCCCATACCCCTGCCTGCACCCCCTCGGCCCCACCACACCTGCACCACCACACCTGCACCATACCTGTGCCCCTCTGCTCCCCGCCTGCACCCCCCGTCCCCCCACCACACCTGCGCCCCCCCGTACTCCTGCCTGCACGCCCCGCCCCCCCACCACCACACCTGCACCCCACTGCCCCATCACACCTGCATCACACCTGTGCCCCCCCCACGCCTGCACCCCATCCACCTATATCACAGAAACACCTGGACTGACAGCATTCGCTTTTTGGGTTTTTGTTGTTGCTAAAACATGTACTGAGTGTGAGTCTTAAAGCGAGCGGCTCCAGGAGCCCAAGCAAGCGTGGGGGGGGGTCACTCAGAGCTCCAGGACCAGGAACCTATCAGGAAACTAAAACACTGAGACTTCCCACACCACTGCCCTCACTTCGAGTCTACTCGCCTCGTTATGTTTATAAAAATGTCTGTATACAAGCCCTCCTGACCTTCCAAATGTGCTTTGGTCACACGTCTGCGAGATCTGACTGTACCCCCTCCCCTGGACCTTTGCAAAAGCTTTGTTCCCTGACCTCGGGGCACCTGTGCCAGAAGTGTCCGCTGCCCCGGCCGCCCCGGCCACACCCTCCCCCCAGCGTGGTGGGGCCGATCCAGTTTGCTAAACCTCCACAAGGGCCTCAGCTCTATTCTGTTCTGATCTTGAAGGGATTGGAAGGGCACGTGGCAACCGACACCCAGGACCAAAGGAGCCCACACACTGTACCTGAGAAGACAGCAGGTGTCCCAGTAAGATCAGCATGGAAGACCAGCGACAAGTGGTTGGCTAAGCCACAGGCCAGCCACCGCCCATCTCCTGCATAAAAAGAGTAAGAGAAATGCCTATAAAGTCACAGCTCACCGGAGGCGCACTCAAAACAGGGGAACAGAACTGGTAGCTGGCTTGAGGCTGGGTTTCCCAGGTAGTGAGAGAATCTACAGCAAACAGCATCTGCTCAACAGCCACCAGCACCCTTTGAGGGCCCACCAGTTGACGTCCCCCCGGCTTCCTTCAGAGAGCCCGAGAGGCAGGAGCTGAGGCGGCACACCCAGGCTGCAGGGCTAGTCAAGAGTCAGCGCTGGGACCTGAACCCAAAGTACCCTAATCCCCAGGGCGCCCTGCCTCCCATCAACAGATTTTTTCAGACACACGTTATTCAGCTAAGCAGTCTTATTTAAACAGATCCCTAAAACAGTACAGAACTAAACTACAGAACCCCCCCCCCACCTGTAATTTTCAAACCCGAGGCTCCTACCTTATTTCTAATCATCTCATAGAATCATATAATCACAAGCAAGCCCGTTGAATATCACAAAGATACTTGACCACTGAGAGTACGTTACCTAATTTCCCAAAATTATTCAAAATATGCTTTGGCTGGAATTATATAAAAACAGCTGTAAGTAACGATAAGCTGTGGGAATGAATGCGCTTAAAGTCCTGAGGGGCACGGCTGGTGGGACACTCGTGGAGACGGGTGGGGCAGGTCCTGACCCCCAGACACAAGCCTTCTCCCCACCCTGACTGACTCCACGTAAATCCGGAAACGACATGTGCTTCTGAAAAAAGGCCTCGAAGAGGAGAGCCGCCCGGGCGAGAGCGGCTCCCCACTTCTGCAAACCTGCTCAGGAAAAACGCTGAGGGTCTGGAGGATCAGTCTGGAAGGGGCGCTGCCTGTGCCTGTGCCTGAGAGACAAGCACCCGCGGGCTCGGAGAGGCTCCATCGGGGAGGGAGGGAGGGAGCTGACGTGGGACCCCGAGGTCATCCGCCCCTGCCCCCCAAGAGGAGCCGGCAGAGGGAGCGGGCAGAGCCCCTACCCAAGGCTCCTGCACCCCATCAGCGGCCGGCACAAGGGCCACCGCCCCCATTCCAGGTGCCGCTGGCTTTCGTCCAGACCCCGGCACGCCAGACAACTTCAAGTAACCAAGACTTTGAACTCCGTTTCCAGTGAAGCAGCGGCAGGGAAGAGACCCTCGCACACGCGGTGATGGCGGCCCCTGGACTCGGCGTACCCGAGAACTGGACACAGAGCGCGGCGGCTGGCCCGTGGGCAAGCACACGCTGCTTGTGGAGTCTGGTTGGTGGAGAACTCTCCAGAGGGTACTCCTTACTTGAAGGAACATGAGAGAAAATGAAAATCAAGTGAGGTTAGAAATAAAAAAATAAACTAGAAAGGGTTCACCTATCCAGATGTGCGATTTTATTCTACCGACTTTGAACGTACAGAAACACATTCAAAGCCATGAAATAATGCACATATTTTAAGTACAAAATGTCAAGGATTTCTCCTGTTTCACATAACTGAAGGGGACCCTGGGATGACCAGATGAGAGCATCTTAGCAAGAGAAAACACACTTCACTTCCCAGTTTCAGATTCCGTGTGGGTGACTATCCACTAATTACTCAGATAATCTGCAAATGGCTTCTACCTGCCCAGAAAATAATCACACCTGAAGTCTGTGAGAGACCATGGACTTGGGGAAAAGGACCGACGGCCAGGGCCCTGTGCAGGGGCAGGCTGGGTGGCGTGGAACCCGCAGGGCCTGGGGGCAAGGCAGCACGGCCCACGGAAGGCATTCAGATCTTTAGGCAAAGTCCCCCCGTTGTTCATTTTCAGCAGCTGGCCTGGTAGCCTCTGAGCAGCAGCTGGCCCAGAGGCCTGGGGACTGGCCAGGGCACAGGAGCCCAGGCCCCTCACTGGCACCCACGTGGCCTCCACGTCCTTCCCACCGCAGTCCCAGAATCCAGTGTAAACAGAGCACAAAACCACCTGTCAGGCAGCACTGCCACAGGTTAGGGGGACGTGGAAAGTTCCAGGCACACTGCACAGGGCAGAAAGGAAAGTAGCTATGATCTGAAGACAGGTTGTTGTAAAAGCTGAAAGTTACGGAAGACAAGTTAGACACATTTACTCATGTCTCTAATGCAGTAAAAGCTGGGAAGACGGGCTTGCAGGCCCGCCCCCAGCCAGGCAGCACCGTCCCTTCAAAGGGAAATTTGGTGGGTGTTCAGAGGAGCCTCTCCCTAAGAAACACTTGCCTGTGCCCAGGACGTTGTTTGGGGTCTCCGGAAACCCCTCAATGCAATGCCCCTGGGGCTGGAATTGCAGCAGAGACAGCTGACTCTGTCTGGAGAGCTGGGCTCTCATAGGAAAAAGCCACCAGAAAGATCAGAGTTGAGCAGGGCTCTTTCTTGCTGCATTCTATACTCAACCACAGACAGCTGTCCCAGGGTCCGAGGGCACCTGCTGCGGGCACATCCCCACCGTCGCTGACCCACTGATACAGGAGCAGCACAGACGGGCAGGAAGAGCAATGGGGCTTAAGAAAAACGTCACAACACGTGGGCAAAACCAGCATCTGGCAAGTGACTGCTCAAGTACAGACGGGCTGCAGACTGGAGTCAGTGACACTTCACTCCCGTCGTCCATAGTCTCCATCCCCGTGTGGGTGTAGACGGGCTGTAGACTGGAGTGGGTGATAATTTGATACCACCAGCCATAGTCTCCATCCAAATGAGGGAATCTAGGTCCTAGAGGTCCCCCAAACACCTTCCCATCTAGGCACGTGGGGCCTGGGGATCGGCAGGTTGGCCACGGTCCGCACATCGTGGGCAGCAGTGCGTCCCACAAGAAGCGCATCCATGTCAGTGAGCTCATCGCCGGCCATTCAATATTCGCCTGGAGCCCATAAACTGATCAAATTTTTCTGTCCAATTATTAAGCAAGAGACTTATCAAGAATGATCCATCGCTGGCTACAACACTTTCTTAAAACAGTATTTTAACAAAAATTAACTATTGCCTCTAGAGGCAAGGGAAACAAAAGCAAAAATGAACTATTGGGACCTCATCGAGATAAAAAGCTTCTGCACAGAGAAGGAATCTCTCAACAAAACTAAAAGGCAACTGATGGAATGGGAGGAGATATTTGCAAATGACATATTTGGTAAAGGGTTAGTATCCACAAGACGATAAACAAATCAAACCCAACACCCAAAAAACAAATAATCCAGTGAAGAAATGGGCAAGAGACATGAATAGACACTTCTCCAAAGAAGACATCCAGATGGCCAAGCGACACATGAAAAGATGCTCCACATCACTCATCATCAGGGAAATACAAATCGTAACCACCAGGAGATACCACCTGACACCTGTCTAACTAGGCTAACATTAGCAACTCGGGCAACAACAGAGGTTGGTGAGGATGCGGAGAAAGAGGATCTCTTGCACTGCTGGTGGGAATGCAAACTGGTGCAGCCACTCTGGAAAACAGTATGGAGGTTCCTCAAAAAACTAAAAATAGAACTACCCTATGCCCCAGCAATTGCACTACTAGGTATTTATCCAAGGAATACAGGGATGCTGTTTTGAGGGGCGCAGGCACCCCAACGTTTATAGCAGCGCTATCAACAATAGCCTAAGTATGGAAAGAGCCCAAATGTCCACTGACTGACAAATGGATAAAGAAGCGGATTGTATACACACGATGAGTTATGACTCAGCGATCAAAAAGAAGGAAGTGTTGCCATTTGCAGCAAACATGGATGGAACTAGAGGGTATCGTGTTCAGCAAAATGAGTCCGTCAGAGAGAGACAAATACCATATGATTTCACTCACGTGTGGAATTTAAGAAACAAAACAGATGAACATAGGGGAAGGGAAGGAAAAATAAGATAAATACAGAGAGGGAGGCAAACCGCAAGAGAGACTCTGAAGACTGAGGGTCGCTGGAGGGGAGGTGGGGGGAGATGGTGTAGGTGGGTGACGGGCATTGAGGAGGGCACTTGCCGGGATGCGCACTGGGTGTCGTGTGTAGGTGGTGAATCACTGGGTTCTACCCCTGAAACCATTATCACACTATATGTTAACTAACTTGGATTTAAAGAAAGAAAAAAATATTGCCAAGTTGTCAAGACGGTAAAAATAGCAGCCTGTCTGAAAAATGAATACGGAAGAACTGAATCTGAGTAAAAGGACATACATATACGAATAACGTGCACACGCGGTGTATACGTGGGCCATGTACACATCTGGTACTCCCAAGGTTGGACACCTGTTTGAAACAAATTCACTGACAGTATTCAAAGGGCCTCCCCAAAGTATGCTACGTCTACTTTGAAAGGCAAGTTCGTGACGCACCACCTGTGACTGCTCCTGCGGCGTGAAGGGCTGTCACCGTTATTCCTGGTGTTGGTCTTGGGTGAAAACATAGTGACGCTGTGGAAAGAAAACTCTTACGTCATCTCAAAGATGACAGCTCCAAGCTTCTTAAGAGACCTGTATTTTGCAGCAAAACATACAGAACATATAAACATATAAACGCTTTCAGTGTCCCAACTAGTGATAAAGCGAACACTCACTTACTCTAATTGTAACAGCTATTGTTTCAATTATATATCTACACTGGCTATTGCACTGCTGAAAATATATCTGGACATAAAAATTCTGGATAATACTGAGCTACTCACTTATAAATTTTGACTACTAGAAAAACACTAAGATAACCATTTCTGTGTAAAGATCACACCGCAAATTATCTATTGGTCCCATTTTGTGAGGTGTGTGTGAAAGATGTATAAATCAAAAAACTGCTCCCAAAGTCAGAATCCCCTTAAAGTGAATACAAAACATGATTCTTATGATATTGTTTCCTTTTGGAGAATAAATTTACATAATCATGACAGAAACGAAACTTCACTTGTGAACATTATTTTGCAAACCTACTCAGAGACAGAAGAGAAATTCCTGGCAAGTCACACTGAATTCTCTCTTGAACAGAATTAGATTAAATGCTGGCGGTGGCTGAACAGGCACCTGTTTCCAAGATGGTTTTTAAGATGAAGAAACAAGCTCCCAGAGATGCTGGGGCACATGGTGCTGAGCTCCGGGGACAGACGAGGGACAGCCACACCCCCATCCCGCACCCGCATCCAAGCCTTGCAGTGTCAGTAGCAGGCTCGGCTTCGGGCCGTGCCCGGAGCCATCAGACCAAGGGGCAGGAGGGGGTGGCCTGGCCCCGGGCCACTGCCAGAGGCTCTGCACTGCCGCAGGATCTGAAAGTCCCCTGGGGCCCGGAGGAGGGAGGATGCCAGTCACTTGAGGATGGGAGAAAAGAGAACAAAGGGTAAGAGACCACTGAGCGGGGACCAGCAGGGAACATGTGAGAAGGAGCCAGAATGCTGCCGGAGCACAGGAAGCACGCCAGGAGGGAGGCGGACACTGTCAGGGCTGGGCTCGCCTCCTTCCATCTGCCCCTCCCACTGCCTCTGACAGGTCACCGTGCCGCATATCCTGACAAGGTGATCCTTGACATTTAAAATACTGTAACATCATGCTGTACTTTTCCCGTAAAGTTCAAACTCCCAGGTTGGTGCTCAGGGCTGTTCGTGGTCTGGCCTCTTCCTCCCCCTGGGCACCCACACAGGAAAGAAAACTCAAGACGTGCCTTAATATAAGGGACCCCAGAAGTCCACACTGAACACAGCAGATCACACTACAGCTGGTACCCACAGGCATGGTGTATGAACTAGTGTGCAATTTTGTTGAGGCAAGGATCCAGAATCCATCCATCCATCCACCTACCCATCCATCCATCATCCACCCACCCATCTATCATCCATCCATCCATCCATCCATCCGTCCATCCGTCATCCATCAGTACTTTGTGAGAGGGTCTGAGTGCCAAGTGCTGTACCAGGACCAGAGGTTTAAAGAATAAATAATAAGTAAAGCACGAAGTCATGTTAGCCAGTCGTGCCAGAGAGAATAAAGCAGGCAAGGGCTGAGAGGGAATCACGGCAGAGGTGGGCATGGTGTCCAGGCAGCCTGGATAGAAGCAAGACTGGCTGCCCCATAAGCAGCACCCATGTGAGCCTCAGGGAAGCGCATGAGGGGGAAGAAAGGGCCGATGGAGAGCCCTGAGGCAGAGGGATGGACGCGGAGGCCAGGGGCGAGGGGGAAGGAGAGCATGGCATAAGCGGGTCAGGGGACGGGTGACCCCAGAGAGCCTCCCAAAGCCCTGACCTGCGTTCCAAGTGGGGCCCCCAGGGCCGTTCCGCTCAGTATGTGAAGAGCACGGAACAGATCAAGATTTGGGGTGAGAAGACGTCAGAGGCCGACGTGCATTTCACACAGAAAAGCAAAGTCCGCTTCCAAGAAATGCAGCATTCCAGAAGGACAAGGGGATTTCAAGGCTCTACTGTACTTGAAACTCCCCAGATACCACGTTGTTCCCAATTTCGTCATCATTGACTCCCTCCCTCCCCAACCCACCAAACCAGGTCTGAATACACTGCATCCAATGCTCCCAGAAAGCCCCGACGGCCAGGTCTCCGTCCCTGCGTCCCCCTCTCCCAGGCAGGTCCACCCCTGTCCTGGCACCTGACAAGGTCACCAGGCACCATCGCTGCCGTCAATCAGGACCAAAGGGCGCCCGAGAGGCGAGCACATGGCGAGCACACAGGAGGGGTTGCTGCGGCCTCGTGTTGACTGCTGTCCACGTGTCCCTGCCCTGCACCCGGGGGTGGCCCTCCACACACATCTTTCCCGCCTCTCCAGGCCTAGTTACTCACTGCGGGGCGGTCGCATACCCAGATGACCTCACTTTGCCGTGGAAAACCAGAGGCTGGTCCTGAACGGTGCTCCGTACCGCCGTGTGAAACGTGTTTAAAAAGTAGATGTTACTGGCACAAAAACAGACACTCGGATCAATGGCACAGAATAGACCAGAAATGGACCCACAAATGTAAGGCCAACTAATCTTTGACAAAGCAGGAAAGAATATCCAATGGAATAAAGACAGTCTCTTCAACAAACGGGGTTGGGAAAACCGGACAGCGACATGCAGAAGAATGAACCTGGACCATTTTCTTACACCAGACACAAAAATAAACTCAAAATGGATGAAAGACCTAAATGTAAGACAGGAAGCCATCAAAATCCTTGAGGAGAAAGCAGACAGAAACCTCTCTGATCTTGGCTGCAGGAACTTCTTACTCAACACGTCTCCAGAGGCAAGGGAAACAAAAGCAGAAATGAACTATTGGACCTCATCAAAATTAAGGAAACAATCAGCAAAACTAAAAGGCAACCGACAGAATGGGAGAAGATATTTGCAAGCGACTAATCAGGTAAAGGGTTAGTATCTAAAATCTATAAACAACTTATCAAACGCCACACCCAGAAAACAAATAATCCAGTGAAGAAATGGGCAAAAGACATGAAGAGACACTTCTCCAAAGAAGACATCCGGATGGCCAAACGACACATGAAAAAATGCTCAACGGCACTCATCATCAGGGAAACACAAATCAAAACCACCATGAGATACCACCTGTCAGAATGGCTAACATTAGCAACTCAGGCAACAACAGATGCTGGCGAGGATGCAGAGAAAGAGGATCTCTTTTGCATTGTTGGTGGGAATGCCAGCTGGTGCAGCCGCTCTGGAAAACAGTGTGGAGGTTCCTCAAAAAACTAAAAATAGAACTACCCTACAACCCAGCAACTGCACTACTAGGTATTTATCCAAGGGATACAGGTGTGCTGTTTCGAAGGAACACGTGCACCCCCGTGTTTACAGCAGCAGTATCAACAATAGCCAAAGTATGGAAAGAGCCCAAATGTCCATCAATGGATGAATGGATAAGGAAGATGTAGTTTATATATACGATGGAGTATTACTTGGTGATGAGAGAGGATGAAATCTTGCCATTTGCAGCAATGTGGATGGAACTAGAGGGTATTATGCTAAGCGAAAGTAATCACAGAAAGACAAAAATCATATGACTTCACTCATATGAGGACTTTAAGATACAAAACAGATGAACGAACATAAGGGAAGGGAAGCAAAAATAAGACAAACACAGAGAGGGAGGCAAAACATAAGAGACTCTAAAATATGGAGAACAGAGGGGTGCTGGAGGGGTTGTGTGATGGAGGGGTGGGCTAAATGGGGAAGGGGCTTAAGGAATCTACTCCTGAAATCACTGTTGCACCATGTGCTAATTTGGACTTAAATTATAAAAAATAAATAAATTATAGAAAAAAAGTAGCAAATGTGTAACATGCCAAGAAAAAAGTTCCTTGAGAACACAAAAGTTCACATGCATGGAAGGAGGCCATTCACTATAAACCGAAGAGGTTTCACACGCAATGCCAAACCAACCGATACCAGCAAAGAAGGTTAAATCAAGGGTATTACAAGTATAAGAAAACAACAAAAAACGTTTTCTCATTCCTCAAATGATACTGAATTGCAGTATGTGCTCAACAGCACATGTTCCAAACACCATGTAGACTAACACATCAGCTCACGTAATAAAACAGGCCACACACAGAACCCGTCTATGTGAAATCCCGTCCGTGGCACACTAGAAACCAGCCATCGTGGAGTAACTCGCTCTATAAAGCTGTGACAAATAGATCTTTTCTACAAACAAGAACAGCAATGATCTTAAATCAGCTCACATTTCTCTCAGGTACTCGTTTACCACATGATAGAGCAGTAAGAAAGATAAAGCACTTAACCATGACTACACCTGTGCACCTCAGTGGCAACGAAATTTCTTATCCTACTAAGTTTTCCGCAGCACTGCCAACTGATAAAAACTCTGACGCTGCATGAACTTAACACAAATATTTACAAATCTCAAATCCTTTCAGGCAAAATAAAATTCTGCGAGAATTATTGATTTTTACAAACATTTAATACTTGGTATCCAATATGAATACTCTGTACAACAGTATAAAGTAGCTTTAGAAAAAACGGATACTTGCACAGTATTGCATTATTTTGAAAATAGTTTTGTTTTGTTTTGTTTTTTAACAAAGAAACTCAGTTCTGTATCTGGCACTATTTCAAGCCTGATAACCTGGACCATATTCCCATCAAAAACCAAGTGAAGCGAGTGAGCAAATCACTAAAATGACACCCACGTGACCAGGAACCCAAAAAGCATCCGGCTCGCCGAAGGCAGAGCCCCACCCGGGGAACGAGGCACCTCGGGGAAGGCCTGGAAATACAACTGCTCCCAGGGGGGACCCAGAAAACCTCTCTCCACCT
This sequence comes from Puma concolor, assembly GCF_028749965.1. Classification (NCBI taxonomy): domain Eukaryota; kingdom Metazoa; phylum Chordata; class Mammalia; order Carnivora; family Felidae; genus Puma; species Puma concolor. Next base: position 153,577,366 of record NC_141671.1, read on the forward strand.
CAGTGTCAAGTGAAGGAGAAAAAACCTCCGAGAAAAACAAAGCAAACGGAAAATATTTGCCAAATCAGATAATAAAATAACAGATGCATTTGGGTACTTGGTTATGAAAAGGTCTTGAAAGTACTAGAATAAAGTTCATATTTATGGAAGGGCATATTACTTTAATAAATGCTTTAAGTATTAAAATATATCAGTTCATCGCATGTGTTTATTTCTACTATGCTTCTTGCAACTAGAGGGATGCAAATTTTTAGATTCTAGCACAACTATAAATCGGTCATCTGCATTAACTCTCCATATGAATACTTTTTAAACAAGACATAAAACTGTCATAAAAATCAACTGTCTGAAATTGCACCCGTCCCTGGTTACAGAGAAATTATAATCTCCGTAATAAGCCTTACTGTCTACACGACTGTTCTTATCAAAGGTTTTGTTCTATGCATCACTTAGCTGTGAAGCATGGTATATCATATAGACTCATCCGAATAAGATGATCCATACTAGCAAAAAATGAAAAAAAAAAAAAAAACATTTTTAAGGGTACTCTAAATAAAACAAGAATAAAATCTAAAGACATGAGTGAGGTAATAAAAGAAAGAGGAAATTATGTGTCTCATTTCAAAACAGAGTTCCATACAGAGGAGCCATAAGATTATGCCTTTGACATGCCAAGTCACATGTGTGGTGATGAAAATAACTGGCCACACTTAGAGGTAAAAAACAGAGCATCAGTGGCCACTTAACATAGAGTTCATCCAGTCTAAGTAATTTTCTTTGAGTAAAAATGTATTTAGAATTTCGGAATATTATCTAAGCAACCTAATATTCCAACTAATTAGCAATTTAATTAATATCTGTCACAACTTTTTTCCAAGTAATTTTAATAAAAACATATACATAACTTTTGGTATTAATAAAATTATTTTAAAAGACTTTACATCATGCAACAATATGAAGGCACTTAATGCCAATGAGCTGTACACTTAAAAATGGTTAAAATGTGGGGCACCTGGGTGGCTCAGTCGGTTAATTGTGAGACTTCAGCTCAGGTCAAGATCTCACGGCTCTTGGGTTTGAGCCCCGCATCGGATTCTGTGCTGACAGCTCAGAGCCTGGAGCCTGCTTCAGATTCTGTCTCCCTCTCTCTCTGTCCCTCTCCTGCTCACGCTCTGTCTCTCTCAAAAAAATAAATAAAATATTTTTAAAAATTTGTTAATGGTTAAAATGTTAAATTTTACATTATAGATATTCTACCACAATAAAAAATATAAGAAAGAAGAAATAAATGAACAGAACATGTTTTTAAAAAGAATATGAAAAACAACTTTTACCACACCAATTAAGTATAAAGCCGTAACATATGCCTAGTAAAGACTTTCGGTTTTCACTAACATAACTACATAGGAATTTAAACTTCTCTGAGGAGGCCACCATTGAAGGATGGACGGACTTCTACTCCCGAAGCGACACAGGGCTGGGTATTCGGACTGAGGGAGGAACAGAGCCGGAAGAACGGGAGGCCGCGGCTCAGAAACCCAGCAGAGGGGATCCCAGATCCCGAAGGAGGGGACCCGGCCTGCAGTGACCACGCGGGAGGGGAGGTATGAGGGTGACAGTCCATGCACGCCTTCCCCAGAGGGACTCGGCTGGGTGGGGCTGGGGGAGCCACAGAGCAACACAGTTAAGAAGAGTGGAGGCCTTCAGAAGGTCTCGTGGACAAGGGAGGGGGCGGCGGGACACGGGTGTGATGACGGCACAGCCCCCCGCCCTTCCAGAGCCAGAGCCTGGACGACCTAGCAGGAGGGCACCTGCACCTGCAGTCGTGCCCCCTCCAGGAGCTGGGGTCCCTCATCAAAGATGGAGATACAAGCAGACTGAGCACCTCTGTTGGTTTGTAATTAGGTCAACAAGAGGCTTAACCATACTGATTAGGACTCCGGGTTGGTCAACGAAAGGGAAAAAAGAATCGCTGTCAGTGATTCTCAACAATGAAAATAAATGGAAAATGTAATGAAGTCTGGCATCTTAAAACAGAACTTTAAAATTATTTCTTTGTAAAAAGCAACATGCGGATTTGTTTTCTGCTTATAATAATACAATGAGAAAGATTTTTGAGACAATCAGGAATAACTTATCTGGGCTGGCTAATTAATAAAGGACACGAAAGAATCGCTGTTGGTTTTGATAATGGCATCACGGCCACTAAGCACACGTCTGTGTTTTAGAAACGCATACTCAAGTCTGCAGGGGTAAAACGATGTGATGCTTGGCAATGGCTTTACAATCTTCAGCAAAGAGAGACAAGAAAAAAATCAGCCCCGTGATCAATAATTGGGCATCCACATGTATGTTCTGGCCGGTAGAGCATTTGGTTTTTTTAATTTTTTTTTTTTTTTTTTTTTTAGTGTTTTTATTTATTTTTGACAGAGAGAGAGAGACAGAGCATGAACAGGGGAGGGGCAGAGAGAGAGGGAGACAGAATCCGAAGCAGGCTCCAGGCTCCGAGCTGTCAGCACAGAGCCCAACGTGGGGCTCGAACTCACGAACCGTGAGATCATGACCCGAGCCCAAGTCAGACGCTTAACCGACTGAGCCCCCCAGGCGCCCCTAGAGCACTTGTTTTTGAATTCCTATGAATGATACCCGATTCAGGAAAACAAAATATCTAGCACATTCCCTACCACAAAGAGCATGTAAAAAATACATGAGAGGCAGAGAAACGAAGCAGCGACGGACAGAGGAAATGCTGAATTTTCACGCGGACAAACATGAATCCACAGAGCAGGTCATTGCGCCACGTCCCAGAGCAGGGGGTACTAACCGGACCGTCGCTGAGGCGCCGGTGGGGTCCTGTGCTCCTCAGCAATTCTGAAGTGCAGCGGAGACGTGGACAGGACACAGCCACTAGGCAGACAAATCGCCAGGAGAACAAACTCACAAAATGCACGTTGTCAGGACATCACAAGGGATTAACTCACGTAGATACGGATGTGCGATCTTTGGAAACGATCAAGCTTATTCCTCTTCTTCTAAGAAATAATCTTTACTATTTTTAACAAAATGGCTCTTTTATAATTTACATCCTATCCTGAAATAAAATACTTTTACATTGAAAATTAAGTATGAATCATTTACTTTTAAACAAGACAGAAGCAATGCCATGAGCAAGAATTTCTTTCGAACAGGTCAGGAGAGTTGGGAGTTCACCAAACTTTACTTTTTTTTTTTTTTTTTTTTTTTTTTTTTATTTTTAATTTTTTTTTTTTTTTCAACGTTTATTTATTTTTGGGACAGAGAGAGACAGAGCATGAACGGGGGAGGGGCAGAGAGAGAGGGAGACACAGAATCGGAAACAGGCTCCAGGCTCTGAGCCATCCGCCCAGAGCCTGACGCGGGGCTCGAACTCACGGACCGCGAGATCGTGACCTGGCTGAAGTCGGACGCTTAACCGACTGCGCCACCCAGGCGCCCCCAAACTTTACTTTTAATTCTTAGAATCGACAGGAACGTAAGCTCCTGAGCGGGGAAAGCCGCATGCGGAAATCCTACCGGAGAAGACCCTACCGAGGCAGCACCGACAGGCTCCTTCCGGCGCCGAGACCTTGCCGAGACCGCACCAGAGCCGCGAGACGGATTTCCAGCACGGCGATCTGACCGCCAAACACGGACGTCAGTAAGCAGATGGCCTGCACGGGACAGTTGTCACACGGTCAACAGTGAGCACACACCCGTGACCCTAACCACACAGGGTAAGGCTGCTCCTGTCACGTGGGCAGTTATCGCGTGCCAGACGTCACACGCGAGGTCACACTCCACCACGTGGAGGAAAGGACGCGTACCGATGCACTCGGCAGGGTCTGAGGACGGCACGTTTCAGGGCTCACCTTGCTCGCCAGCCTTGCTCATCATTGCGCACGATCCGGCAACCTGAATGCTGAGGCTCCTGAAATCTTAATTTCCAGCAAAGAGAGACAAACCAGCAATGTTTACGGGGGAACGAACCCCACGTGCCTGCACGCCCACCGCACGTGGGCCTGTGCGCTCCCGAGAGCCCTTGCCCTGGGGCAGCTCAATCCGGCGGAGAAGGCATAGGGCAGCTAGGGCGAGCCCCGGTAACACAATTCCAGGGGCACACACACACACACCCAGATCTAAGAGGAGCTCCGGTGAACCTTCAAGGGCAAGCAGGGGGAGGAGAAGAAGGCACTCAGGTCAGCAGAGGTTTGGAGGGTTCAAGCAAAGTCTGCAAGTAAGTGACGGTCGAAACGGGCAGTGACCTCCAACGAGGAGAGAGGCTGGGCTGGGCCAGGCTAAGAACTCGGACTCTGTCCCCAAAACACAGGGGCCTTAAAGGAGAAAGTAGGGAGACTGCTCTTACAGGTGACATGGGCTGTGCCTGCAGGAGGCTCCTGAGGGGGGCAAGCTCGGGGAGGGAGGAGGGACGGAGTCAGGAATCACGCCCACGTTACTGGCAGGGCAACTCCCGGCGTGGAGGTCGCAGAATCTGAGAACAGACGGGAGCCGCCCCAGGTCAGTCCAGACCGTGGAGTCGGACAAGCTGGGGGGCTGTCCAGTCACAGGTGTCAAGTCGTCAGCAGGAAATATGGACAGTGTGGACTCAAAAGCCCTTGGTATAAGCTCGGGACAGGCGCGGCAGCCCTGAGGAGAAGTGTCCCTCGGAGCCCTGCGCACAGAAGACAGGGGCACCGAGGACCAAGGGAAGGGAGACCCACCCAGAGGTCGGAGTGAGCTAACAGCATGGCCTTGGGACCCAGAAGCTGCCCGTGGCCTGACGCATGGCGAACACGCCTCATCTGCACGTTCTGGTGACCAGACTTTCTACGCTGAAGGTGTCACCCTCCCGTGGCAGAGGAAGACATTAATAGAAGTTACATGAAATTTAGATCAAAGGTGACCTGAACTTTCACCTTACCCTTGTAACGTAAAACGCCTTCCAATTCGAAGTTCACCAAGTTAAGTATGAGTAAGCCAGAGGAGCTGCCAACCCACAGGCACGGGGCACTCTCAGAAGGCAGGCTAATTTTCAAAGAAAAAGAGAGAATGACGTGGCGGTCTCACCCCTCAGGCTTCCGTCCCACAGCTGCCACTGAGCAGGCAGCCGGCTCTCGGCATTTATGACCCAGAACAGCACTCGATCAGGCTGGTGTTCAACGGTCTCGGGTTTCCTGGAAACCCACTGTCCAGTGAGGACGAGACGGCCACGACCTGACCGCAACTCGACTGTCACCTGCAAGGCTATCACTTCTTCCGAGCTCAAGGTGGCAGCCGGTGCCACGTCCATCCCTTCGAGGCGGCCACGTGGCACCTGCGTCCTGCCGGGTGGTGTCTGGAGATGAGGAGCCCCGCTAACAGGGAACAGACCACGGTGGCAGAGCTCAGAAGATACCGACCACAGCTCTGCCTCCTCTTCCATCGATGTGCAAACAGGGTCAATGTTAACAAAGGGCCAATAGGCCTCCTCTGGCTATGCCAGACTTGGACTCTGAAGGACTCTCCACGCCCTCTCTCCTGCCTGCCACTCGGTCCCCTGGAGCCTCACACGGCTCTAGGACTGTCTCTTTCTCACTCTGGGCTCATTCTCAGGCCCGCACACACCTGCGGCCGTCCAGAAGGCAGCCAGGCAGGTGGGTCCCTGCCACCCCATGTGCACCCCAGGGGCGGAAGGCCTGGCCCTGACCAAAGCACAGGCCAGATGTGTGTTCCCACCCAGCCTGGCACCTGTGCGGACACTTGGCCCTACAGCACGGCCAGCTCCCCGTCCAGGGGAGCAACCCCCTTGTCCAGGGAGACCAGAGGCCCCGTCGTCCCTAGACCTTTCCACACTCAGTAAAAGCCATCATGATACATTCTTAAGTGTCTGATATACAGACAGATGGGGGAAGTTTAGAGGGAGTCACGATTATATCCTCCTTTACCTTATTATGCACTCAAGATCTACCTAAGGACGCTTAGGGGGCTCAGTCGGTTGGGCGTCCGACTTTGGCCCAGGTCATGATCCCACGCTTCGTAGGTTTGAGCCCTGCGTCGGGCTCTGTGCTGACAGCTCAGAGCCTGGAGCCCGCTTCAGATTCTGTGTCTCCCTCTCTCGCTGCCCTCCCCCACTCTGTCTCCCCAAAATGAATAAACATTAAAAATATTTTTTTTAAGATCTGCCTGGATTTTGGTGAGTGAAATTAAAATTAATATTTCTTTTATTAAATAGACTTAGAAATAATTGACCAAGTTTACCAACTTTAAGACTCGAAGCATGCAGTCCTAAAAACACTTCACAGTTATTATTATTCTAACAGACAAAAATAATTTGGTTTTAGTTTAATCATTCTTCAAAAATGAACCTAATTTGGTAAAGTTTTCTTCACATGGCACTGGCCAAGTTCATCATACTCACCATCCACACTCAGAACTGAGCAGGAGCGAAAGGCCACAGGGAGCCAGGCCCAGGACAGGCAGGCTTCCTTCCATGTCCTCTCCTTTCTCCAGGCCGTGTGCACAGGGACGCCGATTCTCTAGGAACAGAACTATTGATAATCTGAGCTGAGATTAAAATGGTCAGTCGAGTTAAAGGCAAACAGTTGGCACCACGGGATGTTGATGGAAATACACGTGGGCTAGAGTGATCAGGTCACGAGTCAAGGAAAGCCCTCAGACTTACACGAGGTAAAGAACAAGGTTACAAATACAGAGCAGACCCCATACGTGAGGCCTGGAAAGAAGGAACGTGGAGTGTCAGGCACACCTAGAGTTTAACCCTGTTCTTAAGGCAGGATCAGGTTTACCTGCTAATAAATGGGCCTTCGCACAAGAGGTCACGAAAACCAAGATTTAAAGCATTAGGAAGAAAGCAGGTACACTGAATAAAGGTCATTTCTGACCTTCGGGAAGGCCGGGGGAGGGGAGGGGAGACACAAGCTACACCAAAGAGCAGGACGAATGGTGAGAGACTTGGGGGCAGCAGGGAAAAGCCGAACTCGCTGTGACAGGAGAGTCAGTGCACTGCCCGTGCCCCACAGGAGTCCCAGGCTGGACTGAGGAGGGAAGTCCACAGCTCTCCCAACAGACCATCCACTCCCGTTGTGACACTGTGGTAGGTACGAGAGCAGAGGGTGAGGAAGGGAGGTGTGGCCAGGCAGGGGCTGATGAGGTTTGGAGTGGGGGTGGGGGTCCAGGGCCAACAGCCAAGAAAGAATTCTTGAGACGTCTTCCGTGCAACAGGACGGTTTTATTAAAGCACGCACGGGGACGGGACCCGAGGGCAGGAAGGGCTGCACTGGGGTCCCGAGGAGTGACAGGTTATGCACTTGGGAGCTGGGGGAGGTAAAGACTAGGGGAGTCCCCAGAAGGACTTTCGTCTGCTAAAGTAGCCACTTAAGATCCTGGAGGCCTGGCTATTGCCAGGCTAAGGTGGTTCTTCCCTCTAGCAAAGCACTAACATGAAGACAAAGGGAGTTCCCGGAGAAACATTTTCCTCTGCCGGCCTCAAATATCTTGTCAGTGGGCTTCAGGGTATAAGGAAATTCAACTTTATCACGTCTTTCTGCCTTTGTTTCCCCCATCAGAACCAACTGTGGTGGGGCGCCTGGGTGGCGCAGTCGGTTAAGCTTCCGACTTCAGCCAGGTCACGATCTCGCGGTCCGTGAGTTCGAGCCCCGCGTCGGGCTCTGGGCTGATGGCTCGGAGCCTGGAGCCTGTTTCCGATTCTGTGTCTCCCTTTCTCTCTGCCCCTCCCCCATTCATGCTCTGTCTCTCTCTGTCCCAAAAATAAATAAAAAACGTTGAAAAAAAAAAAAAAAAAAAAAAAGAACCAACTGTGGGCAGAGGGAGAATAGTGCAGAGCAAAGGGACTGGGCCAGCCCAAGGGGATGGGGACGCACAGGGGCGTCCTGGGGGGGAGGGGATGAGGGACAGGGGAGTACAGGGGAGGCCCAGGAGGTGATGGGGTCACGCAGTGGGGGAGGGGGGGAGGGGTGTGGGCACGCAGGGGAGGCCGGGTGAGGGTGGGGGATGGGGACACGCAGGGCACCAGTCTGCTCAGTCAGCTCGGCATGGAACAGCTCTGGAAGGTAGCTCTGTCCACCCTGGACCCCTCAGCACCATGACAACCCACAGCAGCCAGGAAGCCGCTGCCTTGGGCCGGGGAACACACGCTCTCCTGGTCACCGGACCGCAGTGCCCTGCACACAGGATGGGGTGACTGGCCCACCCCATCCTCCCTCACAAGATCCGCCTGGTGCTGGTGGAGCTCTGAGGTCAGACGCTCCACTTGTCCCCGCCCCCTCTCCGGCCCCCTCCCCTAACCCAGGACCCTCAGGCTGATCAGCTTGGAGAGCACCAGGGCGGGAACCCCATGGGGCAGGGTGGGGGGGCGGGGGTCTGAGTGGCATTACCTGGCAGGCTGCACAACCTGGACTCGACCCTCCTGGAGAAAGTCTCTCTCTTCTTCTTTAGGTCAACTCGGGTCACACAACGATAATGATGTCTTTCAACCAAACTGAACACCCAGAGCTGAGAAAGCAGAGCAGGCGCGCACACACACACACACACACACACGCGCGCGCGCGCACACACACACGGAAGCCCGTCATCACAGGTGGGCGTGGCTCGAGCCCAAGGAGAAAGACGGGTCAGGAGAGGGAGACACACTGCACGTGGCCTCAGAGGCGGCTTGGACCCCTCCCTTCCCTCCACAGCGGAGCCTCCGGGTGCTTCTTCGGCCCCCCGACTTGGGTGCAGACGCCCCCTCTGACTCACAACACTCCGCCCAGGAGGGCGATGTGCTCTGACCCCCACGGTCCACGCCAGTCTCTCGGAGCCCAAGGGCACGGACACACAGGTGCGAATACACCCACGTGTCACCCGGCCAAAAGACACGGGTGACAGCAGTCACCTTTGTCAAAAAGAAAGATAGGGGCACCTGGGTGGCTCAGTCGGTTGAGCTTCCGACTTCGGCCCAGGTCATGATCTCGCGGTCCGTGGGTTCGTGCCCCGCATCGGGCTCTGTGCTGACAGCTTGGAGCCCGGAGCCTGTTTCAGATTCTGTGTCTCCCTCTCTCTCTGACCCTCCCCTGTTCATGCTCTGTCTCTCTCTGTCTCAAAAATAAACAAACATTAAAAAAAAAAATTTTTTTTTAAAAAAGAAAGATAAAATTTCCTCGTTTCCAAAAATACACCCGTGATACTGTGACTTATAACTAAGAAATCCATGTATGTGGATTTCCTGTTCCTGACACAGAGCTCCTTTAAAACCCTCGGAATTTCCCAAGTGAAGAGAAGGACAAAGGTGTCTTTTGTTGTGTGAACGAAGTGCCTGTTGGAAAGCCTCAAGGGTGGGGGCAGGTGGCCAGGGGAGCCACAGGTGATGAGAGGCTGGCAGCTTTCTGTCCAGCCCCTGACCTGGAGGTTGGGTTGGGTTCAATCACCAGCGGGCAACGAGTTAATCAATCGCACCTACTTGACGAGGCCTCCGTTACACCCAGCTTCCAGGCTGGTGACCGCGTCCACACTGGGAGGCTGACCCCACCCCCAGCTCTACACGCGGGACCCTCCCCCCCTCGCCATCTACACCCCCCCCATCTGGCTGCTGTCTGTGTTCTCCATCACACCCTTTAATAGACGGGTGAACCCGTAAATAAACGCTTCCCGAGTTCCGCAAGGCTCTCTAGCAAATTAGTCAAACCCCAAGCGGGGGCATGGGAACCTCCAATTTGCAGGCAGTTTGGGCAGAAACTTCGAGTAGCCGGGGACCTACCACCTGTGACTGGCATCTGAAGGGGGGTGGAGTCTCACGGCCTGAGCCCTTAACCTGTGGGTCTCCACCTAGACAGTGTCAGAACGGAGTTAAACTGCAGGCCGTCCAGCCAGAGTGGTGGAGGACTGCCTGGCGAGGGGAGCCCCACACGTGTGCTGACCGGAAGTGCCTGAATGGGGGTGTTTGGTTATTTCCTAATACAGTATCCTGCCCAAATTTTCTCCACAGCAACTGTGTAAGAAGAGAACAGAATCCATACTTGGGGAAGCACACCTGAATGGCTCACCTGAGAAACTAAATTCTGAAAAAAATCAAGTATCTTCCAATTTTTCAAGCTCCATAAAGCTGGCTCTTCACAGGCTGTGGGTGCGTGCGAGTGAGCCCCACACGGATGCCGCGACCCCAGAAGGAACAGCTCGGCTGCTGGGGTCAACGGTGTCTTCAAACCAGAAAGAACACACGCGAGCGTCGGAGCAGAGACCTCTCTGCAGACGCTCGTGCGGTCACCGTCACGTTTGGAACTGAGATTCCAGCCTGCGGTCCCCTCACCTGCCCGTCTGCACATCCCACCACCAACTGCTGGCTCTTTTCATCCACGAGGAGACTCAGGAGCGGGGAGGCTACAGTGGGAATACGTAAAAATTGAGCTGTAAATATTTAAACTGAAAGCTATCCAGGTTTTACTTACACATATTTTTAGTCAAGTCTGAACTATCCTGAAATAACTTCTTCACCAGCAAATAAAAACCTCAAGTGCAGACACGTTCTGAGAACGTGTGTGAGGGAAGTAGCGACACCGCCCACCAGAAAAAGGGCGGGCGGGGGGGGGGGGGGACGTGGCGGGGGTGGGGAGAAGCTTCCAGTCCAGGTCGGAGCCAACGGACCGGTCCGTTCAAAGCTCTCCCGCACGACCGATGCCAGGCAGCCCCACACCCACACCATCAACAGCACTAGTGCCCAAATGGCATTAAACTCGCAACAGGAATAAACTCGTGGGTCTAGTCAGGAAAACAGCAATTAAATGATTCCTACTGTTTAAATTGTTGCCTAGCATGTGTCATTTAATTTAAAACTTATTCTGAATCTAAATTGTCAAGAATTCAGAAGGAGAATTAAAATAAATGGGACATTTAAAACCATTGTATGCCCGGGGCCTCTGGATGGCTCAGTCGGTTAAGTGTCCGACTTCGGCTCAGGTCACGATCTCGCGGTCCGTGAGTTCGAGCCCCACGTCGGGCTCTGGGCTGACCGCTCGGAGCCTGGAGTTGCTTCGGATTCTGTGTCTCCCTCTCTCTCGGCCCCTCCCCCACTCGTGCTCGGTGTCTCTCTCAAAAATAAATAAATGTTAAAAAAAAATTTTTAACCATTGTATGCCCTACATAAACTATAAATGATATGCAAAATCAAGTTTGTAATTATTTTCTTGACAAATAATTCCACATAATTAATTTCAGGAAAAGAATTCCAACATAATTCTAAGAGATGTGCTTTGTCCCTGTGATTGACAAACGTATTCAAGTTGTTAAAACATTCTGTTCCACACACAGATGAGTGGCACCGGGAAGAATGCTGAATCCTTTGGGAAATATAGCAGAAACTGCACCAGATCACAAGGCACCTGCACGTTGGTTAAGCTGTGTTTTCACGGGACTCATCCCAAGAAAGGGACCGTCTTCTGTTAGTTCTCTGCCCCCGCCCCCATGTGAAGTAGGAGACGCTCAGGGTGCTGGGACAGCAGCCCTGGAGGCAGAGGGAGGCAGAGGGCACCGCAGGCCAGGACGGCACGCTCTGCAGGGACCTGCCGACGCATGCTGGGGACTCACCGGTGCACAGACAGTGTGAGGAGGGCACAGGGTGGCCTGCAGCGCAGGACCGTGCAAACTCTGCCCGACCACACGCTCAGCCCGTGGGGCAGATGCCTCCTGCAGAGGCCTCACTGGATGGCGCTTCCAGAAAGCACACACATGCTCAATTTTAAGTTAAAAACTTCAGGAAATGTGCCTGTGAAGTGAATCCTTACGCTGTGCAGACGGGTGCGACACAGCCGCTCGTGAGGGGCACGGAGACCCTGGATGGGGTGCGTCCAGCCTACAGAGCGGCACGCGGCCCACCGACAGAACATCCGTCCGCAGGTCCAGTCACCTGTTAGCACTGCTGAGCTGTACAGTGGTGATCCCGCGTGATGGTCCCAGACCTTTGGAAAGACACTTGGTTTTTAGAGGGGGTACAATTCTGCCATTTGACACAGCGTGGACTAATGCTTCTGCTCAATTACAAATTAATTCACGTGAACGGTTACCTAAAGGAGAAAATAGTAATAAAACAGGCACATAAACAATAAAACTGTAGCAACACCATAAAAGGTGTCAGAATCACAGGGGGGAAAGCTAGCATTTCCAGAAATAACAATCTGTGGGTTTGGGAAGACCCAAGACGAGGCTGGAGACGTTGCCAAGAAGAGGTGTGAAGGCCACAGTAATTGATACCCTGACTAAAAGTACATGTTTATTTTTTCGGGCACCCTCCAGTGCTCTCCAAACATCAGCTCCCATTCTCCGAGCCCCCGTGAGACATCTTAAAGACAGGAAAAGTCCATCTTAAAGACGGGAAAAGTGAGGCACAGCACCGCTCATCTATCACCAGCAGCTGGAAGGACTGGGGCTGAGCCCAGGCGGCCTGCTCACAGCACGGGAAACAGCACCCGTGAGGCCAATTCTACGGGGCAGAAACTTCCAGAAGACAACAGAAGTATTTTCCGTCTCTCTCCTCTGTCACTCTGCAGATGTGCCTAAATTACCCTCAACTTTTCTTCCAGTCACCATGGAGAAGTCCTCACTTGGTCAATAAGATAACAGACCTAATACCGGCTGGCTTGGAGCCTGATGGGAGCTTAGCTGGCATTTTAAGTTCTTTCCTTCTCGGGGCGCCTGTGTGGCTCAGTCAGTTGGGCGTCCGACTTCAGCTCAGGTCATGATCTCGCGGTTCGTGAGTTCGAGCCCCGCGTCGGGCTCTGTGCTGACAGCTCGGAGCCTGGAGCCCGTTTCGGATTCTGTGTCTCCCTCTCTCTCTGCCCCTCCCCTGTCCATGCTCTGTCTCTGTCTCAAAAATAAATAAAACGTTAAAAAAAATTTTTTTAAGTTCTTTCCTTCTCAACCTCAGTTTAGTTCTGACTGAATCCTCTGCTACCGGAAGATGCTTCTTCTGCTCTGGGCCCTTAGGAAGTAACATGGAAGTAAATTTGATGTTCTAGCTCCCGAAGGCCCTGGACTTGAGGAGGAGGGGCCCGCAGGTAACCCAAGCCCAGCTGGGGACGTTGGGACACTCCTGGCCGACACAAGAGCGTATGTGCAGGGACCACAAACCAGAAAGTCCTTCTAGAAAGCATCTGAAGTATCCCGGTGCCCATGCCCTTACCTTAAAGCTTCTGTCTTCAGACACTGAAATGATGATATGTGTTTGCCATGGACAGAACTCAGCTGCAGTCACGGGGCCCCGGTGACCCTCCAGCACAGCTAGTGTAGACCGGCTCTGGGAGAGTTTGTGAAGGAAGATCAGTAACTGAATGTTCTGGCAACTCTTGTTAAGAAGTTACATACATCTCACAGAAAACGGTTTCTGTTAAAGTCTACGCAATTCCCTTTTCCAAATGTGAAAAGTACTTGTATATAAACCTACAAGTTCAAACTCAGATGGCTGAGCTGAGAGGGAAGGAAGCAGAGGCCTCCCGGGGCCATGTGCACGGCAAGTTTAGAGACAAGGCTAACTGAGGCCGATCCAGAACAGAGCCAGGCAGCAGGAAGGCCGGGCTCTCGCACCTTCCCATCTACACCGTGTGCTGCCCTGAAGCCACCCTCCAGTGCCAGGACTTCCCAGAACAGCCCTGCAGGGGTGGGGACGGCGTCTTGAGATAACACAGGACAGCGTGTTCATCTACTACCAAGCTAGCCTTCCTCCTAAGTCCCTGAAGCCTGTTACAACCAGGCAGCCCCAGAAGACAGCGTCACAAGCCGGAATCACATAGCGCGGCCGAGAGGTGCTGGTGCTGTTCACCTGGGACTCCGGGCACCTGGGGTCAGGACTGCTCTTCAACCCCTACAGCATCCGGTCAGACAAGATCATGTCCCCGCACACACATGCGGGGAATACGTACGCAGCCGTATCCACACAGCGACTTGACCAACAAGTAAGCACTTACACCGAGAAGACGTTCCCAGAGCGACCAGAGACCCCTGTGCGGCACGGCCACTTCTGCCTCTCGTCACCAGACGGGCCAAAACAAAAGGCGAGGTGGCGATGTGCACAAGAACAGGCTCACTTCCAGATTGGACGTGAGGACATACACATTTCTGCTGCCTCCAACTTCCGTAACACGACACTGTCCTAAAGAATACCCCGTTTCCTCTCAGTACTTATGGTCGTGGCTTACGTTAGTTTAAGTGCTCACACTCATTTAAAGTCTCTCGGAGCAAGTCTCACAAACTGGGCCCTCCCTAGTGCTCGGGGAACGGTGCTACCACACCCCAGGTTCGTGGGCAGCCCGCACTCACCTCGTACAGGCCGCTAAGGAAGGGAGAGGGCAGCGTGGGCTGGCCGGTGGAGCCAACAGGCGCCACCTCCCTGCTCGCCCACAGGGTTGACACCTGACTCCGGTCCTGCATCTCTGCTTCCGGGACGGACAGGGCTCTCTGCCCTCCTGGCTCGTCCCACAAGGGCGGTGAGCCCTGCATCGCCGAACAACCCCCAAAGCCATTCTGAACCCTAGGACACGTCCCCTCACCTGTGACTTCACCGACAACACTAGCCCTTTGTGTGAGCCTCAATTTCACAATTTGGCCAAAAATCACTTGAACGCAGAAATGGACACTCTGGGCCCCAAACTGCCTAGCACACAGAAAGCCTGCCATCAGCTAATCCTCGAGCAAGATTTCATGCCTAACGTTCTCCATAACCTAGCGTTTTTTAAGTGGGTGTGGCAAAAACACTCTTCGTAGGCTAAGAGCTTTGTTAACTGCACTCATTTGGCAAATAGCAGCCAAGACACAACACCAGGCCTTGGATGATCTGTCCCCAAAGTCTCTGGCAGACGTAACCCTGAGGAAACAAGAGGCCTCCTTCAACACCCCCCCTCCCGCCCCACCCCTGCTCTCTTACACCTGGCTGACCCTCCAGGGCTCCCATTTCAGAATCAGATGCGAGACTTGAAGTCACCAAGAGGAAGGGGAGACACAGTCCCTTACACCCATCCCAGTGAAGAGATAAGTGAGAGACATCCAGCTCCCGAAGAAAGCAAGTTTTGTAAAAGAGATCAACGAAAGCGGCACTCTGTGAGGGCTCGGAGAGGTCCGCAGAGGAGGGGCAAATGAGAGAAACGATATCGGACTGAGCGCCCTCACTCAGCACCCCGATAGCCGGATTCCGTGCACAGGTTTCCTAACTGGCCTGAAACAGCAGTAGCTGGTTCAGGGGGCTTTTTCCCAGCGCAGGACAAAGACGTGTTTTCCCTCGCTTTCCCTAACCCCCTGACGAAAATACGCCCACATGAAAATACTGTCGATGAGAGGCGGGCAGGGCCCCAAGGAGGCCCCGCCGGCAGATGCGGCACCCACCTCGGTATCCAGCATAAAGATTTTATTCCCGGCACACACCGCAGCTGCTCGGTCATCCGGGCTCAGCCTCAAATACAGCGCCTTCCCCAGAAGAGTGCCCAGGACGAGCCCTCGAGGAGTCAGCCCTAGAGGGAGTTTCACTGTTAGTGTCAGGCCGTCAGAGTGGCCCACGAGCCACAGGGAATCACCGACCACGCAGCCCTCTCTCTCTACGTGATGCGGAGTGACAAGGACTCTGACGCGACGTTAGCTCCTCGACGGTACTAAAACCATCAAGTGCAAACAGTTCTTCTGGAAGTATGCGGAACGCAAGAACCGTCCATCGGAAGATGACTCTGTGCCTTTGCAGATAACAGGTCTCTGCGAAGGCTGCAAGTGCAAACGTGTGGGGGTCACACAGAATGGCCCACGGTCCCGGTTCGTCCCTCCCCCCGTGACCACACCTGCTCCAGGCCTGGCCGCGCGAGCTGCCCGGGCTCGCTCCAGACAGGCAAAGGCACAGGGCGCCCATCCGAGCCTCCGAGACCTGCCCACACCACGAGGACGTCTCCGGGCAGGCCTGTGGGGCCAAGGCAACGACACAAGCCAGCCCTCAGCTTCAAGCAGGGCCCCTCGACCAAGCCAGCACCGGGCAGTGAGGACTCAGCACCACCAGGGCTGGGCCGTGGGACTGAGGCTGCCTGCTGTCCAGCAAGGTCATGTCAACAGCAAGACCCCGAGCCTACAGAAAGGGAGCCGTGCACACACCACGTGGGAGTTCTAGTCTGGCCAGGCTAATCCCATGGGTCCGCTCCACGAGTATTTAGCAGGCACCGATGCTACCCCTGGCATCTCTACAGGCACTCGGGATAGACCAACAAACAAAACCAAGTCCCGCCTTCGTGGAAAGCTTACTCTGGGGTAGGAGGTGGGGGCACTTAGACACCAATAACCAAAATATGTCAATGAATTACACACAGTGCTAGAAGGAAGTGAACACTGTAAGAAAAAGCAAAGCACAAAAGGGGACTGGGGTCCAGGGTGGTGGTCAGAAGGGCTCTCGGCACCGGAGAATTGGACGTGGCAGAATCAGCAGGGATCCTGAGATGGCCCTGGGGGCAGGCCACTATGCCTGGACTGTTCCCTGAAGCTGGGGGTAGAGGTAGGGGTCGTGTAGCTTTGTCAGCAAGGCCCTGGAGAGCTTTGGGCAGCGGTGGGATGCACTCAGACTCCAATTTCGCAGGGAGCCCTGGCTGTGGAGTTGAGAGCAGAGCCCTGGGACAGGACTGGGACAGAACGGGGGGAGCGGGAGGCGCCAGCACAACGCGCCAGTGAGCGAATCTGCGGGGTACGGTGAAGGCAGGTGTGAGAAGCATCCACGCTTCGCATGTGTTCTGAAGGGAGAGCAGACGGAAGCCGTGGGTTGGGAGGACGTGGAGGCGAGGAAGGAAGACAGGACACAATGCCATGACTTCTGACCGGAGCAGCCGCAGGGAAGGCTATGGGAGGCAGGTGTGGGAAAGGTGGTCAGGACAGGTAAGCTTCAGAGCTATCAGCTGTGCACGTGGGCGCGTCCAGGGCAGTTCACACCCGAGGCCGCAGTCGGGATCGAGGCCTCGCTCGGCGAGAGCACAGGTGGCAGCTGTCAGAGCCTGGCTGTCATCAAGGGAGTGATTTTTGAGGGGCAACAGGAAAAGCCCCTGTGCCAACGTTAAGAGGTGGGAGAGTGACAACGAGCCAGCAAAGGAGACTGAGGACAAGTGACCAATGATGGAGCACTCCAAGGTCCCAGGCCACGTGCCATTTCCCAAGTCCAAGTGCAAACACAAATCGCTCTTGGACGCGAAGGTACTGTAAGTGAGCCTGCCTTCTCCACGGGCGCAGAAACCAAGCCCGGCTGCGTTGCACCCGGCCCAGGCCACGGGGGCACAGGCAGCGGCCTGCGGCTTCTGAGAACCGCACCCCCATCCCTGCAGTGAGGGCAGAACGAGCCCGTTCCGGTCCCACTGCCACAGCTGAAGACACAAGAGCAGCCCTGGCACACCCACCAGACTGAGCTCCGTGTGAGCGTGAATGCTGTGCCTCAGGGCCCAGCTTCGACCCCCTGTCCATGCAGTGGACCACGTGTGTCAAAACGTACAGGAGTTCTGAAGGGCAACTTAAAAATAAACCTTGGGACACAGCCCTTCCAACATGGAAGGCTACTTATTGACAAAGACCCATACGGGGAACAAATCACTAACATGGGGTTCACTGCACAGATGTGTGTGCGTGCCCTGTGTACACACATTCATGTGTGTGCACGTGCTATACAACATGTACATGTACGTGAGTGCTCTGTGTTTATGTACGTGCGTGTATGTGCTATACACACAGGTACACATGTGTATACTTACGTACATGTATGCACATGGTAGATACACATGTACGTGTGTGTGTGTGCTGTGTGCTTACATACACAGGTACATGTGTGTGCTGTATGCTTACATGCATGTGTGAGCATGTGCTGCACACACGGGTACATGTGTGGTGTGTGCTTACTACACGTGTGTGTGCTATACACACAGGTACATGTGTGCGTGTTGTATGCTGACGCACGTGTGTGTGCACATGCTATACACATAGGCACATGTGTGTTGCTATTACTATATTCACATGTGTGGTATGCACGTGTGTACGTGTATGCATATACACAAATGTACATGGGTCATATACTTATGTGTGTGCTGTGCACACGTGTACGTTATGTGTACATGTATACCTGTGTGTGCTGTATACATACGTACATGTGTGTGCGTGTGCTCTATGTGTGTACTATATGCACATGTGTCCATCTACGTATGTGTATGCAGGTCTATGTACTGCGTATATGCGTGTGCATGCACATATGCATATGTGCTCATGTATGCATGTAGTGTGTAGCATGCACTGCGTGTATGAATGTATATGCACTATGTGTGTATCTGTGTATGTCTGCAGATACTCTGTGTGCATGTATACGTATAAGTGTATATACGTGCACTATACGTATACATGCATGCCTGTATGCACATCCCTGCGTGTATGTACTATTGTATCTACACATATGCATGCATTATGTACTATGTGTGTGCATGCATATGTATGTGTGCACTATCTGTGTAGGTGTATGTGTGTAGGTTTACATGTGCATTGCCATATATGTATGTACGTGTGTGGGTACTACATAAATATTGAATATGTGCACATATGTGTGGGTGTGTATATTCGTGCTATATGTGCGTACAAATACTACGTGTGTATATGTGCAGGTGTGTATGCACTATTTGCACATGCATGTATGTTACATGTGCATGTGTGTATGTTATACGTGTATGTGCTTTGTGTACGATGTGTACCGTGCATGTGCATGCCACGTTTATATACGTGTGCGTGCTCTATGTGGGTGTGCCATGCGTATGTACATTCATGCATGCACTGTGCTTGCGTGCACTACGTATGTTTGTGTACTGCATATGTATGAGCATGTGTATATACTATTTATGTGTATGTGTGTGTGGCTACGTCTGTACCACATGCGTGTGTATCACAGAAGTACGTGTGTGTGTGCTGTGGTGATACACTGATACTGCGCTCAGGCTACAAGTTAAATGAAGTGAGGTCTTCCATTCTATTAACTGCGTTTTATACACACGGACATATACTACTATCATGTACACGGTCGCCTAAGGTCCCCTGACACCTATTTGGAGTAGTCCTACGGATTCTCAGTGTCACTAATCACATAACGTTCACACTCCTCACCGTGGTCCTCACCTAACTTCTCAACTTTGTTTGCTCAAGCTCTAATGTCCCCATGCTCCCACCCCGCGGGCTCCCTCTCAGCTCTTCAGACAGGTCAGGTTCCGCGCACAGAGGGCCCGTGCGCACACGGCCGGCTCTGCCGGCAACGCCGCTCCCACGTGGCACGGGGCCACCGTCCGGCACCGGCCCTCGCTTGCGTCCAGCTCCTCCTCATCCCCCAGCTCAAAAGCCACCTCCCCAGAGATGACACCACGTGGACGTGTCCTGCCCACGTCCTCTGTCGACACCTTGCCTTTCTCTGCTGCGCTCCCCACAACCAACAACCAGTTACTCGCCTATTTGAAATGTGTTTCCCTCCCCTCACGGTCTCTGTAAGGAAAGAACACTTCAGTTGCCTACCTGTTTTCAGAGGTCCAAAAAAACCACAGATATCAAAATAAGGAAATACGTAAGAGTAAAACTAATGAGCCTATCATATCAGATCCACACACGGCAAAAGTCAGCACGTGTGAATGCCTGGTAAGCTTCCCACACAGAACATCCAGCTTGGACACTCAGTTTCAAGGGTAAAGGAGTCAAAAATGCTCCCAAGCCCCTGTATGTTACCAAGTCTATTTAAGGGTGAGTCGTTCCCTTTTACACTTTTTTAAATGTATTTTAAGGGTTCATTTACCTAGAAGCACTTTCTGTCTGCACTCATCCAGACTCCACAACATAACAGAATCCTGTGATGCGGAACAGATGAGAAGTGGACTCACTGTATTTCCAAATGTCACAGCAGTGATCGGCTGACGGTGCCCTCTTAGGATTAGAGGCTAACAAAGTTAACAAGAAGAGAAATATCATCAACTACAGAGAACACTTAAAGAATAAAGGAACATAATGGCATAACCTCAAACCTAAGAAACCAAATGGCTTGAATTTTTCAAATATGTTTCTTTCATATATTCACTTATTAAAATTCCCGTTAATGTACTATTAAATTACGGTCAGGTGAACCATCTTACCGTCACTCAACATCGTGGATCACGCGCACTAGTAAAATGATACAAGTCACCTCACTCTTCCATTTCCTCATCAGTCATGAATTAAGCAAATGTGTGTCGCGTCCCTGCAGTGTGCCACAGAGGTCCTGCTGTGCTGGACACTGAGGAAATGAGAAGGATCCGCAAGAGGAGGGGAGCGTTCCGGCCGCTGGGAGACGAGGCACATTTACGAGGCTGCTGGTACAAGCGAGGAAGGTGATGGGGCCACAGAAAGCCTGGGCAAGCGCGACACTGTGACGAGCGTGTTCACAGCTCTGACCAAGCATGAGGAAACCGGAAGCCGGCAGAAACGTGCAAGCAGAGGAATCTGTGACCAGACTTGTAACACTGCTGCAAGGGTGGAAGAGGGACGATACTGGGGACACAGTGAGACCAAACACTCCGAAGACAGCACAGCAAAGGCCTGAACTAGGGTGACAGGGATGGAGACGGGGGCAGACAATGAACCAAAGGCTCTGTGACCAACGGGCATCGCGAGATAGAAGAGGGACAAGAGCAAAGGTAATCAGTGTTCGGGCTGAATCCCTAGGGGAATGGGGGCATAAGGAAGACAGCGCGGAATCAGGAAAGATCAGAGGTTGTCTGGGCTGTGCTAAGGGAGCTCCTTTCGAGCTGACAGCCAGCACACAGTAGGTGCTTTGACGTGAGGGCCATCGCGCAAACAGGAGGACCTGCTCATGGCAGGCCAGTTCATCTGTACCAACCTCCTGATGAGAACGACAAGAAAAACTGGCAAAATTTGCAAAAAAAAAAAATCTAGATGAGCAAGATAAGGCACCAGAGAGCAATGAAAGCAACAAAGAATTAAGACCAGAGAAGAAGGAAACTGAGAGAAGGGATCCAGCACGGGAGGCCATTCACCCGTGAAGACTTCTACCAAAACGCAGCCTTCTGACAATTCCGGTAGAGGCCATTGAAAGCTGAGATACTCACGGGACTAGAAGCACAAACGGGGCGTAATTAAATGCATCATTTTCAGGTACAAACAGAATTATCTTATTGGGATAAGGGCAAAGAATTCCACTGCCTGCAAAGTACCTCTGAGAATAAAGTTGACAGCCTTAAGGTGAGGACTCCATGCATTTTTTTTTCTTAAAACACCACATTTAAAAAATTTTTTTTAATGTTTATTTATTTTTGAGACAGAGAGAGACAGAGCATGAGCGGGGAAGGGTCAGAGAGAGGGAGACACAGAATCTGAAACAGGCTCCAGGCTCTGAGCTGTCAGCACAGAGCCCGACGCGGGGCTCGAACTCACGGACCGCGAGATCATGACCTAAGCCAAAGTCGGCCCCTTAACCGACTGAGCCACCCAGGCGCCCCTAAAACACCACATTTTAAAACACTGCTTTAAAAAAAGAATACAGCCCACTGCAGTGGGAGGGAAGGGCATGTTGCCAAACGCCCAGGGCTAGAGTAGTGACCCAAAGGACCAGGTCCAAGGAGGAGAGGTGAACGGGCCATAGAAGAGTGCTCACAAGCCCACCTCCAAATTCTCATAATCCCTGACTGGCTTAGAGTGACCGGAAATTGCCAGTGCCCTCCTCACCCAGCCAGCTATCAGAAGCAAACATAAATTATCTCTGCAAGAAGTTAAGGTCATCCAGAGCCTCAAACCAGCTGTGCATTTTTTTTAATACTGACTGTCTAGCAGTCAATCAAAAATAATCAGGTACTCAAGGAGTCAAGATTATTCAGTCAAAAACCAAGAGAAATACATACCCATGGAAAACACCTACTGACAAATCATCCAGATGGCCTTGAAACAAAACCAGAACCAATCCAGATTGCAGAATTGCTAGATAAGGACATCAAACCAGTCCTAATTCTATTCCATATGTTCAAAAGGTTAAATAGAGATATAAACAATCAGTAGTTAATAACCTTCCAAAACAGAAAGCACCAGACCAAGATGGATCCACTGGTGAATTCTACCCAATATTTAAGGAAGAAATTTTACTAATTCTCCAAAATCTCTTTCAGGAGACTGAAGAAAGAAAACAGAAAACACTATTTTCAGAGGAAACAGAGTAAATACTTCCTTACTCATTCTATCAGGCCAGCATTACCCTAATTCCAAAACCAGACAAAGACATCACAAGAAAAGAAAATTAAAAATCAATATATTTCATGAACATAGATCCAGAACTCAACAAATATTCAAAATATTAGCAAATCAAACCAAATAATGTATAAAAAATTATATACCATGACCAAGTGAGATTTGGAAATTTATTCCAAATATGCAAGGCTGGTTCAACATTTGAAAATAATTAATCCATCACATCAACAGGCTAAAGAAAAAAAATCACATGAAAATATCAAAAACGTAGAAAAAGCATTTGACAAAATCCAATAGCAATTTATCATAAAAACTATCAGTATAGTAGGAATAGACGGGAACTTCCTCAACTTGATACAGAGTATCCACAACATAACAAAAGCTAATGTATTAAATGGTGAGAAACTATAAGCTTCCCCACCAAGATTAGAAACAAGACAAGTAGGTCCCCTTCACCACTCCTTTTCAACATTATACTGGGGGTCTTAGCTAATGCAATAACAATATAAAAGGAAGTTTAAAGGTATAGTGACCGAGAAAAAAGAAATAAAACTTTGTTCATGGATGATATGCTCACCTATGTAGAAAATCCAAAGAACTGGAAAAAAAAAAAAAAACCCAAAAAACTGAAACTAAGAATTATAGCAAGCTTGTAGGATACAAAGTTAATACACAAAATTCCACTGGTTTCCTATATACCAGCAATAAATAAGTAGAATTTGAAATTAAAAACACAATACCATTTACATTAGCACCCAAACAAATGAAATGCTGAGGGACAAATCTAGCAAAACTGTGTAAGTTCTCTATGAGAAAAAATAAAACTCTGTTGACAGAAATCAAAAAAGTAAATGAATGGAGAGATATTCCATGTTCATGGATAGAAAGACTCAATATTGGGGCGCCTGGGTGGCGCAGTCGGTTAAGCATCCGACTTCAGCCAGGTCACGATCTCGCGGTCCGTGAGTTCGAGCCCCGCGTCGGGCTCTGGGCTGATGGCTCGGAGCCCGGAGCCTGTTTCCGATTCTGTGTCTCCCTCTCTCTCTGCCCCTCCCCCATTCATGCTCTGTCTCTCTCTGTCCCAAAAATAAATAAAAACGTTGAAAAAAAAATTAAAAAAGAAAAGAAAGACTCAATATTATCAACATGTCAGTTCTTCCCAACTTGATCTACAGATTTAATGCAACCCAATCAAAATCAACAAACTGATTTTCAAGTTTACATAGAGGCAAAGAACCAGGATAGTCTCATGATAATGAAGAAGAACAACAGAATTGGAGGACTGACAGTATCTGACTGTGAGACTTACTATGAAGCTACTCTAATCAAGAGCAGTGGTATTGGCACAAGAAAGGAAAAATAGATCAATGGCAGAGAAGAGAGAGCCAGAAATACAGTCAACTGAATTCTGACTAAGGAAAAAAGGCAATACAATAGAGAAAACTGTAAACTCCTAAAAAATAACACGGGAGAAAATCTAGATGACTTAAATTGGTGATGACTTTTCAGATAAGCCACCAAAGGCATGATCCATGAAAGAAAGAACTGACAGGCTGGACTTCATTAAAATTAAAAATTTCTGCTCCATCAAAGACAACACCAAGAGAAGAAGACAGATATTAAACGGTGGACAGACATCATTATATATCTGCCCAAATCTATAGAATGTACAACACCAAGACTGACCCCTAAGGTAAATGGTGGACTCTGGGTGATGATGATGTGTCAATGTAGGTTCATCAGTTGCAACAAATGCAGGACTCTGGTGCAGGGTGCTGATAGTGGGGGAGGTTGTGTGTTTGGTGGGGTTGACACAGGGGGCATATAGGAAATCTCTGTACCATCCCCTCAATTTTGCTGTCAATCTAAAACTGCTTTTGATGGGGCGCCTGGGTGGCGCAGTCGGTTAAGCGTCCGACTTCAGCCAGGTCACGATCTCGCGGTCCGTGAGTTCGAGCCCCGCGTCAGGCTCTGGGCTGATGGCTCAGAGCCTGGAGCCTGTTTCCGATTCTGTGTCTCCCTCTCTCTCTGCCCCTCCCCCGTTCATGCTCTGTCTCTCTCTGTCCCAAAAATAAATAAACGTTGAAAAAAATAAATAAATAAATAAATAAATAAATAAAACTGCTTTTGAAAAAATAATAAAGTCCTTAAAAAAAAAAAAAAAAAAGGTAAAAAGTAGCCCCTAAAAAGAAAAAGTGTAGCCAAATTTTCAGAACAAGAAATATTACCAGGGATGAAGAAATGTCACTTCATAACATTAAGAGTGTCAATTCACCAAGAGACTATAAAGATACTAAACATACATGTGCTTAATGACAGAGCTCCAAAATACACGGAGCAAAATTGACGGAAGGAAAACAGACAAGTTACGTCTAGCCACAGACTCCAATACGCCTCTCTTAGTAAGTGACAGAACCAGAGGTCATGAGTAGAAGATGCAAAGAACATGATCAAGCAATGTGACCTGACATTTACAAACAGAGATGGGCAAATATTCACAGCATTTTATCTGTAATACTCAAAACTGACAATATCCTAAATGCCCACCACCAGGAGAATGAATAATAAATTATAGTACATTCACACAAGGGAAATGTTCTCAATACTGAAAACGGATGAACCACTGATACATGCAACGAAGCAGGTAACTTCCAAAATAGTCACTCTAAGTGAAAGATGCCAGACACAAAGAGTATGCACTGTCTGATTCCACTGGCATAAAACTCTACAAAATGCAAACTAATGTGAAGTTTTTATTTAGAATACATAAAGCAATCCTTCAGGTCAATAGGAAAATGACAGATAATCCACCAGAAAAATAGCATGAAACTGAACACATGTCACAAGAGAGAAAGTCCAAATGGCCAATACTTTAACATCAAAGAATTGCAAATTACAAATAAGTACCCTGACCCTCACCAAAAGGCCTAAAAGTAAAAAGACCAAGTACAGGCGAGGATGTGAATCCACTAGAACTCTTACACACCCTTTGACGGAGTGCAGGTTGGTACAACACTCTGGGAATCTCGGCATTATCTACTAAACTAAATATACACATTCAATGCGCCTCAGCAACTGTACACACGAGTGTACCAAAAAACATATACAAACATGCTTGTAGCAGTTGAAACATGGAAACGAAACAGATCTCCACCAATAAGGGAAAGGATTAAGTGTGGTCTATCCATGCAGCGGAATACTACGCAGTGATGAAAACGTGGACGGGTCCCACGAACCTAACAGTGAATCAAGGAGTCCAGCATGATGCACGACCCCACTCACACAGAGTTCCAACAGGAGCAAAACCAGCATGTGGCCCCAGGAGTTGAGGGAGGAGAGAAGGGAGCACTGGCTGAGAGGAGGCCTGGATGGTAGCTACCCAGTGGTGTTCGCCTTGTTACAATCGCAACGATGGCACGTAATATCCGGGACACGTTTTTCTGAGTCTTCCACACCCCACTGAAAAAGTGAGAAACATCAAGCTGGACATCAGAATGTAGGCCCAATTCATCAGCATAAGTTGTGGTGAAGAAACACAGAAAAACCTCTCGTAACTCAATAGGAAAAAATCAAACTATCGATTCCTCTTCAACGATGATGAACGACTTCTCGTAGTAAAGTGAGGGCCAGTAAGATGGCAAGTTAGAGGGGCTTCTCAGGCAGACACAGCACTGAGGCATGTGCGGTAATCATCGGCCTCCGACTCCGGAAGCCCAAAATGAAGATGAGGATTATCCCGATGCCAAAAATGCTGACAGAATTCACTTTTGCATTTTGTACAACGAAACTGGCTTTTAGGAGCACTGAGATAATTACACTAGTCACGGAGTAATCTTTGAACGAAAACTCATGTCTTTAAAGCTGTCAGTTTGATGTGAAATATTCTGCAATAAACGCAACAAACTTCCTTAAATATGCTATATCTAAAATCTAGAAAAATTCACCTTATCTTGATTAAGATGAACCTCTTCTTGCTTATATTCTTATTAAAGAAAAAACGTCTTTAATAAAGTGATTCCAGGCAGTGTATTTTCTAAAACTCAAAAACGAACGCAGGGTTTTGTTTTGTTGACATTCTCCTCCCCTGGCTGGTGGCTGAGTCTGCGGAAGGTAGCATCACCCAAACAGCATCAGAGGGACGGACAGGTGACCGCGAGGCTCTTCAAGTCCCTGGACTCACCAAACAACACACAAAACTTTTTAGGTACCTGGTAAGAAGGGTCCTTGGTGCTCCACACGCAAAGTTCATTCCCATCTAAAGGGAAAGCGCAGAACCACAGGCCACAAGCAAGCTGAACATGGGACACGGGCTCCTTAGATTCGACCAGGCACCTTTCTGTGACCGTGTCACCGACGCAGCCGTCACCAGTGGAGAAAAACCCCTGTGGCTCTTCCATCCTCAATCTGAAAACGCAGGGACGCAGAAGACAATGAAGGTATTGGTGTGTTACACAGACGACAGTCTGTTTACTCACCATGATGAGTGTGATCACACACACAGTATGCCACAGCTGCTTACTCACCTCCTACACCACACCCCCAGGAAAAAGAAGGGATTACTCAAAGTCCTGAAGGTTCTGTACACACAACAGCTCCCTCCTCCCAGGGGCTTCCAGATTAAACAGACCTTGATGCAAGTCCCCCTCTTCCTACTCGACAGACCTCGCTCAGCCTTGCGGAATCTGCTTCCACCGCCGGAGATGGACAGAGCTATGCCTCACAGAGACGGTCTGGGATGGCGTGGTCTGCGACGCGTGAGCCCAGCGCTAGCACTGAGGAGTATTCAGAAAGTTACCACTGAGACTGATTACTGTTATCGATAACTGAGATACTAAATCATTTTCCAAATTTTCCAAGCAAATTGGTGGTAAAGTGCAATGTGAATCTATATCTCCTACCGCCCACCTTGGATCTATTTAACCGTTTCACAACCCTGACCCAGGTCACCCCTGCAGAGGCAGAATGCAGGGCTGGGGTCAGGCCCCTGGGCGGCAATCCTCCTGCTGTGTGACGCTGGCTCAGATGCACCGGTGTTTCCAGGACCTGACTAGAAACCCTTATTCTATCATGTATAAGGCCAAGATACCAGGCTACGGGGGAAGTATAAGTGATAAAGTTCTCAAAGTACAGTCAGAGGACTCACACTCCACGATCTCCCATATAACGAACATTCTTTCTTATAACAAATAAGAGGTGATTTTTAAAGGCTTGAAAATTGTGCAGTATTTGGAAAAAATAAAAACATTTTGAATATATTAATGCACATTCTTCCCCAATTCATAAACTTTATTTATTATTCTTGCAATTGCCAAGACACAGCAGGCAGTTTCATATAAAAAAAATAGCAAAATGTTTCAAAGTTACCACAATTTGCTTTTTGGGTTTTATCATTTTGAAGTACCCAGTCCCTAGCACAGTGGCCGGCATATAGTTGGTGATGAAAGAAAGTGTCCCAAGTGGATGAAGTGAAATTACCATGTAGCTCCTTCCACTGCTTCCCCAAAGCATAAAGAAATCTTAAGAAACAGATGAAAGAATATATTAAACATTACAAATGTTTCAAAATCTTAAGAATTCACCCACTGACTGGATAAAGAAGATGTGGGAGACAGACAGACACACACACACACACACACACACACACACACACAGGAATATTACTCAGCCATTAAAAAAAGAATGAGATCTTGCCATGTGCAATGACATGGGTGGACCCAGAGAGCACAATACTAAGTAAGATAAGTCAGTGTGGGAAAGACAAATACCGTATGATCTCACTCATATGCGGAATTTGAGAAATAAAACAAAGGAAAAAACAGACCAAAAAAACAGACTCCTAAATACGGAGAACAAACCACTGGTCACCAGAGGGGAGGTGGGTGGCCGACGTGTGACAGGCAGACTTGGGACGAGCACTGAGAAAAGTACAGAAGTGCCGAATCACTCTATTGCACACCCGAAACTAATTTGGCAACGTATGTCAGTTACACTTGAATAAAAAAAAACTTTTAAGAGAAAGAAGCACTACTTCGAGTAAAATATTTACGTTTTCATGAGAATTAAAGACATAAAATTTTTTAAAAAACAAAAAAGAGGGGCCCCTGGGGGGCTCAGTTGATTGTGCGTCCAACTTCGGCTCAGGTCATGATCTCGCGGTCTGTGGGTTCGAGCCCCACGTCAGGCTCTGTGCTGACGGCTCGGAGCCTAGGGCCTGCTTGGGATTCTGTGTCTCTCTCTCTCTCTCTCTCTCTCTCTCTCTCTCTCTGCCCCTAACCCACTCACATTCTGTCTCTGTCTCTCTCAAAAATAAATAAACATTAAAAAAAAAATTTTTTTTAACAGAAAAGAATCTACCCATTCTACCAAAGAGTCTACCAAATAAGACTGTGATTAAATCTCGTCTTATTTCTTCAACATAAACTTTTATAAACCAAGAACTGTCTTGATCTCTTCTGTAATCCCTGTAACATTCAGCACCATTATAGCAAATCATAGCATCTGTACACCAATGTACAGTTTAAAAATCATTTTTCTACATATTAACATGCAGATTTGGGTATATCAATAAATATGTGATATCATTTGACACTTACAATAGAACTTTAAAATTGTTAAATGTTTTTTCCCATCTTACAGGTGAAAAAATCAGAGGGTTAGTAAGGGTTAGTTGAAACTCATTAGTGGCATTGCCACAGTGGGAACTCACATTTCTGACTCCTCATTGGTGGCACCTCTGCCATGGCACACACAGAGCAGGGGCCACAGGTGACTTCACAGCTCCACTGACCTAAGAAAGCAGCAGCGGCAATCTGTGCAGGGAGCAGCGTGGGTTCACGGTCAAACAGATTTGCAGGGGAGATACCGGCTCAGCCATTCACTGCTGCTCTAAATGGCTTGGCGTCTGTAACGACGCCCACTCCACCTGCTGGTGACCGGGCTTGGAGCAGCCCCCAGACAGCCTCTCAGAAGGGATCAGCCACCCCGGAACCCACTCATTCTATCTGTGCTGCCTTGAGAGTCACTAGCGATGCGTGTGCTCCTGCTGGTCTTTCCTTGGACAGAGCTGCAGTCCCCTTGGCCTTGGGCTGCCGGCCATCCTAACTTTCCACCCACAGGCTGCTGGAAATCCCTGCTGAGGCAGGAACCCCTGGATGGAACTGGAGCTTAACTGGAATAAAGGATGAAAGAATGTTACCTTCGGCTACATGAAACAAATCATTTTATTTGTTCAGGGACAACTACATAACCATTTGGGAAATAATAACAAAAACAATTAAATTTCAGACAGATTGCCCATTATAAAATACTATCAAAAATTCAAAAACAAAAAACTAGTGATAAATCTGTAAAAATAAAAGGAAAGAATTAACATCCTTAATATTTGAGAGCTATTATAAAGAAATAAAACCTCAATAGAAAAAGAATACAAACTACAGAGGAGCAATAAAAGGCATCATATGAAAACCTTACAGCAAACATTATACTCAGCAGGGGAAAACTGACAACTGTTCCCCTAAGGTCAGGAATAAGATAAGGATGCCCACTCTCATCACTGTTATTCAACATAGTACTAGAAGTTGTGGCCACAGCAATCAGACAAGAAAAAGAAATAAAAGGCATCCAAACTGGTAAGGAAGAAGTAAAACTCTTACTATTTGCAGAAGACATGATACTATATACAGAAAACCCTAAAGTCTCCCCCAAGAAACTAGTAGGACAGATAAATGAATTCATTAAAGTCACAGGACACAAAACTAATGTACAAGATCTGTTGCATTCCTCTACATGAAAGCAGGAGAAAGAGAAATTAAGGAAACAATTCCACTTATAATTGCACCAAAAACAATTAGGATATCTAGGAATAAACTTAACTGAAGAGGTGAAAGACCTGTACTCTGAAAACTATAAATAAAACACTGAAGAAAGAAATTCAAGATGACACAAAGAAATGGAAAGACATTCCATGCTCACGGACTGAAAGAGCAAACATTGTTAAAATGTCTATACTACCCAAGTAATCTATACATTTATGCAATCCCTATCAAAATATCAAACAGCATTTTTCACAGAATTAGAACAAACAACCCTAAAATTTGTATGTAAACACAAAAGACTCCAAATAGCCAAAACAATCTTGAAAAAGAAAACCAAAACTGGAGGCATCACCATTCTGGACTTCCACGTTACATCACAAAGCCATAGTAATCAGGACAGTATGGTACTGGCACAAAAACAGATACATAGATCAATAGAACAGAATAGAAAACCCAGAAATGGACCCAAAACTGTATGGTCAACTCATCTTTGATAGAGCAGGAAAGACTATCCAATGGAAAAAGGACAACCTCTTTAACAAATGGTATCGGGAAAACTGGACAGCCATGTGAAAAATAATGAAACTGGACCACCTTCTTACACTATACTGAAAGTGGATTAAATACCTAAATATGAGACCTGAAACCATAAAAATTCTAGAGAACACAGGCAATAACCTCCTTGACATCAACTGTAGCAACTTCTTTCTAGACACATCTCTGGAGGCAAGGGGAATAAAGCAACGATAGGCTACTGGGACTATATCAAAATAAAAGGCTTCTGCCCAGTGAAGAAAACAATCACAAAACTGCAAGACAGCCTATGGAATAGGAGAAGATATTTGCAAACGGCATATCTGATAAAGGGTTAGCATCTATCCAAAACATATAAAGAATTGACAAACTCAATACCCAAAACAACAAACAATTCACTTTAAAAAATGGGCAGAAGACATGAAGAGGTATCTCTCCAAAGAAGGCATCCAGATGGCTAACAGTCTCATGAAAAGATGCTCAACATCACTCATTACCAGGGAAACACAAGTCAAAACCACAATGAGATACCACCTCACACCTGTCAAAATAGCTAAACTCAACAGCACAATAAACAACAGGTGTTGATGAGGATGCAGAGAAAGAGGAACCCTCTTGCGCTGTTGGTGGGAATGCAAACTGGGTACTAGGTATTTACCCAAAGAATATAAAAACACTAATTCAAAGGGATAGCCAAATTATGGAAGGAGCCCAAGTCTCCATCAATTGATAAACTGATAAAGATGTGGTGTATATATACACAATGGAGTATTACTCCGCCATAAAAGAATAAAATCTTGCCATTTGCAATGATGTAGATGGAACCAGAGTGTATTATGCTAAGCAAAATAAGTCAGAGAAAGACAAATACCATATGATTTCACTTGTGTGTGAAATTTAAGAAACAAAACAAACAAGCAGAGGAAAAAAAGAGAGAAAGAGAGACAAAGCAAGAAACAGACTATTAACTATAGAGAACGAATGGGTGGTTACCAGAGGGCAGGTGGATGGTGGGATGGGGGAGACAGGGGATGGAGATTAAAGAGTACATGTATCACGATGGAAAAATAAATAAATAAAAGTACTTTTGTAATTCAAAAAACTAAACAGGAACAATAAGTTCACAAAAGGATTCATGCCAGTGCCCAATATAAAATATCATCAATGCAGACTTTTTCTCATTCACTGCTGGTAAGACAATAAATGGACATAAGCTTTGGCCATTCGGCAACGTGTATCAAAATGTTTTAAAAGGTACATATTCTTTGATTCAAAAATTTCCATTCCATAAATTTAGAACAAGTAAATCATCGTACATTTCCCAAAGTAGCATTGATTATAATATAAAATGCAATGACAGTCCTTACATTCAGCGGAACACAGTGTTGACATTTAAAAAGATGACATTAAGACAGTTCACTCTGCACATCGGCGAGAGCCTTTTCAGCGTAAACCGCAGAAAGCTCAGCCTAATCCAACCGGAAGAAAGAGAACTCTCTGGAGGGACAGACCTTTAACTGGAAGGTCTGTGCAGGACTCCACGCAACAGCCCGAGCCAGCCCGGCCTGGCCTCTCAGCCTGCAGCTGTGCGTGTGTGTGTGTGTGTGTGTGTGTGTGTGTGTGGGCTCCAGTTTCCACCTTCTGCTGCCACTTGCCGGCAACACGGTGGCCAGCGGCCCCCACGGCCGCCCTCCCACGCTCTGGTGCACTGGGAAGAGCGGCCATCTCTCCCATCCAACCCCGTACACGCTGTGTGAGTCTGGGCCAGTCTGGGCCACTTCTTGGCCTTGACTTTATCATGTGATCAGAGGGATGAAACTATGCTGACCGGTCGGCCTGAGGGGGCACGGACCGTGACCCCTGCGGCCAGGACAGGGAAGAGCGGCCACCGAAGCGGGCTCAAGTGCCCCTGTCAGAAGAGGAATAGATACTGAGAAAAAAAAAAGCACGTGCATTTAAGTCCCTATTAACATTCAGATGTTCAAGAAGGATGAACTCCTATACGATATATCCACAATAATAAATATAATAATAAAATCCACAAACACAAAACTTACATTCTTCAGAAGACACCAGTGAGCGAAAAGACAAGCCGCGAAGTAGGAACGAACGATGAGCAACTCTTCAAGCTAAGCGTATCCAGAACCTACAAAGGACTTGTGCAGATCCTCAGCCAGACAAGCCAGTAGAAAAACGTGCAACAGCCACTGGATGAAAGATCTCCAAATGGCCAATTAACCGGAAAAGATGCTCATCCTCGCTAATCGCCAGAGAAATGCCAGTCGAAATAAAAAATGAAAACCGTACACCCGTCAGAATGGCTAAAATCAAAAAGACTACGAGAGGGACACGGTATTGACAAACTTCCAAACCCTCAGGAGGAGGAGTGTCGGCTGAAGAACCACGCAGAAAAACGGACCCGGGCCGGCTCTCTCTCTGCTGGGCGCGCGCACTGAGAAACAGGGGCCACAGAGCAGAGTCCTCGGGGTGGCACTCGGGCCTCCGCGCCACAGAGCGCCTGATCAAGGGGGCGCGCTCGCGGCAGCGGTCCGCTCCACCCCGATGGCACCCATGCGCACCCTAGGTGACCGCACAGCGTCCCGCGACGCGAGAGCGACTGGTCGGTCTTAGCTAGTCGGCTGGAAGAGCTCAACGCACACGTTAGGGAGGAGAGTGGCCGCCTGTGGGAAACAGGCAGGTAGCGATGACGACAGGGCCACAGGGCTCTGTGATGCTGACAGCACGCGGCCCACACCGGCGGGGTGACCGCCTGCTCTCACTCAGCACCAATTCCCAGCCCGGACGGAGGTCTCTACCTGCACTGCTGCCACGTGGGCAGCCTGGCATTTTCCTGCAATTTCCTGCAATAAACATGCATTGCATGTGGGGCACCGCCTTCCCTGTTTGGGCTCGATTACCCGTAGGGTGCCAGCTGCTGGGTTACAGGAAGCCAGCGCCCTCTCCTTGAGACTCACCTGTTCCCAGGCCAGGCATCCTTACCTGTTCCCATGCCGCGTCCCTAGGCAGCCTGAGGGGAATTTAGTTCCCTAAGGAGCTCCCTCTGGGCCACAATCAAGGGATGACCAAACCAGGGGTATGATGACAACGGCAGCTCAGCCGCTGCCCACAGCTGCCCCTCTTTCTGAAGAGGGAGAGCAAACTCCTGGGCCCGCCCCAGCGCCGTTCATCGTCCCCTCGTGACTCCGTTCGTTCCTCGGATTTGCTCCTCCCTCAACAACACGGGTGTGAACTGCACGGGTCCACTTATACACAGATTTTTTTTTCAGCAAACACAGTACAGCACTGTAAACGTATTTTCCTTATCATTTCCTTAATAACATTTTCTTTTCTCTAATGACTTCGTTGTAAGAATATGGTACGTAGTTCAGACTACATACAAAATGTGTGTCAACTGTTTATGTTGTGGGTAAGGCTTCTACTCAACAGCAGGCTATTAGTAAAGTTTTCAGGGAGTCAAAAGTTATACACAGATTTTCAACTGCATGGGGGGTGGGCATCCCTAACCCCCACGCTGTTCAAAGGTCAAGTGTATATATATATATACACACACACGTAAGAGTATATAACCGATTAACGTCTAGCTCTGGGAAAGGGAAAAAACGTGTCCTAGCACCTCGTACGTGTTAGGTATTCAATAAATATTTGAATTGTTAAAAAGGAGACAGCAGGACCTAAATGTAGTCAGTGTGCTAAACCCTATCAGCAGACCAAGACTTAACACCTAATCTAACTGCAGTCTCCGTCCCCAGGAACGTAACTGCTTACCACTCAGCTCAGAATTACCTGGTCAGCTCTAGTGACCAGATTTGATGTGCCCCACAGACCCCGTCCACTCCCCTGAGGAAGGCGACCTTGCCGGAAACAACGCATTCTCTAATAATTTCCTTTTCCACCCTCCCTTCCCCCCAGCTCAGCAGAGCTCCTCTCCATTGCAAGATGGGATGCTGCCCGACTCAAGCACCATGAAACAGCCAGTCTGGTCTTTCAATCTACTCAGCCGAGTCTGTTAGGTGCCGGACGTGGCAGCCGTGTTGGGTCTGGAGCGCTCTCTGACAGCGGCGGGACGAGGACACGCACAGGCGTGGTACCCTGCGGCCACAGTGAGTGCCTGTCCCGGCTCCCGAGGGCCGTGGGTGCGCTCCTGCGGGTTCTGAGCTCTGCTCTCTCCGTGCTGAGCTCCTCACCTAATTCCATTTCCACGGTTCCCCACTTGGTCGGAATCCCTCCCCAAATTCTCTCCTGACTCTGCCTGGATCCCACACTGGGAACTGCTGGTGGTACCAGACTGGGTCCAACCTAAAAACCTGGGCCCAGTTTAAGCTGGCCTGGGTCCAGCACCAGACCTCAGGTGAATAACATTTCGTAGTAAGTAAAGGCTAATAGCTAATGGGAGTCTTGAAAGCCAAAAAAGCTGGGGACATCGGTGGGCACAGGTCAAGCACTTAAAGGCCGTTAAAGTGCTCGCCACCTCAGAAAGACTCATGGTAAGCTGGTCGGAGAAAATGACAAAGTATCCTTGATGACTCTGCAACCGAGCCAGAACAGGAGGGGGGTTCGACCTCCAGCTAGCCTGAGGCTACAACTACTGAAATACGGAGCAGCGGCTGATGACAAAGGTGTGGGAAGGGCGCCAGATCATGCACACTCTTTTCTGCGTCCATCAGTCCTTCCCTAAATGTTTTTAAGTTTATTTATCCAGAGAGAGTGGGTGCGAGTGGGGGGAGGGGCAGAGGGGGGCGGGGAGAGAGAGAATCACAAGCAGACTCTGGGCGCCAATGCAGAGCCCAGCTCAGGGCTCACACTCACAAACCAGGAGATCACCGCCCAAGCCCAAACCAAGAGTCAGCCGCTCAACCGGGCCAGCCACGAGCCCCTAAAATACGATTTAAAGATAATAGTACTCTTTCTATACAGCTGCTTTAATTAAAAACAAAAATGGGGGCGTCTAGTGGCTCAGTCGGTTGAGTGGCCGACTTCAGCTCAGGTCATGATCTCGCGACTGGTGAGTTCGAGCCCCACGTCGGGCTCTGGGCTGACAGCTCGGAGCACGGAGTCTGCTTCGGATTCTGTGTCTCCTTCTCTCTCTGCCCCTCCCCTGCTCATGTTCTCTCTCTCTGTCTCCTCTCTCTCTCAAAAATAAACATTAAAAAAATCAAAAAAAAAAAAAAGAAAAAAAGACTATGCCCTCTTTCTGTTAGCCAGACTGGAGAAGCTGATTCTGTAGACTGTCAATTCTCAAACCGCGCAGTGCGCACTTTTGTGCCTCCATCACTTGTTAGGTGAGCACAAATCGCTGACTCCTGACTGTCGCTACCACACTGGTTTTCATTTCCAGGGCGCCCGGGTGGCTCACTTGGTTAAGCATCAGACTCTTGACCTCAACTCAGGTCATGATCTCAGGGTTCTTGATTGCCAGCCCGCATCAGGCTCTGTGCTGACAGCGTGGAGCCTGCTTGGGATTCTCTACACACACACCCCCCCCTTCCCTCTCCCACTTCTGCATGCGTGCGCACGCAGGCTTTCTCTAAGTGAATAAATTTTTTAAAATGATAAAACTCCTTTCCTTTTGTTATTTAAATTTTTTGTAATGTTTATTTTTGAGAGAGACAGAGACAGACAGAGCATGAGTGGGGGAGGCGTAGAGAGAGGGAGAGGGAGACACAGAAGCTGAGGCAGGCTCCAGGCTCCGAGCTGTCAGCACAGAGCCGACACGGAGCTCGAACCCATGAACCAGGACATGACCTGAGCCGAAAATGACCAATAGGTTGCCCTTAATCTCAGGTTCCAAATTAACAAAGTATCCTGAAAATAAACACAACTACATTTTGAAGTCTCTTTTAGGAGAATTTGAAAAAGTACCATGTTCTTACGAGGAACGGAGAACAGATAGCAAGCGCTGCGCAAGGGTCTCTCGCCTGGGGCCCGGCCGGACCCCGCGCACAGCCCGCGAGGCGGACGCTCGGTCGCGGCGAGCACAGGACGGGTAACAGGTGCCCCGACAAGGGTCTCTTCGGGCGCACCGGGCTCTCACCTGGGGGCGGCTCGGACCCCGCACGGCCCGCGAAGCGGATGCTCCGGCACGGCGAGCACCTAGAGAGCTGGGAGCCGGCGGCCCGCCCCACCCGCCGTCGCCCTGGTTACCAGCCGCCACGGCTCAGAGGCCACGAGACTCTCGTCATTCCCGCGAGAGCCCAAAGGACCTTCGCTTCCGGGCACGCCTCACTTCCGGGTGCCGCCCCACTTCCGGCTGCTCCGGCGCGGCGGCCCGGCGCTGGGCCCGATGCTTCGGACGCGGCACCCGGCGGGGAGCGGCGGTGAGTCCAGGGCCCGGAGGCCGGCCCGCCACCCCGCCGCCGCCCGCGGGCCCCCCCCCCCTTCCCGCCCCTGGCGGAGTCGTCTCCCCCCGATCCGCCCCGCGCCCCCTGTGTCCCTCCCCTCCTCCACCCTCCCGCGCGCCTCCCTTCTCACCTCCTCTCCCTCTCCTCCACCCCGCCTCCCTCCTCCCTTCCCTCTTCCCCCTCCCCCCTTCTTCCCCCTCCCCCCTTCTTCCCCCTCCCCGGGCCCCCAGCGGCGGCCTGGCGCCGGGCGGCGCGGGCGCGCTGAGTGTCCCCTCTGGTCCTGCAGGACGTCCGCGGACTAGCAGGTGACGGCCCCCGGCGTCGGGCATGGCAGCCGCCTGGCGGCGCGCTCTGCTGCTCCTGCTGGCCTCGCAGCTCGCGTGGTCGGGGAGCCCCCCGGACGAGGAGGAGGTTCCCGAGGAGTGGCTCCTCCTGCACGTGGTGCAGGGGCACATAGGCGCGGGGAACTACAGCTACCTGAGGTTGAACCACGAGGGGAAGATCGTCCTCCAGATGCGGAGCGTGAGGGGGGACGCGGACCTATACGTGTCTGACAGCACGCTGCACCCGAGCTTCGACGACTACGACCTGCAGTCGGTGACGTGCGGCCCGGACGCGGTGTCCATCCCCGCGCACTTCCGGCGGCCCGTGGGCATCGGGGTGTACGGTCACCCGTCCCACCACGAGAGCGAGTTCGAGATGAAAGTGTATTACGACCGGGCGGTGGAGCAGTCCCCGTTCGGGGAGGCGGCCTACGCCGACGGGACGGGCCCAAGCCAGCGGCCAGCGTCCGCGCCCGAGGACGCGCCCCCGGAGGAGGAGTCCGTGCTCTGGACCGTTTTAATTAGTGTTTTGAAACTGGTACTTGAGATTCTCTTCTGATCCCTCGGACGTGCTCGGAAGACACCCTGATAAGACGTGCCGGGGACTGCGGGCCTCCGAACCCGGCTCCGTTTATCCGCCGGGAGGTCACGTTCCAAACAAAGCCATAGGATTTCGTTACCTCATTTACCCCGAAAGTAGGGAAAGCGGCAAGAACGATGTTGCTTTTTCAGTCCTCAAAGTTCCTGTAAGAGGAATACGCACAATAAAATGTTTAAACTCCGGTTTGATCGGTTTGTCAGGGGACTAGGAGGTTTAGGCAAAATGCAGCACCTTTCCTGCCGCCGCGCGGCTCAGATGGACAGGTTGGCAGCTGCACCTTCACTCCAGTTAGCGGTTCTAGGTGAGGTGCAAACCTTGAACAGGTCCGAAATGTACCGCTTCCTATCTCTTCGCCGGGGTGTGGCCTAAAGCTCCACGCCTGCGCCCCAGGTGGATCCCAGGTGTGCCCCTGCCCCCCTGCCCCCTGCCGGTTAAGGTCATTTGCATTGATCACCTGCAGCTATCTTAGCAATTAAAATTCGTCCATTATTAAGTAATTTTGTTATGCTACCCATCACTGGCCAGAAACAATACAGATTAGGAAAACTTCATGCAAATAAAGTTTCAGGCCAAAGACAAATAAAGTTAAGTACTTCAATTAAGTTGCATATATTTCCACTGAATTTCTGGAGAGAGCCAAAGCCCTAAGAGACTTAAAAAAAAAAAAAAGAAAGAAAGAAAAATGAACTATTTCTCTACCTGAAATTGGTTTTAAGAGGAATAGTAGCTTATAACAAATAAGTCAACTTAACATTTTAAGCACATCATGAATTTCAGAAATCTTTTATTGGCATAAAATCAAGAATGTAAATAAATTGGCACCAAGTAGTTCATTTAAATCCGTATTACAATATTGGGGTCAAAAACTATTTTATCCCTCTTTGCTGTTTTTCCCCCTTCTGCCCACTTTCCTGGGTGTTGGGGGGGCTCGCTGACAACAGTCACAAATCCAGCGACCTAGGAGAAAAATTGTTAGTTTAGTATGAAATTTAATTTTTTAGGACTGAATTGTAAACCTATTTGGCTCTCCTTCCTTAGCTATCACTAGTGATATTTTTTTGTGGATGTGTGACGTGAGAGGCACCTGTAAGTTACTTAATTTAAGGAGAAAAATGGAAACTTCCCTTAGGACAACCAGTGTAATCAATGCCATGTAAAATTCAGTGCAAGTTGGGGTGGGGCAGGGGCGGAGATCAATACCATACAATGATCTGGACCTTTAAAAAACTACCACAATCCTTTCTGAAACCCAAACACTGTCATCCTTTAGAAGTTCAAAAGTACATATCCTGTATAAACCCCGTTACTGACTTGGGCTTATCTTCAGCCTTTTTCTCTGCTGCTCAGTGGCAGCTGCATGTGCAAACATCCTCTCAAGTCCTGGTGCACCAGACACAGCACTTTAAACTTCTCAAGCATCTGACCGCACAGCGGTGAACCCCACCTAGGCACTTACTCCATCTGATTTACTACCGAACTTTAAGTCACCCGCTTCTTAACGACTCCCAGGAAACCGTTCTAGGCGTGTGTTTCATAAAGTATTATACAGTGTTAACTATGCAAGTCAGTTCTAAATTTACACAATCGTATGTAACATTTTAGTCCAATTACTGTGATTTATTCTTCAGCTCTGTTCCAAAGTTATCTGGAATTGTCATGCTGCCTCATTTTCTAGAAATCTGGTTTACTATTTATAAAGGCATAGCAGTCATTTTTGTTAAGTTTCTGAATAGAGGACATAAAAATAAAATCAAGGTTTTGAAACAAACGGATGCTCTTGCTTTAGCTCTCACTAGAAAGACTTGAGTTCATTCTATACATTGAGCCCTATTCCAAAACTTGGACAAGGCCCCCTGACACCCATTTGTCCTTTAGCCGGGGTACCTAGGGATGAAAGGCACGTGGACACTATGTGGAGAATCACGGCTTTGGTAACTTCTTGGCAATACAAGGATCTTTACGGTGTTTATGCAGCCTTTAAAAAAATGACGGGACAGTCCCTTCACTCCTTTTTGTAATCTTTACCTGATGGAATAGCACCAAGGCCCACACAAAAAGTATGATAACCTCTGTCACACACATCACAGAACATCATTTCTTCTTCATGGTGGGGTTGTCCACATACAATGCAAGTTTTACACTCCATACACTGCCAAGGGTAGGTCTTAATCATAGAAACAAGCTCCATGGTCATATCCAGGCAAGAAGGGTGGCCTAAACCAAAACCAGTATTAGTATTTCACAAAAGAGTTTTGAACTTAACATGGCACAATAAAATGCTAGTTTGCATCGGGATTTCTCAAGAATGGCTACAGTGTCCAATCACCAAAGAGATGAAAACCCATGGGCTTCTTTTCTATGCGTTACAAGTTACCCTCTATACTTGGAGATTTGATTCAGGTCTGACAACTAAAAATCCTGGTTTCTGAAGCAACAAATAGGATGGTTAAAATGTTAAGAAGACATGTCAATACTTACCACTATTATCACACTGGGAGCAGTGTATAAGTGATTCAGCCTTCCCTTTCTTGTTGGACTCCTTACCCTTCAGACAAATTCCACATAGAGCATTTGGAATGACCTTTGGCTGGAAGGGTAGAAGAGGGCTATAAATTCATGCCAGAAGTACTCACTATGGGTTCATAAGGAATTGTCACTGCCTTATCTTTACTTTTAGTAACTTGTTAACAATCTTTTAGAAAGACCTAACTTGAGAGAGTCGGTTTTCAAAATACAACGGCCTACTGACTAAAGCCTTAGGTTTCGTTTTAAAATTTTGTCAACAGCATGATCTACGTCCGGATTAAGTGTAGCATTCTACATTCCCTACATGCACAGTAAGATCTGCATAATGAGCTGGAAGGGGAAAAAACTAAATGCAATGTCAAACTGCACTATTAATTGGAAGAAGAAATTCAGGTACCAAATGACCTTTACACGTAAGTAAGGCTTCTTATAAAACAGAAGACTCAGTCTTAAGCAGCTTATATACTGATTTTGTTTAAAAACTGATTATTTCCCAAGTTGTAAAAATAGATCTATAAAACCTAAGTTATAAAATCAATGTTTTAATATTTTTAATTGGAAGATGTCTCATCCATACGTTGTCACGTGCACAAATGTTTCGGGGAAATAGCTGTGATTATTCCCTTTGCATATCTAATAATAAAAGAGTTTATACTTAGGGGAAAGCATTCGTATGAGATACAAAACAAAAGAGAAAAGTTTTCAAGCAAGCAAAAAAAGTAATAACTTAAAAAATTACAGACACCCTCATATTTTGAGTACCATTCTTTTTTTCAGATTAAAAATTTGCTCCATCCAACGAAGGTATATTTGGGTTTTAAAACACACTTAGCGACACATGGAAAAGGACAAAGAAGAAAAGATTCACAGCACCTACAATTACCGGGGGAGGGAGAACATTCAAACATCCCAGTTTTGACCATAATAAGATGATGTTCACTCATGCTACATGAATGCGTAAGTAACTGTGGCAGAAAAGGAGAGCGAGCGGAGGCCAAGATGGATGGGCTAGGACCATGTGTCTACGGGAACCGGGGGGAAGTTACCAAATTGCTGTATTTCTGTTTTATCCCAACCCAGCCAAATGCATCTTCTATTTCCCTCTCCTAAGTTATTAAACCAAAGAGGAGCCTAAAGGAAACTCTAACTTTGTATATAGTATTCCAGCTTTGAAATGTCTCACTGCCACCTTCAAAACCTGTAAGGCCTAAACAATTTGTTCTTAATTCTTTAAGTTTATTTTTTTTTAATTGTCTTTCTTTTGCAAAAGATGACAGAGGCGTTCAAAAATAATTTTTGGCTTATTTATTTAAAAAAAAGTCAACCTTATACATAAATATAATAA
Organism: Puma concolor; assembly: GCF_028749965.1. Classification (NCBI taxonomy): domain Eukaryota; kingdom Metazoa; phylum Chordata; class Mammalia; order Carnivora; family Felidae; genus Puma; species Puma concolor. The sequence goes on from NC_141671.1 coordinate 153,619,113, forward strand.
AAACAATAACTCTAAACAATCACAAACGTCTCTACAAAATAATAAATATCATGGGAGTTAAAACATACATATAAAACTTTACCGTTAACTATTCTACATCTCCTGTATGTGTATCTCTATACCCTGCTCCCCAACACAAGGGCAGTGTCACGTGCTCAACCGTGCGCATCTTACAAAGCAGTCCCCTTCCATTGTTGCTGCTACATTCTAAGAATAAGGTTCTCACTGTGTTTCCTACAGTAAATAAAAAATAGCTACAAGTGCACTTCTAGGACCCAAGTTCCGATTCAGTGACGACCAAATCTGGAACTGCCGTAATATACAGCAGAAAGCTACCTCTCAGCACAGCCAAATAACCACCTCCTTTGGTTATGCCGCCTGCACTGAATGTGAAAGATCTACTTCTTTAATACGTGTAGTTGAAGTTAGACACTGGCATACCACGTACTGGATTATCTTTCACTGAAGTCAGGGAAGTAACTACACAGTATCAAACTCTAAAAGGAGAACTCCTCATGGGAGATCCCTTACAAAAGTCAAAAATGAGGAAAACACAAGGCTAGTCATTCACATTCTAGAGCAATTCAAGTTCTACAGCCATTAAAACATACATTAAACACCTATGATAAAAAGGGACACCAAGAAAATTCTAGGTTTACTTCTAAGCTTGAAATCATAGTATTTCGTTAAGTCGCTTAGAATTTTTCTTACCCAATAGTCTTCATCTTGATGAAAAGAGGGAGTGACAGGGGAGGAGACAGACAGAGAAACAGAGACAGAGAGAGAGAGAGCAAGCGAGCTAGCTAGCCCGGCAGCATTTTCTATGGCAATCCTCTGTTCGCTCAAGCACTCAGCTCTCTGAGAAGCCAGCCACACTGCTCACACCCAGTTCCACCAGCTGGGAAGCCAGTGTCTGAAGGAGACTCCTGTGATGGAGTAGGAAGGGAACAGTGTGCAGAACTCCTGCGAAGACGGGTGGAACAGAACCCCCTGTCTGACAGAGACAGTTCTAGAAACCGCAACATCAAAGTGTCACTGCTGATAAGAAAATTAAAATACTCATCCGAACAGCTCTCAGCATCTCAAATACAAGGCTCACGATACCCTTACTTTCCTGCTTGAAAAATAACCAAAGATAAGCGAGACTTTCACGGCAGCAGAAACATAGTATAGATTTTAATTATATACTCGCAACCCAGGCCTGACTCCTAACAATATGCTTTAATTTCAGGTTAATGTAACCCAAATAATACTGTCCTACAAATTAAGGGCAAGCACTAGTGAATCTTATTAAGCAAGACATCAGCTACGCCATCATTTTCCTTAACTCCAGCACATTCGCATATATGAGCTTCAGCTTGAAGTACCCTAATGTTTAGGCACATCTTGGCTTATTAATATATTTTTCATAGAGAGGTTACTTTTAATAAACATGTTCATATTAATGTATGAAGTCTAGATACTGGTTGTTCTAAACTCTGAAATACCTGAAACACTTTAAACTACTAAAAATGTTCACAGAAGTCATAAAATGTGTATTTTGCCGATTACACTCCCTTGAGTCATATCAATGTAAGTTAATCTATATGATTTCTTGCATATTAAATCAGTGATACTGTGGAATAATTCTTCATTTTCAGCCCCTATTAAACATCTGCTTCGACACTCTGCACTCTGAACCCATGATGAATTCAGGCTCACTCTGAAAGGGCTCCGAAACGCAGACAGGGTGCTCTGCGCGGCCGCTCCCATTTGCAGACCAGCACGCACACACCAGGCTAACTTTCCAAGATTTAATCTTTGGAGTTCATTTGCTTTTGATTATTAAGCATTAATTTACGTCTTTAGTTTAAAAAATTAGGTAAGCCGTATACGTAAAAACAAGTATAAAAACCACACGGCCGCAGCCCCCCCAAGCCATCTGATGCGAATGAAGCTTGGGATTTGCTCGCCATCGGCCGGAAAAACGTGTGTGTTTCAAAATTGATCATCACATAAAGGCATTTTCTAATTAAATGTGGATTGAATACACTCATTTGTTAACTTGCTTTTTTCACTTCAGGAAAAGAAAGGGAAGTGAACCATGAGAAGGTTCTGGCTGAGGAAGGGAAGCCGGCTGGCAGCTCGCTCGCCCCTGTTCTTCCAGATCATCCACCGCGACCCCAATCTGACACACGACAATTGTTTAACAATCCCACTCGGTAAAACTACCCAATCACCTTACTGGAAAACGTTCCTTCAAAACACTTTCGTAACCACAATGGAAAGCATATTCTGACACATTCCAGACCCTATGAATGGTCACTTTTACTATTACCACCCAGAACATAAAACTGTGCGGCTAATTCCAGTCTTTTTAGGACATTCCTAACCCCCCATCTAGGGATAAGGCCACTCACCTCTCACCTAAGCCTCTGGAGGGGAAGGGACAGACAGCAGGAGGAATCACAAAAATAATATTGCTGATAGCATAATACCTTCCTCTGAGAACAGCCAGACCGGAAGTTAACAAGTATATACAGACAGAAGCCAGATCACGTCACTAAATAACATTTCAATCCTTGTCATAGAAGCATAGAGACTATTTGCCAAGGTCAGGCTAAAAATCACCACAATGTAAATTACAGGTTTTCCTGTTTTCTATCACAGAGTTCGTTGAATTTGGCAAATGGATCAAGTAATCTTAAATTAAACCCAGATCTTTCTCCAGGAGAGGCAGCTTATTCTAAGAGTCTATCCACCCAGACTTTACAGCTTAGCATGCTCAGCTATACGAAATACTAGGATATTTCAAATGCCAGATAATTATGATCTTTACCCCAAAGAAACAAAGTATAAAGTTCTGCTAGGAAGTAATTTTTTTAAAATCCATACTTGCCTGGTTATTGTTCAAAAGACAAAAAAAGATTTTCTTATAAATTGTACATATACAGAAAACAGAAGCTAAACCATAGGCAGAAGTGACAGAAAAGCCACCAGGAAAATAAAGCACAACAGGAGGAAGCTGACAGAGGGCACACAGCACAGGACAGCAGTGGACGCAGCAGGCAGGCCTCCACCGCTCGGAGTCAGAGTTAACCTATCTCGGGGAGAGAGGCTGCTCAGGAAGGAAGCGGAGTCAGGGGCTTTTTTCTTCTACCTTGTACCCAGGGACTGACTTGGACAGTACAGAACGTTTGGAAGCATCTTTTCTTGGAGTAGCAGCTTTGTCCTTGGATCTCTGTCTTCCCGGGAGAGGCTCCTCCTGGCCGTCGGGAAGGCCTTCTCCTTCAGACACGTTGCCGGAGGAACTGTCCTGGAGGTCAAAGGCAAAGACAAAGATTCCTTGGAATTCACACAGATTTGAGTGCGAATTCTGAAAACTACAGCAAACATTCAAAAAGAAAAAAAAGGTTTCAAAGTTCCATCAATTTAAAAATAAAAAGATAATTATAAGAAAACTTTTCCCAGTAGAGACTAAACAGGTCATGTTAAAAATCACTTATCTGTCTTACACATGACAGCAGAAAGCTGACTGTACCTTAACCAACTTTGTGTCCCGCCTTAATCAACACCAGCAGTGATCTACTCCAGCCGGCGCTACACCATTTTGCCATATCACAAGGGAGCCTACTTGTTTCGTAGAAAAAACTATTTAAGGAATAAACTGTCTTAAATAAGCGAGGATATTTTTACCGAGTAATAAACGTCACTTAAGAAGTTCTTCAAGTACGCGCTCGTAGGCCAGTGCAGCGATCACTGAGCCTTCACGACAGCATCGGATACGTTTTAGGTGTTCAAAGTTTAAAAGCTTGGTATATGACCATCTAATGCTTCATTTGTTGACTTAAAATTTTCTAGTTAAAATAAAAATGTTACTTTCATATAAATTATGAAAATTATAAATGAAAAAATTGGGTTATCCATAACCACTCCGGTAAGCATTCTGAGACAACTCCTGGGAACATGACTGCATCTCCTTTTAATTTTTCTAGGTGTGTCTGCACACACACAGATACCAGATTCACACACTCACACACACACCCCACCTACACATATCCCCTCATTTAAAAAAAACACAAAAAACACAAAACTTGAGGGGCCCCTGGGGGGGCTCAGTCGGTTAAGCGACTGACTTCAGCTCAGGTCACGATCTCAAGGGTTGCAAGTTTAAGCCCCATATGGGGCTCTGCTGTCGGCGCAGAGACTGCTTTGGATCCTCTGTCCCCCTCCGTCTGCCCCTCCCCTGCCTGTGCATGCACACACAAGCACTCTCTCTAAAATAAACATTTAAAAAAATAAAAATAAATAAAACACAAAACTGGATTACACTGTGTATACACGTTTTTCAATTAAGTATTGTGTGCATTCTATTACATCACTAAATCTTCTCTGAACTTCATTACTATCGTGTAAATATATCACCCACTGTTGACATGAGGTTTATTCTTTTTTTTTTTAATTTTTTTTTTTTAAACGTTTATTTTACTTTTGAGACAGAGACAGAGCATGAATGGGGGACGGTCAGAGAGAGAGGGAGACACAGAATCGGAAGCAGGCTCCAGGTTCTGAGCCATCAGCCCAGAGCCCGACGCGGGGCTCGAACTCACGGACCGTGAGATTGTGACCTGGGCTGAAGTTGGACGCTTAACCGACTCAGCCACCCAGGCACCCCGACATGAGGTTTATTCTTAATTTTCATTATAAAACTACCGTTAACACTCCAATGGACATTTTTTTCCTACTTAAATTTTGTCCTTCAGATAAACTGTTAGTGTATTTGCTAGGTCAAATTCTGAGGAAATTAAAAATCTTGGTAGATACCATGATATGCTCTCCTGAAATGTTGGACTCATTTATACTCCTACAAGCAGAATGAAGGAAAGTCACCTCCAACATGTCCTGGCCACACCACAGCGCCCCTTTTCCCAAAATGACAGGACAAAAGCGGTATCGTCACTTTAATACTAGAACGGCATCTGATCTTATGCGACACGCATCATTAAATGTTTCAGAAGTTGCTGGTGACAAACACGCCCGCCCCCAGAAGGTGGCCCGCTCCCAGACTCAGGTGGGACACCGTGAAGGCTGAGAGTGGCGAGCCGCCTGACACACGGGCCGAGTCAAACCAGAATCCTCTGCCGTCACAGCGTCTGCTCTCCTTCGCTCCCACGGACACCGCCACCTTGCCCGGTAACGGATCGGTGCTCTGAACACTTCCCGTAGGAAGCCTACGATGATTAATTACGCAACAGGCACACAAGCGAACGTGCTCCCCAAACCAAGACAGCCGAATACAGAATCGCACAGTAAGGTCTGTACCCTTCCCTGACCTGCCTGTGAGAACTACAAAGGGGCGACTTTAACAACACTTACAAAGGCACACAGTCTGTGTCTAGGCACAGAGTCATTTTCCTAATGGCAGCTTTCGGGGAATTACACGCCGCCGACCTTGAAACAGAGGGTGACGTGCTCCGGGAAAGCGGTCAGCACGCACTTAAAGGAGACGCCTCCTCGTACAGAGAGATGTTCCTACCGAAGTGCCTTTATGTTTCCGCTTCTCGTCGCCTCGACTGTCCTCGGCGTCGTCCGAGTCACCGTCGCTATCCAGGGCCGGCAGCTCAGGGTCCAGCGGGGGCTCGTAGAGGGCCGTGTTTAACGGCAGATACCGCAGCTCGTCTGCTGAGTACCTGAGGTTCAGAGAGATGGGTTTCAGTTCCCTTTTATTAGGAACGTGAACAAACAAATCTGCAAGCCACAAAGATGGCCCTAATTTTCTCAGTTAACCACAAATACTTTTGGAAAATGATTACACATGTAATAAATGAGTTTTCATTTTGGAGAGTAATACATAAAAAGCCCAAACATTTTTTCATCAGGCTAAGAGCATAAAATATGCCTTTGATTCTTTCTGTCAAAAGAGAATGTCTCCGTCCTTTATCCTCAACCCCAAAAAGGAGAAAAATAAAAATATCAGCAGAGGAAGGCGGAACCCCGCACAAACCCCAGGCCGCCTGACGCCCCCTCCTTCCCAGCTCCCTAAGTCCTCGCGATCTGTGGGTCCGCCACAGGCAGACAAAACACTTGGATTTAAGGAACAAAATTTTGAGCAGCAAGTTACTTAAAAACTTATGAAGCATGTATTCTAACAAGTGTCATCATCTATCCTGTCCAAAACTAGACATCACAACCCCTCGCCCAGAGTCAGGTGGCGCCCGCAGCAGCTGACTTATTGTCGCCGCTCCCATCCGCGGCCCTCCCTCCGCCGCTTCGCACCCTGTCCGCACTGGAAACCTGCGTTAAGAAGCAGGCACAGAGGTGTCCGGGGGCTCAGTCGGTTAAGCGTCCGACTTCAGCTCAGGTCATGACCTCGTACTTTGTGGGTTCGAGCCCCGCGTCAGGCTCTGCCAACAGCTCAGAGCCTGGAGCCTGCTTGGGATTCTGTGTCTCCCTCTCTCTCTCTGCCCCTCCCCCACTCATGCTGTCTCTCAAAAATAAACATTAAAAAAAATTTTTTAAGTAAACAAAAGATAATAATTTGCTGACCCCAAAATAAAAAAACTAAAATCCGCTAACCTATGATTTAAATTGGACTTTCAAATAGTATGATCCTATCGTCCATTTTAAACCCTATAAAGAACGATCTCTATCCTAAACAGCATAAGGTTTAAAGCTGAAGTAAAAGCTGAGATTCTCAAACAAGATGGTCCTGTGTTAGCCTCGCTCTCAGTGCCCCCCAGCCTGGGAAAGAGAGAAGTGACGTTCTTGCTCCGCGGAGTGGAAGCAGCGCCCAGGCCAGGGCGGCCGCGCTCCGCGCTCCACACGCTCTGCAGACTGAGCCGGTGCTGTCCAGCGGGCGGCCGTAAAAACGGGGCCAACAGTCAGCAGGCCTGGGAGTCTGTATTCCCAGCAAGCTTTCAGTGACACGGGTGCCACGGGGCCACGAAGCGCACTGTGGACGCTCTGGCACCTGTCCACGGAGACACAGGAGGTGGGCAGGAGACGGGCAGTGGCGGCTTCAGGAGCAGACGTTCAAATTCCAGTCGAAGGGTGTCCTTCACCGCAGAGCCACAGGAGACAGCAGGGACAGACCTCACACAGCATGTTAGGGCGGGACTTACAGAGCAGAAACTTTCTGGAGGCAAGTACACAGGACTCTGATGTCCCTCACCGACACCCAATAGAAATGCTGATAAAACCAACGAATACCTTTTGTAATATTCCTGGAACTGTCCCGGGATGAGGGCCACTGGGTAAGAACTGACCTTGGTTCGCTCTGTTGGTAACACTTTGTACTTCCCTTGAGGCACCTGGATAACCTAGGGTAACATGAAGAGAAATACAAAACTGATTCCACGCCAGGAAACAAGGCTTTAGGAAACAAATCCCTCTTGTGCTCCACTGCGCTCCTCCCCCCAAAAGCTAAAATATCGGAGACACTAAGAACTAGAAGCCAAGGGCAGGTGGTGTTACTAGCCGTACAGGTGAGTTTTATCTGGCTCTTCACCATGGCCATCGTGTCTGGGGAAAGGCGGTGTGTTTCTCACCCCCAAAGAACAAGGGGGCCCGGGCAACTTCTAAAACCCCTGCAGCTCAACGTCCTCGTCCATGAAATGAGAAAATGACTAGTTTCAACCTCACGGGGCAACTGTGAGAGTTAAGTCAATAAACGCAGAAATGCCTTACGATGACCCTTGGGACAAACAAGTATGATATATACCTATTAGTCTCGTTCGGCAGGTCAGCCACGAAGCAAAAGGTCCCTCCCCCCAGCACACACGCGCGCGTGCGAACAGAGCGTCACTGGCACATCGTTAAAAATTCTATCTTAAGTTCTGGGGCAGAAAAGGACACAACTGCCGGTACAAAAAATAACAATAATAAAGGAGGTACTAAGCACTCTACCATAACAAGCAATAAGTGAGGTTCAGGAACTAATGAATGTAAGCAATCCTACGTGTGTCTGCAAGTCAAAATACGCTCTTCTCTCTTCCATGCGCTCCCGGTTCAAGTTGCTGTTAAACTCGGCTGCTTTTTTGGCAGCTTTCTTGATGTACTCGGGCACTTTGCTGGCTTCAACTTTCTGAGTATTCTGTTGTTGCATTTGCTGAAATAAAAATATTACATTCAGAAATCACATACGACCTTACAAAATGTCGTTCTCCCTAAACCGACTAAAAGATGGCAGTCACTCAATACTTACAGAATACTCTTTATAATGATCTGTAATTCGCTGACGTTCTTTTTCTTGTAAAATAACAGAATACTCAGCATGTTTGGCTGGATACTCTTTTATCATTAAATCAATCACTTCATCACTGCGCAATGCTGTTAGACCTATCGTAGACAAAAAAAGGATAGTAGAAAAGCGCTTTGAAGGTTAAGTGAACAAAACCACTTTTCAAAATTTGCTTTTCCTTCAAACTACTCCTTAAAGGTTTTCCAATAGTCCAAGGAAAATACTGTAATATATTCAAAAATAGTAAAACAATATTCATAATATAAAGTCAAACAATTTTTAAAAAGCTCATGGGGGCGCCTGGGTGGCCCAGTCAGTTAAGTGTCCAACTCTTGATTTCAGTTCACGATCTCAAGGTTTGTGAGTTCGAGCCCCACCTCAGGCTCTGTGCTGACAGTGTGGAGCCTACTTGGAATTCTCTCTCTCTCCCTCTCTGTCTGCCCCCTCCTCTGCTTACTCTCTTTCTCTCAAAAATAAATAAATAAACTTAAATTGAAAAAAATAAAATAAATAAAAGCTCATCAAAGATGCAAAGGAGGGGCGCCTGGGTGGCTCAGTCAGTTAAGCGTCTGACTTTGGGTCAGGTCACGATCTTGCAGTTCATGAGTTCAAGCCCCACGTTGGGTTGTGTGCTGACAGCTCAGAGCCTGGAACTGCTTCGTATTCTGTGCCTCCCTCTCTCTGCCCCTCCCCTGCTCACGCTCTGTCTCTCTCTCAAAAATAAACATTAAAAAAAATTTTTTTCAAAGAGTCCAAGGAAAATATATCAATTTTTCAACCAAAAACTTTTTTAAGATCAAAGTACTAAAAACATGTATCTCTTTATTAAAAACAGTTGCTAAGGGGCGCCTGGGTGGCTCAGTCGGTTAAGCAGCCGACTTCGGCTCAGGTCATGACCTCAGTCTGTGAGTTTGAGCCCCGTGTCGGGCTCTGTGCTGACAGCTCAGAGCCTGGAGCCTGTTTCAGATTCTGTGTCTCCCTCTCTCTGACCCTCCCCTGTTCATGCTCTGTCTCTCCCTGTCTCAAAAATAAATAAAACATTAAAAAAAAATTTTTTTTAAATAAAAAAATAAGAAATAAAAACAATTGCTAAATAATGATGCACACTAACCATAGACAATTCAAGATTAAGGATTTTTTTTTTTAATGTTTATTTTGAGAGAGAGAGTGAGCAAGGGAGAGGCAGAGAGAAGAGAGAGACAGACAGACAGACAGACACAGAATCTGAGGCGGGCTCCAGGCTCTGAGCTGTCAGCACAGAGCCTGACAAAGGACTCGAACCCACAAGCCATGGGATCATGACCTGAGCCGAAGTCATGGACGCTTATTAACTAACTGAGCCACCCAGGCGCCCCAAGGATTATTCCTAATCCAATATCCTTAACTAAGTAATGATATTAGAAGAAAAAAAAAGTTTTTCAATGTATCCCAATTCTTGGTCTTCAAATCAATACACTAGAAACACTATACAAGTCCATTACAATTTCAACAGAAGCATCAGCACACACACAAGCCATACACGTAATTTTCAAGACTCATAGTATCAGATTAAACCAATCCCTGTGACAAACACCCACGGTTTTGTGTTAAAAAGTACCCACATTGCACTACTATGTTTATGTAAGAAAAACTGCAAAGCAAGCATGGAGATGATACAGAACTAAAAACTGAGCAAAATGTGCCTTTTAAGAGATAAAGACCAACACTTTTAAAAACTACTGTAAAACTTTCCACGTAACACATGCTCTGACGCTTCCGTGAAAGCTAATAGAAAATGATATTGCTTTAAAATGTCATTTTCCTTTATTTTCACAAAAACTAAAAGTAAACAATCTAGCACTTAATTACTTCAATCTAATTTTATTAATTTTGTAAAATCCTTTAAGAAAGGGGATCGATGCCCATCCAGTACCACGTCGTGAACGCACGCTCTCAACCTTCGCATGCAGAGCGTTACCTAGAGTGCACTGAGTTTCTGTGATGACATTCAGCTCTCTCAGGTAGAGCTTCTCTTTGTGAGACAGATCTCGTCGCTCTAAATCTCCAAAAAAAAAAAACAAAAACGGAAGACTATTAAAAAGTCTTTTACATTTGTGACATTATGCATACGTAAAACTTTTAAAAACTTAAAAAACTTCTTAAAAAGTTTCAAAAGTTAAACTCTTCACAGATTTAAAAGTACTGCGTGTTATCTTTTCCGAAGATTATTAGAGACCATGCAATCTTACGAATTTAAGAAATAAAAGTTAACCCACAGCAAGACTAACTTAGTTGACACAGACAGCCTTTCTCAAATGCAGACCCAGCCCGTGCAGCTGCCTCTGTGGCGAAGGTCAGGGAGCAAGGGTCAAGGACCAGAGCCCTGGTGCTTATGGCTATACAATGACTTTTTCTACAACATTCCCCAGGAAATTCACCTTCCTCATTTCGCTTTTAAGTCAGTTTATAAGGCAGGAGAGTCAACTGGGAGTAGAGAGAGATGTTGGGTGACAGCAGCAAATGAAAAGCAGCCAGCAGAACATAAAGTGCGTTACAAATGATCCATACTCAAGTATTCGGAAATTGACAACCTATCCGAAAGAATCCCGATTAGTTAAAAGTTAGACTTAATCTGTTACATAAACTAAGACTTAATACCTGGATATTTCCGCTTAAAGGAGGTCACACCCAAATATTCACTGACTTGCTCTTGAAGCATATAGTATTCTCCTGTTTCATCAGGTGGCCATTTGTACTCTATCAAATTTTCTGCTGGATAGTAGCTAAAGCTAAGCACAGAAATACGCATTATGCCTTAAATGTGGCTTTTATTAAATTTTAATCATTTCTATTTTGGGGGGATCTATTTTTGAGAATGTTTATTTTTAAGAACTTTGTACAACTACTTTAATTATTTAAGTGCTCACTCCGTCTTCTGACTCTGCGATACAAACCAGCTCCCAGGTCTCACGTGTGTCCCAAGAATACAAAACAGGCAGAGGGAAAGGAAGCAACCACGTGCGCCACTAAACACGGAACACCAGACACTTCGTACGCCACTCACAACCAGGAGGAGTAAAGGAATTCTGTAGCGTAAGAGATCTACACGGCCACAACACGGTGGTGATACCCATTCTGAATTCTCAGTCTCAGGCTTCACACCCAATGCCCACTCTTTCGTCCACCCAAGGTACAAGTCATCAACCTTTTTCCCATCTGCTATTCAGTGAGTCACAAACAGCGAAGAAAGCAACACTCCAAAACCCGTTACTCAATGAACTGAACTACAGACCAGTCGTTTGTTCTCAAAGACTCCACAAATCCAGAAGAGAACAGAAAGAGAACAGACCTAGTCTGATGGTGCCAGTGTATTGCCCATCGACCCCAATCCTGAAGAGCTGACTACAGGTTTCTGGACCTGGCCAACGCAACCTCTAAATCTCATCAACGGACAATAGAGGCAAGAATGGGACGGTTTTATGAACCCAATTAAAAGTGGCAAACAAAAACAAGAGGTTTCTTCAAAACTAGTGCTGGGAAACTGGACATCCAAATGCAAAAGCATGAAATTGGACCCTTACCTCCTACCACATTCAAAAATAGGTCAACGACCTCAGTACAAGAACCAAAACTAGAAAACTCTTAGAAGAAAACACAGGAGTCGCTCTTCATGATCTCAGATCTGGCGATGGATCGTAGATCTGACACCAAAGTCATGAGCAACAAAAGAAAAGTAATCATTTGGACTTCAGCAAAATTAAAAATTGTGCGCATCAAAGGACACTACCAATGGAGTGAAAAGGCAAACTATGGAATAGAAGAAAGTATCTGCGAGTCCCGTACCTCACAAGGGATGAACGTCCAGAATGCCTAAAACACTGCAACTCAACAACAAAAAAACAAACAACCCAACTTAAAAAGGGCGAAAACACTTAAGTAGACATCTCCCCAAAAGATTTACACAAAAGCACATGACAAGATGGTCAACATCACTAGTCCTTATGGAAATTCAAACCAAAACCACAGTGAGGTGCCAGCTCGTATCTCTTAGGACGGCCACAATCACAAGAACTGGGAAAAACAAATCGGGAAGGACGTGAGCAAACTGCAACTGTGTGCACTGCTAGTAGGAACAGAGAATGGGGAGTCTGCTGCGGAAATCAGTTTGGGGGGGTCCTCAAAAGCTAAAAACAGAATTACAGTATGAACCAGCTATTTTTCTCCACGGGATATACCCAAAGGAACTGAACACAGGGACCGTGAGCACCTGGATGGCTCAGTCGGTTGAGCGTCTGACTTCGGCTCAAGTCACGATCTCACGGTTCATGGGTTCGAGCCCCGCGTTGGGCTCTGTGCTGACACCTCAGAGCCTGGAGCCTGTTTTGGTTTGTGTCTCCCTCTCTCTCTCTGCCCCTCCCCCACTCACGCTCACACCCTTTCTCGCTCTCAAAAATAAATAAACGTTACAAAAAAATTACTTTAAAACAGGGACTCTGGACAGGTACTCATACCCCCACATTCACAGCAGCGTTATTCACAACAGCCAAAAGCGGAAAACAACCCTACCTCATCAGTAGAGGAAAGTGTGAACGAAATGCACGGTCCACACAGTGGAATACGACACAGGCTTAGAGAGAAAGGAAGTCCTAACACACACGCAACACGGAGGAACTTTCAAGAAACGATGCTAACTGAAACAAGCCAGACACAACAGGACAAACACTGTAGGATTCCCTAAATATTATACGAGGTACCCCTAACATAGGCAAATTCATTAAGACAGTCGAACAACGGTTGCCAGGGGCTGGGGAAAGAGAAAAATGGCAACTTTTATTCCTTGATGATTACGAAGTTTCCGTTGGCAGCAGTGAAAACATTTTAGGCAAAGCTGGTGGTGACAGCTCTACGACCTTGTGAATGTCATCAAAATAGTTAAGATGGCGAATTTTATGTGTATTTTATCACAATAAAAACATTTAATTGCACGGAGTAGCAAAAGCATCGGTAGTGTCTGCCCTGGCCTGGGCGGGGAGGAGGGAGGAGGGAGGAGGGAGGAGGGAGAGGGTGCAGAGAGAGAAACACCACAGGACTGCTACTGAGCAATGAAACGACAGTACCCGAGATCCTGACTTGGAGTCTCACAGCTCCTAGAGCTATCTCCAGAGCCCATTCGCCTCCTCTTGGATGGTTGGGTCCCATCGTTTGAATTATCTTCATTATCATCCTATACATTTAAAACATTCAAAACATAAGAAACAATAAAAAATAAGGAACACAGGATTACGTCTCATCCCAGACCTGCTCAAAGGCTCAACTTAAAGGCTTTTTAAGGACAACCTACTACACAAATGTTAACTTTCTACTGCAATTAAAAGGGGCCAAGATTCTGGCTTGGCGAGACCTGGAAAAAACAAAAAAACAACTAAAAAGTGATCTGCAATAATCAAAATAAGAAAATTCTCAATTAACCTGTAAATCTAAACCGACCTTTTACAACGCCCTGTGGTTTAAACAAACATGTAAAATTACTACAACACTTAAATTAAAGCAAAGCGTCCTATCCCAGGTAGGGGGAAAAGAAACAAACGTGTGGATCATTTAGTGTTTAACTCAACGTATGGCTGGTTGATCGGCCTATGCTAACGGGCTCTCTTACATATTTCTATTCCCATGGGAAAAGGGCATACGAGGACTAAGGACAAGTTACCGATCCTGTTCATTTTTTTCTTACATTGCAAACATTTGGCAAAAACGTGCCCTAATAAGAGTCATTCGTCTATACAGCAGCACACAGTACACACCCCAGCCAACGGGAGGCTTCAACATGTTTAGGCGACATTGTCCGTGAGGAGACAGTAACATCAAGACCAAGTTGCACCATCCACTCAAAAAGGAGTGATGCGTCAAATGTCAGGAAACTGACTTACTCACATATTAGCTAAAGCTTGATGATTGTCACGCTTACAAAAATACCTTTTAAAAAAAGTAATCAACGAAACATAGATTTGTAAGACAAAATTCTGTTCAATACCATGGTCCTCTTGCTATATAAAAGACAACTGTAAAAAGTAGAAGACAACTATAAAAGTCGCTGGCCATGCCACAGCTGGACGGGGGCGCTCACAGGGCACTACCCTTCACCAGCCCAGGGGCTGTCTGCCAGCGCTCCAGTTCTGAGACCATCACTGAGCCTGCAGGGCTTGCCTAAGGGAAGGGTTAAATGAGCTGAACACTGGGCAGCGCTTAGATCAAGGCCTAGCAGATACTGAGTGCCCTATAAAGTTAGTTCATATCACCGTGATGATCCTTAGCCTCAGACGGCTCCAGCCACTAGGAATTTACTCAGATTCTTTCCCAAACAGATAAACATACGCTACATTGTCCGTTTGGGTTTCCGTATAAGCACCATTCAATTACAGAGCCCTGGTACATTCCTATTAAGAAAGGCAACCAGGTAAGAGATGGAGAGCAGAAAATAAATGTACCCAAAAAAAATAACATTTAACAGTAAGCATCACGATTAAGACAGTTCAGAGTCAACATTTCAGGCATAACTCCCTCTAGGCAAATTGATTCAAGGGGGGTTTTGTTGCCGCTTTTTTGGTTTTTGGTTGTTTTGTTTTCTTTGGCCGTTTTACTCGCTTCTGGGCATTTTGAGCACTTGTATGTCGATTTAAGTATACTCCTCTTGCTTAAAAAGTTGAAACAGTCCAGAAAAGTTAAAAACGCAGAGCTGAAGGCACGGCTTCCCGGACGGTGCTCTGACGCCGCGGCCCCCGCCCGCGCAGGTGCACGAAGGACCGGGGGACCCCCGGCGCCCCCGACCGCCCCCGGGCCGCAGCCGCCGCCCCCCACCCCCCACCCCGGCGGTTCCGCACAAGCCATCGGCGGGGCTGCGTCCCCAAGGACGGTAAAAACTAAGTTCGCCGGCGGAGCCGCGCTCCGGCCGCCACTCAGTTCCTGCGACTTAGCGGACTCCAGGGGGTGCTGGCGGGGGCGCCCGGGGGCTCCACCGGGCC
Organism: Puma concolor; assembly: GCF_028749965.1. NCBI lineage: Eukaryota > Metazoa > Chordata > Mammalia > Carnivora > Felidae > Puma > Puma concolor. Next base: position 153,634,329 of record NC_141671.1, read on the forward strand.
CGAGTCCCCGCACGAGGCCGGACCGGCCGCAGCCCCGGGGCCGCTTCCGCGAGGCGCTCTCCGAACCCGGCACCCGCGGGCCAGGCCTCCCCCCGCCGCCTCGGGGACCGACCGGGCAGCCGGGCGGCCTCGGGGGTGGGGGGTGGGGGAGTGCGCCACGGCCTGCGGCTCGTCCGGGCGGGAAACGCGCGGCCCGGCCCCGCCGCCCGCCTCGGCTCCCCCCCCCCCCCCCGCCCCCGGCCCGTCCCCGCCCCGCCCCGCCCGGCGCCGCTCCTCACCTTCGGGGACGGCGCTCCGGGGGTGGCCGGGTCGCTGTCGCACGGCCGCGGGGACAGCGCCGTCCCGGGGCCGGCCGCCGCCGCCATCAGCCCTAGCGCCCCGCGCCGCCGCCTCCGCCGCCGCCGCCGCCTCGTCCCGGCCGCCGCCGCCGCCGCCGCCGCCGCCGCCGCCGCGCGGGCCGCCCGCCGCCCGGGCCCCGCCCCCTCCGCCCGCCCGCCGCCGCCCGGGGGCCGGCCCCTGCCGCCGCGCGCCCCGCGGCCCGCCAGCGCCGCCGCCACCGCCATGGCCGCCGCCAGCGCGCCGCCGGGCCGCCGCGGCCGAGGGGGCGGAAGGAGGCCGCCGGCGGCCCGCGCGCCTCAGCCCCGCCGGCCGCTCGCCGCGCCGGCCCGCTCCGCCGCGGCGCCCCGGCCGCCGGCCTCGGCCGTCCCCGCCGCGCCGGCGCTCCCGGGCCCCGCGCGCCGCGCCCTTCCGCCGCCGGCTCCCCGCCCGCCGCCCGCCGCGGCCCCCCTCGGCCCCCGGCCCTCCGCCGCTCCCGCCCCGCCGCTCGCCGCGGCCCCGCGCGATCCTCCGGCCGCCGCCGCCGCGCCGCCGCCACCCCACCGCCCGGCCCGCCGCAGCCCGGCGCGCTCCGCGGCCCCACCTCCCGCCGTCCCCTCAGCCCCCAGCCCCGCCCCGGCCCGCCGCCGCTTGGCGCGCTCGCTGCCGCCCCCTCCCCGCGGCCCCCGGCCCGGCCCGGCCCCGCCACACGTCAGCCCCTCTCCTCCCACCGCGCCCGCGCCGCCCCGCCCGGGGGTCCCCGCCGCCGCCCCGCCTCTCCCGGGGTGGGGGGGGAGGGGTGGGGGGAATCCTTCGCCCCCTCCCCCTGGAGGAGGGGTCCCCGCCGCCCCTCCCCCCTCCTCGCCCGAGGGTCCCTCCGCCCCCAACCCCCAGGGGTCCTCGCCGCCGCTCCCCCAAGGCTCACCCCGGGGGTCCCAACGCTGCCTCCGCCCCCTCCCTCAGGGGTCTCCGCCTCCCCTTCTCCCCACCCCACCCCCACCCCGGCCACCCCAAGGGACCCGCCGCGGCCTCCGCCCCCTCCCCACAGGGGTCCCCGCCGCCCCTCCCCCCTCCTCGCCCGAAGGACCCTCCGGGGCCCCTCCCCTCCCCTCCCCCCAAGGGATCCTCCGCGGCCTCCGCACCCTTCCCCGCGCGGGGCTCCCCGTCCTCCTACTCCTCTCTCCCGAGGGACCTTCTCTCCAGGGGGGCCGCCCCTCCCCCTCAATCCCGAGCGCCCCGCCCCCTTCCCCCCGGGCTCCCCTCGTCCCGACACCGCCCCGGTGGGCTGTGTCTCGGGGGGCTGTGGGAGCCCTCGCCCATTTCCTGGCTCTGCGTCCTCCGCCACCGCCCCTGCCCGCCTCTGCCTTTGTTCTCTGCCGGCGGCCTCGCGCTCTCCGCAGCTCCTGAGCCACCTGCCCTGGAGCGCGTGCGTTCCAATGACACCCTGGGCGGCTCTCCTTTGAAAAGTTTACGCGCAGCCACCCGAGGGCCTGTCGAAATCCTACAGTGTAAGAGTGCCTGAAATTCAACTTGCGTGCGTGTAATTTTGGGTTGGAATGTGCTCTGTGCAGCAGCCTGCAGCTGAGACCCTAGGCAGGCAGGCAGACAGGCAGGTGGGCCGGGCACGCACGGAAAGCTGTGCCTGGAAGGCTGCCTTGGGGGCTCCCTAAGGCTGGTCAGCTGCCCCCAAAAGGCTGTGGACCCTCCCGACCTTTCCCAGCCCAGCCTTGCTCGCTGCACATGGCCGATCACGTCCCCCTGTCTCCTGTGTACAGTGAGGAGAAGGCCTGGGTCTTCAGCGTTTTTGCAAAGGGCATGCAGGGTACAGTGGGAGGCCCGTCCGCAGAAGGCACCGACATGATGGGAACTGAATTTATTATTAATTCTAGTTGTTAGACTTCACCTCGTCACCTCGAGGATTTCTCACACACACGTTTGGAACTGAACCTTAAAAGAACATGGCAGGCAGCTGTGACCACAAGAGTTCCGGAAATTTGTGAAAAGTTGACCTCTTAGCAGACGGTATTAGCAGAGAGTGTGGATGATTTTTCAAGGTAACAGACAAAGGTTCTAGGATTTAGAGTACCATGTGGCTTCCCTTTCATTCATTATGTTTGCAAAAGTTTGCACTCCTTCTAGCCCATGGCTCCTCCAGCCCACCCACTCCTGATTTCCATTCCCATCAGAAAAGACATGGCACCAATAGCTAAAGATTCACAAATGGCTCCTAAGCTAAACCTTGCTTTCACTCACAACCTCAGTCAGACGAGCTTCCTATTTCCCTACCCCCCTGAAGGAAACAGCCTGCCTGAGTCCACTGGGAAAGACAATCAACTTCTCCCAAATTCTCTTAACTGATCAAGGCCCTCACTCAGATTCTCCTTATAGAATTCAATAAATATATATAGCCACATATATACATATATATATTCAGAATATAACTGAATGTATATATCTATACATTCAGTTATTCAAGTCTACTCTTTTCCCTTGGGTATTCTGTCTCTAGATCAGACACAAATTTAAAACTCTTCATTCCAAGCCAAAAAATACTGATTCAGGGGCGCCTGGGTGGCTCAGTCAGTTAAGCATCCAACTTCAGCTCAGGTCATGATCTCGCAGTCCATGAGTTCGGGCCCTGTGCTGACAGCTCCGAAGGGGCCTGGAGCCTGCTTCAGATTCTGTGCCTCCCTCTCTCTCTGCCCCTCCCCCACTCATGCTCGGTCTCTCTCATTCTCAAAAATGAATAAATGTTAAAAAAAATTTTTTTTAAATACGGATTCAGCCTTTCAGCATGAAAGGTAAGGCAGAGTATTAAGGTGCACTCCGTGGATTACAGTCCCTGTCCGTGGGCAGTTTCAATGCCAAATATTATACAAATATATAAATATTATTAAAGGCAGTTTAGGCAGCAGATAATTTACTTGCAAGTACAAAAGTTAAGATTTTAAGGTTGACACAGAATTTGAAAAGTATCTTAAGAGACTGGTAGGGCAATTACAGGGAAATACACAACTGGAAATGGAAACAGGGTTTCAAGCCTGAAAAAGACTGACGGGGGAGGGGGGGGAGGGAAATAGGAAGCATATTTAGGAACATCAACCATTCCAATGTGGCTTGAGAATGGGGTATGTAAAGGCAAATTCCAGGAGTGAAATACACAGGGCGCCGGTATGATGCCATGGTAAAAACAAAGATTAGGAGTTAGGATGAGGATTTTGGTTTCTTTTTTTTTTTTTTTCCAATATATGAAATTTATTGTCAAATTGGTTTCCATACAATACCCAGTGCTCATCCCAAAAGGTGCCCTCCTCCATACCCATCACCCACCCTCCCCTCCCTCCCACCCCCCATCAACCCTCAGTTCTCAGGTTTTTTTTAAATTTTTTTTTAAATGTTTATTTATTTTTGAGACAGAGAGAGACAGAGCATGAACGGGGGAGGGGCAGAGAGAGAGGGAGACACAGAATCTGAAACGGGAATCTGAGCTGTCAGCACAGAGCCCGACGCGGGGCTCGAACTCACGCACCATGAGATCATGACCTGAGCTGAAGTCAGACGCTTAACCGACTGAGCCACCCAGGCGCCCCACTTCTCAGTTTTTAAGAGTCTCTTACGCTTTGGCTCTCTCCCACTCTAACCTCCCTTTTTTTTCCTTCCCCTCCCCCATGGGTTTCTGTTAAGTTTCTCAGGATCCACGTAAGAGTGAAAACATACGGTATCTGTCTTTCTCTGTATGGCTTATTTCACTTAGCATAACACTCTCCGGTTGCATCCATGTTGCTACAAAGGGCCATATTTAATTCGTTTTCATTGCCACGTAGTATTCCATTGTGTATATAAACCACAATTTCTTTATGCATTCGTCAGTTGATGGACATTTAGGCTCTTTCTTTGGCTATTGTTGAGAGTGCCACTATAGACATTGGGGTACAAGTGAGGTTTTTGGTTTCAATACCAACTGTGTCACTTAATGGCCACACAGCCATCAATAATGGGTAAATTTTTAGTCTCTCTGACCCTCCGTTTCCTCATTTGTAGGATTAAAACAATAATGTCCACTCAATTATTTCACAAATATTTTACAGAAAGCAACTATGAACTAAGAATTACGTTAGGTGATAGAAATATAAAGAATTATTCATTTGCTCACCAAATACTATCTTAATATGTACTAGGCTTAAAAAAGGCAGAAAAGGAGCAGAGGGGCGCCTGGGTGGCTCAGTGGGTTAAGCCCTTGACTCTTGATTTCGGCTCAGGTCACGATCTCTGATCTCCGGGTCGTGGGACCCAGCCCCTGGGACTCTCTCCCTCTCTCTGCCCCTCCCCCACTTGCTACACACACACACACACACACACACACTCTCTCTCTCTCTCTCTCTCTCTCTCTCTCTCAAAATAAATAAATAAACATTAACAAAAAAAAAAGGAGCAGGAGGGGCACCTGGGTGGCTCAATCGGTTGAGTGTCCGACTTCGGCTCAGGTCATGATCTCACAGTTCGTGGGTTCGAGCCCCGCATCAGGCTCTGTGCTGACCGCTTGCTCAGAGCCTGAAGCCTGCTTCAGATTTTGTGTCTCCTACTCTCTCTGCCCCTCCCCCGTTCATGCTTTGTCTCACTGTTTCTCAAAAATAAATGTAAAAAAAAAAAAAAAATTAAAAAAAAAAAAAGGAGCAGGAAACTAAGTGACAGGTATTATAAATTGAGAGGATAGCGTGTTTCGAAAAGAAGGACTGGTCAACTATGTCAAATGAGAGGTTGTATAAGATGAGAGAAAAATGTCCAGTGCGTTTAGCAATCTGGGGGGAGTTAGCACACTTAATTATTTTGAGGTGTCTCAAAGGAGCGGCAGCTTCAGAAACTAGTGGGAAGCCCCTTGAGGAGGGAGCAGGTGACTAGTATGAGAAGTTGGGCCATAACAAGTACTGGAGAAAGGAGGCAGCTGGGGAGCTGGGGTGTTGTCTTCAAGGTGGGACCTGAGCGAGTTTGCACACTGAGGAGGAGGAGGAGCAGGGGAGGAGTCGCGGGGCCAGAGAGCAAGGGAAGGAGGGAGGCTGGGAGGCAGCTCTGGGAAGGCCAGAAGCCAGTACAGGTGCGGGTAAGCCCCTGACAGCAAGACGCTCAATGCATACATTGTGACAACTTAGAAAACGGAATGTGGCTGCAGACGTACATGGTTTCTGAGACTGGGTGGTAAAGAACCTCTGATACTTTTCCTTTCCCGAATGAAATACGAGGTGAAGCCGTCACCTGAGAGTGAGGAGAGGAGAGGAATATAGGAAGTAGGGGGAAAGGTGCGGAGAGCAAGGAGGCCAAGTTCCTAGGAGGCCAAGTGATTCGCCCCCCGGAATTTCGTGGTTGGAGAACTCAGGAGTGAAACCAGTCGGTCTGGTTTTTCCATGTTCTCTGGCAAATGTGGCTGCTTGAATTCAGGCTAGTCCAAAGTGGATATGCTTTTCGTTCACGAGGGTTTTACCAGATGAGTAAGAGGGGCAAAGGAACTTGTGTTTGTGAGCGAGTGATTGTAACGATGGGCTAGTAAACGGTGTACAGATTTCAGTAAGGGTCTATAGGTGCTGAGCTCTAAGGACAGGAACTGACTGCGAGAATAGCCAGCTAGAACGTGAGGTTCCAGAGGTCATACTGATATTGATTGGTGAGGTTTGGAGGGATGGCGGGGGTTCAGAGCCAATGACCAAGAAAGAACTCTTGAGATGTTTTTGGTGCAACAGGGTGATTTTATTAAAGCACAGGGACAGGACTTGTGGGCCGAAAGAGCTGCGTGGGGGTCCTGAGGAGTGACTGGTTACACACCTTGGAGTTGGGGGAGGGAAATCAAAGGGAGGCCTCCAGAAGGACTTTCATATGCTAAAGAGGACACCTGAGATACCAGAGGCCTAGCTGTGGTCCGGCTAAGGTTGTTTTTCCCTCTAGCAAAGCATTAACATTAAGACGTAGGTTGTTCCTGGAGGAACGTTTTACTCTGCCTGCCTCGAGAATCTGTCAATGGGCTGCAGGTTATGAGGAAATTTAATTTTGTCTACATTTCTTTCTGCCTTTGTTTTCCCACATCACTGATAATGACAAAGTCTGCAGGATGAACCAAGGAGTAGGTGACCGAGGTGGGCGGCAGGAAAAGGCCACTCGGTGAGTGGGTCAAGGAATTAAGAAGCCAGAAAACAGACATCCTAGTTTTCATGAGAGCACAGGACCATAAAAACGAGCACAGAAACTGAAACCGTGCAAAGTGATCGTAATAATCAAAGAGAAAAACCACAATTGTCTGATGACTTAAAAAAACTCTTGGTGAAACATTTAAAACTCCCTTACTGCCACCTGTAAACATATAGAGAATTTTATTAATTGTAAAACTAATATTTATTTAGTACCCTGTATTTTAAAATGAGAAACACTGGGAATTAGTCATTAATTTCTGTGTAAAGACTTTACCAAGACTGGTTTGAATGGTGCTTGCCTTCTCATAATATCACTTCCCTTTTCTGAGCCTTGATAAGTTTCCCTGCTCCTCCCAACGTTTTGTTTTGCATTTTCAATGTTGTATAGTATCTCTAAGTGTCTTTAATGTGAAGTCGTTTACCAATGTCACCTCCTTGAGATATTTGCATCCTTTGTCTGGACCACCTGCCCTACCTGACCCGTGGAATCTGGGTGCAGGCTTCCCAGCAGTGCCCTGGCCTGGGCCCGCAGCTTAACCAGCGAGCTCAGCGCTAATCGAGTCTTGTGCACTTCCAAGATGATGAAACCGGACTTTACTGCGGTAAGAGCTTGTCTACCAGTCTCTCTGTGTAGTCACAGTTTTCTTTCAACATGGCGACTACCATCAACACTTGACCTGAATGCTGGCCAAACTGATTAGGATTTATTACTATCATTATCATTATCATTGTTGTTATTGGTCCTCCATCCAGAGTAGAAGAAGGTCTTTCTGTTCCTCAAGCAATTTAAACTAAAGGATGTGGTTCCAACGTTACCATGTTTCTTCACTCACCAGGCTTTCTCCCTGTGGTTCCTAAAGGACCTCGTGCGGGCTTAGATTTCATCGTAGCTCACTTTGCTCTTGTCAATTTCAAATTTCCTAATCACATCCAATTTTGTTTTCAACATCCTCATTTCTTATTTCTTTAACACTTTCAACTTTTTTGGTAAATTGTATAAAATGAAATTTTAACGTAAAACAGTTTTCCTTTGACAGCTCATTGTTGTAAAACATCATGTGGGTCTGTCACCGGGAGATAAGGAGGCAATGCGAGAACCTGCTTTGTTGCTGTGTTGTGACCTGAGCCGCTGGATAACTGAAGTGCGGTGACAAGTCACCGACAGGCTTTGCAGGGAGGTTGATGATGCAGGTCAGTCATTAACACAGCGACCTGTGGCCTGACAACTGGCTGTGAAGTTTGTAGCCGATGCAGTCACGCAGTTAACATAGCAACATAGCGTGGTAACTGAAATCTGACCCCCGTTATTGGGGGACCGGTGCTGTTTAACTAAACTGTGGCGATTAAAATTTGTGCATACTAGAACATGCCCCAGTGAGGACTGCCTTAGTGGACAGTTATCTGCGTGATATCGAAGTCACAAAGAACGGGCAGCAGGAGTCGAGTGGAGATGGGGATTGGGGTCCCTTGGCTCACGTCTCCAAGTAGCTAACGAGAAGGAGCAAGCCAGGGGCCGTGGGCAGTAGCGGTGCACACACGTGAAGAGTTGTGAACCCACACGGCACACTTTGCCAGGAGCTGGAGTGGTTCAAGGTCAGAGGGGCCGCTCGCGGTACCTCCCGGCAGCTTTCGCTGAGGGACTGGGGTGGGGAGTGTGAGTCAGACTGACGTCATCTTGGACGAGCCCCACCAGCCATGAGGACCGCTTTGCCACCTGCGGCCTTCTGGAACGCAGCCCCCCCTCCCTGCCCGACCAGGCTCTTCCCCCTGTTCAACCACACCCTTTGGCACACTCTTGGACACACTCTCGGGCCCACCTGCCTGCTCGGGTCTGGGGCGGGGCTGGGGGTGGGGGGGACTAGGAGACACACAGATTCTCAACCATCTCCCCCTGGCTGGTCCCCCACGTCCACACAGCCCCCAGGGCTAGAAAAGCAGGTCTCAAGGAAGGTAGGGTCGTGGAGATCTCCTTGTCCCCTGCCCCCCAGAGACAGGCTTCCATCTGTACGGAACCACAAACCACTTCTTGTCAAGCCGGGCATGGCCTTTTCCTTTGGGTCTGATGGCTCCTTCAGTCTTGGAGGTTGCTTTGCATATATCTCCCTTCCACAGCACAGGGCCTCTTCCGTGGGGACAAGCCAGGCCTTGTTAAGCAAAAGGAACTCAAAATACATCTGGAGGAGAGGATGATGTTCTGTGAAGGCGCAAAGGGAGGTCGCTAGCCCGCCGTGAGAAGCTTGGAGAGGCAGGAAGTCAGATCAGTGAGGTGCAGATCTCTCTCGTGGCTGAAGCAAACGTCCGCGTCACATCTCTTGCGACTCATCCTTAGGGCTCGCTAAGGACAGTGGGAAACTGGTTCAGAAGTTACGGTCCTCACTATGTGGCGGGACGGTCCAGCGGCCCCAGGGTGACTGCCCCCTTCTGCCGGCTCACGCAGAGGTGGCTAGAGGCCTCCATCCGGCTTGGGGGAGGAGAGATGGGAAGAGGTCTTTGTGGTGGGAGGGAGGCTCTAACGGAAAAGACAGGAGGGCGAGAGACAGGAGGGCGTGTGAGGCAGCCTGATGACAGGGGAGGTCAAGTGGGGGCAGCAGTGAGGAGCACTCCGGGGTCAGAGAGGTTTACAGGCACCCGGACTCCACTAAACCTCAGGGAACTGAGGGGACCTGGCCCAGGGGGTGACATCCAGATGGCGACATCACCAGTCTCGTGCGTGAGGCGAAGCGTGTGCTCCCGGGTCCGCCCTGGGGGACGCCCGCTGCTTTCCCGGAGGCACACTCATTTCTCACAGGCCGCCCGTGCCATGGGGTCTGGTGAGGGCCCTGCTCCACACCCCGCACCTCACACGGTGCCGGGACACGGTGGACGCGGGGTGTGGTGGAACAGAACCTCTGACAAGTGAGTGCGTGGGAAGAAAGGGGCGCTGGGATAGATGCGGGAGAAGTGGGGGCCCGGACGAGCCACGGCGCTGACTCTGAGTCACTTCAAAAAATTAGAGTCGGTGGAATTTAACGATTGAATACGTACGGGGGTTGGGAGAAGGGAAGAGAATGAGAAAAGCTGCAGGTGATTCTGAGATGTCAAACCAGATGGCGAAAGCAGGTAATGGTCTCCAGAGCTGTCAAGTGCTGGGCATAGGCTCTTGGTTATTTATTACCTCACTTAATTCACACACTGACCTTAGGAGGAAGCTATAATCCTCATTTTACAAACAGTGTGATGAGGCAGTTTATTTTACAATGAATTTATCCTGCAAGTTCATCAGGAAGGTACATTGCATAACATGAGCGGTTACATAGGCTTCTTATTACTAACTTCTTCTGTGTCCAAGGTTCACAACTCAGAACTCCTGTCCTGAAGATTCTTTGGGTGACAACTATCATGTTTATGCTGCGTAGCATGGAACTCTTAGTCCTGGGTCATCATAAGTGAAAAGAAAACTCTCCTCTACCTTTCTATCTTCCAGCCTTTGGATTATTCAAACTAACTACTGGGTATTTTCACCATCCGTTAAGTTTGACACCGTTTTTCATGTTCTGGTTATCACTCGTAAACTCGTATGATCACAGACATTATCGGTTGCCTGCTCCAAGCCCACCCCTGCTTCCTGCTGGACGAGCCCTGATTTATAGTTGTATCCACTCTTTTCATGTAGCTGGGTGCTTCAGCAAAGGCGGATACAGCCCCCGTCCCGAGGAGTGAATTTGACTCATCTGGTCATAGATAAGAACATGATTAAATTATACCCAGTTAAACAGGTGCCTGGGTGGCTCAGTCGGTTAAGCGTCCGACTTCAGCTCAGGTCACGATCTCGCGAGTTCGAGCCCCGCGTCAAGCTCTGGGCTGATGGCTCAGAGCCTGGAGCCTGCTTCCGATTCTGTGTTTCCCTCTCTCTCTGACCCTCCCGTTCATGCTGTGTCTCTCTCTGTCTGAAAAATAAATAAACGTTAAAAAAAATTAAAAAAAAAATTATACCCAGTTAAACAAATGTACAGAAAAGTCTAGGGGGAGAGGAGAAAGAAGAAACTGGATCCCTGGTCCAGTGCCTGGAAAAGAAAATTTTCATCTTTTAGACAGAGAGAGAGAGAGAACCAGAGGAGGGGCAGAGGGGGAGAGAGGGAGAATCCCAAGCAGGCTCCACGCTCAGTGCGGAGCCCGACATGGGGCTCAGTCTCCTGACTGTGAGATCATGACCTGAGCCAAAATTGACAGTCAAGTGCTCAACCAACTGAGCCACCCTGGTGCCTCTCTCTCTCTCTTTTTTTTTTTTTAAAAAATTTGTTTTTTCAACGTTTATTTATTTTTGGGACAGAGAGAGACAGAGCATGAACAGGGGAGGGGCAGAGAGAGAGGGAGACACAGAATCGGAAACAGGCTCCAGGCTCCGAGCCATCAGCCCAGAGCCTGACGCGGGGCTCGAACTCACGGACCGTTGAGATCATGACCTGAGCCAAAATTAGGAGTCAAGTGCTCAACCAACTGAGCCACCCTGGTGCCTCTCTCTCTCTCTCTTTTTAAAATAAACAATTGGGTTAGGTGTTTCACTTCCCGCATCTAAAAAGTGCTTAATTAACAGACTAACAAATAGAACACCCACACATTTTAAGCATTTTGATTGGCTAGGGATGTGCTAACTACGTTATTAGAAAGTATATAATTACATTATAGAAAGTGTCTTTCTTTCAAACTCGGTAATTCCTTTCAAAAGAACGCACACAACATATTAAAATACCATTCAAAAGTACATCTGCCTTTAGAAGTTTTCCAAAATCGATTTTAACATTTAATTGACGCTTTACTAAGTTGTGTCATAATTTCCTCTAGCAAATTCTGATTGTCTTAAATCTAACAAGAATGATAATTTCCCTATCTTAGAATCCACTCTAAGCACTTATATATTCATATCTATCTATCTCTATGTGTCACTCACTCATACTTTCCTACTTTGGGGGTAACAGAGCATTAATAAATATGATAACTAGTAAATTATAAAGGTAAAAACAATCCAGCTTTTACTTGTTTGCTGTTAAAATGATACAATGAAGCTTCAACTGGAGGCCAAAGTGCAGGGAATCAACGTCTACTGTGAGGTTCACAGATCTACAGATGTCCTGTGTCTCTGCAAAGTTGAGGAGTAAACACTCCCTACTCACAATAAAGAGCAAACACCAGGGCCAAGGCCACGTACGTTTCCGTTTCATGTTTCGCAGCAACCCAGCTGTCCCATGCCACATCCCAGATCCATCTGCTGGCAACCTGGGACAGACCAATTGCAAAAGACCAACCTTAGACTGAACACGTTAAGAAACGATTTTTAAGTCTATACAAGTTTGATATATTTTTTTAAGATGCGTAAGTATCTTAGAAAGTGATATTTAAAAAGTAGTGTGTCCAATCTCCCCTTTCCTGAAGACTTCATAGTGATGCTTCCTGGGCCCCCTCTTCTTCCTGGAGCCAGTCCTATCTGACACAGAGACTCGACCTCAGCAGCGAGCGTCTGAGTGTCCGGGGCAAGAGCGGGAGCCCCTGAAAACCGGGTCTAAGACTTCTGCATACACTACTTCTCTGCTGTGTCATAGCCCGTGATACAGAATGTTCCTTTCCATCCTTACAAGATCTTCCAGTGAAAGTCTGTCAGAACCTTGTTTTGAAATAAAGAAATGGCGTTGCTTACACCAGCTGGCTGCTGGAGACAATTCTAAATCCTTTGCTTCGCTTACAAAGCCACACACAATTTGACTACAGCCTGCTTTTCCATGGCGGCTCTAAACGGCCACAAACCTTTTGTGTCTTCTCCCAGAGGGTGAGTCTATTTCCCCACCCCTTGAGTACGAGTGCGCCTTGGGACCTGCCCCGAGCAAAAGAATGTGATGGGTGACTTGGCAGCCCAGTCTCCAGAGGTCTTCTGCTCCAGCCTTCTCAGAGCCCTGTGAGGAGACGTCCACGTAAGGAAACCCGCCCAGTCCACTGGACGACGGTGGCTCCCGTGCAGGAGATCCCAGGTGCTCCAACCAATAGCCAGCGCCGGCCGGCAGACGCGAGGATGAGCTTGTACCCACGGCCCAGCAAAGGGACCGGGGGCAGGGTGTCGGGAGACCAGCAGAGTCGCCAGGGAGCTGCCAGGGCGTCGGGGAGACCAGCAGGAAAACCCGGTACGGCAGCGGGGCTGCTCCGCAGAATGACGAGCAAACAAACAGCTGCCGTGTTAGGCTAAACCTGGGGGGCGGTGTGTTGTGTGGTGCTGATACACGTCACACCGGACCCCACCACCGAAACGTACCGCGAGCACACAGGTTATTAACCAAGCACACGGAGGTCCCCCTGCCTTAGCGTCTTCACACTCACATTTTCTCCGCTTGCAAGTTCTTCTTCCGGGTCTCTGGCACAGCCGGTTTTCTCTTGTCATTCAGATTTTAGGGGGACTTCCCCGTCTCCAGACAACCCCGGCGGCCGCTCTGCCATTCTATCAAAGTGTCCTACCTTAATTTTCTCTCGGGAGCACCTATCACCATCTAGGAGTACGTGGTGGCGTTCTCTTCTCGGCGGGAGCCAGGACCACGTCTGTCTTGCTGACTCTTGCGTGGCCAGAAGCCCCCTGCCCTGCTTCCGGATACACTTCCCCCCAGCCCGCGGTGCACGTCATATGCCCAGCTGCCACACATTCACTCTCACGTGGCCTAGAGGTGTGTGTTTGCACTCGTAACTGAGCACAACAGCCTTGCTGATTACCGAGGGCTCTGCGCTGGAGACCGGGTTGAGGACCGTAACATGGCCCGTCTCGTGTAACAGCTCCAGCCAGCAGGTGTATCACCCCCATTTTATAGATGAAGAGCCCAGGCTCTTCAATCACGGGCTGTGACTGTCGCTGCCAGTGTTCATACCTAGGCCAGCTGGACGCTGGCACCTATGTGCTCCCCCGTCCACACTCTTTCATTTCCTTTTTTTAATTTTTTAACATTTTTTTTACATTTATTTATTTTTGAGAGACAGAGAGAGACAGAGCACAAGTGGGGGAGGGGCAGAGAGAGAAGGAGACACAGAATCCAAAGCGGGCTCCGGGCTCCGAGCCGTCGGCACAGGGCCCGACCTGGAGCTTGAACCCACGAACCAAGAGATCATGACCTGAGCCGAAGTCGGACGCTCAAACGACTGAGCCCCCCAGGCGCCCCGTACACTATTCCATTTCTTAAACTCCCATCTGCATTGCTTTCTTTCCTTGAGTGCAGTGAAAACTCCCGGAGAATCATAATCATGGACCATGTCTCATTCTCTGTCTTTTTCTCAGTACCTCACACCCATTAGTGCTCAAAATAAACTTACTGGCTAATTATCAAATGACATTAAATGGTCAAATTGGGAATGATCAAGGAACAGGATAGCCATACAATTTTGTAAATTATCAGTAGAAAATTGCCATTTCTGGGTTAGTACTTTTCAAATAATATGCAGTGAAGGAAGACATAGTTAACACAATTATCCTTCTTAGAGAGGCACCTCGGGGTCTTAAAGTGCCTTGGAGACAGGCATCACGGTAATTATCACATCACCACTGAGGAGACCTTAGAGCTCTAACTGATAGATGCTGGATCACTATAGTACTTACATTTATTGCCTGACCGGTCTTTTGAATAAATAATACTTTTATAATGAACTTGTAACGGTGGTACCCAAATTCTTTCACTGCTGACAATATGCGGTCTGCTAATTCAAGTGACAAATGAGAGAAGACTTTATCATCATATTGGACATCTTTAAGACTTTCCTTCAAAAAAATAGAAAAAATATTTTAATCTTCAAACCAAATATCTTCTACATAAAAATTCAAGAAAACATGTATCTAAAAAATACATATAACTTTAAAAAAAATACATGCATTCCTAACCAAATGATATGAAATGAATGTTGTGCTTACCAGTTTATTTCAATAACAATGTTGAATAAAATTTATTTTGGTTTTTAATTACATTCAATTGCTCTCCATCACCAACCCTCGGGCTGTAAGTTTTCCTTCACTGGATCACCCCATCAGACAGCAGGGAGACACAGGGGAATTTTAAAAGAATGCTTCTGGGAATTCTTAGGGTAGACAAAGGAAATCTTTCTATAATTTACATGTTTGTGAAAATTCAGACTTTAGTTTTCCTAAGGCTTGGGTTTCCTGGACCAGAGCCTGTACCCTGTGATCCCATCCTCCGTGGCCCATTTGCTGTGATCTCCATCCTCCACGGCCTGTTCTCTGTGATCCTGTCCTTCGCAGTCTTCCTGAATCGAAGCCACCTCTCCAACCCTTTCCCCATGGCTTCTCTGTGGACTCCCGGCGAGCACTGAGGAGATGGAAAGCTTCTGGCCATGTCTGCTGTGGATTAATCACAGCTGGGGAGACAGATGTGAGCCATGAAGCGCGAGGCGTTCCTACAAACCGGAAGCAGACTGGACCACCTAGTGAGCAGACTGCAGGCGTCTTTGACTGACTTTGACCGACTGATTCAGACCAATGAATTAACCACAGTTCTGGGTCCCGCCATAACAGACGAACTCCTACCAGCTAGTTGTATAGGCAAGTAAAAACAAAGAGTTTTGAGTCCCTTCTAGAATGCTGCTGGACCTAAAACTGGGTGTAGAAGCATTCATTTCCCTTAGGCATTTGGCTGTGGCTCCATCTTTCAAACGCTTCGCAACATCCATTCTCTCTTCTGAATCTGCCCAACAGACCTCAGGCTTCGCCTCCCCAGATGCTGTTATTTAACAAGCAATGGCTGTAATGAGTGCTTGCTATAGGAAGATGCCTGCAAGCTCCATCAGGAAACACTATTATTTCTGCATGTAGAACTAGGTTGAATTTTCCATGAACCCAAGGGAAAATCCCTGGCCTCTTTATGACCCCTAGTCATCCACCTACATATCCAATCAGCTGTTTTAGGCCCCATCATGCTCAGTGCAATTCTGCAAATTATCCTATGTAAATACAATTTGAAATTAGTAAGTCTGAACTTAGTCTATGTACTAAGGCCAAGCAAGGGACACGTGATAATGTATACTTTCATGTCACAAATGCTTGCTGTTAATTAGATAGGAGAAGAAGGTAATCAATAATTATTTTAATGTATCAAATTGAGTTGAATTTCTCTATTTCCCGAAGCCATGAGCCATAATATCATTGCCAAATATCATCCGACAGTTATTAGTTTAGGTTAGAAATGTACCTGTCTATAGTAGTGGAGGGAGGTTAGAGTAGGCCTCCTAAATATTCTTCTGTATCAATAAAAGTTACTTCACTTAAAGAATTAATTTTGCTATGATTAAAGGAGTACTAAATATTTATACAAAATAAATTAGATGCTTTCTTCCCAACAGCTAGCTCACATCAGTTGTTACTGAAGGAATGTACCTTGTAAACTGGAGGTTAAGAAAAGTGATGAAGGAATTATCTTCATCTGAACAATGGAGCCTTCAGATACCAATACTAGTATAAATAACATTGGTCTTCATGTTAGTAATACAGTATTCAGTTCGTTACATTGAAGCAGCTATTTTGGACTAGTCTGGGAACAAGTGCCTGAGTTTCAAACAACTGTCTTAAAAGAACTTTAGATTCCAGCAAGTTTAAAGAAGAAAACCTATGCATCATTGGCGGCTGCCTGTCCTTAGACGTGTTAGTACACAGGAACCAACTTTCCACACATACACAGTGTGTTTTATTTAACTCATTCCTCCAAATACGGGCAAACGTGGAATGTAAGGGATAAATAATTTATGGATAATTAGGAGTTGAATGAAATAACAAAAGAATATTTCCTTTAAATCTAGCTCATAGCATCGATGTGAAGATTCTTGAGTATGAATACAAAGTACTTTCATATTTTCAGAGATAAATGCTACAAAAAGTCAGTGAGGGTAAATATACGGTCATAAAGCTTAACACAGTTTATCAAACCTCCGAAGCTTAGATATTGCTATCATATGTACTCATCAACCTACCTTTAATATCTGCTGGACTTTAGTTTCCACGGAATGAGCTTGGAATTTTTTCAATGGCTCCATTCTATATGAATTAGCAAACTTTAATTTTGCCAGGGCACTCTTCCATTCTTTACCTAAATCAGCAATTGAATCATCAAATGGAGGCTCTACATACTGAACATCATGAAATGATTCTCTCAGTCTTTCTCTCAAAATTTGCGCATACTGAAAAGAGGGGGGGGGGGGGGAGAAGAAGAGAGAAAGATTATTTCTTAAATTGTAAAATGAAATTTTAGATTTAAGAACCCTAGTGCAATGGGACAAAGCTGACACAGACTTTGGAAATCCATTCTGACTTCCGTGATTAAGAGGTTGTTAAATCGTACATTTACTAATTCACTCCTGGCTATCGATTTGGTAAAAGGGAGAGAGAAAAAAGAATCTAGCTAGCTAGCTGTCATCCCTCTATTTATCTATAAACACAAACACATACGAACACAAATTTGCATACATATATTTAAAATATCCATGGAAGATACAAAGACCTGGAAAGAAGACAGGCTGCAGAGAGGGCAACTGGGTGGCTAGGAGACAGTCATGTAAAGAAAACTCAAGTTTTCTACCCCGAAGTTATGAAAATATTATCCTTTATTGTCTCCTTATAATTTTAATTATTTTAATTTTATTTAGTCATCTTTGACTAATTAATACTATTATTTACATAAGTCATTTGCATATTTACATAACATAACATTACATAAATCTTAAGTTGAAAAGAATGTACTGATTTGGTACATACGTTATTCTATGCTTTTTCAACATTCATTCTGTGACATTCAGCACTCCTTAAAGAAATATTTATTTGGTGCCTAATATGGTCCAGAGAAATGTCCAAGGCTCTGAAGTTACAGGGGTGAGCCTTATTGAAATAGCTAGGAATTAATTGTTCTGCTTGTGTTAATTCATAGTCAAGGCATCTGCATTTATGGAGTTATCCGGCTAGTGGAGAGGAGGGCTGATCGACAACTAAGAAGTATTTAGGAGGGGCGCCTGGGTGGCTCAGTCGGTTGAGCTTCCGACTTCAGCTCAGGTCAAGATCTCATGGTCTGTGAATTCGAGCCCCGCGTCAGGCTCTGTGCTGACAGCTCAGAGCCTGGAGCTGCTTCGGATTCTGTGTCTCCCTCTCTCTCTGATCCTCTGATTCCCCCATTCATGCTCTGTCTCTCTCTGTCTCAAAAATAAATAAACATTAAAAAAAAATAAATAATAATAAATAAAAAATAATTTAAAAAAAGTATTTAGGAAAACAAGCTAACTTAAATAGTGGCAATTGCTATAAAATCCCATGACTTGGTAGAAACTCCTGTGAAGGTCTATTTAGACTGAATGATCAGAGAAGGCCCCTCAGCCCCAAAAGAACAGGAAATAGAAAGGGCAGAGGCTTCAAGGCAAAAACTTAGTGTGCTCTAAGAGCAGGTTTGTGCTCGGTGTATCTCAAGTGTTCTGAACGAGGCAGAGTGGTGACACAACGAAGCTAGGAAGGCAACCAAGGAGTAAGTTGTGCAGCACTGAATAGAATGTGGTAAGGGCTTTGGATCTTATTCTCAGAACAGTGAGAAGCCGCTGGAAAAACTTAAGTGAGCAAGTGATATGTTCTAAATTACAGTTTTAAAAGGTCATTCTGGTGGTGTGGTGAGTGGATTACAGGGAGATCAGGGCCTGGATGAAGGTAATAACTTTACACTTTACAATGTTTTTAACAAATAATGTTAACCAAACAACTCCATAGATTTATAATCACTTTTCTAACCAGGCACATGGTTTGCTTTGACATTTGTGTAAGAATCTGTATTTCCTGGGCACCCGAGGGGCTCAGTCGGTTAAGCTCCTGACTTGGTTTCTGCTCAAGTCATGATCTCACAGTTCGTGAGATTAAGCCCAACGTGGGGCTCTGTGCTGACAGCATGGAACCTGCCTGGGGTTCTCTCTTTCTCCCTCTCTTTCTGCCCCTCCCCTGATCTTGCTCTCTCTCTTCCTGTCTCTCAAAATAAATTAACTTTTTTAAAAAAAGAATTTTTATTTCCCGAATTTTTTTTATGTTAACACAAATCTTTCAATTTATTCTGAAGCATTTATTATTTTGGTGTTCTTTTGACGAGCCTTTAAGGTGATTTAAAAACACATTTTAT
Organism: Puma concolor; assembly: GCF_028749965.1. Lineage (NCBI taxonomy): Eukaryota > Metazoa > Chordata > Mammalia > Carnivora > Felidae > Puma > Puma concolor. The sequence goes on from NC_141671.1 coordinate 153,652,966, forward strand.
GGTTTTAGGAATTGTTTTAATGTAGAATTACTGCTGCACCCAGCTATTAACCTTTTATTTATTTTAATGTTTATTACTTCTAGATTTTTCTAAATATATAATACAGGTCTACATATTTCTATCCTCCCTCCTCCTTTTCATATCTTACTGCAGAGGCCAATAGTTTAAAATGTATATATTAAAAATCACAATCCTACAAGTATTGTGAGAGAGTATTTATTCTCTACCACTGATGCTTCTATATGTGGCTGAAACTGGCACTGGAGCAACACTTCCCTTTCTGCGCCCCTCTGAGGGGGTTTATCTGACTGGGCAGTTGGCGAGAGAAAGAACCTTTTCTTTTTCAGTTTAGTGTAGTCTTCCAGCTCTTCTCTTCACATCTGATTATAACAAGTACATATCACCTGTCTCACCACCACATATATTTCGTAGAGATAGGCCATCATCTTAGACATATGTCATTGTCCAGCTGTGCCGTGACTACTTGGGTCAGCTGATTTGAGTAGAAAGGTTACCATTTGCCGGCCTATTTTTCATCATTAATAGTTTGTTAATATGGTTATATGATTTTTGAATATTTAACCAACCTTGAATTCCTGGAAAAAACCTCACTTAAACTTAATATACCATCATCATTATCATCATTATCATCATCATCATCATCATCTTTTATAGGATGTTTGTACCTTTGACGCCCTTCACCCATTTTTATTTTTAGATTTCACATATAGTGAGATCATTCAGTATTTGTCTGACTTATTTCACTTAGCCTAATGCTCTCAACGTCCACACGCATTATTGCAAATGGCAAGATCTCATTCTTTTTTTATGGCTGATATATATATTTAGGTTGTTTTTATATGTTGACTATTGTAAATAATGCTGCAATAAATATAGGAATACATATATCTTTTAAAATTAGTGTTTTCATTTTCTTTGGACAAATACCCAGAAATGGAATTGCTGAATTGTATGGTAGTTCTACTTTTAATTTTTTGAGGAAACTCAACACTGTTTTGCATAGTGGCAGTACCAATTTACATTCTTACCAACAGTGCAAGAGAGCCCTCTTCTTTTCTCCACATCCTTGCCAACCCTTGTTGGAACCCTTTTCTCCACATCCTTGCCAACACTTGTTATCTCTTGTCTTTTTGACAATAGTCAATCTAAGGGGTGAGGTAACATCTCACTGTGCTTGTGATGTGCATTTTCCTGATAATTAGGGATTTTGAGCATTGTTTCATGTACTTGTTGGCCATCTAGATGTCTTCTTTGGACAATACCTATGCAGATCTTCTGGCCATTTTTTAATTCAATTGCTAGATTTATTTGCTGTTCAGTTTAATGAATTCTTTATATATTTTGGATACTAAACCTTATCAGATATATGATTTGCAAATAATCTCTCCCATTCAGTAGGTTGCTTTTTCATTTTCTTGATTTCCTTTGCTGTGCATAAACTTTTTAGTTTGCTGTAGCCCCACCTTTTTATTTTTGCTTTGTTGTTTTTGCTTTCGGAGTTAGATCAAAAAATCATCACCAAGACTGATGTCAAGGAGTTTACTGCCTATGTTTTCTTTTTGTAGTTTTATGGTTTCAGGCCTTAATCTATTTTGAGTTTATTTTTGTGTACATGTAGGATAGTGGTCCAGTTATCCCAACACCAACTATTGAAAAGACTGTCCTTTCCCCATTATATATTCTTGGCTCCTTTGTTATAATTATTACTTTTTTAATGTTTATTTATTTTTGAGAGACAGAGTGTGAATGGGGGAGGGGCAGAGAGAGAGGGAGACACAGAATCCGAAGCAGGCCTCTTAGCTGTCAGCACAGAGCTTGATGCGGGGCTCGAACCCACAAACTGTGAGATCATGGCCTGAGCCGAAGTCAGACACTTAACTGACTGAGCCACCCAGGTGCCCCTCCTTTGTTATAAATTAATTCACCATAAATGTGTGTGTTTATTTCTGGACTCTATTCCGTTCTATTGGCTTATGTGTCTGTTTACGCCAGTGCCATACTGTTTTGATTGTTATAGCTTCATAACACAGTTTGAAATCAGAAAGTGAGATGCTTCCAGCTTTGTTCTTCTTTCTCCATATTGCTTTGGATATTTAAGGTTTTTTGTGATTCCATATAAAATTTGGGATTACTTATTCTATGAAAAATGCCATTGGAATTTTATTAGGGATTGCACTGAATCTGTAGATTGCTTTGGGTAGTATGTACAATTTAATATTAATTCTTTCAACTCATGAGCATTGAATATCTTTCCATTTATTTGTGTCTTCTTCAATTCCTTTCATCAGTGTCCTATAGTTTTCACTGTAGAGGACTTTCACCTCCTTGGTTAAATCTAGCCCTAGATATTTTATTGTCTTTTATGCAGTTGTGAAATGGGATTGTGTTCTTAATTTCTTTCTGATAGTTTGTGTATAGAAATGCAATCGATTTTTTGTACATTGATTTTGTATCCTGCAATTTTACTAAATTTGTTTATTAGTTATAACAGTTGTTTGAGGGAGTCTTTAGGGTTTATAATATGTCATACACAAATAGTGACAGTTTTACTTTTTCCTTTCCTAATTTGGTTGCCTTTTCCTTCTTTCTCCTAATTTCTCTGGCTAGGATTTCCAATACAATGTTGAAGAAAAGTGGTGAGAGTGGGTGTCCTTATTTTATTCCTGGACTTAGAGGAAAAGCTTTTAGGTTTTCACCATTGAGCATCATGTTCACTGTGAGATTGTCAGATATGACCTTTGTTATGATGAGGTATGTTCCCTCCATAACCACTTTGTTGAGTGTTTTTATGATAAGTGGAGATTGAGTTTTACTCACTGCTTTTACTGTTATCTATTGAGATGTTAAGATTTTTATCCTTCATTTTGCTAACGCACTATCTTGTACCGTTGGAGGTTTTGAACCACCTTTGCATCTCTGGAACAAATCCCACTTGATCATGGTGTATGATCCTTTTAATATATTGTAAAATTTAGTTTGCTAATATTTTGTTGAGGATTTTTGCATCTAACATTCATCATGTTTATTGGCCTGTAGTCTTCTGTGGTATCCTTGTATAGTTTTGGTATCAGGGTAATGTGGTCTCATGAAATTAGTTTGGATGTGTTCCTCCTCTTTTATTCTTTTGAAGAATTTGAGGATATTGCTATTCATTCTTCTTTGAATGTTTAGAATTCATTAGTGAAGCCATCTGGCCCTGGACTTTTGTTTGTTGGGAGGCTTTGGTTTACTGATTCAATCTCCTTACTAGTAATTGCTCTGTTTGGATTTTTCAATTTTAGGAATTTATCCATTTTTTCCTGGGTTGTCAAGTTGTTGGCATATCTGGTAGTAATACTGCTAGTAATCTCTTATGATCCTTTGTATTTCTGTGGTAACAGTTGAAATGTCTCCTCTTTCATTCTGATTTTGAGCCCTCTCCCTTTATTTCTTGGTGAATCTAGATAAACGTTTGTCAATTTTATCTTTTCAAAGAACAACTTCTTAATTTCACTGATCTTTTCTGTTGTCCTTTTAGTCTCCATTTACTTCTGCTCAAATATTTCCTCATTTCTACTAACTTTGGGTCTTTTTCCAGTCCTTGAAGTATAAAGCTAGATTGCTTATTTGAGATCTTTGTTTTTTGATATAGGCATTTGTTATGAAACTCCCTCTTGGAAATGCTTTTGTTGCAGTCTATAAATTTTGGTATGTTGTATTTCCATTTTCATTTGTCACATGGAATTTTTAAACTTTTTTGATTTTTACATTGACACATTCGTTGTTCCCTAGAATATTTTTAATCCTCACGTATTGTGAGTTTTTGTTTTCTTCTTATAATTGACTTCTAGTTCCATACCATTGTGGTTGGTAACAATGCTTCATATTTTAGTCTCCTTAAATTTATGAAGACTTATTTTATGGCCTAACATGTGATAGGTCCTGGAGAATGTTCCATATGTACTTGAGAAGAATGTGTATTCTGTTTCTGGATGGAATGTTCTGTACATATCTGTTAAGTCCATCTGGTCTAATATGTCATTTAAGGCTGATGTTTTCTTACTTTTTGTCTGAATAATCTACCCATTGATGTAAGTGGGGTGCTAAAGTCTCCTAATGCTATTGTATTGCTATTTCTCCCTTTATGTCTGTTAGTATTTGCTTTATGTACTTAGGGGCTCCTGTATTAGGTACAAGATATATATTTTGTCTTTCTTCTATGTTGTTGTATTTAATTTGCCAGAGTTTTGTTAAGAATTTTTGCATCTATGTTCATGAGGAATATTGGTTTGTTTTCTTGTTATTATTCTGGTTTTGACAGCAAGGTAAATGCTGGCCTCATAGGATGAATTGGGAAGAATTCCCTTCTCTTCATTTGTCCAGAACACTAGAATATTTGGCAAAACTCACCATAAAAGCCATGTGGGCCTGGAGTTTTCTTTATGGAAAGGTTTTAAACAACATAGTCACTTTCTTTAATAGCTACAGGGACCATTCAGGGTATCTATTATTTCTAGAGTGAGCAGTAGTTTGTCTATGTATCAGTTTGCTAGACCTGCCATAACAAAATACCACAGACCAGGTAGCTTAAACAACAGAAATTTATTGGCGCACAATTCTGGAGGCTGGAAATGCAAGATCAAATTGCCAGCAGGATTGGTTTCTCCTAAGGCCTCTCTCTTGCAGATGGCTGCTGTCTTGCTGCCTCCTCACACAGTTATTCTGTTGTGCATGCTTTGCCCTATGTATCTGTGCCCTAATCTCCTTTTCTCAAAAGGACACAAGTGAGACTGGATTAGGGCATACCCTAACAGTCTCAATTTAACTTAGTTAGCTCTTTAAAGGCCCCGTCTCCATATACCCTCACATCCTGAGGTACTGGGGATTAGGGCTTTAACATATGAATCCTAGGGGAACACGGTTCAACTCATATTTGTGTTTTCCAAGGAATTTGTGCATTTTATCCAAGTTGTTGAAATTAGGATCATAGATGTTTTTGGTATTTATGATCTTTTTAAAATGTTTATCGGGTCTGTAGTGATTCTTCTTTTTCATTCCTGGTATTGAGAATTGGTCTTTTTATTTTCTTTTCCTGATTAGTCTGGCTTCAGCAAGGGTTGGCAAACTTTCTCTCTCTCGCCAGCTAGTGAATATTTATGCATTGCGGGCCAGCTGTGGTAGTTGCCACTGTTTCTCTTCTTCCAACTGTCCCCTTTCCTCCTCTGCATCCCCCGTCTCCATCTATCCTTTTAAAATTACCTTTTAAAAACATACAAGCCATTCTTAGCTCATAGGCTGTACAAAAATAGGTAGCAAGCTAGATTTGTCCTATAGGCTGTTGTTTGTCAACTTTTAGGCTGGAGGTTTATCAAGTTTATTGATCTTTCCAAAATATTTTTGGTTTCACTAATCTTCTTGTTTTTAGTTTGCTATTTCATTGACTTTCACTTTTTATTACCTCCTGACTTTTGTTTACTTTGAGTTTAGACTTGAAAGTTTTCTAATATAGGTATTTAGGGCTACAAATTTCCCCAAGTACTGCTATAGGTACACCCTACAGTTTTTGAAATGTTGTATTTTCACTCAGTTGAAAATATCTTCTTTCGTTTTCTTTTACCCTGGGTTATTCAGATGTGTGTCATTTAATTTTCAGACAATTTACATTTTTCAATATACCTTTCTGTTAACGATTTCTGATTTATTCCATTATGGTCAAAGATACTTTGGTATCTTGGTCAAAATACTTTGTGTTACCTGAATCCTTTTAAAGTTATTGGGACTTGTTTCCTGTCCCAGGAGATATTCTTAGTGATGTTTCATGCACACCTTTTAAGTTTATTTATTTTGAGAGAAAGTTTGAGTGGAAAAGGGGCAGAGAGAGGAGAGAGGAAGAACCCCAAGCAGACTCCACACTCCCGGTGTGGAGCCCCATGTGGGGTTCAAACTCAGGAACCATGAGGTCATGACCTGAGCTGAAGTCGGTTGCTGAGCTCACTGAGCTAACCAGGTGCCCCTCATGTGCACTTCTAAAGAACATTTACTCAGCTGAGGTTGCATGGAGTATGTGATTAAAGTGCACTAATACAAGTTATTATTGTTCCTTTATATTCTTTTATATCTTTACTAGTTTTTGTCTATTTGTTCCATCAATTATTGATAGAGATACTTATATTGAAATTTCCATCTGTAATTATGGATGTCAATTTCTGTAAGGATACATGAAATTCTTGTTTCCTGTATTTCAAAGCTTTGACTTTAGGTGCAAAAAAACCTTAAGACTGTTAGGCCTTTCTGATGAATTGACTTTTCAACATTATGAAATGATTCCCTTTATCTCTTATAATATTGTTAGAAATGTATTTTGTTTGATACTAATATATGTACTCCAGTATTCTATTAGTCTTCACATGGTATATCTTTTCCCATCCTTTCTTTAGTGTTTCTTGTAGACAATATATAGTTTCATCTTGTATTTTGTACTGAGTACAATCTTGTACTCAGATTTCATAAGTAATCTGAATTCTAATTGGGGTATTTATAACATTTACACTTAATGTAATTATCATGGTTATGTTTAATCCTTGCTTTGCTTTTATTTTTGTAAAGATTTTAAGTAATCTCTACACCCAACATGGGGCTCAAACTTACAACCTCAAGATCAAGAGTCACATGCTCTACCAACTGAGCTAGCCAGGTGCCCCTGTTCTTTTTATTTTTTAGGCTTTCCTTTAAGTATCTTTCATGATTCACCTGTTATCTGTTGGCCTAGTAACTTTATTGTTTCCCAGTGGTAGTTTTAGGCTTGATAGTATGTATCTTTATCAGTCTACTTTCTTTTTTTTTTTTTAATTTTTTTTTTAATGTTTATTTTTGAGACAGAGAGAGACAGAACATGAACGGGGGAGGGTCAGAGAGAGAGGGAGACACAGAATCTGAAGCAGGCTCCAGGCTCTGAGCTGTCAGCACAGAGCCCAACGCAGGGCTCGAACTCACGGACCGTGAGATCATGACCTGAGCCGAAGTTGGACGCCCAACCGACTGAGCCACCCAGGTGCCCCTATCAGTCTACTTTCAAGTCATATTATGCCACTTCACATACAGCAAGAGTCCTACAATGGAATATGCCCCCTCCTGCCAACTCTCTGGTCTTTGTGCTAGAATTGTCATGTATTTCACTTCTATAAATAAAATGTTTTGGGGGCACAAGCCCCAAAATATGTTATTCTGGATTTAATCAGCCAATAATCTTTTTTAAAAAAACTTTATTTTTGGAGAGAGAGAGAGTGCATGAGCACATGCAAGCAGGGGAGCGGCAGAGAGGAGGACAGAGGATCTGAAGTGGGCTCTGTGCTGACAGCAGAGTCTGACATGGGACTCAGATTCATGAACTGTGAGATCACAGCCTGAGCCAAAGTCTGACTCTTGGCCAACTGAACCACCCAGGCTCCCCACAGTAATACTGAAAAAAAATATATTTACCTACATATTTACCACTCTCAATGTTTTCTATTCTTTCATCTAGATATTTACATCTCTTATCATATTCCTTTTGCCTGAAGGATTTCCTTTCACATATCAGATAGCATAGGTCTGTTGGTGAATTTTCATTTTCATATATCTGAAAAACCCATTATTTTGCCTCTGTTTTTGAAAAATATTTTCACTGGGTATAGAATTCAAGGTTGATGGTTCTTTCAACTTTAAAGATACTTTAAAGTAATGAAAGATGCTTCAGTGTTCTGGCTTGCATTGTTTCTGGTGAAAAACCTATTTTCATTTCATCATTCTTCAGTACTTAGTTTTCTGATTTTCTCCATTGCTTAAAATCATTGATTTTAAGCAGTTTGACTACTACATGTCTCAGCATAATTTTCTTCCATGTTTCTTGTGCTTGAAGTTCACGGAGTTTCTTGGATTTGTGGGTTTATAGTTTTCATTGTTTGTCAATTTCTGATATTCTATATATATATATTTTGTATCAGAAATTTCCCCACAGCTCATTCTGTCTCCTAATATATTTTCTTCAGGCCTTCTTTCTATTGCTGTCTTTAGGTTCACCAATCCTCTCTTCTGCAGTGTCCAATCTATTTCCATTCAGTGTATTCTACATCTCTGACATTGTTATTTTTCAACTGTAGGGTTTCATTTGGATTTCACATAGTCAATTTTTTCTGTACATTTTTGCACATACAGAATGCATTAACTGTTTTATAACATGAATATTATATAACTGTTTTAATTTGACAAAAACTAACACAGTAATTTTTTCACAGTAACTAGAGATCTTTTATATTAACTCTGTCTTTGCCGTTTGTCATTTCTGAGTGCTCTTACTGTTTCCTCTCACTTTAGGTTGTATTTTCCTGTTTCTTTGAGAGTCTGCAAATATTGTATTGGACACAAGATCCTGTAAATTTCACCCTCATTTTTGGTGTGTACTTCTGCATTCCTTTGAGTTCTCTTGAGCTTTTTTCTAGCATGTAGTAACAGAAACAGTTTAATTCTCTGGAGGTTTGCTTTTGAGCTCTGATAGACCAGCCTAGAAAAATCTTGGGAGTCTAGTGCTATTTCTTCCCCCAGTACTGAGACAATACACTTCTCGGCACTCTAACCAATGCCCTGTGGTTTTCCACACTTACTGGGGGGAAAACAAATGATTTTGTGGGAGTGCAAGGATTTTTTTTCTGCTCCCTTTGGTGGCTTCCTTACCAGATGCACTGATGCACTAAGCTGAAGACTTGAGGAAAATCCTTTGCAGATCCTTGGGGCTGTTTGTACAGCTCATTCCTCTTCAATACTCTGCTCTGCACTCATACCAGCTTTATCTACCCTGGCTCCCAAATCCTTTTCAGCTAAGCAAGACTTCTCCACAGGTGTGGGCTGCAATCTCTCATCAAGCAGTCAGGGGTAATCTTGGGGTTCACTGTTCCTGTTTCTCCCCCCCAGAGATCAGGATCCTGTCTTGTTTTACATCCCATCAATGGTAAAACCACTGTTTCATACATCTTGTGCTATTATCAGTAGTTTCTGGTAGGAGTAATTCCATGTTGGCTGCAAGTAGTAGTCCTTCATCAGAAATCTGTTTTATTTGCAGCCTGTGTTACATGTCAGTTGGAAAAAAGAGGTATTATTAGCTCCCTACACCTCCCCAAAACAAAATCTGCATTTTGTTCTTTTCTATTAAGAGAATGCTTCTCTAGAGTAACTGCCTTCTTTCCCCCCACAATATACTCAAGGGGTACAACTACACTGCATCCTTCACAGTGGCTTCCAACTGCAACGATCCCCTTGGGGATACAGCATGCGTGTGTGGTTTGAAAATGACAGATTCTAACGTGAAAACTCACACCTCTACCATTTCTTCCTTATATATAACATGGGTCTTCTGATTCGGTTTTCCTTCTATCATCTTATCCCTTCACTAAGGAAGAATCTTTGCAATCACGTCTCTCCTGCATCCTGTCCATTTCGGCTCCGACGAAGTAGAAGAAACCGTTAGACAAGTAGACCAGCAGTCCCAGGGCATAGGTTCCAGTCTCGGCTCGGTCATTACAGTTTTGTACTGTAAATGTTCTTTTCACTTTAGGTCTCAATACAAGATGGGAGTCTCGATTACAGTGATGGTATTCGGACTACGGTCTTCCAGAAATCCCGGTGTTATTCCACCAATACACTTGAATGGCATCTTCCATTAATTCCAGACTAGAAATTAATGGGCAGAATATTTTCAATTTAACTTTTTTTCCTCCCGTATGTCCCTCAAATACTGAGCCCGCTGGTGTTTCTTAAAACTCAAAACATCTCGTCGTGTGCTTGGCACACGCGCCACGTTTCCTTCCTTCCAGGCCGCGAGCACACACACGTGCCCGGCCGGACAACGGCCCTGGTCTGAGCGTGGCACTAATCACCCCGGCATCAGGCGTCCAGCGGAGCGTGGAGGGAGACGGCCGCTCCCGACAGCCGCGCCGCGCCGCCGGCCACCGCACTCCGAGCCCCAGCGGGGGTCGGCGCAGCCCCGCCGTCCCCGCACTCACTGCCTCCTTCTCGAACATGCTGGGCCTCCTCTCCTTCCGAGGCTGCGGCGGCGGCTGCAAGTGAGGGGCCGGGACGGCCGCCGATTTCCCGCCGTGACCGCCTTTCTCCATGCCGCCCGCTCGCCACCACACCCAGCGACCCGCCTCCGCCCTACCCAAGCGCCTAGGCCGCGTCCCGCGAGAGCTCAAGTCGCGCGCTTGCGTCGCGCCAGCCGGAAGTGCGGCCGGGAGGGAGGGGCGGGGAGAGGCAAGCGTCATCTGGCGGCGCCGGCCGACAGGAGCCGGAAGTCCTGGAGGAGGAGCGGGGCGGGGAGAGGTGAGGTGCAGGTGCGCCCCCGAGCGCGCTGTGGGCGTGCCCTGTGCCCGCCGCGGTGCGGGCAGGAGGAGGTACAGCGTCGGCGGTACCCATCTGGCTGAGTGGGCCGTGGCGGGGCGCGCCCTCGGCCGGCGTCCCCGGGGCTCCGGCGGGTCTGCGCGCGCGCCGCCGCGGAAGCAGGTCGGCCTTGCCCGCCCCTCGTCCGCGACCAGACAGAAGATGGGCACCCGACTCTGACCCCGAAGACGCACCCCTTGCCCTCGTTCTTCTGAGCGCCGCCTCGACCCCCAGTTGTTCCAGGGGCGCACCTTGCAGGTCCCAGGCTGAAATTCGCGAGTAGATAGTGTAAGAAATAATGTAGTATTCTCGCGCGCGGGGACTCACAGGCTCCGAGTCAGCAACAGCCACCATTTTATGGATGCCTGGAGCCAGGGTCGTGCAAGCAGCACACGCCCATAACTTGTGTGTGTTCAGACTGGTCTCCATGCCCTAAAGGAGGTTTGTGTAGTGCACGAAGTAATATGGGAAGCGCTGTGTAGTAATTACCCTTGCAGTGGATACTTGAAATTGAAATTCCACGTTTTTAGGCCGTTTTGGTGACATTAAATAAATCACAAAGGTCTCAATGGCTGTAGCACGGATTGTATGGGGTTGCCCCACAGGGTTTTGTTTTCTGCCCTCCTGCAGTGAAATATAAAACATCTATCATCACTTTTAGCGATAGCTACTTTTTGAGTACAATGTGCTAGACACTTTTCAAGTATTATCTCTAATTACTGCAGCGCGGAAGATGATAATACCCTGCACCATTTACAGTTAGAACGGAGGCCCAGAATACTAACGTTTTCAAGGCAAGAGGGACGAGTAAGGAGGAATCCAAATTTAAGTCTTTCTAGCCCCTGAGCATAGGCCATTTGCGCTACCCCATACTTGCTCTGGACAAGACACTGATGTTTCCAAGAGTAATGGTATGGGTGCACGCACACGCACACATGCAGGGTTTCTGGCTTCTAATGGGAGGACAGGCTTGTTTGTAACTGTAATATACAGGAAAATGTATTTAATTGTCACAAGTGACAAAATATGGCAGTATGTAATATTTCTTTGATTTGAAGTGGGATTTTTGTTTCTTAATTAACGTGAGGTCCTTAATTGTACAAGAGAGTATGTGCTTGAAAGTTAACATAAAAGCCAACTTCTATAATTGTGTCTTGGTAGGGGGTAGGATATTGTTATTCCCAAAAGCTGAAGGTTGTAGGAACTTGAAGATGAGCCCAGGTAGACTCCACGTAGGATGAGCCCTCGTTCAGTTAACTGTTTGTGTACGTTTGCGGTGCCCAGGGGCCATGCTGTGTCCTGGGGGTACGACTCGTAGAAGACCTGACCTTGGTGCTGTAGGATACGACAGTCTGGGGCAGGTACGTTGATCGGGTGACTACAGCCAGAAGAGAAGATATTTCTTAAGACTTCTGTTGCCATCCAGGGCCTGCAGCGGTGGAGTAGATGGGCTCTTGTGCAAAATATTTGTCTGCTACTTGTCACTCCAGAACTTTATAGCTCATTCCTTTAGATTTCAAATGCTTTTTAAAAATGCAAGGAGTCCTTTTTCATACGAAAGTAATTCTTTAGGGTTTTATTTCCGTATCATTTAGGTGACAAACCACACTAGTTTTTGAACTAAGAGTATTTAATAAAGAGTTAACAAGGTATAGAATTGTTATAAAAAGAATAAAGAGAGATCTCTAAAAGAATTGTGGAGGTGGTAACCACGGGAAGCAGTCACTACCTGTTGCACTCTGAGAACTAAGGGAAGTGTTGGAATTTTAAAACTTGGGAGCTGGGAGGAAGGTCCCACCTAGTGAAGCTTGGATCTCTAAGGAAGAGGGGGTGCCTCTCAGCTACTTGGAGGGTCTGGCAATTCTGGGAAGCGGACCTTTGACGAGCAGATACTGGACAGGTGGTGGTGGTCTGCTGGGGGAACGGTGATGCAGCTGGGCCCACAGGCGCCGGGAGAACCTCAGACCGGATCCAGCTGCTGGAGCAGGAGGCGCTGCCACTGCCTCGGAGAAGCTCAAAGGAACAGAAAGTGGACAGGAAGGCCCAGGCTGTGGGAGCAGGTCCCCTCTTGGTCCTGTCTTGCGGTGCCTGTCATCCCTCATTGGCTGAGTAGAGTGTGGTGTGTAGGGTCATGGCATCACTGGTTATTTGGTGCACGTTTCTTGGGCGATACCCGAATTGCTAGGGCCTGTGGAAGATGGGTTGACAGGTGGGGCTGAGAGTGGGAGGTGAAACTGGGGAGCAGGTGGGGCGAACGGGCGACACTGGATAGGGGCCGGCGTCCAGTCTAGGGAGTGCCAGGGCTTAATCCCCGATGTTAGGACAGACACCCCTTAACTTGATGCATCAAATAAAGACCCCAGAATAATTTTAGCCGCAGAGTGTGACTCCTTTGCAGGTTTATAGAATGATGTTAGTGTAATGTGGGGATAATGCTGAGGATTTTGATTTTATTTGCTCCCTCATGGAAAACCAGTGTGGTTTGCTGCTTTTTACACCATATAAAGAGTCAGAGGCAAGCTTTTTACTTGTGATTTAGTTCATTATGCTTGATTTTCTGCCTTTCCATTCCCCATTGAAAAAAATTGCTCATTTTGATAGCTGTGAGATAGTATAGGAAGGCAGATGTGCTGAGCTTTGTAAACTCATGTCTTAAATATTATTAATAATTTCAAACCTTCAACATTTATTTGAAAACATGTATGTAAACTATCTTTAATTAATATTTTATCACATTTTGGGGTGCTTGGGTGGCTCGGTTGGTTAAGTGTCCGGCTTCAGCTTTGGCTTCAGCTCAGGCTCAGGTCATGATGGCATGGTCTGTGACTTCGAACCACACGTCGGGCTCTGCGCTGACAGCTCCGAGCCTGGAGCCTGCTTCGGATTCTGTGTCTCCCTCTCTTTCTGCCCCTCCCTTGCTCACGTGCGTGTGCTCGCTCGCTCTCTCTCTCTGAAAGAATAAATAAACATTAAAAAAATATTTAATCATGTTTAATGATACAGCTCTCACCATAGCCAGAAAGTATGTTAACAGTAGCTATACCTGGATAGAGAATAGGATTTCCTCGTGACTTGAATATATAATTGATACTCCATTTTTACTTGTTAAATAGTGTCTTCTTTGTATTTCAGATGCTATTAGAAGATCCTATTGCCACTTGTCTTTCTCCCTCAGTCTATGATATGATCTGTAAATTTGGGTTTGAAGTCAGAGAAACTTGTGATATCAATAGCATTGTAACTCAGAGGGGTGAAGTATGCTGGAAGACAATCACAGACTGCGTGATTTATACAGAATCAGGTCTGTATGTTCTCTGTGCCCCAGGCATCTGTCCGTACTGTTCCATTGAATGTGTCTTGCCTGTAAAATTTCCCTAAACCCTACTGACAGTGTATTTTTCTTTTATTATCAGATAAGTGCTATGTAACTTATTTCCAGCAACAACTGAGTATCTTTATTGTAAGTTTAATTATAAACTGGTTGTTGATTTTGTGGAAACTTCATAATAAAAACGTTTTTTCTTTGATGATTTAGGCATTTTCTTTTTTAATTTTTTAAGGTTATTTATTTGTTTTGAGAGAGAAAAGAGTAGGGGCAGAGAGAGGGGGGAGAGAGAATCCCAAGTAGGTTCCACGCCATGAGCATTGAGCCCGAGGTGGGGCTCGAACGCCTGTATTGTGAGATCGTGGCCTGAGCTGAAATCAAGAGTCGGACACTTAACCAACGGAGCCACCCAGGCGCCCCGATAATTTAGGCATTTTCATCACAGAATGTGAAGCTGTGATACTAACACTTGTTTCCTTCTCCTTGAAGCCCAGAGTCTGGATTACCCAGGAAGTGTGAGGCTGCTGGGCCCTGTGTGTGAGGCCGTCCACTCACATTTGTTATCTCTGACCAAGGAGCAGTTTGAAATCTGTTATACACCGTGGCTGCAGTGGACAGCTTTTCCAGAGGTTTGGCTTACAAACAGTCGTTAGAAATAGAAGACTTCACAGAGTCTACTTAGAGGCCCTCATTACCTGCTAACTTTAAAGGGGTCCCCTCATCCTCTAGCCTCCACCTGTGAAAAGGGAAAACTTGGCCTGAGCTGAGAAGCACATCCTGTGAACAAAGGAAGTTTTTGGATGCATTATCCGTGTTGGGGCTGGGGAGGTAGTTAGGCACATGGGTGCTGGTCCTGGGACAGACGAGAATGGACCGCTCCAGAACAAAAGACCTTGTGGACAGACAGTAAGGTGGTGTTGAGACAGTGGGACAAGGAAATGGGGTGGGGATGCTTGGTTTGTTGAGGCTGAATCAAAGAGGGGAGGGGTAGTTTGGGGCCACGCAGTTTGGGTTGGTTTCTTGGTTGGTTCAAACCAGCCATTCCAGCTGGCACATGAAATGTCCACAACAGAGCAGTAGGTCTACAAGGTCTAGTTCTAAAATACTTAGAGTTTTCTGATGTGGAGTAGATGGGTCACTGCTTCTCCCCTTTTCTTGGCTCTTAAGGGACACGTTTTGTTTTTGGGTTTTTTTTAAGAACTAATCAAAATAGGAAGTAAGGTTTAGGTCAAGATATTTGACTTTTTGTGACAGATTTATTGCTTTCGATAAACATTGAAGAAAAAACTTTTGAAAAACTTCTAACGTATTAAACATTTTTTTGATCTTTTAGATATTATTGTAGTTGAGTCTTGAACACCACGGGCGTAGGGGTGGTCACCCCCTGTCCAGTTGAAAATCTGCATGTAACTTTTGACTCCCTCAAAACTTAACTACTAACAGCCTACTCTTGACCAGAAGCCTTGCTGGTAACATAAGCAGTCAATTACCACATGTTTTGTATGTTTTATGATTTATATACTGTATTCTTACAACAAAGTAAGTTAGAGAAAAGTTACCAAGAAAATCATGAAGAAAAAAACACACTTACAATACTGTACTATATTTATGGAAAAAAAAAATCCACATCTAAGTGGACCTGTGGAGTTCAAACCCCGTGTTCAGGGTTCAACTGTATATGTAGAAAATGTGTACCTATACCAAAAAAGTCATAAAAATATACCAGGTGAAACCTTTAGAAGTTTGAATTTCATTAATACCATTGTTACTTTGAGTAATATTTCTTGTTGAGCACTAATTCTAATGCACGTCCTACTCTCAACAGTTATTTCCTGAAATACTTGATGCTTTGGAAAGCCTTCAGTCTCCTGCTATTTCTCTTAGCTTAATGAAACTGACAGCGTGTCTAGAACGGGCTTTGGGTGATGTAAGTGTGAGAAGTCTTTCTTTGTTGGTTTAGTAAAGTATCTGAATGAACATAAAACTTTTACAGCTGTATTTAGATTTCTTGACTTTAATTACTGGTTTTCTATTAAATGTAATCATTTAACACAGATGTTTATTTATTTATTTTGAGAGTGAGAGAGAGAGAGAGAGAGAGAGTGAGCACGAACATGACTGGGGGAGGGGCAGACAGAGGGAGACGCAGAATCCAAAGCAGGCTCTAGGCTCCAGGCTGTCAACACAGAGCCCCACGTGGGGCTCGAACTCACAAACCTTGAGACCGTGACCTGAGCTGAGGTCGGATGCCTAACCGACTGAGCCCCAGGTGCCCCATGACACAGAGTTTTAATACTTTTCTTTTTGAATGATTATGGAATCAAACATTGATGTCTTCAGTGCTTTTCTCCCCTCATTTGCACAATCAGTGACTTTTGGGTGAGTTTTTTCTTCACATTTTTTGTCTCCTAGTGGGACTGTAATACAATCCTTGTTTGATTTTTAGGTATTTTTACTGAATGGGAAGGAATGTCCTTTTCTTTTAAGAGATCTGCTTGCATCTAAGGAGCTTGCTCAGGTCTTTGGGCAGTCTGCGGTAAGTTTGTTCTTCTAAAACTGGGAGAGTAGGCACAACACAAAACAGTTCGTGTTAGCTACAGTTTTGTGCCTTAAAAATTGATGCTGCATTAGGAAAAAATTACGTCAATGATTAAATCGTACGTTCCTTTCCCACCGCCCCTTTCAAAATTGCCACTTTTCCGGCCACTTTTCCACCTCTCTCTC
Source organism: Puma concolor (assembly GCF_028749965.1). Taxonomy (NCBI): domain Eukaryota; kingdom Metazoa; phylum Chordata; class Mammalia; order Carnivora; family Felidae; genus Puma; species Puma concolor. Next base: position 153,669,422 of record NC_141671.1, read on the forward strand.
AGCCTGAGTCTCAGTGCGGTAGAATAGCCTCTGGTCGATGAGCCATAGTTGCTGAGCTGGGCGGTATTGTCCTCGGGCTGACAACCTGCAGTGTGGTGCCTCTGGTGTCGTGAGCCGTGGGGCCACCAGGTGGACAGCTGGAACTCTATTGCTTTCATTCATTTTATATTAAGAATTACAGTAACTTATTCTAGAATACAATTGTAACCATTTAAAGAGTGATATACTCTTATCCTAAAATCTCAGTATTTTTAATGTGTGGGAATTTGGACCCTTTGCAACTGCTCAGACTTCAGGGTGAAAAAAAATTAGGTGCCAACTGAAAAACATGCAGAGCTATTTACTTTTTCAGAATCTTCTGCAGGCCATGTGACCCAAGTCGTTTAAGACTAATGAGTAACCGTTAGGCAACTGATGAGGCAGGGTCAGGGTGAAGGGGAGAGGCAGGGTAGCGTCCCGCAGAAAGTGGAGCCCGCCAAGCCTGGAAGGTGTTTAAAGTGATCCTGTAACATGTTACAAGCTCTAATACATTATTTTGGGGGTAAGAAATCTTTTCAGTAAAGCTCTCCCACTTTACAGTGGTTCCTTGTCGCTGAAAGATCATTTTCTTTAGTGGAGAATGTGAGGTAAAGAAAAGTATAAAAGTCTTGTTGTTACACTGAGTTCTGAAACAGATCCCATGGTCTGGGGCTGTGTCCTTGTCTGCCTGGGTGCCGGTGGCCTTTCCTGCCTGCAGCCACGCCCAGCGCCTTGAGGGTCCACCGGCTCGTTGGCTTGTGTGTTTCTGATGGCCCAGGTGGTGTGAACAATTCACTAAAGTCAGTATTAAGTTAAAAACGAATGTAGTGAAATGCATATCATCGTGATTACCGATATTAGATACGAATATTAAAGGAGTAAGGACCAATGTGAGCAGGAGGTGTCTGGAGTTGCACGGAAGAGCCAGTTTGCGGGCGAACCCCTCTTTATAACTCTCCGGCTCACCCTGCCTTTGAGAGAACGTGACGGTGGGTCTGTTTCCTCCTCCGCCAGGAGGCTTTCAGTCCTTTCCCGAGTCTTCTGGATGCTCACTCTTCTTTCTCGCGTGGCCCGCTTTTGAGTTGAGTGTCTGCATATCTTCCCTTTTTCCTGACTCTGTTCCCAAGCGTGGCGTTCCAAGCCCAGAGGCAGCCCACAGACGTGTGTGGCTCTTGCATTCTGATGAGCAGGAACCCCGTCAGGGGCATCTTGACCGTATGCGCGGAGGGACAGAGGCAGGTGAGGCTTCAGGTCAGACAGTGAAGTCGGGGAGGCCTGGGATGGGAGCCTCAGTCGTCTGGCCCCCTCACGGGGTCTGCTTCCTGGAGTTTACCGCGCGAACACACGCTACTTTCTGTGAGGTTTCTGTTCACCGGGTGGTTTTATTTGGTCTAGATAGGAGGCAGGCTCGATGTCCAGTAGGAAAGCTGCGGAGCCTGGGACAGATCCCATCCCCCTTTATAGTTCTGGGTTCCCCGAGGCCTTGGTTTCACCTCTCTATGCTGTACTTCTCATTTGCAGAGTGGGAATAACAGTCGTGCCTTCCCAGAGGTTGTTGGGAGTGTGAATGAGCAATAAATACGCACAAAATGTGTCTGATGTCTTACACGCCCAGTAAATGTTTGCGTGTTACTACTGTTACTGCTACTTCTGTTTAGCCAAAGCCCTGGGTCTGTTCTCAAGAAGAAAGCAAACCTCTTCCCACTGTATGTTATATTGGTTTGTCCAGTAGTTATGCAACCATTCAGTAATCTGCTGTTCCTAACCTGGTCAGATGGATGTACTGAAAGTCTTCCTTGGATCTCCACGCGGGCTCAATCTGCGTAACATCCTGTGGCATGGGTTTGCGTCCCCTCACGAAGTCCCTCCGAAGTACGTTGCTGATGAAGTCATTTTCTCGCTCCTTTAGTGCACTAAGAGTTTGTTTGTCTTGAATTTCCCGTGAGTGTATTTTGGAAAAGATGAGAGTTTTGAAGCGGGAATTTGAAGATAAAACGGGGCGGATGAACACCTGGGGTGGTGACGGGGTTGGGACTCCGCTGCCATCCACCCCAAGGGCAGTTCTGAGGGTGGGCCTGACGGAAGCGGTGGGGTGCTCGGCCTCCTGGAGGGTGGCTCCCGAGTCTGCCAGGCTTTAGCTCCCCCCCCCACCCCGCCTCCCGCCATTGCATTAGGTTAATCCCTCCCGCGAGGGGGACCTCCCTGCGATTTAATGATGGCTTGCTTTCTTAATTTTAAGCTTGTTCTTTGACAGTAGAGCTCTTTATGTGGATGGCGGTTCATTTTCTAACATGCTATGGTGTTGCACACTAGATACTGTTCGATGATGACGCTGTTGACAGCGGGCTTGGGTCAGCTGCTAAAGAGTTACTTGCGACAAACTAAATTCGCATTGGTGCACCGACCTTTCAGAGCTCTTCCAGACCTTGAGGATTTGGCCGTTTTCCCAGGCAAGTACTACGCTCCCCATTTGTCCTGGATGTGTCTTCTTCGTACAGATATGTATAAGGTCATTAAGTAGCACTGGGACTTGAACCCTGTAGGTGGACTGTTATGCTCCAGAGGCGAGATGCCTTCAAAAGTTGCATGAAGAACCTCTTAAATTTGCTACGTAAAACCTTCCCTGGGTACCTGGGGACTCAGTCGGGATCCGACTCTTGATTTCAGCTCAGGTCATGAATCACAGTTAGCGACGGAGCCCTGCATTAGCTCCGCGCTGACAGTGCGGAACCTGCTTGGGATTCTCTCCCTTCTCTCTCTGCCCCTCCCCTGCTCGTTCTCTGTCTCTCTCAAAATAAGTAAATGAATAAATAAACACTAAAAAAAAAAAAAATGTGCCAATGGAACCATGAAATGGATGTCTAATTCAAAAACAAACAAGAAACCTTCCCTCTTTCCATGGGTTGTGGTGGGGAGGCTGTGAGAGTCGTGGCTGCGTGAGTCAATTATGAGTTTATCCTCCGGGCGTGTTGATGCACAGGTGGCTCAGGACCGTTTTGAAACGTGCATTCCCTTCTCCTTTTAGCTCTTGTGCCTGTGTGCGCGTGCTCATTATGCCAAAAAGGCCAACAGCATAGATGGCCTCCTCCGTCTTCTTTTTTCTGTGGCAGAGCCGTTTACCAAATTAATGGGGGCAGGGGACACAAAACCTGGAAAGCACAGTTAAACATGTGTTTGCTCCAAGCCCGTTCCTCCCCCCTCCCCGGGGCTGTAGGGGTGTGGCAGCGGGGTCTCTGACGCGCGTCACGGGGCGCAGCCCCGATCTCTGCAGTCCTGGGTCCGGGGGTCCGGTCCGCGCCTTTGGTGCCGTGGACTGCTGGGTCCTCTGCTGACTGCCGATCGCGTGTACTTCTTGAGACTTTAGTTGTGGAACGGTTTTGAGTTTAGAACAAAATAGATGGGGAGGTGCAGACACCCCCTCCCCCCCATCAGCATCCCACCAGAGGGCACATTTGTTCCCAAGGACGAGCCTACGTGTCCTCGTCATGCATAGTCCACTCCTGTTCTTCTGTCTTCCGAAAATGTATTTCACTTTTCTCGGTCAAGCGTGGTCAGCTGGTCCGCCCTGAACTCTTCTGCTCAAAAGTCGTCGTAGCCTGAAACGCCAAGGGGACCCTTGTCCCTGTGCCCTTGCCCCAGGGTGTCCGCGGCCACCCACAGCCGGGCTCCAGTCTGCCGGTCTCACTCTTGGACGGCGTGTGCCGCTGCCCCAGGCCTGCTTTATCAGCCCGGACAGGTCGGTCATGGGCATCCTTCCACGGTCTGGTTCTGTGTCTCTTCAGTTGATGAGTGTGACAGTACTTAAAAATACTTTTCTCTTAGGGCCTGGGTGGCTCAGTCGGTCAAACGACTGGCTCTATCTTGGCTTAAGTCGGGATCTCACGGTCTTGGGATCGGGCCTCCTGTTGGGCTCTGTGCTGACAGTGTGGAGCCTGCTAGGGGTTCCCTCTCCCCCTCTCCCCCTCTCCCCCTCTCCCCCACTCCCCCACTCCCCCACTCCCCCACTCCCCCTCTCCGCCTCTCCCTCTCTCCCTCCGTCTCTCCTTCTGCCCCTCCTGTGTGCATGTTCTCTTTCCAGGTCTCTCTAAATAAACATGTAAAAATACATGTTTGTTATTTTGCAGATATGACTTCTGAGGTACTTCCAGTGTTAGAAGAAGTGATGAAGAAATCCACTTTTATATTAAAAATCATGTTGCCGTACTGGGAAGAGGCGTTAATCAGGTTCGAGAAACACAGGTAACTAACTGAGGGTGCGGACTCAGAGGTTCTTGATAGTCAGGAGGCTGGTCCCTCTTAAAACCCTTTACTGTCCATGTTTTCTGCTGCTGGAATGGAAGAGAGGTGGGGCTTCCTCCAGGAGGGTCGAGCACAAGATATCCTCTCACAGTGAGCGAAAAGGTAGCTGTGATTGGGTGTTAAACGCCTCGTGTTGTCCTTTTGGAACAGTCGACAAAGACAGTTCTTGTTCAGAGTCGACGGAGTTCTCACTCTGGGAGGGCCTCTTGTGGGTCCCCTGCTGGAGACAAGGGAGGGGAGAAGCCAGGCTGTTTCCTGAAGGCGGGGCAGAAGCGCTCCGGAGGCATGACCTCTGCTTCCCTCCGGTTCTGTCATTGTGTGTTCATATGTACCCCGAGAACCCCCCAAAATCCTGGTACTTGTACCCCGAGAACCCCTGAAATCCTGGTACTTGAGTGTTTCTTACCAGTGATGGGAAGAATCAGGCCGACCCGTGATGACATGTCATTCTCCTGAAGCTTCTAAACGTGTTTCCTCTGATACACAAAAACAGCGGAAATGAGTTTAAAATCACCAGGCAAATGAGACTGCGTTTCGGTTTTATTGCTCGCTTTAGCGTGTCCTCTGCCCTCCAGGCTTTGAGCACACGAGGGTGACCTCTGGAATAAAGCGGCGTCACTTGGGGTTGGCGCCCGTGTTTGCTTTTAAAGCTCCGGGATTTGCTTGGTTACTTCTGTCTGCAGGTTTGCTGACTGTGCCGTGCTGTTACTGCCGCAGCTGGAGATGGGACTCAGGAGAGTGTTTGCTGTCGTTAACAAGTGTCCACAGAGACTTCTGACGGCTGAGGTACCTGTGCTTCGGTGATCCATGGGGGTGGTTGCTGCTGTTTTGCCCGTTTTCTGGACTTGTTGACGTTTTGAATCTCTTCTTTTTGTTCACCATGAAACGAATTTTTTAGCTAAGAATTCTCTTTGGAAGGCTTGAGTGCCATTTTTTGTGGCTTCCTGTTATAACGATTTTAGAGGACTTAGGATTATCTGTGATCGTTTTTGATAGTAGTATTCCCAAGTATTTTAAACTCGGTGTCAGAGAAGTAGAAACCACTTACCTTGTCCCCATAGCCGTTATTATTGGTGTACCATTGTAACCCCATGAGGTGGTCCGTGGCCTACAGCGTGGCCGTTCAAGGACACCGCTTCCTCTGGGCGGTGGCTTGGAGAGGTTTCTGGGTGGCCACATGCCCCGTTGACCGTCAGAGGATGCGGAGGGTAGAGGAAAGGAGGGGTCTGTATTGGGGGCCAGCGGCAGGGGCCGCTGGACCTGGCCTCTTCTTTCTTTGACCAGCTCAGCTTCCTCCATTTTGCCCCTTTCTAGAAACATCTGTCAAAATTCTGTTCTCAGCGTAGTGCTCCCGCATTTGCCCCCTGGGAGATCTTACTGCCACGTCTTCAGCTGCCTTACCTCTGCGGGAAGAACGATTAGAGAATACTTTGGATCTAATGAAAATGAAAGCCAGCATACACAGCATTGTGGATGTAGCCAGAGCAGTGCCAGGACGGAAGTTTCTAGCATGGGCCGCAGTGCCCCCCAAGGAAGCGCTCTGCCCTACTTCCCGGGTCAGGTGTACACGTGTTCACCAAACGCTTTTGTAGGGGTTTTCCCCAGCGTCTCAAACTACCATACTTCTGAAAAGCTTGTTTTCTCTCCCACAGATTTGTTCTCTGGTATTCCCTGTTGTCCTCCTTCGCTTGGTCACTTCGCAGTGGCCTTCCGCACCACCCCGGCCACTCAGTTCCCAGCCCTGCCCGTCTGTCCTGCCCCTGATTCCTCCTGGGTCCCTCCTTTCCAGTGCTGAGGCCTCGTCTGGCTCCCCTCCCAGTGCTCTTTACGACTCTGATCCTTCTCTCACCCTACCGCAAGTTGTTTTACACACTGATGAATATTCTTCTGTCTTTTATGGTCTCATCTGCATAAAACTTGTTAGCGGCACCCCGGTGCCTGCAGCGAGTGTCGTCCTCCTGTGTGGCGTGCTGGGGCCTCCGTGCGGCCCAGCGTTCCCGTGGCTTGTCTCCTGTCCCAGTTCTTCCGGCTTAATCGAGGCCTCTCCCCGGTTCCGGAACATGTGTGTCTCTCCTAGGGCTGTGCCCACTGTCCCCTGCCTGACCACTTCAGGCCGCATCAGTGACCCCCAGAGCCTCATCCACGCAGACTCTCCAGCTTCGCTCCTCTGCGTCCTGTTTCTGTTTTATCTCGAGGCTGTTCTGCTTTGCCTTCTGTGCATTTGTGTACAGTTTCTGGTGCAGGTTCCTCAGGAGCGGAAGGTTCACATTTGTGCTCCTGGTGCCCATGCCCGGTGCCTTTCACGTTGGCTCTGCCCAGGGCAGTGCCGGGCACTGTTGTGGGGCATCTGCCTTCTGGAAGAAAGAGCTAGAACCCCCGTTTGTCAGAGCTCTCACTTGAGCACCGCTGGGCTTTCTTCATGGCAGTGTGCTCACCGCTATGCGGTTTAAACACGTCCGGCTATTGTTATTTGACCACACAAATAAAAAGAAGACTGTTTCCATGGAGGAAGTAATTGATCAAAGAATATCTTAAATTGTCGCCCAGGCTCTTGTTCAGAATAAACATAGCATCAGTTTGTTCATAAGGCAATGCACACGTGAAAAGACTCTATAAAGCCATAAAGTGCTGTGCACACGCTATTATTTACTGAATACTTATAGCATAAGGTCTCTGAGAGTGGTGGCAGATAGGAAGAAAATGAGTGAGACTTTGTGTCTTCTAAGAAGCTTACGTGTTTAGGGGTGACAGGTAAGCCATTTGTACCAATTCTGTAAAACAAGGTAGAAGTTAATGTGTGCAGTTTATGGGGATAAATGAGCAGTTCAGCTTTTATGAGGAAGTGGTTGGGGGGTCTTGAGTAGGCAGTCGGATGTTTAGAAGAGCGCTTAGAGAAATTTTAGGGTCAGTGGTATAGGTTTGGGAGTGAAGGATACAGACTTCGTAATCCTCTATATCATAAACGTCGGAGGTAATTTCATAATGTTAGATTGGAAATACATTAATAAGCGTTAAGAGATGAGACACTTTTCTTGAGAGCTGGTTCCCACAAGATACCGATTGCATCACAGCGTGTGTAAAATCTTCCCGAATTCCCCAGCAGCCTTTTGAGACAGGAGTTGCTCATGTCCCGATTTGCAGAGAAGCCCACGTGTGGAGGTGCCCTGGGCTTCCCTTCCGGGGAGGGTGGAAGCTGGGCTTATGTGTTGGGGCAGCGGCTCCGGAGCCTGTGCGTGTAAACAGTAGTGGTTACACCAGGAAGCACGCAAAACACGGCTGCTCGTTGGAGGGCACGTTGAGTTGTGCTCTCCTGCCCGCGAAGACGAGCCACCGGCCGAGATCGTGTGTGTGAGTCGTGCTTTGTGAGGCGACGGGAGGTTTCTGACCCAGAGTGCTGTGGGAGTGGTGTCTTCACGTGGCCCCGTGCCTCTCAAGCTGTTACGTCGTGCCTCTCAAGCTGTTACGTCATACAGGACAGCCTTTCGTGCTGTTACGTTGCATAGGACATTCTACCCAGAGCGTTGCCAGATAATTTTTGGAAGAAGTTTTCGTGTTTGTGGCCATGTACTGGAATTTTTTTCCTGCTTTGAATAACGTTACTGTACTCACATTTTGCTTTAATTATTTCTTTTCTTTCCTTTTCTCAAGTCAACAGCTCTTTATACCACCTTCGATGAAGTAAGTAAACTTACAGGATATCTTGAAACAAATAAAACATTATTGTCTGTTACACAGGAAAATGTTGGTAGTCATATATGCCAAAAAAAAAAAGCCACATCACCCTTATTATAGAGTTAAGTATAGTCTTCCAGACTGATTTTGAGATCCAGTATCATTAACCTTGTTTCTCGAGTTATAGAAGGACACATATTGGAAAATGTCAAGAGATATTAATATTATATTCTGTAATTATTTGGAGGTTTTATTTATTTACTTATTTATTCATTTATTGATTTACTTGTTTATTTATTATGTTTATTTTTGAAAGAGAGAACGTGAGCAGGGGAGGGGCAGAGAGAGAGATAGAGAGGGAGACCCAGAATGCAAAGCAGGCTTCAGACTCTGAGCTGTTGTAAGCACAGAGCCCGACGCGGGGCTTGAATGCACAAACCACGAGATCATGACCTGAGCCAAGTCAGTCGCTCAACCGACTGAGTCACCCAGGTGCCCCTGGAGGTTACACTTTAGATTTAAGATTGACACTTGCTTATTTTGCAAATGAAATATAAGTGAACTACCTCTGTGTGTGTACAATATACACTTAGGCATTTATTCTGTGACTTGGATGTGTGATTCTGAATGTGAAAATCTGGAATAGTAAAAATTACCATTGAAAATACCTTTTATCACTTTATAGTATAGAGGGTTTTGTGTGGGTAGCAAATGATTGTTATCTAGCTAGAAGTATGATTCAGAGTTAGCCTACAGGAGGAAACAAAGGGAGAGTGTGGAGAGATTTGAGTGTTCAGATTACTTCGCCTTTAAGAGAACTCTTAGATTCCTTAAGTGAATGGGTGGGTGGGATTAAACTGTGTGCCAGTTTACCTGCAAACTTTATTCCATTAGGTAAATAATTTGCTGTGGTTTAAATATATGATGCATTTGATACTGTGAAGATTGAAATAGATAGTGTAGTCCTATCTGTATAGGATTAGGTCCTATATAGGAGCGGATTGGGTGGCTGGGTTCCAAAGTCTGGTGAATTAAGAAGTGGCCTTTGAAGTAATTCTGATGGATGCTTCTGTACACATCCACATGTACGCACACTTATGCATATGAATGCAACGTGAACACACATAAATATACATAAACACACACACACATAGAAGTATACACATACACACAGACACATTTATAAACACAGGTACACACGTGCATATACGTATGTACATAGATCTGTATGAACATATACAGATAAATGCAAACACATGTGCTCATATATACACAAATACATAAACACACATGTAGACATACGCATGTACATGTAAATACATATCAACACATGTACGTACAAAACACATACACATGTACCCATACATACAAATACACATAGATGTACACACATGTATAAATACATGCATCACATATATATGTTATCACACATATGCATATAAATACACGTAAACACGCATGTACTCACACAGTTAAGATATATATACATTCATATCTATTCCTAAAGTCATTATACTGGTTAAGAAAAGCTTTCTTTAACGGGTGGCTGCCATGTTTTTAAGACTGTCCTTGTTACATTTAACTTGCTTTGTGCTTACGTAGCATGTCGTACCAACGATACATCTCCTTGGATGCTGAAGGTACTGTGTGTGTGTGTGTGTACTAATTAATCCATATATTTATTTTTGGTCTTTTAGATATTGGCAAAGCACTTGAATGATGGTAAACTCAATCAACTTCCTCTTTTCCTTGGAGAGCCTGCAATGGTAAAATTCTAGGCCTTTTCTGATCCAATATTCTTATATTTATGGGTGTGATTAGCACTTCTCCAAAGTGAAGTTAATTTTGACCTGTGACGTGCTCCCCAAAGTGCTTCTGAGCCACTCCCGCGCTGTGTCAACTTGACACGTGTCACAGACACTTGCTAGGCTGTGACTGCAGCTCCGGGGCCTGGCTTCTGGCTGGTTATCTAAGACCCGCTTTCCAAAGTATATTTGGGTCTGTTGTGTGGTGTGGGCTGCTGGGGGAGCCAGGTTTGCCTTGTGAACAGCGGCAGAAGTCAGGTGTGACTAGTGAGTGTGCGAGTGTGCATGTTGGAAGAGGACAGAGAATTATGTAGAGCCATTTCCTGTTACCAATTTCTTTTTTTTTTTTTTTTCTTTATGAAGATACTATAGTAGCTACTTTGGACTGTAAGTAGAATTTTTTATTCCTTTTTTTAACTTAAAAAATGTTTGTTTATGTTTGAGAAAGAGAGAGTGCAAGCAAGGGAGAGGCAGAGAGAGTGGGAGACAGAGGACCCACTCTGCTGCCAGCGCAGAGCCCAGCGTGGGGCTCGAACCCACGAACTGTGAGATCCTGATCTGAGCTGAAGTCGGACGCTTAACCGACTGAGCCACTGGGCGCCCCTGTATTTGTTCCTTTAACTGAGAGTTTTGCAGCCTGGATTCTAGTCCCTGTGGGACATTAGTGAGACTCTGTGTGCTCTCGGGGCGTCATTTCTGCCGTCAGGACATTAGGATGATTGAGCTAGTTTATCCGCCATTTGTTTCCATCCTCAATCTTTGTGACTCTTCCGTCCACTGGCAGTTTTTTGTCTTTCTGTGTCCCCGCCCCCGCCGGTGCTATTGAGAAAGAAGCTGCTGTCTTAATCAGGCTTCATGGAGGAGGAGGCCATGATGGGAGAGAGGGTGCTGGGAGGGAGCGGCCCCAGGCAGGGGGGCAGTGGGGGCTGTATTCACGGGGGGACAGTGGTGCTTGCTCTGTGGAAGGCAAATTCGCTTCCAGGTGTGGACGCCTCAGCCCCTTGGCTCAGGGCCGACAGGAGTGAGACGCGGGGTGGGGGGGAGGGCCTACGGCGCTGGAGCTGGCCTCTTGTCGCTATGGCCAGGCAGCCGGGCCGCGGGCAGAGTTAGAGGCCTGGGGGCCCCCAGCCGGAGGCCCGCACGTACCTGGGCACCACTAGCGAGGACTCCGGTCTGGAAGCTCGGTTTTCTTGTCTCTGCAAGCCAGCGCTGCTGCTCCGTGACCGTCAGGATGGTCCGTCCAGGGCCTCGGCGCTTTCCTTCCCTTGGTTGAGAAAGCCGACAAAGTCTCTTCTGTTCATTTTCCCGAAGGAGTTTCTTTGGGATTTCCTGAACCATCAGGAGGGTCCTCGTGTAAGAGACCATCTGAGCCACGGGGAGATCAACTTCCCCGAATTTCCAAAAGAAGCGGCGAACCAATTGCTTGCATTTTCCACTGTGCTTTTACTCCGATTCGTCGACGAAGGCCTGTTGTCAGTGCTTAAGGTAACGTACAGGGAGAAAACCGGGAGATTCGCGGTTACTCGGCTGTGAAAGAGTACTTTGTTCTCACACGTCATTCGGCCTTAATCATCTTTTGTGGAAACGCGTCTGAGTTACAGTATGCCTCCAGCAGAACCGACACTTGTGACCTGATTACAGTTGCGCATGCGTTTGCCGCAACAAGTAGGTGAGCATCATGTCATCTAAAGTAATTTAACCTAGTTCTTAAAAACGTATTTTCAACGGATAAATGTGGAGTGTGTATGTACAATGGAAAATTACTCAGCCACCAAAAAGAATGAAGTCTAGCCATTTGCAACTACGTGGATGGAACCGGAGGGTATTATGCTAAGCGAAATCAGTCAGAGAAAGACAAATATCATACGACTTCACTCATGAGGGCTTTAAGACACAGAACAGACGAACACGAGGAAAGGGAAACAAAAATAATATAAAAACAGGAAGGGGGACAAAACAGAAGAGACTCTTAAATATAGGGAACAAACAGGATTGCTGGGAGTGGGTGGGGGGGATGGGCTAGATGGGGGATGGGCATTAAGGAGGGCACTTGGGATGAGCACGGGGTGTTACACATAGGGGATGAATCACTGGGATTTACTCCCGAAATCATTATTGCACTGTATGCTAACTAACTTGGATGCACGTTAAAAAAAAATGTATGCTTCACAGATACTACAAACCAGACAAGTGTAAATGGGATTAACTAAATCAGAAAATTTTACAAACGACTCAAATCGATGGGGCAGAATATTTGCATCTATCAATAAACTATAATTCTTATTTTAAAACAATTTGGGTTATTCTTATTTTAATCCTGTTTCAAATCATACATGTAACAGTTACTGTAAAAATTGTCTGAAAAGTTCCACCAAGATGGAAAGACTGACGTGAGAAGGCACTGAGGCAGACCTTCTCCTGAGGGGACCACTGTTAGCACGTGCTGTCTGTGTCTTTCCACGAGCACAGCAGCGTGGCTCGTTGTGCAGACACGTTCTGTTCCGTAGCTAGCATTTTCACGAACAGTGTGTTACCTTATTTTTATCTGCGACTTGACATTCCATTTGTATCAGTATGCCCTTATTTACGTAAGTCGTCCTTCACTGACGGCTGAATTCTAATTTTCCCTCGTGGGGAACGCTCCTAATTATAATGTCTGAAGGAGACTGTTCATTTGGACACTTGTGTAAGTGACTTTATGAAAGTGAAGTTCTGAAGCAGAAGGTACTGGCGAGACTTTGTTTTTATCTTCTTGTATTTTGGGGGTGACTTGGCTATCTTTTCTTGTGGCTGTTGGAAGTGTGTAGTTCTTTTGTGAACTGTTAATGTTTTTTTCCACTTTGTGCTTCTCCCCACTGGTTTATTAGCCGTGTGCGCCTTCTCCAGTGTGCCTGTTGCTGCCTACTTCAGTTTTGAGGTTTTTTTCATTTTGGCTTATGCATTTGGAATTATTCTTAAAAAATCCTTTGCTTTCCAAAATTATAAACATATTTACGCATTTCCCTAGTAACTTTACAGCCCCCCCCCCCCCCCATGTAGGTCTTTTGATCCAGCTGGAACTTACTTCATCTGGGAGTGAGAGAATCTAGATTTACTTATTTTTGTTTTTTGTTTTCTTGGCCCTTTTTCTTTGACAAGTCACTTCCAAGGTGGCCCAGCAGCATTTAGGAGACGGCATCTCTGTGCTGTGTGCAGTGGCCTTGGTCTTGGGTGCTCGGGGTGTATCTGTACTGACCTTCGTGATGGAGCTGAGCATCTGTAGGGTTACTTTCCCATCTGTCTTACCTTGTAGAGTTTCCCTGCCTCCTCTCTACTTAGTATTGCAGCCAAACTTGTGTAATTACACAATAAACACAAAGCCTAAGACTAACCAGGCAACAAACAGGAATGAGATGATGGGTTAACGTAGGGATATTTGATGTTTTTTTATAATAGTGAACATTATTCCCCAACGCGGTGTCTCCACGTTCTCAGCCTCCCCTCCCCGAGCCTCCCCCGAGTGGCAGTGCCATCCCAAGGCCAGAGTCCTCTCTCTGCATGACCGCACGCCGTGTTCCGTCCTCCACCCTAGTGTATGTCCTGACGCGTTTCTCCCTGCACCGTGTGCACCTGCTGGGCTGAGCTGCTCCCCCACCCCCCGCCTACCCTCCACCTGCCCTCCCCGCGATGGCCCCTCTGTTCTCTTGTCTGCACGGCTGCCAGAGCGATCCTCCACACGCCCCCTCCTCGCGTCCACCGCCCTCCCGCTGCCGCGTCCCCTCTGAGGAGAAGCCGTGTGCTCTGGCAACTGCCGGGCCCCAGGGCCTCTGTGGCTCATCACTGATCTTTCCACGTGGGAATCGTGGCTGTCCGTGGGTCTTGTGCACGTGGCCCAGAACTCCATCAGCTGCGTGTAGGACTTGGGTCTTTGAGCGAATGACAGGGTCAGCGTATTTCTTCACGTAACTTACGTCTGGCTACTTGGCGACCTGCTTTGTGCCGTTGAGAATTCTGGGTAGTTAGAGCTTCTGTGCGGGGAAGCTGTTCATTGATTATTGGTGTGTTAAATTAGTCAGCAGGCGATTCACTGACTTGTTTCTGATGGTTTTTAGCCAGCCAGCTTGGAGTTTCAGGTTACACGGTTACGTCAGCCGTAAATAATGTCATTTTACTATTTTCTTCAATGTTTATGTGTTTAGTAATTAAGTATTCATAGTGATATAACTTTTGGTTGTACTGATTTTTAATGTCTAGATTCTCATTCTGGTTTCTTACGAGAAGTTCTTACGTTCCCAGTTGTTTGTCTGGAATCGTTTTCTTCTTTCTCACTTATTTCTAGCGTCCTTGATCGTGAACAAAGGGCAGACATGGCCTTTGTTATTTATCATTGTTAATTGGCTTCATTTAAAAAAATCGTGTTGGTTATGGTTTGCTGCCTCGAACCTGTTTTAATGAAGAGCCTTGCTCTGTTACAGCTGAGTGGGATTCTGTGAAGGAAGGTAATGGGAAATTGGGACTCCCGTGTGATTAGCATTCGGTAGAAGAAAAGTACAGGCCTGACCAGACGTCATCCTAACCGCGGTCTGTTTTCTCTGAACCAGGAAAAGGCGGCGATAAGGTCACTGGTCGGTCTCGCCGAAAACTACCGTGCTCACGTCCACCCGGTGTCTCAGCTGAGAAAACAGGTGAGTCGCGCGCAGGCCTCCGGGAGGGGCGCACGCGCGGGCCCCTGCAGCGGAGCCTTTGTGGGCCCCAGGTGGCTCCGTCCTCTGAACCTCCTGTTCCGCTTCCGGCAGTTTAAGTCATTGGAGCGTTTGTTTCTTCAGGTGTTTTTAGTACCTGATGCGTGGTGGTTGGATCATCGTGGGGCCCTGGTGGGCTCTTGTCATTATTATTGCCTTTGACTCAGGACCACTGACGCTCTTTGTCCGTCGGTGGCGAAGAATGGCCATGTTCCTTTAACCACATAAGACCAGCTTTTGTCCGCTCCTAAATTAAAGCAAGCAAAGCACAAACCTGAGAGCGGTTCTGCCAGGAAGTTCCAGTGTGGAAACTGGCTTCGGCACTTTACTTCAGGCACACGTAGGGGGATAGGAATGTGGCACGAGGGGCAAGAACGGGGTCGCCTCCGAGAACATCATGATCGTGACAGTTGCTAACTTAGAAATTCATCGGTGAGATTGGCCTCTCAACGGAAGCTATAAAATCCGCACGTAAGGGGTTTAGAGAGAGATTTGCAGTGGCAGCTGGAGGGAACTCTGTCCACCGATTTATGACGTCCCAAGAAAAATAGTGTCACTTCCGAGGGGTTGTTGGCAGTCGACGTGAGGGGTGTTCTACCATGCTGGGGCCATGTGAGAGAATTCAGCCCGAATAGCTGGGTCCGGTGGGTTCTAGTTTGGCAGCGAGACATCGGGCTGACATAGCCGCACCGCCCACTTAGCCTGCCCGTCGTGGCTCTGAGCTTCCCAACAAGAGTCGCTGGCAGGGAGGCCACCAGAAGCTGCCTGCAGGACTCCACACGCAGAGACAGGAGGGAGGGAGGTCCCGGAAGGAGGAGAGGCCTCAGGAAGGCAGGCTTTGTCCGTGGACCTCCGCGGCTGAATCTCCAGCCCCACGAGGCCCCCTTGCTCCTTGGCTGCTGCTTCCGTGGCCCCTCCGTGCCCCACAGTGGGTGTTTCAGATGATCACCCTTTCCTGCAGCCTCTTATTCCTGCTGTCCGTTGTTTATCCATTTTTCATTAGGCAGTCTTGTATCCTGTCCCTTGTAGGGTCATTGCTTGCTTATTATTGCCGCATAAATTACCCACATTCAGTGGTGTCAACAGCAGTGTTTAACATGCTCCCACTTTCATGCATCAGAAGTCTGGGCTCCGCTGGCTCGGTGTTCCGTGTGAGGGGATGAGAAGTTGGTGCAGGGCTTCCCGATTGCTGGCTTCCCCAGGAGAGGCCCAGCCCTCTGTGACCTGTCGTCCAGAGTCACACAGCCTAACTTCTGCTGTGTTGTCTGGGTGAAGGCCACCCACTACAGCGAGTCCTGACTCGGCGATGGAGGAGAATTGTCGACCTCGGCTCTCAAACGAGAGGCGCCAAAAGACTTGGGGATAAGTTTTACAGCTAGTCCAGGTGTTAACTACCTTCCAATCCCCTGTTGACTTCACCGGCCTTCCCTTATCTGATTCTATTGAATAGCCAAGCCCTGCCATCTAGTTTTAAAATGTAAGATCTGTAACAGTTTTACCAACATGCATCTTCCGGAACGCTGTTGGTTGCTACGTCTGTAGCAGTTTGCAAACGTGTTTTCCAGGCCGTTCTATAAAAGCTTTAAGGGCAATAGGGTATTTTCCTTGCAGGTGCTGAGCTGTGAGAAGAGCCTCGGGGCTTGGCCCCTCCTGTCTTTGCCCACAGAAGCCGAGGAGGCTGCCAGGTGAGTTCCATCCTGGGGCCCCGGCGAACGCCAGCCTCGAGAGGTGTGCTGGCCGAGTGCGGGGAGGGGGTGGGGAGGTGGGGTGTGTGTGCTCGGGGGATCACCGAGTGCGGGGGTGGGTGGAGGGGACGATGACCGAGTGCTGGGGGGGGGGTGACGTGGGGGGAGGGGGAACGACCGAGTGCGGGGCGGGTCAGAGTGAGCCTCGGTCTCTGCACGGGGGTGGGGGGAGGGGGCCGGGCCGGGCGGTGAGGGAGGAGGGTGGTGTCCACTAGCGAGACTTGGTGGTGAGAAGCGGGGTCTGAAGCTGAGGAGAGAGCCGGGGGTGGAGAGGTCGCTTGGAGTCAGGATGTAGCAGGTCCCAGGTTCTCCTGGAGGACGCATGGGTGACCTGTCCCTTTTGTGAGCAGTCGTCCTGTGCTCGTACCACTGCCTCGACGGAGCCTGTTTTCTTTGATGTCTGGGGAAACTAAGTTGCAGATGAAGTGCTTTGCTCAGTGAACCACTGAAATAATCATCGCGCATGGGCACCGATTGGCATTTAATCGTCGTCCTGTATCTTTAAATATTCTGTCTTTCAGATTAGAAGGTCATTCTGAGACCGATGCCTGCAACTCTTTACTTACAGAAATCATGTCTGAGCTGTGTCACCACCTGCCTGAGGATCACCGTGTCGCTAGGGGCTTGGACAGCCTTCCTGCTGAGAAGTAAGCGTCTGGGAGTTGTTGAATCGTGGTCACAGACTCCGCCGTTGTGTGTGTCTCCAACTGGGCGAGCTTGTGGCGGCATCAGATCCCACGGTGGTTGTGCCGCCAGGGGAGCGGGGAGATGAGCCTCGACGGGCTTGTGCGCGTGCGCTGTGCCTGACGAGCCGGCCCTGTGCCCCGTCCCCCCCCAGTCCAGCATGTGTGTCGCCTGCCATGTGTCATGTTGGCCTAGGCACAGTGCACGACTGGCCACGCTCTCCGGAAGCTGACCTTCCAGGGAGCCCGGGCGGCGCACGTGCCCCATGAGAACTCACGCTCTAATCCCCAGGTGGCCCCAGGTGATCCGTGAACTCTGCGGCACCCCCGTGCCAACTCTGTTCTGTCCCAGAACCGTTCTGGAAGTGCTCACTGTCCTCCGAAACATCACAGCACACTGTGCCCGCGTGTCCAGCCAGGTCGCTGCCTCCGCGGAGCTCAGACAGCAGCAGTGGGTGGAACGGAGGCTGCGCTCCCGGCAGAGACAGACGTATCTGCACATGCTGAGTAGGTGTGTGGCTCGCCGTCCCGGGTCCCTGTTGGGCAGGAGTTCTCTCGGGATGCGGTTCTGATGCTTTTTCAGAAAGTTCCGGCACATGTGATTTTAAACACTATTGCAATTTGGGCATATGAGAATATGGGTGTTACCGACCCGAAAGAATATTCGGATTTTAAATATTAACAGCAGGTCAACCTGGGTGCGTCTGCCTTCTGGTGTCTTCACCTGTGTGTATTTCAGGAAGTGTTCCATCCTTAGGAAATTACAATTTTGGACAGATTACTAGAGCTTTGGGTTGAGTGGCGTCTGTGTCTCGAACACTTTTAACAGGTGTTCCCCGGCTGCTTCTGAAAGGTAACACGCAGTTACACTCTTAGCAGCAGTCCGTAAGGTGGCTGTTATATGTACATCCTTCCCCAAGTGGTGTATTTGAGAAAATGCTCTTCCAGTCTCACGGGCGAGATAGTATCTTACTTTGATTGTAGTATCTTTGAGTCCTGGAGACGTTGCACATGTCTTCACGTTACAGCCATAGGCGTATTTATTCTTGTGAGAGTCCTTTGCCAAACATCAGACTAGAAGTAAGATGCTGGCTGGTGGCACAGAGACTCAGGGCCGGTGGAAGCACGGGGTGTGGAGCCTGCTAGCAAGTCCTGCTCCTGGGCAGCTGGGCACCGTCCTGCTGGGGACCAGCCTCCTGAGAGGCTGCTCCTGAGGGGGGGGCGGGGCGGGCAGGTGGCGGCAGCAAAGGGGTGGGGGGGGGCACACGGGGAAACTGCCACAGAGGCAGCCTCCTCTTGAGAAGTTTGCATTTCAGTTCCCTTGAAAAGAAAAAAATATTGAAAAAGGGTTTGCATTCATGAAAGTGAAAAATACTTTCGTTTGTCAAATTTTAACTGTTGTCTGTTTTTAGTATTAAGCTTCTGTCTCCTGTGCTTTACCTGATTTTACTGCTGATTGCGCTGGAATTGGTCAACATTCATGTGGTTCGTGGAAAAAATACTTGCGAATATCAACAGTATCTAAAGTAAGTATGTCCTGCCTATGAGAAATGAAACTATGTGTTGGTAATTGTCAGCAATTTTCACTTCTATTGGTTATTTTCCTTGATAAATTTTTTTTGAAACCCCCCAGTCTTGGTTGGCTCTCCGCCATTTTTCTCTGTGGACTTTGGGGCAAGTTTGTGAACGTTTCAAACTAACACCGTGTAGGCTCACTTCAGAAAATTTATGTGACGCACTTGTGAGTGCTTTCAGAATTCCTCACTCTGTGTAGCGACACCACCCAGGGACGGGTATTGCTGCTAGTTTGGAGGTAACACGTACCTCGTGTTTACGACGGATATGAGGGGTGCCTGGGTGGCTCGGTTGAGCGTGCGACCGCGGCCCAGGTCATGATCTCACGGTTCGTGAGTTCGAGCCCCACGTCGGGCGCTCTGCTGTCAGCGTGGAGCCTGCTTCGGATCTTCTGTTCTCCTCTCTGTCTGCCTCTCCTCTGCTTGTTCTGCCTCTCTGTCTCTTTCAGAGTAAATAACTAAACTTAAAAAATAAAAAAAAAAAAAAATCATGAAAACATGACCGACGTTTTCTTAAAGAATCATGGAACCCAAGTGGGAATAAGGGCAGCGAACTTGCAGAATGTTAATGACTGGTGGCTTTAGCACTGCTGATGCTCTGGGCTGGGGGGTCCTCTGCGGTGGCTGTGTGGATACGCAGGGTGGGAGCGGCGCCCCGGGATAGCCATAAGTGGTGTAGACATCCCCAGATACGGTGTCCTCCCCAACTGAGAACCACTCTCTAGACGAAGCATCTGTGGATTTTTAGTGCATTATTCTTTTAACTTCCAAGTTTGAAAATACTTGGAGTTAGACTCTGGAGAACATCTTAGACTACTTGGCAGACTGGAGAGAACTTGGAAAATACAAGCGTGACTGATTCCTCTCAGTCGGGAGGAGGGATGTGGACGGTTTGGTGAACGCACGTCAGCAGTGCTGCCACGGCAGAAGGTGTCCCACGAGGCGGTGCAGCTATAGGGCTCGTCGCGAGGGCAGGCACCGGGTGCACAGGAGCCCAGGACTGAGAGCAGCCCGCACGCGGGGCCCCGGGGCTCGCCTGTTCCCCGTTACGTGCGTGTGTGTTTATCACGTGGCGTTTAATCCATGTGGACTCTAACACCCTTTCTGGAACTCAGTTCTGTCTCCTAAAACCATTTCACTGGAGCTGAGAGTAAGTTTGAAAAGGCCCCCGGGTGTGTAAAACTCGCGGGAGTCCAGCCCCCTCTCCAATCGGGAGGCGTCTTGGCATCTCCCTCTGACTCCTGTGCTCCTGTTTCCGTTCTGCATGTACTTCTCTCTCTCGAGTTTGCAGACAGAAATTAAGGCCAATAGTTTGGATCCCAAAAGGAAGAGAGTGCATTTAAATCATTGGGGCATTCTATGATAGAATAAAGGAGTTCATTTCTTTTTATTAAAACAGGTTCTTAAAGTCGATCTTGCAGTACACGGAGAACCTGGTGGTTTACACCAGCCAAGAGAGGAACAAGTGGAATGAAGCGATCGTTCTTACGCGTACAGCTCTGTTGAAAATTTGGACTTTCAGTGAGAAGAAACAGATGTTAATACATTTAGCCAGGAAATCCACAAGTAAAGGGGTTCTGTGAAAGCACTTACAGGTCAAGATGCTTTGGGCGACATCCAGAAACCCGGTCCGCACAGGCTTTATTTACCTGCATGGAAATTGAAAATCCAAAGGTAGGGTGGTTTCCAGGGTCTGTTTGATCAGGGATCCAATTCCGTTTCTCTGCGGTTTTCTGATTTGCTGTTCCTGAGTCGGTGTGAACCTCAGGCTGGGTCCCATCCCGAAATCAAGTGGCCACGGCAGTTTGGTGCCCCCCCCCCCCCCCGCCATGACACAGCGTCCAGGGGCAGGGGTGCTTTTCACCCCATGTCACCCAGAGAACTCTTGAAAACTGTCACTGTGGCCGGGACCCTGCCACCGTCTGTACTCACTGGCCAAGCTGTGTAGGTGTCCAGTCCTGAGCAACCACCGGGACACAGAGAGCGAGCTTGGGCCAGTCTGGCCTCATCCCCGGAGCTGGGAGTGAGGTTGGACGATCCAGGTCCCATGGGAAGGGTCAGGAGGAACAGCTCCTGGGAGGTACGCCAGGCAGACGTGGGCGCCGGGCAGCACGTGGCTGGGAGAGCAGGAGCCCGGGCACGTGTCAGGGTAAGGAGAGTCCCATGCAGGAGCAGGGAGAGCCGGAGGGGTGAGGGACAGGGTGCAGCCACCTCAGTCCAGCCCAGAGAGCCACGGTCTGCGCTTCTCCAGGGCTCCCTGTGCCGCTGCAGCTGTCTGACCGTCTGTCTCAGGTGGCAGCCGCAAAGCCAGCAGCCGTCAGGGCCCCCGTGAGGCTGTCCGGACCCCAGGTCTGCATGTGCGCTGGGCCACGTACGGTGAACTGTGGCCTCCTCTCTGCTTTGCAAACCTGGCCGGCAGGTTCTAACCCACAGCCCTCCAAGGAAGGACATCCAGCACGTGCGTTTCTGGCTTCTTTGCTGTCGGAGAACAGTGTCGAGGGATGGTGCTGTGGGATGACAAACATTCTGGCACATTCCGTCCATCCCTTTGCCAACTCCGTACCCGCCACACCTTTTTTAAACTAAACTCCTGGGTGAAGGCAGAGCACCGAGCTTCTGCCCCTGTAAAGCATCCTTGCTGTTTGCAAGTGTAGACCCCGAATCCCACAAGTCCCCGTTTCTGTTCCTGGGACGTGTTCTTTGGCAGGTGGTCACAACCTCCCTTGGCCAGATTCTAAGTGACGATTTGTAGGAGTAACCACTCTTAACCCTGCTGATGTTGGAGCTGGACCGGAAAAGGGCAGACAAGAGAACCCATATACTTACCAAACCTGCGAAGGAATAGGTGGGGCCTGTGCACCTGGTGATCTGCAGAAGTTGGTATTAAAAATCCCCTTTTCTCCAGCACATTCCGTGTTCCTCTGCCCTTAGCCACTTACCTGGTAGGGTGGCCCCGGCTGCTTTCCCGAAGGGTTTCTCTCAAGTCTTTCCGGTTTTGCCAACTAGTTTCCCACCAGCTCTGATCCCTGGACGTGGGAATACTCGGAGGTTCCCCAGATGACCCCTCGATTCCAGACACACTTGTCCCTGCTCCCCTGTCTGGCAGCACGCCTGTCCCTAAGCGAGTGAGGAGCAGTCGCCCACACCGTCACGGTCAACCCCTCTTGGCCTTTTTGTTTATTGACACGAGGCATCCGGGGAGACGGGCGGCCTCTCAGCCTGCAGGCCAGTGGGGCACCCGTGTCCCTCTGTGGAAGCTTCTCAGGAACCTTCCAGCCGGCACAGTCCAGAATTACGAGACAGGCTAGTGGCTCAGGGACTGTAAGGAGAGGAACCGTTCCCATCGCTCGTGCTTCCGCCACCTGTGTGCTGGCAGTGAGACGCGCTGTAAGCCGAGTGGCAGTTCGGGGCATGAGGCCCATCTGGGGGGACAGCAGCCCCACGAGGCACGGCTGCCAGCCAGTGTAGGTGCGTCTGTCCCCCGCCACATCCTCCAGCTGGCCACTTCGGAGTGCGCGGCGGGTGTGGTCCATGGGCCTCCTTGCTGGGCTTCTCGGAAGCAGTGCTGTCAGAACGACGGCAGTGAGGGAGGCTTTGTGAGCCCGCTGACCGAGAGCAGTCACGTCCAGGGACAGGCCACTGCGTCCCCGGGTGCCGGTGGTGGGCACCCGTGTGGGGTACGGCCTCTGCCCGCAGCTCTTCTCAGGAGGCCTAAGCACTTCCCTCTTCGCGGTCCCTGTCCAGAGCTTAGACACCACTTGCCACTGATTTTCCAGTCTTACTCCGTCACTGACCGTCTAGCCAAGTGCTTTCTCGTTGCCTGTTTTCCTGTAGCTCCATCCTCCTGGCTCCGCTGTGTCCAGGGAACGTGGACAACTGCGTGTGGTGCCTGCCCTGGTAGGGCCCCCTCCCAGGCACGGGCCCCTAGCGTTCTGGGACAGAACCGTGGTAGTTGTTCTGCAGATAACGCCTAAGGCTGCGCTTTGCCACGGGACACCTGGCGATCCTCCCTTGGGGTCACCCTTGAGGCTGTGATGCTACAACTTTCGTCTTTAGTTGGTGTCAGTGGTCTTGTACAGAAATCAAGTAGGACCTTCTCACATCGGGCGTCTGATCGGTGGAAACTCTGGGAGACCGTGGGTACCCGACGAAGGGCCGGTGTAGCAGGGTAGGTGCTTTGGGATCTGAACCATTTGCGTGTGCAGCCTGTGCCCTCGGGACATGCTCGAGCCCGTGTGTGTGTGTGTGTGTGTGTGTGTGTGTGAGAGAGAGAGAGAGAGACTTCTGTCTAGTGCTGAAGTGCCCCAGCAGCTGCCCAGCCTAATGATACAAAGGGTCAGCTACGCTCTGACCGGCTCCATGGCGAAGTGCAGTCTTAGTCTGTCTTGGGCTCCAGAAGAACTGCAGAATGATCACCGCGGTCCGTCCTGCTGCGGGATCCTGTCGGCACCACGGTCTGAGGGGGACAGCAGCTTTCACATCAACCTGTTGTGGAGCATTTTCTTATTCTGGACCTCCTGCGAAGCTGGCGGTTTTATAGGTTCATTTAATGTCAGAACAGCAAGGCCAAGTGTTACTCCCAGAACCCAAAAGAGGCTCTCTGGTAACTTGCTTCATTCCAGTGGCAGTGGGTGTAAGACACAGAAACAGCTCTTCCCTTTGCAGGATATACTGGAACATTCCCTGATCCCTGGGTCCCTGGAACCTTCCGGACTGTGACCCCCTGCGTTCTTGTGGGTTTGTGCCCCACCCTTTGGCCTTCATGTCTTTCATCCAGACATCTGGAGTATCTCTCATTTCCTGGGTGCACACATTATCCACGGGTGGACTGGCCTGCGGGACAGCCTTGGGCTCCGGCATGTGCTGAAGAACCGGGGAGGTGGCCCAGCCCGCACACAAGCCTGTGGAGGTGTGCTGTCTGGCCTGCTGCCGGTAGGTTTGGTAGCAGGCGGACAGGGAGGGGCCGCGGCAGGCTGCAGGCCAGAGGCCGGGCCGTATTGATCTGAAGAAGCCACATCCGGGGCAGCGTCTGCAGCCGAGCTGGCCGCTCAACCCGTGCCCGCTCACCGACATCTGGCTGCCTTCTCGTAGGCCAGACGGGCACAGGTCACATGGGGATCACCTTAGAAATTCCCATCAAAGCAATATGGCTTTTGGTTTCACCATCTTGGAGGTAAGAGGCCATGCTGTAAGCTTCCCTTTTCCACTAGACCTTGAGGGCCAGGGGACCCAGCCATCCCTCTGAGAAAGAGGTTCTGGGCCTGCGAACTGGCTCAGTCCTGGGAATTTGCTGGGTGTGTGTGTGTGTGGGGGGGGGGGGGAGGGGTTCTCTGTTGCATGACCTTAGTGGCATCTCCGTCCACCAGACCGAGGGTGACGTCAGGACTGCCCACATGTTCCTGCCCGTGGAGCCCCATGGTGAGCTGGCTGCCACCACAGGTCTCTGCGGGTCTGATCGCCAGCTTAGTGCTGGGACCCCGCGGCCATGGCCGGAACCGCCGTGGCCAGAACCGCGCCCATGCACACTCTTATTTTTCAGTCCTTCCAGGACCTGGCGCTCTAGGTCCTTCCCGATAAAACTGAGTAATGCAGATTGTGGCAGTTCTTCTGTCGTCCTCGCCTGAAGGGGACAGTGCTGCGGACCTGCCCGGGATGCCAGGGTCCCCTTGCCAGTGTGTTTTCTCAGTGTCTGGACGCTGCTTGTAGATGCTCTTGGCAATGTAGTCCCCTCATTAACAACCAACAAAACTCAAATATTCCTGCCTCCCTGAGCTTTGGGGCCTCTTCCTCTGAAGTGCGTCAGGGAAGCTAGGCCAAGTGCGTGTGTTTGGTGCGGCCGTCGTGAAGTCTAGAACTCAGGGCCTTGTGCCTGGGTCAGTATTGTCTCTTTATCACCCAGCACCTAGGCGTTACTGATCCCCGCGTGTGCTCCCCAGTACTCTGCCGATACAATCTGGGAAAATTCAACAGTTTTTTTTTTGGGTGGAACTTTGTGTACTTTTCACTGTGCCTGCTGGGGTTGACGCACTTACCTGTGTGGGAGCAGGAAGAGGCAGAGGTGACGATCTGTGAGGGTTCCTGGCAGCAGCCTCAGGAGCGGCCAGCCTCAGGCACTGTGGGAGGACGTTCCTGCGGCCGGGGGCTCTCTGGAACTTGGGGTTGGAGGCCACCAGACCCTACCTTGTGCACCCACTAGAGCGGCTCTGTGTGTGATCCGTCCGGGCGCCTGCTCCCACGGCCCCTGCGAGCTTCCCCAGCCTTGTGCTCTGCCCACACGTGTGGGGGCACCCCCCTCTCCAACCGGAAGTGTCCTGGACGCCCACACGACCTCTCTTCCTCCCAGACTGGTACCTAGACCCTGGCCGTGTGCCTGTCCACTGTTCAGGTGTGAGGACCTGGGCAGACCACTCGGAGGACACGTTCCTGGATGTTTTCTGGAAAGCAGCAGGAAGAGGTCAGTTTCTTAGCAGCAGAATGAGCCCCTGCACATCAGGTTCGTCCCGCTCTTTGGGTTTTGCCAAGTGTATGGCCTTTGTTGTGCAGGCACAGAAATTTGGTTGTTGTCAGCACACCCAAGGCAGAGTCATCCTTCCCGTTAACCAAGTTCGAGTTCACAACACTAATACCAACAATGCCGATTTGTGGGTTTGCAGTTAGAAATGTTGTTCACAAAACCAGATGGCTGAAGTTTGCACGAACACAGATTCTGTCCCTGTTGTGAGGGGCTAGCGGCACCAAAGGCTGTAAATGAGCACGTTCCTCTCCGGGTGAGTCAGTGGCGGAAGTGATGTCAGAGCGAGAGCAAGTGGAGTGAGCGTTTGTTGAAATAGATGGTGTGCGTGGATGAAGCGCGCATTCCCCCCGGGGCGGACTTGGGGTGCTCCACGAGGTGGCACTTGGGTTGGTTTGGGAAAACTGAGGCTTTCAGCAGATTCATGCGGACTGGAAATAAAAAGTGTGAAAGAAAGAAGACGCTGACACTGGGTCAAGGAGGGGTTGCATGTGCTGGTGGCTGCCCCAGGTCTGCCCCCCCCCCCCGTGCCCATCAAGCACCCCAGCAAAGGGCTGGCTGTGGGGCCACCTTCTGTGGAAGCCCCCGCAGTCATACAGAAAAGGAAGCCGCTTCCACTTGAGTATCAGTCCTCAGTCTCCCCCAAAACAGCCCGTCATTGGGGTTCCTCATTGACCGTGTCTGTCTGTCCCAGGGACCCCGACCCCCTGTTTCCCTAGTGCTCCTTACATCCCCATTTTCTCCCACTTGTTTGGGTTCTCACCTCCTCTATCTAGAGCTGTCCAAGGGGATTCAGTCTCTCTCACTTCATATTACCAAGAAATTAATTTTTCTCTGCTCTTACCTCCCATAAAGCTATTACAAGGGGGAGTCTTACTTTTCTCAAACAAGATGTCCAACCAGATTGCTTTTCTAAACCCAAGAGTTCTCTCCCAGATGAATGGCCCAGCACTCAGGAGGCACAAAAAGGTGTGATAGGATTTTGTTCTAAATTGCAAGTTATTTTCCCCACTTTTATACCGATGACTCCCAACTATCTCAAGCCCTGACCTTAAGGCAATCTTCTGCCTCCTGGACCGCTTAGCACCAGCACCCACGACCGCGTTCCTTCATGTAGCCTCCTCCTCCCTGAGTCCTTCCTGAGTGTGCTCCGTCTTGACCAAAGTCACCAGCAGGATCCCAACATCAGTGCTAGAAACGTCAGGAGCACGTGCCTGCATTCACCTCACAATTTCCCCTCCATCCTGCCACCTCTGGTACCGCCCCTGCCTGTCCTTACCATCTGACGGCTCGCTCGAGACCCTAGCTTCTCTCACTTCTCCAGCCCATTCTCTGGGCCAGAGAACTATGTTCCCCAGCCACTGGTCAGGTCACGTTCTTCCTCTAATAAATACCTTCTGTGCAAAATATCTTGGTTCCTTTGCATGGTGTCCCAGGCTCTCCACGTTGCCACCACATGTGGGAACGTATCTCCCAGGTCACTTCCTTGTGCACGGGCGTTTCTGCAAGTGAGAACAGGAGTTGGCACCATGGAAAGTAAGGAACAACTTCTTGTTCCTTCTAATGTTCCATCACTGAGCCATGTGTCCCTTAGTGATTTCTTGTAGATATATTCTGTTAGTTAAGGAAGTTTTCTTTGGATATCTGCTTCTGGCAATGAGGGGAAGGAACTATTTTGGAAAACAGTTCCAGCTGAAAACCCCTGGGCACATACTCTGCATGGCAAAGCTGAGGGGCCAAAGAGTCTGTGTGGGACAAAATGGAGAGAGCGAGAATCCGGAGCCCTAAGAGAGTGTTGCTGATCTCGCTAAGAGGCTTGTGTGTGGAAGGCTGTCTGGAGGATCGGAGAGGAGGTTTCAGGCCACCCCTGGTGGGGAGATGGGACCTCTGGGGAGTTGTGTCCTTAGTTCCTTCGTGGGTGGCCTCTGATAAGGCTGTGTGACAAAGGACACACGGGGCTGGCCTCATGGCAGTGAGACCGCATGGTCACATGGGAGGGACCCTGTGCTCAAGAGGACTGACTGGGCTTGCTGCTCTGTGGTGTCATCTTCTGACGCTTCTTTATCTTTGAACTTGAATTTTGTAAGTGAAGTCTGGTGGACCGTGGGCTCTGTGTGAACAGAGGAGGTACCTGTCTGCCATCCCTTGCTGCCTCGTCCACGTAACAGTGTTCTTGATGCCACATGAACAAAATATGCCAGTGGACCCGTGATGTGCGGGGGTTCGGTGAGACTCAGAGTGGGCACAAGGTGGGTGTGTCACTGCTCCTCTGTGTCCCCGGAGGCAGGCCCACTGAGCTCCGTCGGACTGTGGAGCCTGAAGCCCCTCTCAGCTGTGGTCTGGGAGTGGACCCACCTGCCCAGGGACCCAACAGGAAGCATACCTGTGTGTGCCCCCAGAGGCGATCCCGCAGACCTCAGTCCTGGCCGTGGGCCCGGATTAGCCCTGCCGCTTGGCGCCAGCCCGTCTCAGCTGCTATCTGGGGCCAGTCCTGCCGGCCCAGGGACTGCGTGGGAACCACACTGGTCTGCACACCTGGTAACAGGCCGCCGTCAGCAGACCCAACCGCAGATTCCGAAGTAGGTCCTTGTCCCAAAGTGCTGAAAGTAAAAACCGCGAACCAAGAATGCTCTGCTTGGAAATGAAGAATAAATAAGGATCTACCCAGACAGACGAAAGCTGAAGGGGTCCATTATCACTGGCCCTACCTTACAAGAAATACTGAAGGGAGTTCTTCAACTGGAAACTGGTAAAGCCACAACTTCTAAAACTCAGTGGTAGTGGTAAATACGTAGTGAATTCAGATTCCTGTAATAGGTAACGTTGGGGCATAAGTCACGTAGCTTTGGTATAAAAGTTAAAAGGCAAAATAATAAAAATAACTAGCTACAATAATTTGTTAATGGACACACGATTTACAAGATGTCAAATGTGACATCAGTAGCATCTGATGGGGATGAAAGTGTAGAGCGTGTGTATGATTGAATGAGGTTATTATCAGCTTGAAAGACTGTTGTAACTATCAGCCACTTTAGGTAAGTCTTAGGGTTACCACAAAGAAATCCTCTCTAGTAGACACACAAAAGTTACAGAAAAAGGAATCAAAATAGGCTACCACAAAAAAGCCCAACAAGTCACAAAGGAAGACTGAGAAGGGAAGAAAGGAGTGAAAGTAGTGCAGAACCATCAGAAAACAATGAACAAAATGGCAATAGTGAGTCCTTACCTACCATTAGTTACTTTTAACGGAAGTGGGTTAAATTTTCTAACCAGAAGACACAGAATGACCGACTGGATAAAAAAAAAAAGCAGACACCAAGATCCAACAATATGTTGCCTACAAGAGACTCGCGTTAGCTTTAAGGACACGCACAGGCTGAAAGTGAGGGAATGGAGTGAGGTTTTCCTGCACGTGGAACCAGAGCAGGGCCGGGGTGGCTGGACTCATCAGACAAGATAGACTTTCAGATAAAATCTGTCACAGGGGTCAGAGAAGATCATCACATAGTGATAAAGGGGGCAATTCATCAAGAGGGTTTGATCACTGTGAATACATACGCACCCAACATTGGAACGTCTAAATACATAAAGCAAATATTAAGAGAACGAAAGGAAGAAAAGCAATACAATGGTGTCAGGAGACTTTAGTGCCACTTCAGCAGTGGGTACGTCATCCAGACAAAATCAATAAGGAAACTGAGTAACAGACCAAATCGACCTAACAGGGAACATTTTGTCCAACAACAGCAGAACGCACATCCTTGTCGAGTGTCCATGTGGCGCTCTCCAGCAGAGCACATATGGGCATCAGAGCAAGTGTCAACACATTTAAGAAGAGTGAGATCACATCAAGTCCCTTTTCCAATCGGAATGTTGTGGAACTAAAGATCAACAACAGGAGGGAAACTGGAAAACTAAAAAAATCTGTGGAAATTGATACACTCCTGAACCATCGATAAAGAAGACCTCAAAAAGGGAATCAAAAAGTTGTCTCAAAATCTTGAGACAAACTAACACAGAAACACATCATACCCCAACTTGTAAAAGCAGTTCCGAAGGGAAGTTTATAGTGATAAATGCCTACATTATGAAACAAGATCTCCCAGAAACAACCTCACTTTACATCCCAAGAAACCAGATAAGAACAAGAACAGACTAAATCTAAACTTAGCAGAATGAAGGGTAAATCAGATAAATGGAGACTGAGATGACATAGAAACAAAAGTGGGTTTTTTTTTTTTTTTTTTGAAAATCTAAACAAAATTGACACAACTTTAGCTAGACTTACCAAGGAAGGAGGGAGGACCCAAATAAATCCTGAATGGAAGAGGAGACATTACAGCTGCCACCACTGAACTGCAGGGGGTCGTAGGAGACTGCTGTGAACAAATTGGACGACCTTGAAGAAATGGAAGGGCTCCTGGAAAGGCACAGCCTGCATAAGCGGATCAAGGCAGGCACGTTTCCTGTGACGGGCTGGGCAGGGGAGGGCGCTGACGGCTCTGGGGAGCCACGCTTGCAGTCTGAACCAGCATTTGCTTCAAATACGAAGAGAGAGAAAGGAAAAAAAAACTAGTGTTTGTAGAGACACAGATGAGGAAGCTAGAACAGGCCTTCTTCATTCCTGCGGCTGCAGGAGGCCGGGGGCTGCCACCAACCTCACCAAGACCTCCGTGTCTTCATCCCCAGAACCCGCAAGCAGGGCACCTTCTGTGGTGAGAGGGAGCATGTGGACGTTATTGAGCCCCAGGCCTTGGCACGGGGAGCATCAGGCAGGGTTCTCCAGAGAAACGGGACCAACAGAACCCTGTGTGGGTCTGGCCTCTGGTGAGAAATTGGAGATGGGCTCACTGGGTTTGGAGGCTGGCAAGGCTGGAGTCTGCAGGGCAGGCTGGACACTGGAGCAAGACCTCGTGTTCCAGCCACGGGGAGAAGGCTTTCCCCTGTGCGGAAGCTCTGTCGCAGCTGTTCAGGCCTTTAGCTGGTGGCCGGGGCGCCCACACACTGTGGAGGGCCATCTGCTTACCGAGAGCCACTGGCTGTAGGTGTCGATCTCGTCTTCAACATGAAGACCTCGTCTTAACGTAATCACCTTGTTAAAAGCCCTACTTCCACATACAGGCACGTTCCGAGGTCTGGGAGTTCAGACTTCAACATACGCACTTTGGGGACGCGACCCAGGCCCTAACGGAAACTGTGGAGGAAAGAACAGCTTTCCAGCGGAGCACCTGGAGATTCATTTTGTGCCGGGCCTCAAGAGTGGCGCAGCCAGCCCCGGACACTCAGCTTGCATGGTCCGAGCTCAGCGGTGGGACAAGTGTCTCCCCTTGGGAATATGCAGCAAAAAGCCAGCCTCCGTGAGGATGTCCTCCACAAGGTCCCGGGAGCCCTGAGACCCAGTGTGTGCCTCCTGTACAGAGTAGCGTGGGGACTTTGGGGGGGCAGGTGATGGGCGCAGTGGCCGGGGCTGTCTTCCTGCCTCCGGGAGGCCCTGCTGACCCTCCGGTGCACACTCACCTACACCGAGGCGCCACTGCCTTCCTGCAGACTCAGCCACGGATGTCACCTGTCTCTGTGCTGGTCCCATCCCAGCCGAAGTCATGTAGACCTCACCAGCAAGGGGCAGACGCCCTCTCGCTTTGACTTGCTGAAGGGTGCCGCCACGCAGCCAGCTTGCCAGCCAGAGTCCCCGTCCTCACGTGGACTTCTGCCCTGCAGCGGGGGACTTGACCCACGGCACGTACCCAATACCCTCAGCGTGGCTCGCCTTCCCCAGCTGCTGTGTCAGGTCAACGGGTCCTCTGCCTCAGGTTAGAGGTGAGCAGTGACTTGGGGTCGACCCGAGGAATACCCTTTGGGCTGTGACTTGGAGTGACTCGTGGCCTGTGCACAGAGAGGCCTGTCTGTCCCCTGGGCTGACGGCAGGGCCCCCCCCCGCCCACCCGCCGCCACGTGCTAACCGCAGGGGCATCCTCTCCTTCCCTACCTTGGCTCACGGCAGGAGCGTCCTCTCCCCTCCCTCCGTCCCCCCTCACGGGGTGCCCCCACCTCGGTTCATCGTCTCCCCCACCCCGCATGGGGATGTCCCCACCGTTCAAGACAGCCCCCCTGGCTCAGGGCAGAGGCACTCCATCCCCCGCTGTATCACGGCAGGGGCGTCTCCCCACCACTGCTCACGGGATGCCTGCACAGTTCAGGACAGGCAGCCCCCCCTCCCCCCCCCCCCCGCCCCAACCAGCCCCACCACTGCTTCAGGGCAGGGGCATCCCCTCCCCCTCCCCCCCCAGCTCAGAGCAGGCGGCCCCCTCCCCCGACTGCTCACAGTGTGCTGCCCGCTCCAGGCTCAGGGCAGGGGCCCTGGTGCCCAAGATCCTATCCAGAGGGGGCTGTCTGCGCAAACATGGTTGGTCATGTCTTGGTGACATTTGTTTTGCGTTTTAGAGATTTGATTGGCAAGCCGCTCCTGGGAACAGACTTGGGGTTTCCCAGAGCAGCGTGAGGAGGCCATAGTGACACAGGGCGTGTGCATTTTCTCCAGGACACGCGTGGTGGCGCCGTTTAGCAAAGGAACTTCGCACTGACACCTCCTTGCTGTAGCTGATGATGGCCACCCTGGAGGTGAGCCTCTGTGACCTTGGGTCAGGTGACATGTGTCCCCCCGCCCCCAGGACTGCTCACACATGGGGGGGGGCAGGGGGATGTGTGCCTCTGTCACTGCTCACACATGGGGGGACGTGTCCCCCCGTCACTGCTCACACATGGGGGACGTGTGCCTCTGTCACTGCTCACACACGGGGGGACACGTCCCCCCAACACTGCTCACACATCAGACATGTGCCTCTGTCACTGCTCACACATGGGGGGACGTGTGCCTCTGTCACTGCTCACACACGGGGGGACATGTCCCCCCAACACTGCTCACACACGGGGACGTGTGCCTCTGTCACTGCTCACACACGGGGGAACGTGTGCCTCTGTCACTGCTCACACGGGGGGACACGTCCCCCCAACACTGCTCACACATCGGATGTGTGCCTCTGTCACTGCTCACACACGGGGGGGACACGTCTCTCTGTCACTGCTCACACACGGGGGGACACGTCCCCCCAACACTGCTCACACATCGGATGTGTCCCTCTGTCACTGCTCACACACAGGGGGACATGTCCCTCTGTCACTGCTCACACACGGGGGGACGTGTCCCCCTGTCACTGCTCACACATGGGGGACGTGTGCCTCTGTCACTGCTCACACACAAGGGGACGTGTGCCTCTGTCACTGCTCACACACGGGGGGGACACGTCCCCCCATCACTGCTCACACATCGGATGTGTGCCTCTGTCACTGCTCACACACAGGGGGGTGTGTCCCCTGTCACTGCTCACACATGGGGGAACGTGTGCCTCTGTCACTGCTCACATCCAGGGGGACGTGTCCCCCTGTCACTGCTCACACATCAGATGTGTCCCTCTGTCACTGCTCACACATGGGGGGACACGTCCCTCTGTCACTGCTCACACACGGGGGACGTGTGCCTCTGTCACTGCTCACATCCAGGAGGACGTGTCCCCCCGTCACTGCTCACACATCGGATGTGTCCCTCTGTCACTGCTCACACATGGGGGGACGTGTCCCCCCGTCACTGCTCACACATTGGATGTGTCCCTCTGTCACTGCTCACACACGGGGGGACACGTCCCTCTGTCACTGCTCACACCCAGGGGGACGTGTGCCTCTGTCACTGCTCACACTCAGGGGGACGTGTCCCCCCGTCACTGCTCACATATCGGATGTATGCCTCTGTCACTGCTCACACACTGGGGACACGTCCCTCTGTCACTGCTCACACACGGGGGGACGTGTGCCTCTGTCCCCAGCGCTGCTCACACACGGGGGGAAGGCGTCATGCCAGCCACTGGGCCGGAATGGGGGACAGGGCCCGCAGGACCCACGCCTGGTCAGTGCGGGGCTCACCATGGGTTCACTGACTGATTCGTCCACTTATGAGGGGCGAGGACGGCAGCGCGGCCCTTCCCGCGTGGGAGAGAGGGCGGTGGTCCAGAGGGACTGCGGGCGCCGTCTGGGGCAGGGGGAGCTCTTTGTTTGAGGGCGGGCTGGATTTCCCACTGGGGAGGGCGTGCGGGTGTGGGTGTGCCGTGGGGAGTGTCTTCTGACAACTGGTTATTGTCAGTGTAGACACCAGTTCCCACCTGGCTGTTACCGCAAGCTGCCCACGCGGCTGCCAGGGCTCCGGCCGTCTGAGCGGCTATGGCCTGCGGGCTGCTTTCTAGAAGACCCGGACCAGCCTCCTCCCGCCGGGTGCCCTGGGGTCGTGGGAAGGGGCAACACGAATGACTTCGGGAGGATTTACGGAGGATCTAAGATCAGATCTTAAGTTCATCTGCGCAAGTCCCTGCGTGAAGGCAGGAAGCTCTTCTGACACATCATTTAGTTGCCTTAAAGGAAGAGCGTTTAACGTTAGCTTCAAAATCCAGTCATAAATTCAGTTTGTGAAGCCCACAGGCACAGCCCGTCACCATAGATATCAAATACCGCCCAGCCGAGCGAGCCGTTCGCTTCCACACACAGTGCGTGGCCATCATTAACGGCTCACGTCTGTGCGGAGCCCCGAGCCAGATGGTGTTATTAACTCCAGTTCAGAGCGAGGCAACTAAGGCTCAGAGAGCGTGTGAGGGGAAAGGAGAACGGTAGCTGGCCCTTTCCAGGCGGCCTCTCCTGTCAGGGAGGCCGCCCTGGGCCACGTTCGCCCCCCCACCCCCCCACAGCACATCCCAGCGGGTGGCCGTGTGCCCCTCCTGTGGCTCCCTGCAAACGGCCTCTGGATCCCTCCGTGGGACCTTTGCAGATGGTCATCCTGATGCACATCGTCCAGAAACAGATCCCCACGGCAACCCTGAGGGGGTGAGGAGGGGAGGGTCTGAGAGGTGAGAGCAGGGTCTGAGAGGTGAGGAGGGGAGGGTCTGAGAGGGAGGAGGGTCTCAGAGGGGAGGAGGGGAGGGTCTCAGAGGGGAGGAGGGGAGGGTCTGAGAGGGGAGGAGGGTCTGAGAGGTGAGGAGGGGAGGGTCTGAGAGGGAGGAGGGTCTCAGAGGTGAGGAGGGGAGGGTCTGAGAGGTGAGGCCCTACAGGCAGAAGGCCGACTCTGCTCCAGCCCGCCAGCCCCAGGCCCGGAGCTGTCCTCCCGCCCTCACTACCCACCTTGGGAGACCTAAGGTGGCTGAGAAATCTCGGCCTCCCCTTGGTTTCAGTGCCTCGAGGGCCTGAGTTCCTGCTTCTCGGTTCTTTCTAGGGACTGGGTTGGATTGGATTCCAGGTTCTTTCTTTCCCTTCCCTTTGGCAGCCGATTATTCAGATTCTGTGGCTTGGATGCAAGTTACATAAAAATAGACCCAGTCAGTCACTGTGGGGGAGACGTGCTGCGGGGAGGCTCAAGGACCCTCCGGCATTTGAGATGTGACCCCCGGCCTAGCGCAGAGGGGGGCCGAGGGCAGCGGGAGAGAGGTCCGGTGGCGGAGGGCCGGGGACGGAGAGCGGTGCCGTGCCGTGGGCGCCCGGAGGCTCAGCTCGTCGTCCTCAGTCTGTCCGGGCAGCAGGGAGGCGCGGGCGGAGATCGGGGTCACCAGGGCCCTCTTGGCTTCCTCTTCTCTCTGTTCGTGGAGCCAACTGTGAGTGGGTCTCGGGGTCGTAGCCTCGTCTGCTTGGACGTGGGGTCTGTGGTGTGAGGAGGGAGAGGAGGGCAGGACGCTGGCGAGAACCAGAAAAGCGGACCGAAAGCAGGAGAAGGACCTAGCTGGGGCGGGAGGGAGTCGGGGGAAGAGAGCGATGCCCTGGAGATGTGACCGGGGGTGAGGCCCGGGAAGCCTCGTGTTTTTGGCGCCTGGGTGGCCGTGTGAGCAGCCTGGAGGACCCGGCGGTGGCGGAGGGTGAGCGGAGGGAGCACGCGTGGCCCCGTGGTGCTCGGCCCGGAGGCCGGGCGCTGAGGAGGGCGGGTCGGGGCCAGGAGAGCCGGGGGCGGCCCTGGGCCTCGGGAAAGTGTCAGCCTGCCCTGAGCGGGCACGGGCAGGCACGGCGGAGGACAGCAGTGGGGAGGATGTGGCTGAGCGCAGCAGGAAGCAGGGATTTGAGGATCGGTCCGTGAGACCGTTAAATTACAGAACCGGAGAGTGGCTTCCGAGGCTGAGAAGGGGTCTGAGTGGGGCTGGCAGCTGGGGTGAGGGGAGGGGTGCAGTTAGGGAGCACACCAGGTCCGGCCCAGCCCTGCGTTCACACCTCTGGGAGGAGGGAGGAGCGGGCAGCTCCAGGCTCCTGTTCTCTCCCGGGGAGGCGGGTAGCGGGTCAGCCCTGAGTACCTTGTAACGCCCGCCGAGTGTGGCCTGGGAATGGTCAGGCACCTGATGAGTCAGCAGGGGGCCCGTTTGCCTTGTGTTTGCGCAGATCAGGAACACACAACAAGAAGGTGCGATGGCTGCAGATGCCCCACAGGGACCCAGGAGGTGCGACATCCAGCCGGCAGACAAATGGTGGGGACGCGTCCAGATGGCGTCGGAACGTCCAGCCGCGCCCCTGCATCCCTCCCCCGCCCGTGGTTCTGCACACACGTCTTGCTGCCGAGGGCCCCCGTGTGCCAGGTTCTGCTTGGCACGAATCCCGACGGCATTCCCCCTGCCTTCTGCCTGTGCCTAATGAGCAATCCCGAGACACCCCGCGGCTGAGAGCCCCAGACCGCGAGCCCAGCACCTCGGAGAAATGCTGTCCTCCAGCGGCTCAGCTAGTCCTGGGGCGCTCCTGCCCGATCTCATGGTTTCTGCCACATCGCCCAGATCCCAATCCCCCCCCCATCACCTCTTCCAGAACACGCGGTGGCTCGGCCACGGGACTCCTTTGCTGTGGCCTCCAGAACCCCGCGTGGCAGAGCCAGCGGGCGCAGGAGCAGAGACAGGGCCGGTGGCCGTCAGCCCAGGGCCCGGCCGAGCACACCTCACAAGAAAGGACAGGGGTCCGCGGGGCCTGCCCAGGGTAGAGGTGGGTGAGACAGAAACAGAGCCCAAGGGGTGTGACTGTGGGGACACTGACCCCTCTAGACGCCGCCTGCCTTTATATCCACGGTCATCATCAACCTCGAGATCACCCAGCGAGGCGGTGGCCGCTCTTCACGGGGATCGGCACCTACCCAAGTCACAGAGCGACCGAGTGGGCCAGGGGCCGAGCCCGGGCCAAGAGACAAGGTGGGCAGGCCGGGTGGTCAGCAGGGCCCCTGAACTGGGCCGAGGCCTGCAGGTCAACAAGAGGGTAGAGGAACTCGAATGCCAGGGGGACACAGGCTGTGCGTGGGCAGGCCACTGGGCTGTGGCCTTGTCAGCAACGCGGGACTTGGAGCCTCAGCCTCCACGGGAACGTCACAAATTTCCAGACTCCCCTGCGTCTGATCGATGGTTCCCGTCTTTTCCCTGGCTGGCCACTGACTAGTTCCGGGAAAGGACTGGCAGACTGCAGATGTCTGGGGTGAAACAGCGCCGCTGGGATACAGGACAGAGAGGAACAGTGGCAGGAGAGAGACGGTGCCCCCCACCGAAGTCTGCAGAGTCCCAACCCTTCCCGGGGCTGGAGGGTCGATTTCCTCAGACGCCGGGTTTCGACACGCCCAGGGGTCTCCTCTCTGACTATACATCCCAGCGAACCACGTGGCTGTGATTCCAGTAACCGGAAATGCCTGACTCCACCTGTCCCACGCAGAAGCTGGCCTGTGGTGCTGTGGGGACTGGTGACAGAGTTGTTCTGGTTCTGCAGGATGTGACCAAACACAGTTCCAGGGAGCTAGCTGATCAAGGGGTTTTGCAGAGTCCATATTTCGTAGAGACCAAAAGACAAAACAGAAAATCATATTGTAGGAAAAGATATTAGTGTTGACTGAACTTGTGAGTAAACACAAACCATATAACATTTAAGTTAAATTTTTTGTTGTCTATCATGCTAAAATAATTGGTCCATGAGGTCGGTGGCAGTCTGTCCAGTTGGGAAATAGTAATATACATTATGTGAAGCTCAAACATAAAAGTGTTCTTTAAATAAAAAAGATAAGTTTACCCCCTAAAATCTATTTGTTAAATTTAAATTTTTGAATGGGTAATAATTCACATGGTTTAGAAATAAAAAACATGAAAATGTATTCAGTGTAATGTCTGCTTTTCATCTCTGTTCCCCTCTGCCCAGTTTCTCTACATTCTCCTGTGTAAAAAATTCTTTCTTATTGGGGCGCCTGGGTCACTCAGTCGGTTAAGTGTCCGTCTTGATTTTACCCCAGGTCATGGTCTCTCAGTTTGTTAGACTGAGCCCTGTGTTGGGCTCTGCACTGACTGCTCAGAGCTTGCTTGGGAATCTCTTTCTCTCTCTCTCTCTGCCCCTCCCCTGCTCTGTCTCAACATAAACAAAAACTTAAAAAAATCTTTCTTACTGATTTCTTGGATTGGAGCTCTTTATATGTTGAGGATATGAGTTGTGATTATTATGTACACCTAGTTTCCTAATGCAGGTACAAACAAGGATGAATATGTATGCTCACTTCCACTCTCCCTGTGCTTTTTTATACAAGCAGTAGCATACTTACTGTTCTACACTTTGCTTTTTTGCTTAACAGTATATGTTGGAGCATCTGCCATATTAGTACATGGAGAACGTCTCCATTTTTAAAAGCTGCATGGTATTCCATTGTGTGGATGTTTCCTGTTGGTGTGTACTTAAGTTGTTGCGAATCTTTCGTTAAATAATGCTGGACTAAAAGCCTTGGATATATGTCATTTTGCACATATCGTTAGAATCAGTTCCTACTAGAAAAATAACTCAAAGGATATATGACTTCTTTGAAATTTTATAGCTGTTTCCAAACTATTGTCCATATGGTTTATAAAATTTACCCTCTTAATGTATGAAAGCACCTCTACTTCCACAGTCTAAGTAACTGAGTATTTTGCCAACTGAATAGGTTTTCTATTATTCATAAGGTTGAGCATCTTCCTGTGTTTTCACTGGACTGTTTAGTTAAAGTAATTTCCCATTTATCTGTTGGGTTGCTAATCTTTGTCTTTCATATTGGTTTCTAGGAGCTCTTTATATATTAAGGATATAGATTGTGATAGGAGATGACATATATATATATATATATATACATATATATATATATATATTTTTTTTTTTTGTCCATCTTGACTTCCGATGGCAAGTTTTTCATGCAGAAGTTTTGTTTTTATGTGGTTGAATTTATAAATCTTTCTTTTACTGC
The DNA here is from genome assembly GCF_028749965.1 of Puma concolor. Classification (NCBI taxonomy): domain Eukaryota; kingdom Metazoa; phylum Chordata; class Mammalia; order Carnivora; family Felidae; genus Puma; species Puma concolor. The sequence continues at coordinate 153,707,744 of NC_141671.1, forward strand.
ATTTGGCTTTTTGGCTTAAATTAGCAGAGTCTTCCCTTGCTGCAAAGTGATAAAGATATTTGCCATAATTTCAATGATTACTTTTACGATTTTATTTTTTAACATTTAAGTATTTGATGTTTTTGGAATTTGATGTGTAATATGAGATATGGGGGTGGCTTTTATCTTTTATTTATTTGCTGGATAGCGACTCAGTCGTCCCTAATGCCATTCATCAGTCATGTTTTTCAACACTAATCTGAAATGTCATGTGTGCTTTATGCTAATTTCTCACGTAGTTTTGCATTTACCTATACTTTCTATGGTTTTATGTTGTTCTGTATGTCTGTTGTGAGCCAGCACAGCAATGTTTTAATTATTAAGACTATTATATGATTTAAGAGGTAGTAGGGCTATGTATTTTTCTTAACCCTTTCTTTTAGGATTTTCCCGCTTATTCTTGTTGGTTTTTTTTTCTATTTAAACATTAGGATAAGATTGTCCACTCTTCTCTCTGCAAAAAAACAAACCAAAACCAAAAAACAAACAAACAAACAAACAAACCCACAAAGATCCAGAAAAACCTTGTTGCATCTTTATTTTTTCATTAATTGCATGTTTATTAATACGCTGATTTATAAAATTAGTGGGGGAAGAGTGACATTCTGTGATATCGAGTCTTCCTCTCCACTTGTTCAAATAAAATGTTTCTCATGTAGATCTTAACTTTGTTAAATTTATTCCTGATACTTTATCTTCCTTGGCTTATTAAATAGGGGTATTTTTTCCATTGTATCTTATAAAGTTGTTGGTTTCTTGATATTAATTTTATACTCTGATATCTTACTAAATTTTCTTATTACTTGGTTTTCACTTGCTATTGTCTTTTGGGTTTAGATAGATGTATCTTAACATGTTAAGAAAACATCTAATTCTATTTTATTAAAGTTTTTACTGCTGAATTTTATTAAATACTTTTCCAGCTTCAATGAAGATGATCCCATTTTTAAAATACCTTGGATCTATTGCAAGATAAAGTTCCCATAAGCAGCTTTTGAAACCAAGGTTTTGAATCTTATTTTGACATGTAATTATGTATGGCTGCAGCCTGTGGCACGTATCATGCAAACCCCATTCTCCATAAAGACATGCCGTTTTCTTGCACACCTGGAGTTCATCGGCGTCTTGGGTTAATTTAAGAAAATACTGTAACAGAAAAAACTCAGAGCTAGTGCAATTGTGCCAGTATTGAAAGTTTACATTTTTCCTCTGAGTTTGAAACAGAATCTATGCATATAACATACACATATTTATTTAGATGAATAAAGTGATGTTCAGTATGGCATCTTAAATTCTTTCTTGAACAAAGCAGGCATGTATGGGTGGGTAGGCAGAGGTTGGTATGTTGGTAAGTAGGCGATGTAAAAATCAAGTCGGTAATTTTAAGTTGACATGATGCACACTTTTTAAGCCCTTTTTAAAAATCAAATAAAAAATAAGCAAGAAAACAAGGAAATTTGAGTCCACAGATGCCTGCTGGTAAGATGGACGGGCCTGAGCCCTGGTCTCCTTGGCAACCGTGGAGGGAGGGGCGGGGGGCCAAGGGGATGCCGCAGTCTCTGAAACACCTTTGTGTCCTGACCTTGTTTGTCAACCTCTCAATTCTGCAGGATCACATTATGGCTTTGTGCTGACTGGGAATCAAGAGTGGAAAAACATTTCTACCTCCAACGTAGAGTGGGCATGTGCCATTAAAAGGAAGCAATCTTCAGGCTTTTAAATGATGTCGATCTCCTGGGAATTGAGTAAGGACGCGGGGAGACTGAGCACTGGGTCTGGACTCATAAATCTCTAGCATCACACCCAGTATCCAGTGTTTGATGGTATGTGTGTCACGGAGGTGTCTTTAAATGGTCTACAACACAGACACGTGGGTTATTTATTTGTCTCCTCTGCAGTGAAGCTGGAAATAAGTATATCACCTCGAAGCTGGGGGAGGTGATCAAGAACTGTGGAATCGAGAGCTATTAACTTGGGGCGTGCTTTCTTTCCCCTGAGCCGCCTGCCATAGGGATTGCCTCCCTGGTCAGTGGTGACTCCGGGTGGGTGAGGGGTTCCACAGGGTGACTGCGTAACGCGGGGTCTTCCAGCATGGGGTCTGCTCACACTCCAGATTCGTGGTTGTTTAAACTAATCCGTGTTTTTTTTTTTAATTTTTTTTTGTTTAATGTTTACTTATTTTCAAAAGACAGAGACAGAGCGTGAGCCGGGGAGGGGCAGAGAACAAGGGAGACACAGAATCGGAAGCAGGCTCCAGGCTCCGAGCTGTCAGCACTCGCACTCACCGACTGCGAGATCATGACCTGAGCCGAAGTTGGACTGAGCCATGCAGGTGCCCCTAGAAGCATATTTCAGCATGGGGTATGGCTCTCTCTGTTGTCTTCCAAAGGAAATTTAAACAATATTCTAGAATTTTGTTAACGTTTATTTATTTATTTATTTTTGAGAGAGAGAGAGAGAGAGAGAGAGAGAGAGAGAGAGAGACCGACCGTGTGAGCAGGGGAGGGGCAGAGAGTGAGGGAGACAGAATCCGAAGCAGGCTCCGGGCTCTGAGCTGTCAGCACAGAAGCCAACACGGGGCTTGAGCTCACGGACCATGAGATCATGACCTGAGCCGAAGTCGGACGCTCAACCCACAGAGCCACCCAGGCGCCCTGTCAGTGATTTCTTATGATGCATGAGTTTCAAAGCTTTGACGCGGCCATGTCCCAAAAAGCACAAGCCATCACTAACAACAGTAACAAAACTCGTCAGTCCAGCAACAATGTGGAATCAAGCCCTGTTTTCTGGTCTTCCAGGGCTTGTCTGAAGGCTGATTCTCCACGGCTGCCACTCCTGGATGCATCTTAAAAGGGCTTCACGTGTACATGGGGCCGAGTGCCGTGCAGCGGGAGGCCAGAAAGCAGGGTACCGAGAGTGGATGGGGAGGCCACGGTGGCCGCAAGCCAGCAGATCCAGTTTGGAGGCCGTGCATCCAGAGGAAGCTTGGGGAGTGAGTAAACCAGGCAAGAACCGCTCAAGCCCGGTTCCAGCATGTTCCAGGGGTGAGGATGGCTGGGCACAGGAGCAGGGCGGCGAAGGAGAGAGCTTCTTCGATGGTTTAAAGGTTGCTTGCTAAAGAAGCAGCTGTAGAGTCAGGGACGGGCCTGAGCGCACCGGAGAAGCGTGGCCACGCTCAGCTCTGTCCCAGAGCGAATCTGGGAAGCGTGGCGGTGTCCCCGGCTCTCGAAAGTCTCCCATTCTGTCGGGAAGGCGTGCGGCACACACGTGAGACCCTAGGCGCCCTGCCACGCACGCAGCCAGTGTGCTTGGTGGGTAGGACTTGCAGGCTCTTGTCCCTTTATTCTCTGCCCTCTGGAAGGACAGGTTTTGATGGGATTTACTTTTTATAAAGTGACGAAGCATTGATCCAAGCCTGTCCTGTGAGCCCAGCTTCTGTGAATGTAATATAAAATTTCAGTCAAAACGTTAGGTCTTTGCTTCGGCCTGGATTTCTTGAAGGACGATTCAGACTAGAACGCACACGCCGCAGCCAGGAGGACCCGTGTGCACCAGGGGATCTCCCTGCAAGGAACCAGCTCGCTGGCGTGGGCCAAGGGATTATGTAAAGTGAGTGTTATTTATTTATTTTCCCAGAAAACAGAAAACTCACTCTTACACACTTGCCATTCAACTTGGCAGAGGCTGAGATGAGGTGGTGACACTTTCATGTATAAGGAAGGAGTTTGAAAACATTCATGGCAAATTGAAACTAATCTTCTTGACAGATATGTGCCCAACACAGGGACGCAGCCAGGCTCCTGCGGGAGGTGCCAGAGGGCCGTGTGCGGAGCCCCGCTCCTCACGCGGGGGGACGGGAGGCCCCCACGCTGGGACGGTGGGCACCCGCCCCTCCCTGTGGCCCGGCCGCCGCAGGGTGTCTGATCCACAGACCGGCTCCCCGTCGGCCCAGCGAAAGCCCCACGGGGGGGGGGGGGGGGGGGGGGGAGGGGGGCGGGTGGGCCTGCCTGACGGTGAACTGTGCCCGAAGCCAGGACGCAAGGGACCCGCTCCTGCGACTTCGGGAACGCTTCTGTCCTTGGCCCCTGCACACGGTGCCCTCGGCCGGGCGGCAGGGAGCACGTGCCCGCGCGTCCCCTCTCTCACCTGGTGTCCCAGCCAAGCGCCTGCAACCATCACACATCATTAGTCTGTGCTGCCACGCGCACACCACCCTTCCTGCCAGCCGTTCCCTCAGCTGCCAAAACACAATCTGTCCCCGCGTCCCGCAGCCAGGCGCCCGCCCTGCCCCCACGGCTCCCGCCCGGTCTCGGGCTCGGGCTTTGGCAGCCCCGACGGAGCCCTTAATCCGATTTTCCCTCCAAGGGGAAGCTCCTGCCAGCAGCCTGCTTTGTCCTCCAGCTGGTGGCGGCTCCGGGCTTGGCCTGGGCTGCTGTGACCGCAGGACGCGGTTCATCTACACTGGCTGCTCCGTCCACGCCGCCGGCTGCTCGGGCCCTGCGGGGTGCGCCAGCGGGCAGGGCCCCTGGAGTGGGTCGGGGCAGGGGAGCAGGGGGAGGTCAGTGCTTCCTGAGCCCCCACCGGCCTGTCCTGAGCCTGTTCTGGTCACGGGCATCTCTGCCAGACGGAAAGGCGGAGGCCGGCCCGTGGAGGGTCTCTCTGGGCAGCGGGCATGGCAGGCGAACCGTGTGGACGGAAGGCACACTGGGCAGTGGGGAGCGGAGCTGGGGTGGCCGGGGGCGGGAGGTTGTCCTGGGACGGGCACGTTCATTTCCACAAAGAGCACGGGGTCCGGCTGTCCATCTGCAAGGAGCTGAGGCTGCTCCTGTGTCTATCTGCAGCTTTCCCGGGACCGAGTGGACCGGCTTCCCATGGAAAGGCCATCACCCTAGCCCGAAGGGAGGGGACCCAGGCGCTGATTTGGGAACCCTCAGGATGGATTTCAGCACTTCGGGGACTCCCATGGGCCCTCAGCCTGTCTGCTCACGTCCCAGACAGATCGTGTGTGGCTGTATTCTCAGAGGCTGGGAAGGGGCTCTCCCCTTTCTGACAGCATCCCAGCAACCCTGCCGCAGACCAGGGTCACTGTCCCCACTCAAGACACCAGCTACCAGAAGCTGGCTGCCCAGCCAGAAGGAGGCCCATGAGACACGAGCCCCCGACCCCTTGGCCCAACCGACCCCAGGGCCTGGGCACATGGGATTGAGATGTGTCCCCAGAAACACACGCCAGGAGGCAGGAGGTCAAAGATGTGCTCTGAGGCCAACCTTTCCATCAACAGAATGGTCACTCCAGTCGTCTCTAGGTTACCACCTTTGTTCACGCTCGATCCCATCTCCGAGGACCGGAGCATGCCCCTCCCCTGTCAGCTGGCCCTGCCGTCCAATGCTCCCGGACGTCATCCTGGGGCACCCGGGTCCCTCCTCCCTGATGTCCCGCTGCTTACGTCTCCCCCGTGCTGCAAGTTTTCTCAGATGAGCATGGCCAAGGCCACCTGTCTGCTCCTGTCCCCACCGCCCCAGGCAGCTGGAGCTGACAGGTGCAGTTGAGTGAACGTTGCACGGGCCCCTGAGGCCAGTGCCCGTCACTGCACCCATCACCACCGACACACCGTCACAGGCACCCTCCCAAGGGGCCCGTGAAGGATGCGGCTCAGAGGCAGGAATAGGGAAGAGGCAAGGGCTGCACCAGCCGGTGTCATGCCCCGCGGTGGGCATTTATGCTTCGGAGAGCAATCGGCCCCAGAGGAAGGCCCTGCATGGGAGCAGCCATCCCTGTGCAGAAGAAAACCAGCAGGTGCCTGGCGGGAATGTGGATGGGGTGCCCATCTATCCTCTGGGCCCCCCTGAGGGCACCCCAACACTGGCAGCAGAGAGCTGCCCTTGACTTCGTGCAGTGAGGTGGGGCAGTGGAACCAGGGATCTGGGGGGGGAGTCCTCTGGCCCCAGGGACGAGCTGTGTCCCCAGACAAGCTCCCTGGTCCCCAAGCTGCAGGTTCCTTACCTATGAAATGGGACAAAAATGGTATATGGCCCTTTATGTCATTCTTGTCCTCAAAACACAGCAATGACTATCGCAGTCCGTGGTCTGAGCCCAGACTCTCTAGCTGGCATTCTATCTGCCCGTCTGTCCCCATCCAGACGCCCAGCTGCCCCATGGGTCCCGCCTCCTCCTTTGCCTGTGTGTGTCCTCTTCTGGCCTGCAAACCTTGCCCTCCTGTACCAGATACCAGCCCCTGCAACCAACCACAGCGTGGGACCTGGGTGGTGCCTGAGCAGCCGTCAGCCTGGTGGTCTCCGTGGCGGGGCCCAGAAATGACTCGGGCCAATGGAGTGTGTGGCCTGGGAATCTGGACCTGTAACCACCAGCAGGTGAGGTGCAGTGGGGGCAGGAGCGGAGCCAGGGGGGCCTGGGAGCTGGAGGTGCAGGGTGTCTGTGGCCACGGCCAGAGAGAGGGGCCTGCAGGTTGTGGGACGAAGCAGGGTGGTCAGGCAGCTGACAACAACCACCTGGGTCTTTCATCCCGTGGCCCAAGCGCCCAAGGCCAGCTGAGGACCTTCCTTCAAGGCTACAATGGACCTCACCCAGCCTGCGACAGGGCCAGGGGTCTGGGCATATAGCGGCCACGCGAGGGCCGGTTGTGCAAGCTCTGCTCCCGAGTGGCGGAGAAAGAGGCGGCCGATGGGAAATGTCGTGAAAAGTTCGAAAACAAAAAAGTTCCAGCTGACGATTGTGAGCCTCCCCGGGGCTGGCGGTTACCCGTCCGCACAGGTATGGGGGCTCACGGTGGGCGCCGGCCTGTTTGCTCGGAGCCTGTTACTTACTGGTCCTTGACTGTTTTGAAAAATCACCTCTGGGTTTATTTAGTTGGTGTGTGTGCTCTAATCTACTCATCTCAGTTTCCACGTGGCATCCATGTGGCGTCTATGATCCACAGTTCACTGAGCTGTCGATCTGTGCAGGCTGTTCAGGCGCTTCCGTTGACCTTCTGGATCATTCAGGCAGGTGCTCTTGTGGGAGCTCTGGGTCCCAGGGCGCGTCCACATTCAGCGTGAGGCTGACACGCCGGATCGGCCCCCCCGTCGAGCACACCACCGTGTTTCATGCTGTACAGTTTCGCGTTCCTAAAGGATGTGGAATGATACCTGTTTCCTTTTTACACTTGCGCTTCCTGGTCAATAGTGAAGCTGAGACGTGTGACACATAAGCGTCTATGTTTCTGTGCCTGCCTGCTCGCCGTAGCCCTTTTTCCTATCGAGCTCAGTTTTTTTTTTTTTTTTTTTTTTTTATTATTATTTATTTTTGGGACAGAGAGAGACAGAGCATGAACGGAGGAGGGGCAGAGAGAGAGGGAGACACACAGAATCGGAAACAGTCGAGCTCAGTTTTTAAACCGCTTTGTAGGAACGCTTTCAAATTTTGCAAATTAATATTCGCTGGGTGTGTGTGTGTGTGTTAAGTATCTTTTCCTATTCTGATTCACAGAAATGATTATTTTTAACAAGCTGTTGACCCCTCACCGGCTTCCCCGTCTTCATCTTGTGTCGCCCTCTTACGTTGGTCAAAACTAAGACACCAACACGCGCACAGAAACTGTTCATTTTAAGGGAGTCAGATTTATTCACCTTTTTTGGGAGGGGTCATGTTTGTATGTATTTTAAAATAAGTTCCCCTCTGGTGATCATAAAGATATTTTCCTATATTTACTTCCAAAACCTTCATGTTTTGCTTCTTACTTTGATGGCTTTAGTCCACCAGGAACTTTATGTATGAGTAAAGTTTGAGGGAGGAATATTATTTTATCATAAACAACTTTGCAGGCTATTTTTCTTTCTTTTTTTTTTTTTTAAAGTTTTTTTTTTTTTTTCAACGTTTATTTATTTTTGGGACAGAGAGAGACAGAGCATGAACGGGCGAGGGGCAGAGAGAGAGGGAGACACAGAATCGGAAACAGGCTCCAGGCTCTGAGCCATCAGCCCAGAGCCCGACGCGGGGCTCGAACTCACGGACCGTGAGATCGTGACCTGGTTGCAGTCGGACGCTTCACCGACTGCGCCACCCAGGCGCCCCTGCAGGCTATTTTTCAATGTAAAACAGACCCAGTACATCTGTCATGGAAGTATTTGCGTAAGCGTGCCTTGCAGAGACCTTAAATATGTGACCATCACCGCTGTCTTTACCCAAAACTGTGTCCCTGGTGATCACTGACCCCCACCTCTCATCTACCTTTTGTCCCTGTGACTTTGCTGTCCTGGCGCCTCGTATACATGGCAGGCACGCAGAACCTGTCCTTTGTCTGTTTATTTTGATGAGCGTCACACTTTCCATGTCCACCAACGTGTCCAGTTTTCATTCCCTTTTGCGGCTGGAGAGTATTCCCAGTACATAGTGGCCATGTTTTGTTCACCTGTTGATGTGAATAATGCTGATGGGAACACGCTTGGACAATCATCTCTGCGAATTCTTGCCTTCAGTTATTCTGGGCATGTATTGAGCAGTGGCCACGCAGGAATTCTATGTCTAACTTTTTGAGGAACAATAGGCTGTTTTCCGTAGCAGCTGCACCGTTGTGTGTTCCCGCCCACGATGCACAAGGGTGCCATTCTGACAGGTGCGGAGCAGTATCTCATTGTGGTTTTGATTTGCGTTTCCCTGATGACTAATGGTGGTGAGCGTTTCTCATGTGTTTATTGTGTGTGTCTTCTTCGGAGAAACTCCTATTCAAGTCCTCTACCCATTTAAAAATTTGCTTGTTTTTTGTTGAGTTGTAAGAGTTCTTTATATATTCTGGATATTAATCCCTCATCAGATATGTGATTTGTAAATATTTTCTCCCATCGTGTAGGCCCTTTGCTTTCTTGGTAGTGTCCTTTGGTGCACAGAAGTGATTACTTTGATGTGATTTTTTGTTTTTCCTTTTATTGTCTGTGCTTTTGATGTCATATCAACATTACTTTTTATTTTTTTAATGTTTATTTATTTTTGAAAGAGCAGAAGTGGGGGAGGGGCAGAGACAAAGGAGGACGGAGAATCCAAAGAGGGCTCCGAGCTGACAGCGCAGAGCCTGATGCAGGGGCTCGAACTCACAGACCGTGAGATCATGACCGGAGCCGAAATTGGACGCTCAACCGACTGAGCCACCCAGGCGCCCCTCAACGTTACTTCTTAGTAGTGCTTTCTTTCTTCACTCATTTGCAGGCCTCTGCCACAGGTCAACATTCTGGAAATCTGTGTGCCTGTTTCTGGACCCTCTGTTCTGTCCGGGTCCCCGCCCGTCACGACACCACCGTCGTCCCATCCCCTCTGTGTTTCAGCTATTCTCTGCTATTCCTAAGTTTTGCTCTAACGACATTTAGGGTCAGGTGGTCAAATTCCAGAATAAATCTTTCAGGAATTCTGATTGGAACAGCATTTAACTCATAGGCCCGTAAGGGGGAGAATTGCTGTATTTGCAAAACCAGTCCTCCCGTCCATGAGTTCCACGTGACCCGCATACGTTCCATTTGTGCAGATGTCTTCGTGCTCTCAGTGTCTGAATGTCACCTCCCCAAAGACCCCACACGTCTCCCCTCTTTTTTGTTTTTAATTTCTCTTCTTTTAAAATCTACCCTAACATCTTAACATGCGTATCTTACTATAATTTTATTTTTAACAATTCAGAGTCTGCTTGGTATTACTATCCTTCCAAACAGGAAAAATATTTTAATGTTTTTAACTACCTACATTTCAACATGATATTACTTATTGATTTAAAAATTTTTTTTAATGTTTATGTATTTTTGAGAGAGGGACAGAGTGAGACAGAGCATGAGCGGGGGAGGAGCAGAGAGAGAGGGAGACACAGAATCCGAAGCAGGCTCCAGGCTCTGAGCTGTCAGCACAGGGCCCGACACGGGACTCAAACTCACGAACCGCGAGATCATGACCTGGGTCAAAGTCACCGCTTAGCCGACTGAGCCACCCAGGTGCCCCTACTTATCCATTTTATTTACATTTAATATTTAATTAAAGTTACGGACACACCGTGTCTGTGCTCACCATTGTCCTAATATCACCTGCATCTATTAGCTTTTGCTTTTCTTCTCGCCAAAATACTCATTTAACAATCCTTTTTGGGAGGTTTGGAAGTAGAAAACACCCTTAGCTATTTGTGGAAATCTTTGTTTTCTCTCATTCTTAAATGACACTGGGCGAGCACACATCATGGCTCACGTTGCTCCCCATGCCACCGTGGGGACGTCACTCCTGTGTCCCCGGAACCCCCGTGGCAGGTGGGGTGTGGGCCAAGGCTCTAAGCCCGACTTCCCGCCCTCCGGCCGCGGCGATCTCCCCTCCGCGGGGCCGTTCTGCAGCCTTGCTTCCTTCTGGACACGAATGTCCCACCGGCCTGAAGTTGCCTCTCTAATTCGCGAAAGTCCTCAGCTCTCTGTTTTTCAGAGGACACTTTATCACCATTAAGACGTGCATCGGAGCTCTCGCTTTTTCCTCTTGGCCTGTGAGCCGTGCCTCTAATGGTTTGAGGCTGGGACGAAAGCTGGCCCGGAGCCCGGAGCCCAGAGCCCTGTCTTTCGAGCCACGGAAGCTCTCTTGTGTCCCGGCTGACGCTTATTCCCCCTGCTGAGTTTTTAAAAATGTCAGTGGCTACAGTTTTAGTTCTGAGATTTCTAACTGCTTCTTCATAGCCACCTGCTTTTTAAAAATTCCATCTGTTTTCATTCAATAATGCTGTGTTTTAAAAATGGATGCTTTTTCTTCATTTCTGTCTTTAAAAAGATGTTTACTTTTATTTTAGAGAGAGAGAGAGAAAGAGACAAAGCATGAGCGGGGGAGGGGCAGAGAGAGAGGGAGACACAGAATCTGAAGCAGGCTCCAGGCTCCGAGCTGTCAGCACAGAGACCAACACGGGGCCCAAACCCATGAACCGTGAGATCATGACCTAGGCCGAATCAAACACTCAACCGACTGAGCCACCCAGGCACCCTGATATACATATGTAATCTAAATATATAATACATATATAATCTGAATATGGACACATATAATCTTGACATACATACTCACATATATGGGAGCCCTGGGGGCTCAGTGAGAGACACAGAGTGTGAGCAGGGGAGGAGCAGAGAGAGAGAGGGAGACACAGAATCTGAAGCAGGCTCCAGGCTCCGAGCCGTCAGCACAGAGCCCAACGCGGGGCTCGAACTCACGAACCATGAGATCATGCATGACCTGAGCTGAAGTCGGATGCTTAACTGACTGAGCCACCCAGGTGTGCCTATATTTTTTTTTAACATTTGTTTGTTTGTTTGTTTATTTATTTATTTATTTATTTATTTATTTATTTATTTATTTTTGAGAGAGAACGAGAGAGAGAGAGAGGGAGAATCCCAAGCAGGTTCCATGCTGTCAGGGCAGAGCTGGACTCGGGACTGGAACTCACAGACGGTGAGACCATGGCCTGAGCCTAAACCGAGAGTGGGGCCTTAACAGAGTGAGCCCCCCAGGAGACCCCAACATTATGGTCTCTGTCAGATCTACCCTACGATGAACTCACCTGAGGGAACCCGTGTTGGCTGCCCCCCCCGCCCCCCCACCCCAGCTGTCTTCCTGAGGTTAGGTTTCTCCACTTCCCGGGGAACTTTGAGGGAAAGGTTACTGGAAATGGAATTTCTCCTTTCCTGACCGAGCCCTGGCGGCTGTGGTTCCGGGGCCGTGGCTGCCCCTTCCCGAAGATTTGGCCGGGCCCAGGCATTGTGCACCATAGCTGTTTCAGTTCCGTGGCCTCACAGCCACTCCGTGCGCGTGTGTCCTCGATTGCTGAACTAAGGACGTTTGTCACTCATGCCCCGGGACCCAGGGAGGTTTTTTGTGGCTAAGCCAACCCGGGGCAAAGGTCTTCCACCCCCAAGGGCCTCGGCAGCAGGTCTGGAGCCCATCAGTGCCTCCTGTCCCCATGAGATCTCATTCCCTCTGTTGTCGCTCAAAGGTGGAAATTTCTGGAAGGAGGGATTTCCTGACCTGTCCCTGTCCACTTGCGTCTCTCCTTGGTGGATCGTTAGTCTTCTCAGCTCATCGCATTTGTTCTCGAGAAGCGATTCCATAGTGCCAGGTTGTAGTTTAAAATGAGTATGTATTTGGTCTCAGCCAAGAGAGTGACCAAGGTGTCCTTTGTTGTGTTAACGAGGTGACCTTTGGAAAGCCCTAAGGGTGGGGGCAGCTGGCCAGGGAAATAATCACGGGATTACAGGTTGAAATTTTCCCTCCCACCCCCTGACCTCCATGGGGGGGGGAGGGGCGGAGGTTGGGTTCAACCACCAGTGGCAGAGGGTTTCGTCAATCACGCAGGTGTAAAGGAGCCACCACTGCCACCCCCGTGGATGGTTTGGAGGGCTTCTGGGTCGGTGGACACGCGGGGATTTGGGGGGAGTGACGCACGTGGAGAGGGCGTGGAAGGTCGCCACCCCGTCCCCACACCTGCCCTGCGCCCACCTCTCCCATCTGGCCGTTCCTGAGTCCTGTTCTTTCATGATAAACCGCAGCTCCTCTGAGTTCTGTGAGCCGCTCAAGCAAATTAATTGAACCCAAGAAGGTCTTGGGCACTTCTGATCTACAGCCGGTGGGGTCAGGAGCACAGGTGACAGTCTGGACCGGAGACTGGCATCCGAAGTGGGGGACGGCCTTCTGGGACCGAGCCCCTGACCTGTGGGGTCTGAGTCTATCTCCAGGGACATGGTGTCAGAACTGAGTTGACTAGACAGACACCCCCACCCGGCTGGTGTCTGGGAACGTCCCCCCATTGGAATGGCGGGCTGAACCTAAATACATGCCATCCTGTGAAGGCAGCCACGTGGCAGGTTACAGGGATTCTGAAAATCACTCCCTTTCCTTCTAATATGCTCATCCACTGACCACATTCTACCATTACACATTCATTCCTGTGACTTGCACATTACGTATCTGAGGTCACTCTTCAAATGCCTGTAAGCTCTGAAAGATTGCTCTTTGCGGTGTGAGTGCCCGTCTCACACACATGGGTCCTGTGACCGCTGCGCTGTGGTCAGGAGCCCAGCCACGGTGCCGGAGAGCACCAGGCTCGCCGATTCAGTGGCCACTGCCACGCAAGCCTCCTCTGAACCGAGACGTGCTGTATGCATAAAACGCACCCCAGATTCTGAAGACATATGTGAAAAGAGACCGTTGCCATGGCTCTCGCTGTGTCTCTGTTGGGGGTGCTGGTCTAGGGCGTGAAGCCCTGTGAAGACACACGGCCGGAACAGGTGTGGAGACACCCCCGGACACAAGGTGTCGCCGAGTCAGGGGCTCCCGGGAAAACTCGGCACCCGAGTGGGGGTTTGTCAGGAGCAGAGCGGCCGGTCAGGCACGCCGGGCCATCTCCCTCTTCCTGTCGCTGACGCCCGTCTACATCAGCTGCGTGAACACTGCACGTGGTTAAACCCTCTGATTTTGCCCTTCTCGTTCATGGCACACTGGCCACGAGGTGCGGGAATCTCTCCCGTTTCCAAGGGAAGGGAGAAGCCCCTTCTGTCCCGGAGAGGCCGTGCTCATTAGGGACCCAGGAGAGCATTTCCCGCAGGGAATTAATCCCGGGGCCTCCGGTCCTGTTATGATTTACTCGCTGGATAGTTGAAAGGCCTGGACTGAAAGGCGCGCTCGAACCTTTGCCCCCTGGGAACAAAGGCGAGAGATTAGCTCGGTGTTATCAATCAGCATCGTCAGGGAGGGAACAGAAAGGCTTCACCTGTGGAAGCCTTCGTTAGCGCCTCCAAGGCAATCAAAGGTCACTCTTGCCCAAGGTTTTGTCTCAAGTCCCCAGATGGTAGCGCTGAATTACCTTTAAAAACGGCCTCAAAGGACCGGAGATGAAGTGTGGATTAGCGTCTTAATCTAGCAGCAGAGGCCTGCGGTTGGGGTCTGGGGACGGTGGGTAGCATTGTGTTGGGCTGCCCCTGGCATGCGGCTGGGGGCTGAGGGTGGGCTTTGTGCCTCTGGACCCGGGTCCTTTGACGGCCTTGGGGGCGTTCTCCCAGGGCTTTGCCAGCTGATTTAGCTGGACAATGGGGTTTGTCAAGAGGGAAATAAGTGAAAACTCGGGCTCAGCCTGGGTGGGCACCCGGCTCTGGCATCCCCGTGGGAGCGAGGGGGGTTGAGCACAAAGACCCTCAAAGCCTAGATGCCTTCTGGTGTCCCCGCTGGCCTCCCGCGTCCACAGCCACCCCGCTGTCTGCTTAGCCGGGTGGTGGGAAGGAAGGGAAGCCCACTGCGGGGACTCGAGCTGGTTTCCCAAGCCCACGCGACCTGGGGCAGATCGCTCTGCCCGCGGGGCCTCGACCCCCTTCTCTGTGCAGTGGGGCCTCCGGGACTGCTCCCGAGGCCGCTGAGGGTGGCCGGCTTGCCGTCGGAGAGGCGGCGTTCCAGGTGGGATGGGTCTGAGGGACCAGGGGTGGCTGCGTCCAGCACTGTCTCCGAAGCAGCCCGCCTCACCCCGCGTCCTGCCCGCACCGTCTGCGGAGCCCTCTGCAGGCGATGGTCCCCGTGGACGCAGGAGGCCACGGCGGTCCCCACAGCCTTCCTTCACCTCCAAGCCTAGGTTTGAGGGGCACGCCTCCTGCCCCGGGTGCCATCGTCACGGGTGAGCTTCCTGTCCCGCGTGCCGACCGCGTCTCCCCTCACCACTGACGGCGGACCCCGCACCCTACCGGCCTGCCTCCCCTGCCTTCTCCCCCTCCTCCTGCCCGCCAACCTCACCCCTGCACAGGTGCGCCCTGAGGCGCTCTGCCTGCCGGCCTGGAGGCGACTCCCTGATTACAGAGCTCGGCCTCCATTTTGGGCGTCCCAGCTCTGGGGCTTGGACACCACATTCTGAATCCGGGCCCCGTGGCTCATCCCCACCGGTGCTCCCCAGGCTTCGGTCCTGGGCCTCTGTCTCCTCCCCGTGAGCCGAGCCTGCTCAGGCCCTT
Source organism: Puma concolor (assembly GCF_028749965.1). NCBI lineage: Eukaryota > Metazoa > Chordata > Mammalia > Carnivora > Felidae > Puma > Puma concolor. Next base: position 153,722,758 of record NC_141671.1, read on the forward strand.
CCCCGGAGCCAGCCTGGGCGTGCCGTGGTGCGGGACACGGGCGGACGAAGGCTCACAGATACCGTCTGCTGACCGTCTGGTGATGATGTCACTGACCACAATTATGGCTAAACATGAGGATTGGGCGTGAATTTTAATTTTTGTCGCTAATTGGGAAGAGCGTGCATCTCTCCAATTAAGTGATTTCCCTCAGACAGACTTGTCCCCAGGGACGTGCGTTTGTAAGGCGATTATCCGGGACAGAATTACAGATTGCACCTGCAGAACAGAGCAAGGCCGTGACTTTGACTTTGTCGGCATCATGCGTGAATTAAACACGGGGTCCTGTTCTCCAACATGAGCTTTATTTGGGGATTTAGGTCTTGAAAATGGTCGTTAGGGGCTCCGTGTCCTGGCAGGCTCCACAGGCAGCTCCGGGCCTGTCAGGAATGCGGGGTGGTTTCCAGAACCTGGCTGTGCCAGCCGCAGAGCACCCCTCCCCCCACCGAGCTGGAGAATGCGAGTGTGTGTGCACACACGTGTCCCTCACCCTCTTCCTCAGAGGCTGGCACACTATGCACTGCAAACGTGTGGGCGTTTTTAGACTTTGTTTCTCCAGGGGAGGGACTTTAAACGCTGAGTTTCCTTCTTGGAGGAATCTGAATTGTGCATCAGCAGAAACTACTCAGATCAAATAAAGCTGTTATGAGTTCTGCAAGACCTAGAACTGTGGGAGCCACTGGCTGCTGTGTGGCGGGTTGGACGTACGTTCACGCACGTACAGCCAAGCAGATCTTCCACGGGCTGTAGAGCCTTTTCTGCACCTGCTGCTGGAAGTTGCTACCTCAAGTGGGCCGTTTGTGTGACTCTTCGTAAGGAACATGAGTCACATGAAAGGGCACATTGCCTTCGGGGACATAATCAAATGGTAAGATCCTATAGCTTTTTCTTTTTTTTAACGTTTACTTATTTTCAAGAGTGTGAGCAGGAGAGGGGCAGAGAGACAGGGAGACACAGAATCCGAAGCAGGCTCCAGGCTCCGAGCTGTCAGCAGAGCCCGATGTGGGGCTCGAACTCACCGATCGCGAGATCGTGACCTGAGCCGAAGTCAGATGCTTAACCGACTGAGCCCCCCAGGCACCCCAGTAAGATCCTAGCAACTGAAGAATGTCTGAGGGTGTGGGGCAAGTGTTTTGTACAAAAGCATCAGTGAGAGGTTTGGACACGCTGTAAATCACAGCCAGTTTTCCACGGAGAATCCACGAACTAATTTTACGCTGGCCTCTCGGTGCCCAGACATCATGTGTTGTTTATTCACTGGGTGAGCTGGGCTGGCACGCAGGTTCTTAGTTGAAGATGCAGGCTTTTCCTTCAACCTGCACCTGTTTGAGAGGACGTGGCCGCCTCTGTTCGGCCCTGTTTCTGCTGCAAGAATTAAATGGTGAGGGCAGGTCCGCTGCGGCACCCAGGAGAGGGAGCATCAACCGGAAAGATCCCATTTACTGGAATTTCTGCCCTCACCGCGGTGGGGAGTGGGTGGTTCGAGCTGTGGTCCGAGCCACGGTCCGAGCCGTGGTTTGAGCTGTGGCCGCGTGCTCTTCCCTCACCACAGAGCTTCCGTTTTCACAGGAGACAAAAGTTACCTCTTGGTTTGTCCATTACGACCACAGAGTTGACAGGCTTAAAATGTTTTAAGCTTTTTGGAAGAAAGGTGTTTTGCAAATCCCCAAATAACTACGAGAAGGTGGCGGTGCTGCGGCATTGAGTTCAGGCCCTGCTCCCCGCTGCTCCCACTGCCTCCTGCCTCCCTCCGGCCACGGCCCCTGCAGCCGCTGTGTGTGGCAGAGGTGTCTCCTGGATCCTGTTTGAACGCACCTTCTTTGAGAAGTTGCCGTCTTCTGAGTTGTCGTTTTCCTGTATTTATCTTTGCCTAATGCAGCCTGAATGACAAGTATGAAGAGTGTCACCCTCAATGACACCTCGGAATCCTGAAACCGTTTCTCGTGGAGCCCGTCAGCAGGTGGATGATGGCCGGTAACACACAGGGAGAGCGGCAGAGGGGGCAGACGACGCGGCGTTTCCCTGGTTTCTGTCTGTGAGTTCTGTGAAAGCCGTGTGCCCAGGCCGAGCTCCAGGACCGGCGCCTGCCGACGGGGAGAGGGGCCGTCTCTCCCAGCTGGGGTGCCGGCACTCTGCCCATTGGATCTGAGGTCTTGTAGCCACCGGGTGCCCCCTTTGGTAAAAAATCTGCTCCTTCCAGTAGGCATCAGCATGCGTAAGGGCCAGCCCGTAACCCCCAAGTGACAGGTGCCCCCCCAAGAAGGACCCTCAACCGTGTCTCACCAGGAACTGAGGTGAGAGCTGTTGCTCCGGTCTGAATTCAAACAGGTTCCCCTTGGGAGAAGACTGCTCACCTGGGGCTGCTCAGCAAGGCCCCCTGTCTGCAGACCTAGTCCCCTCACATGCGACTTCAAATCGCAGGAAAGACTTGCCCTGAGAGGAAGCATCTCGAGGGAGCACATCGGGGTCTGCGCCGGACAGGAGGGGCTGGTCAGTTGGGGGAGCGGGGGGGGGGGGGGGGGGCGCTGGAGGCCATGTGGGCTGAGGGCTCAGCGTGTGTGCCTGGGGGCCGCTGCGGGGCACCTGGAGCGTGGCCCTGGATCCTGGCACTTCCCAGGCTGTACCCACCTGGTCCCAGGAGCCGCCCAGCTCAGCCTCCAAGGTTCAGTTAACACACACAGGTGAATCGTCCACCTGCTTGCGGGACGTGTGTGTGTGTGTGGGGGGGGGGGGGGGTGGCCCCCAATGGGGCCCTGCGCTGGGGCCCAGGTGGAAAATATGTAGCTGGAGAAAGTTTCAGATCCAGGCTGAGTCCCAGGCTCAGTCTCCACCCCGTCTGAACAGTGCAGGTGAAGGTGCGTGCCCGGCCGTGAGGCTCTGGAAGCAGGGCTGAGGTCCAGCGAGGGCAGAGAGCAGCCTGAGCCGGGCAGACAGGTGCCCAGTCTTTCCTCAGGGCCTTCGCTCTTAGAAAAGATGGGGGGGGGCCTCTACCGGTTCCGTCGGGCCTCCCGTGGCCTCCATTCCATTCCACATCGGACGTGGGCAGGGACTTGCGTGGGCAGGAGAGGGCCACCCAGAGTGGTGCGGGGAGCTGCCGCCAGGCTGGGGGAGCAGGCCAGGCCGCCAGCAGCCTTTTCTCAAGGATCTGGAAATCTGGGTTTCAGTGTGAGACCTCCTGATTTTAACATAAACATTTTTTTTTTTTTTTTTAAGAGAAACGGAGACCAAATAAAACACATCTACAGGCCGGATTAGGGTCATTGGCCCAAATTTGCAACTGCCCTTACCTGCCTCCCTCTGTCCTCTTTATGAATTCAGCATTCACTGTGCACCACACACTGTTGGTGGCTCTTGGAATAAGTCTGGGGACAGGTGGCGAGGGGCTCTGCTCCCTCGGGCCTCCCAAACGGTAAAGGGCAACCTCAGCCCCTGTAAGTGCTGTGAGTACAAGGGGAGGGGAGCCCGAGGTGGGGGTGGGTGGCCCTCAGAGAGAGGAGACAGGAAGGGAGGCAATGCCGGGCGGCCGGCCTGCTGCAGGTGGGTGGGGGCAGGGAGGCTGCCTTCGGGGACCAGGTGCCCCTGGGAGTGGCCCAGTTAGTCCCGCCTCCCAGGCCCTGGGGGCTCCAGAAGGGGGGTGGGGGTGGGGTGCAGTGCAGGGGGGCGAAAGGGGGGACAAGGCTCTGCTAACAAAGGTGGGCGTGCTTGATCGATGGATTGATTGACCCTGTGGCGCAGGCAGATCCCGGGTGCACCCTGGAGCTGGTGGAATCTGCCTGGGGATTGGGGAGACTAGGACCAAGGGTTAAACCCTGTTGGTGGGGCTGTTTACACAGGAGCACGGGGTGGGGGTGGGGGGCAGGCAGCAGGCGGTGGGGCCGCCTGGCCGCTGGCTGAAGCCTCCCTGCCAGAGCCGGCCAAGATGCCTGGTGGGGGCAACGACCTCGAGGAGGCCCCTCGCAGGGAGAGCGTGCAGTGGGACAGGAGGGGAGGCTGTCTCGAAGGGGCCCGCACAAGGGGCGCAGGGCAGTGACCTCGGCCTCGCCTGCGGGGCGGGGGTGAGCACTTAGGCCCCCATTCACAGCCCCCATGGTTCTCTCCCACATGTAATTCAAGCGCAAACTGTGTTTTGGAACAAGACATACCTTTAACTATGAAAAAAGTTTAAAAAAGTCCTCCTAGGTCTTCCAATTACAAAATTCTCGGTAAGTTTGTCCAAGCCGAACTTTTCTTCATCTTTTTATGATATTGGTTTTTTGATATACCTGCTCTGCTGGTGTCTGAGCACACACTGGTATGCTTGCTGGGCTGCTGGGCTCCACTGGTTTCAGCACTGCTAGGAGTCTCCCCCCTCCCCGCACCCCCCCCCCCCCCCCCCCCCGCTGGGCTGAGCCTCCCCGGGGAGGCCCACAGCACTACCGGAAAGGCCTGTTAGAACAGGTATAACCCCCTCCCTCCACCCCCCCATTCTGCCCCTCCCCCAAACAACTCAGGGAACCTACCAGCTGCTTCCATCAAGGCCATGAAGTCCCAGGGATCCCTCGGCCACCCCAGCTCAGAGGGCCAGTCGACTCCAGCCAGGACAGTGTTCCCCCCCCTCCCCCCCTCCCCCCCCCCCAGCATAGAAGCGCCTTCCTTCATCCCGGCAAAGCTGTGATCTCTGCCTTCTTGTGTGCCTGTGGGCGTCTGTGCTCTATATGGGTATGGTCTTGTGGGATCTTTTTTTAAAAGAAATATACCTATTTATTAACTATGCATCTTTTTAAAAAGTTTTATTTATTTATTTTGAGAGAGAGAGAGAGCGCCAGCAGGGGAGGGGCAGAGGGAAAGAATGAGAGAGAGAGAGAGAGAGAGAGAGAGAGAGAGAGAGGGAATCCCAAGCAGGCTGTCAGCACGGAGCCCAACAGGGGGCTTGATCCCATGACCCTGAGATCATGACCTGAGCTGAAATCAAGAGTCAGATGCTCCACTGACTGAGCCCCCAGAACGCTCCTGGCCATGCATCTTTCATGTTTGTTACGGATGTGCTGAGAGACTCTAGCCCACCCCAATCTTGTGTCTCTGGGACTTGCTCAGAGGCACTGTCTGCCCCCGCCTTCGATTGCGCCCAGAGTTAGTGCTCTGACTGAGCATGGCTAACCTATGCCTATGTATTTATAAATCACATCCATAAGCAATGTTCTAATATATCTACATTATATAGAAAAATGTAGAATTTTACGTGGGATAAGATACAAAGTAAATACACATAAAAACGTCAACATTTTCTTTTATGTGCTGTGGGTTTTCTTGCAAGATCCCTGGAGTTTAAACACATTTGGTAGAAATGCCAGGAGGCCACAGGGTGGGTCACAGGTCCTGACCTTGATCTCGCTGGTGACACCAAACCTGACTATGCAAAATCTAGACATTTCCAGGGTCTCCTAAGTCCCAGGACAGCACCCCGTAAATACTGGGATTTGTGCACATCAGTTTTCCTCCATGGCCTGCACTTGTTTCCTCTTTAGACTGTTTTTCTTATTAGCCTATGTGCTCCTCAAAGGCAAGGCTGTGTGTCGTCCACTTAAGGGGACAGGGAGCTGTACAAGCCTCGGCTTCTGAGGTCAGATCGAGGGCAGGACCCCAAGGGTCAGAAACAAATATACGGAGCAGCATGTTTTTACAGCAAACCAGTCCCAGACGTGATGTTTCTTTTTGCCCCTAGATTAACTTGACAGTGTGTTATATTAAAAACTACGTACTGGGGCACCAAGATGGTTCAGTCGGTTGAGGTCTGACTCTTGACTTTGGCTCAGGTCATGATCTCACGGTTCAAGCCCCTAGTTGCCCTCTGCGGTGACAGCGTGGAGCCTGCTTGGGATTCTCTCCCTCCCTTTTTCTCTCTGCCCCTCCCCACTCCCTCTCTCTCAAAATAAATAAATAAATAAACTTAAAAAAAAAAGACTTAAAAAAACCCATCACCCCCCAATTCAAAAACTACATATTACATGTTTTATGCAGATCTGTAAGAAGAGAACCAAAATGTCTGGACCTCTCATCACACTCAGTACTGGTTACACTAACTGCGGGACACAGAGCAAGATGAAAACGTGAGGCCCCCGTCCACAGTCGTGAACGATTTCAAGACAGTAATCGAAGAGCATGATCCATGCATGAGGCCTCCCAGATTGTGGCCCCTTGAGCATGGACCCCCTGAGCCTAGCCTCTTTGTTCTGCAGAAGAACTTCAACTCTAAGTAGACAGTGAAAAGTTAAACTTCTAAATTGATTTATTAACTCCAGTGACTACATAGTCACACAGCTGTACAGAGTGACATAGACCAGACCCAACAGAGAGGTTAACATGGAAGAGTAAAAAATATTCTAAGAATTCTAAGAAAGACAGAAAGGGAGAAAGAAAACAATGAAAAATATAGGGGACAAACAAAACAATAAAATAGTAAACTTATATCCAAACATATTAGTAACTGAATTAAATACAAATGGCTTAAACATATTAATTAAAAAAGAGAGATTATCTGGGGCTCCTGGGTGGCTCAGTTGGTTGAGCGTTGACTTTGGCTCAGGTCATGATCTCATGGTTCGCGGGTTCGAGCCCCGCGTCCAGCTCTGTGCTGACAGCTCGGCGCCTGGAGCTGCTTCGGATTCTGTGTCTCCCTCTCTCTCTGCCCCTCCCCCACTCACTCTCTCTCTCTCTCTCTCTCTCTCTCTCTCTCTCTGTCTCTCTCTCTCTCTCTCTCTCTGTGTCAAAAATAAACAAACATTAAAAAAGAGAGATTAGGGGCGCCTGGGTGGCTCAGTCGGTTGGGCGTCCGACTTCGGCTCAGGTCATGATCTCACGGTTCGTGGGTTCGAGCCCCGCATCGGGCTCTGTGCTGACAGCTCAGAGCCTGGAGCCTGCTTCAGATTCTGTGTCTCCCTCTCTCTCTGACCCTCCCCTGTTCATGCTCTGTCTCTCTCTGTCTCAAAAATAAATAAACATTAAAAAAAAATTAAAAAAAAAAAAAAAAGAGAGAGATTATCAGATTGGATTTTGAAAAAAAAAGCCAGGGGGCGCCTGGGTGGCTCCGTCGGTTAAGCGTCCGACTTTGGCTCAGGTCATGATCTCACGGTCCGTGGGTTCGAGCCCCGCATCGGGCTCTGTGCTGACAGCTCAGAGACTGGAGCCTGTTTCCGATTCTGTGTCTCCCTCTCTCTGTGACCCTCCCCCGTTCATGCTCTGTCTCTCTCTGTCTCAAAAAGAAATAAACGTTAAAAAAAAAAAAAAATTAAAAAAAACGAAAAAAAAGCCAGCTGTGCTGTTTACAGGAGCCTCCTGTACCACGCGAACGACCATAAAGAAACGTTGCAGGCACTACATCGATATCAGACAAGGAGACTTCAGAGCGAGGAAGAGGGAGACGACGTAATGATAAATGGTCAGTTTACCAATTTACAATCCTAAGTGAGCACCCGCTTAATAGAAGAACTTCAAAATACACGAAATACAAACTGATATATCTGAAAAAAGCAATAAGGAATCAATGACTGTAGTCGCAGACTTCAATACCCCTTTATCAGTAATCGGCGGCACCCGCGGGTGGAAGACCCACCAGGGCGAGGGCCGAGACCAGCACAGCACCCACCGCAGCCTCCGTGACAGGGACACACGTGCATTCTTGGCTGGACACGAAATCCACCCAATAAACCCTCCTGGGCTACAAAAAGCTATGATAAAATTAAAGGAACTGAAATCCTACAAAACATGTTTTCTGACCACAATAAAATTGATGTGGAAATTGATAGCAAAAAGATATTCAGAGACCCTCCAACTACTTGAAAATTATGTGACACGCTTAAATAAGCCATAAGGCAAAGAAGACATGCGAGGAACTTAGGATATATTTTGAACTATGTGAAAATTGGAAACAGGCAAACAATAGAGGAAAGGAATGAATTCAAAACAGAATTTTGAGGGGCGCCTGGGTGGCTCAGTTGGTTAAGCATCGGACTGTTGGTTTCACTTCAGGTCATGATCCCAGGGTTGTGGGATCGAGCCCTGAGTTGGGGTCTGCGCTGACAGCGTGAAGCCTGCTTGGGATTCTCTCTCTCTCCTCTCTCTCTGCCCCTCCCCCACTCGTGTGTGCACACTCTCTCTCTCAATAAATAAACTTAAAATTTTTTTTGAAAGCCACAAACTATTAAAGCACACTCAAGAAGAAATAAACGGAATAGTCTGCATTTATTAAAGAAACTAGTTTTTTTTTTAGTTAAAAATCTTCCAAAGCATGGACTCCAGTCCAGGTGGCTTCATCGGCAAAATCTATTTCCCAGCACAATAGACCTGTGTGGATCACGTCCTACGACGGGAGAGGCACAGATTTCTCAGACCAGCCGGAGAGAGAAATTCCATCGTTCTTGCCAGGCGCTGATAGAGTTTTTCCTTTGCAATTTTAAAAGCTTCCACCTTAAAATTTTCTTAGGGTGTGTGGAGGGAGAAGACGTGCTCCCCAGAGACGTTCATGTTTTGATCCCCAATCCTGCAGATACGTTAGTTTACATAACAGAGGAGAATTGAGGCAGATGGAATTCGTGTTGCCAAGCAGCTGGCCTTAAAACAGGGAGATTATCCTGGCACAGCCGGGTGGGTCCGATGCCATCGCCAGGGTCCTCACAGGTGGATGTGGGGGCAGAAAGGGTGGTCCGCGGGGTGGGGCGTGGGAAGGGCTTCGCTGGCTTTGGAGGTGGGGAAGGGCCCAAGCCAAGGGCCACAGGCAGCCTCCAGAAGCCGGAAGATGAACTGAGAGAAGTCCTGTCCTGAGTTTCCCGAGGGGCCCGGAGCTGCTGGCACCTGAGGTCAGCCCAGTGAGGCCGGATGGGAGGGGCTGCGGGACAGTCGTTCGTCACAACAGCAAGGGGATGCTGACTCGTGTCTCCCTGGCTCCTGGCCCCTCCAGGCCGGGCCCTGGAGCCCCTCCTTGGAGTCGCTGTGCTGAGAAACCCCTGCCCCCCCTCTGCACACTTGCTGGGTCATCTCTAAGCCCAGGACCCAGAGACGCAGGGGGGCAGTGCGGCTCCCCCCAGCTTTCCACCCCGCCCAGGAGGAGGGGCACTGCCCTGGGAGCCCGGCAAAACCCGGGGGCTTTCTGGGCCAGCGGATCTGGGACCCACAACCCAAGGCAGTTTTTGTTTGCTGCGAGACGATTAGGAACCAGTCTCGGGCTGGGGCCCGACTCTCCACCCCTCAGCGGCCTGCAGGCTTGCTCTTGGGCGGGAGAGACAGCGTAGCCAGGTCACGGGAGCTTGTCTGCCCCACCCCCCAGTCACAGCCTGGGTGGGTCCCCTGTGGCCACTCACGCGACTGAGTGCCAGCCACGTCCCAGACGCCCCCCTGCCCTCCCTCTTGTGCGCCCCAGACGCAGCGTGCGCGACCGACGGTTCAGAGCCACTCGGCAGATGGGGGGACCAATTATCACTGCATCCCCTCGGGGAGAGCCTATCAGATGTATTCTGGGCTCATAATAAATGCATTGGAAGGAAAAAATTGCACTCTGAACACCATGTTCTGGGGACTCATGTGAGCAGGTTGTAATTAGTTAATTAAATGCCTGGGCAGACAGAATGGCCCCGGGGTGGGGGGGTCGGTGGGGAGGCAAGGCAGGCAGCTCCTGAAACCTGAGCAGGGAACCTCCTGGAATCCGGGCAGGGAAGCAGTTAAGGCTTCCCACTGAAGGGGCCACTTTTTTCTGGAAAGGTCACTGGAGGCCTGGGGGGAGTCCCTGGGGGGGCACTTAGTGTCTCAATTCACTGAAATGAAAAGGGAGACAGGTGTGGTAGCCAGACATCTGCAGACACGGCCGTGACAGGTGTGGGCAGGGACGGGGCGGATAAGAACCAGGCTGGGGTCACGTGGCAAGAACGGGATGAGCGGGGAAGGGCCGGGGGGCCAGGAAGCTGACTTTGTGCCCTGAGAGCGAGTACCGGGCTTTGCAGCCCATTCAGGGCCTTGAGGTTGCTGGCACGCTGAGCGGGCTCCCTGCAGGACTGGGCCGGGGGTCGACCCACAGCAGCCCCAGAGAAGGAAGCGGGGTCGGAGGCCCGTGCGCCCCCCACCCGACCTCCACGGTTACCCCGTCGTGCCCGCACCTCCCCGGCCCGGTTCCACCCAGCAGGTGTCCCCTCTGTGTAAAGTTTACACACCGTGTCTCACTGTCTCACAAAGGAGCTTGAGAATCAGATCCAGTGCGGACGCCTTTCTGTCTTTGGGATCTGTGAAATCCCTGTCAGCTCACACTGCGCTCCTGCTCAAGCCGTCTACAAGGGCCCAGCCCCCCTCTTCCTGCCGCCCGGACCCCTCTGGTCTCGCTGCTCGCCGGCACCTGCTGGGCGCCCGCCCACGGGGCTCCCATCACTGGCTCCGGAAGACCCGGGGCCCCTCGCGGGCCTGGCAGGCCCGCATGTGCCCCTTCGCGTGGAGCCCCTTTCCTGCATTTTCCGCTAGAACAGGGTTTCAGACCAATCTCGTCCCGTCATCTGCAAACAGCCTTCCTCGCTTCTTTCTAGTTTTTATATATCATTTCTTTCTCTTGTCTGTGCGGATGCCTGACTTCTTTTAGGCTATTTATTCTGTCTTAACCGGGGCTCGATCTGATTCTGTTTCATTCGCCTGGCGTGGCCCCCGTGTCGACCAGGCACGAGGTTTCCTGGGTGGTTCCTGCTTCTGAGGAAAGGCAGGCAGCCCGTTTCATCATCCCAGTCTGGTGTTTTCATCACGATGTGCTTCTCCCGCCACGCACCTGCCACCTGGTCCTCTCAGACCTCTGACGTTTACCGCCGGCACGTGGTGGCCTCAGTGTGAAGTGCGACACAGTCGGCGAGGCAGCCACTGCCCTGTCTCCTTCTGGAATATTGTTTTCTCATGACTCAAACACTAGGGGCACTCTGGAACTCATTTTAGGGCTCCAGGCTCTGAGGATCTGTGGTTGGGCATGATTTTGAAGCTGCAGAAAATATAACAGTCTCCGTAAAAATATACCTGCCACTAATCTTGCCTGGGTATTTTACCTTATTCTTTAATTTTTTTTTAATGTTTATTTATTCTTGAGAGAGAGAGAGCACGAGAGGGAGACGGGCAGAAAGAGAGGGAGACACAGAATCTGAAGCAGGCTCCTGGGTCTGAGCCGTCAACACAGGGACCGACACGGGGTTCGAACTCACGAACTGTGAGATCATGACCCGAGCCGAAGTCGGACACTTAACCGACTGAGCCACCCGGGTGGTCCCTTATTTTTCTTTTTGGACAAAATAACACCAGTCCACGCACAGGGCCCCTGGCTGCCCGCCCGGCACGCCTTCCTGTCCTCTCCTCCCTAACCACCGGAGGCCTCCCCTTTGGGACGTGCACATCCTCACTGCTACCCACGTGGCACGGGTGGGACTGACCTGCCTCAGTGGAAGCAGTCCACTGACCGCAGACCTCGGCTCGGGAATGTTTCCTGATTATGGTGAACGTGGCTGCGTGAGAAGCCTGCCATGGAATGAGACCCTGCCTCCTCACGCTGGGTCAAGAGCCCCCGTCACCCACGTGCAGGAAATGATAAATGGGCACCGTGGCCTGGGAGATATGGCCAGCCCAGCCCCCTTGTGGGATATTCTGCCTGCCTGTGACCCCCGAGGGCAGTCCCCTCTCCGAGCCAGGACACCTGTTCTTTCTTCGGTCTGGTGCAGGTGATGCCGTCTCAGCCTGGGAGGCCCGATGTAGCTCACGGCCTCCTTGCTGGAGTGACGGTGTTATGCTCGAGCCTGGAGTCGGCCCGTGAGTCATTTTGGGATATTTCATTTTGCTGAAGGATCTCTTATTTATTTATTTATTAAAAAAATTTTTTAAATGTTTATTTATTTTTGAGAGAGAGACAGAGCATGAATGGGGGAGGGGCAGAGAGAGAGGGAGACACAGAATCCGAAGCAGCTCCAGGCTCTGAGCTGTCGGCACAGAGCCCGATGTGGGGCTCGAACCCACGGACCGTGAGATCGTGACCTGAGCTGAAGTCGGACGCTTAACTGACTGAGCCCCCCAGGCACCCCATTCTACCTTTTTAATTTATCTGCGTCTGCTACTTTCTGACCCTTCCTCATGAGATTTTGAGATGCCAATGGGGAATTGCCAGGGAAGGGTGGAGGAATCTTACACTGTGCTGGTATTTAATCACCACCAGTTCTAACTATACCCACATCCTGGGGCTTGGCCTGCCCGACGTCAGGTAGCTTGACCAGGAGGCTAAGTCTTTCCAGAGCAGCAGGGGTGGCTTCAACCGCCACCCTGCAATTGCACATCCCTCCCACCAGAGGGCACCGCACCCACAGCTGTGTTTGTGCCCCTGGGGAACAGGAAGGGCGCACGGGTCCATGTGCAAATGCCAAGGGCCATTTTGAAGCTTCCACGGCCCAGTCCTTGGGCAAACCGGGAACGTGAGACATCTGGGATCTTCCCATTTCCTTCCTGGGAAACGGGAGCAGCTCAACCAGGGTGCCATTTTGGTTTGGGTTGCGTGTGTTTGGGCAGTTTGTCCGTGGGATGGAGAGCTGCCCAACTAGGTTATTTTCTCTCAAGACATGTGGAGCTTGTGACTGGCCTCTGTGTGTAATTTATACACAATAAAGTGATCATTTCAATAACTATAAATGAACGGTAACGACTACCTAGTTTCTGACTTCTGAGAATGTTTTTCCCAAGTCAAGAAGACTGATGTGGACGACGTCTAGCTTTTAGCCCAGTGAATTGTCTCACCTGTAGCAGATGATCAACAGCTATGAAAACAGAAATTATGTCCTTGAGCCCGTTGTATGTGGTTTCAATTTCTGGATGGAGAGCTGGCATTTAGTAAAAGGTTTAATTCCAGAGGAACGATCGCGACACCATAGTAATGCTTTTTGCCATTAATATTGTCTTGACTTTGTATGTTAATGAGAGGTTCGAGTTGTGTGACTGGATCATGGGGACACCCAAGTATACCGATTTTTTTCCTCTGAGAAGCCAGTACATACTTTCTCAGATGCCTCTCATTTTACTCAGTGCATGTGCATTCTTAAAAATTCGAATTACTTGGAGTACCTGGGTGGCTCAGTCGGTTGGGCATCTGGCTCTTGATTTCAGCTCAGCTGAAACCAGGATTTCAGCTCTCAGTTCACAGGACAGACCCCGCATCGGGATCTGTGCCGACAGCTGGGAGCCTGCTTGGGGTTCTCTCCGCCCACCAGCCTCCCCCCCTTTCAAAGTAAATAAATAAATAAATAAATAAATAAATACTTTAAAGGAAAAGTCTAATTGCTTAAAATATGGAGGGAAGCGTACTCTTTGAAGCGACGTTTGATCCATGGGAGGAATTCCGACTCAGGTTGCACCCGCATCACGCTCACCTTCCCTGCACAAGACCACTTGCAGTGACCGTCATTCAGCTGCAGCTGTGGCCGTCGTACAAGGGAAATATGTGGTGGTTTGGCTTTCCCTTTGGGCTGGTGTTTTCCACCAGGAGGAGTGACCATTTTGTTCTTTGAGGATGATATCAAGCAGGATTAAAATGGCCTCTGTATTTGGCTGCTGTGGAGCCAGCAGGAGAAGACACATGTGCACGGAATCACATGTTTTATGGTACCAGTTAGCAAGAGGCAATGAGCTATATCACATTGTGCAGTTATGAATTTGGGACCTTATTGGAGACACAGTGTAAAGAAATTTTAACTTGCACATAAAAATGAATTTTATAGAAAACATTTGCACATATATGCAAAAGCCCACACCCTTAGGGTGCGGTAAGGGACCCAATAAACTTGGTCGTGTCCCACAGACCCTCACCTACTAGTGGGTTTCCCGCAGCTAATAGCTGAACGGGGTGTGGGGGGCAGTCCCCTGGCACGTTTACTATCACTTAGGACTCTCTCTGTATGGCTCTTCCTTTGTTCAGCAGCACTGACATCGTGGCAGATGTGAGCCCTCGAGAGACCAGCTGTGCCGACAGACAGAGGCTCACTCCCTAGGGCAGCGGACTTCCCGGGGGGCAGTCGGTGTCGGGTCCCCTCGGGGTGTGGCAGGCTCCTGTTTCCCTTGAGCGAACACCCTTCTCTGGCCGCTGGCCTGGCGGGGCTCTGGAGCTGCAGAGTCGCTCCTGCCCATCCAGGAGGGGACGCCTGGCGTTGGGACACCACTCTGGGGGCAAGCTGCATCTCTCTCTCTCTCTCTCTCTCTCTCTCTCTCTCGTCTCCCATAGGACCTTCTCCCTGAGAAACAGTTCTGTCTACTTAGGGCCCCGCTGTCACTATGCTGACCATTCTTTTCTTCACCAAGTAGGCAGAGAGCTGAACCACTTCCCCTGGGGTAACTCAGTGCAGAGGGGAGCCAGAGCGCCCAGACTGGCTTTGCAAGGTCACATACGATGCAGTCGAGCGTCGCATTTTCTGCAGAGGACGAAAGCCTGTTTGAAACACCTCCTCCCTTTCTCTGTCTCTTCGGCCCTCCCGAGCCTCACCTTTGCTGGGACGTGAAGTCGCACCCATTGCTGTGGCCCTAGCACACCCCCCGCCCCAATGGTTCCTGGGGGCTGGAAGGGTCTGGGAGGACATGAGCGGAGAGAGGTCGCATTGGTCAGGCCTGACACTGAAGGTGGTGCCTTAGGGGTAGGTCCCCAGAGGTCCCAACGAGTCAGACAGGTGCAGGTATTAAGGGGGGGGGGTCACCTAGCCACGTGGACAGAGCCTCCTGTAAACCACGGCAACCACAGCTGTGACGTGATCACCAGATGGCGGTTCACGACATGTCAGGTTCAGACAAAAACCCGGGTTTGAGTCCGCATCATCCCACTTACTCGCCGAGTGGACTGGAGCAAACCACTCTGCTTACTTCTAAAGCCTCAGTTTTTGTCTTCCATCAATGCGGACAGCAGACCTCCACAGTCACAATGTCCTTCTGAGGCTTTAGTAGAGCTCAGTTAAGATAGTGACCGTGTGAGAGGCCATCGTAACCGGGGCTCACTTGTTCCCCCGGTGTTCTGCGGGGGCACAGACACCAATCGTCTTTGCACTAGCGTGTGCGATCTCTCCCCTGGCCCAGCACTTCTCAAGCTTGGGTGCGGATCTTACTAAATAGAGACGGCTGCAGTGTGTCTGGAGTGAGGCCCGACTTTCTGCATTTACCCCCAGTTCCCGGGGGGTGCCCGTGGTGGACATGGTAGGACCCACGGGTCGTTCTCAGGTGTGTGTTTGCAGATGGCTTGCATACTATCTGTATGTAGTGACACACGTGGAAATGAATGAGTGAATAGCCAGGAAGCTGTATCGCCAGAAGAGAGCAACATTAACACCACGAAACGGCCCAAACACATTGGTGTGGGAACGGTGCACGATTTGGTACTAACGTAGATTTAGGAATTTGTGGCCACAGAAGATGGCAGGTGTTTATGATGCCTCAGGGATGTTCAGAGAGCCCCATGGTAACTTTTAAGGCCTGTGCAAAGAGCAACTCACTCTGTCGTCCCTCACACCTTCCCGGCTCCACCGTCCAAGACCGGGTACAGACTTGGGTGGAATAATTGCTCTGAGCAGTCAACGCGGTGCAACGCGTCTCTGCCCAGCCGCTGGGCCTACACGACGCCGTCTGCTCCCTCCTGCGCAGCTGCAGGGATCACCCCCTCGCCCCTGTGTGTGCGCAGCACGTAGTATGGGCCCAACAAGTATAATCTGGGTGAAAACAACGGATAAACTCAGAGGGAAATAAAGCAGGAGGTGAGTGGTCCGTGTGGAATCCGATCTGGCCGGGCGCTGTGAGCCCGTACAGCAAAGAGGACGGGGCTCAGGCAGGCTTGGGGGCCGCGCAGCTGCCCGCCAGTCCTACTTAACGAGCACGGATGCCACGCGATTTGTAGCACGATTTGTGCACGAAAGTGCACGCGATTTGTAGCACTTTCTTCTCCTTTTCTGGCCAAATAACATGAACCAATGAACAGTCCTTCTGTTCATTCTTCTGGCTGGACGAACAACACGGCTCCCGTCCCTTCCAGGTGGCTTTGCCCGCTTTCCTTCTGAGGCGTCACAGGCTGAGGGAGGGTCCGGCTGGGCCGACAAGGCCATCCTGATTTGCGGTGTCCCCCGCTGGACCCCAGGCTTGTCAAAAGCAGCCCCGGTCCCTCCGGAGGTCAGTGTGGTGGCTGGCGTGGCCCCGACACCGTGTGGTGACGTAATTTGAAGGCCGGTCCCGAGGGCACGCGCGTCATGTTTCCTCTTCTCTCGGGACAGCGTCTCCCGCCTCGTCCGGGCCGCGTCCCTGCAGTCCTTCGGGAACAGCGTGAGCAGTGACTTTCTTGGAACCCCAGGACCCCGGGACAGGCCCAGGAGGGCGGGACAGCTCCCTGCGGCCACGCACGGATGCACAGACACGGTGAGTGGTGGCGGGGGTGCCCAAGTCCCAGGCAGGAGAAGCCGCTGCTCCCGGGGTCCTGGGCCCACGTCCCACTCGGGCCCCTGCGTGCCGTCCCCTGGGCGTGTGTCAGGAGAGGCCAGTGTGGTCTGTCGTTCCTTCGTCCGCCCGCGCCCCGTCCTCGTGGTTGTGGCCATGGTGCCGGGTCAGGGGCTCCACGGGGACATGGGGACCCTCTCAGGGACGCCGGCCCCGGGACCCACCGAGTGCACATGCCAGCTTCAGGTGAAAAGAAAAATAATAAAGGGTGTGTGTTTTATCGGAGAGCGTGCACACCGAGGTCACAGAGAATCCTTGGATTTTACAGACGGTTCCTCCCTGGACGCGGGAGGCTCCCTTCTCCTGCAACTGCCCCTCCTGGGCCGCCCCGGCCGCGAGAGCGGAGCTCCCGACGCTCTGGTGGGTCGGTGCCGGGAGCCCCTCGGCTGCTCTGAGGACAGGCGGCCGCTGCCGGCAGGACGGCCGGTCCCGCGCCCCCGACGGGGCTGCGATGCCGCTCCGCCAAGTGTAACAAATCAGTGAGCAGCCGCGAGCCGCACCCCAAACCCGCAGGCCGGCTTGCGCACCGCATTCAACAGCTGTGACCTCTGCTCATCAATGGCCATTCACACGCTGCCTATTGATCCCGGGCACAAAAAGGCACAGCTGAACTCATTAAAATATATTTGTCACGGAGCCGCGGTTTCCATCTTGACCCTCCTCCTCTGGTCCCCGCCCTCCGTTCCCTCGAGCCCTCTCACTTGCCAGGTTCTGTGGGCCAGCACGTCCGGGGGGCCGTCGGGCTGGCGGGCGCCCGGCCGAGGCACGGTCGTGTCCTCTATCTGGGTGTCGGCGGTGCCCCCATGTTGGCAGCCTTGAGGTCCTGTCGCCGCGCATTGGGGGGCGGGGGGGAGGGCTGTGCGGAGGGGCCGATGTCTGCCGGGCCGACGTCCTTCCTTCCTGGTGTCTGGCCGCCAGGGGACCCCGGGGTGTCGTGTGCGTGGACAGGGAGCTCAGAACACGTGGACACCGGGTGGCAAAAATGCACGGAGGTCAGTGGAAGCGGCAACAATAAGCCCGTTTCTTTCCGAACCCTTTACGCGAAAGCTTTTCAAACGTGTCCCGAAGCAAAGACAGAAGCGTGGTGAACTCTGTCAGCAAAGCCAGGAATTGGCCGCGTCCTGGTCCTCGTGCTCAGCTGTGTCCCCACAAGGATTTGATGGGCACGTTTTATGACTGGTCCCTACGTATAATTTCATCCGCTTGTTCCATGCCTCCGACGCCACCACGATACCGTTACCTCAGCGACCACACTTAAGAATAATTTCCTGATTTCGTCCAAGGCCTGCTTTCCCCCGGTGTTCGGCCAGGGTCCTCGTGCTGGATGACTCTGAACTCACCCCACACGGAGCGTGTGGGCGACGTGTCCCTTCGTCTGGGATGCTTCCTACCCCTTTCAGAAACAACATTTCTGTTGAAGAAACTTGGTTATTTTTCCTGGTGATTTTTCTCCATTCTGGACGTCGCTGCTGCATCTTTGTGGCGTTTCCTTGTCTTCTCTGCTTCCTCTGTAGATTGGCGTTTAGATGCAGGCTCAGGTGGCAAGATCCGGGCTCTCTATCTGTGTGGCAGGAGCCCTTCCAGGGGGAGCCCTCCGCTCCCTCTTGCTCTAGGCCAGGACGTTAGGCTGAGGGTCCTCTACTTCCAAGCTCAGGAAAATCCACAAGGGGGGGTTTCTGAAGAAGACACAAGTTCGACGCAACTACCACGCTAGGCCGACGTTTTCCGATGTGGGAGGCCCGTCAGCCGTGGCCCGAGATCCACAAACATCCCCCCTGTTTCCATCTCCGAAAGATTTCCCTCTTTGTACACGACCCCTTCCCCGCGGCCCGGCCGCTGGCTTTTCTTCCCGCTGTAGAGAGAGGCGGGAGTCTCTCTCTGTCTTAGTTTATCATTCTAAAGACACAGTTATTTGTTTATTTGTACCTATTTTCACTGGGTACGGCTGACGTGCAGTATTGTGTTCTCTTCAGGGCACAACACGGTGTTTGAAGCCTCCTCTGTGTTGAGCAGTGGTGTCGATGTGTCCTGTTCTCCCATCTCCCTCTCTCTGTCTGGCTCTCACCCCCGTGGCTGCCACCACCAGGGCCACGAGGAGCCGTAGTGGCCAAATCCAACAGGGTCTCAGCTGCCATTGGTTTTGATCCATTTTCTCTCTTTTGAAACTCTCCTTTCTCGGAGAGTTTCCGTGACATCCTCTCTGTGATTGTTCTAAATGCTCTTTCTCCGCATGGGTCTTAATGTTGGCGTTTCCCCAATTCCGGCCTTGATCGCCTCCCCTTATAGCTGCACATTCGTCCTGGGCTGTCCCGCTCAGTCCTGTACTGCTAACTGAGAAGTACAAGCCGGTGGTTCCCGACTTCATATTTCTGCCCCAGGTCTCCCTCTCCAGGTGTGGGTGTCTGCAAGAGTGCTGGGTATTGGGGCGCCTGGGTGGCTCAGTCGATTAGGCGTCCGACTTCGGCTCGGGTCATGATCTCACACTCTGTGAGTTCGAGCCCCGTGTCGGGCTCTGTGCTGACAGCTCCGAGCCTGGAGCCTGCTTCGGATTCTGTGTCTCCCCTTCTCTCTGCCCCTCCCCTGCTCACTCACTGTCTCTCTCTCTCTCAAAAATAAATAAACATTAAAAAAAAGAGAGTGCTGGGTATTGCTGCTCAGATAACACAAGATGTCTCGAACTTAAAATGCCCTTTTCTGGACTCACCGACTTCCCCGCCCGGCCCTGCTCACCTTGAATGAGTGTGCATCAGTATTTCGGTCATGGCTGGCCTCGCAACCCTTGCAAACGAGCAAACACAGAGCTGCCCGGTAGCAGAAAGCCTGGCCCCTGGGCCTATCCTCCAGGTCGTGTGCCCACGGGAGACAGTGTACAGGCTGGCCAGGGTACGCAGATCACCTGGGCTCGGGGACGCCCCAGCTCTACCCCCGGCCGGGGCGCAGCGTAGAGGAGGAAATGTCAGAAGAGGACAGCGTGCGGCACGCCTAAGTGCTCTCCCCGTGTGCAAAGGGGGGCGTGCCACGGATCGAGACCGGGAGGTGTGTGCAAAACTCCTCCAGGGGCTTTGGGACCTGACTTTGGGACTCTGTTTTGCCCGTGTCTCACCTGGAGTCTGGCCTAGCGATGCTGCTAAATCTTTGACCAATACTGTCTCCTTTTTGTGGTGAAAACCCGAGACCTGTGAAAATAGAGATTTGATGAAATACTAGAGACTGAAAGATGCTCGGTGAACTAACACTTTCCTGAGACTACGAGCTATGTTTCCGTAAACCTTCATCACAGGAAAATCTGTAGTTGAAAATCATAAAATCTTACGGAGAAAATAGAGTTAGGGTCTAAGGTTAAATGTGGCCTATGGAAGTCCTTATGGTTTTTTTTTTTTTAAATCTTTTTGTCCTTACAGTTCAGTGAAATAAATCACAGCGGTGTCTGTATCAGTGTCTCATTGATGCTGCAAAAAATAACCACTGGGATAGAAGAGCACAGATTTATTCCTATGCTTCCGGAGGTTGGAAGTCCACACTCGGTCTCAGAGGGTCAACGTCAGGGTGTTTCCAGGGCTCCTTCCTTCCGGAAGCCCGAGGGGAGATCTGCTTCCTTGCCTTTCCAGCTGCCAGAGGAGCCTGCGACTTGAGACCACGGCCCCCTCTGCGGTACACGCACAGTCATGTGTGTACCTGTGGACATGCATGCACGTGTGTGCTCGTGGACGTGTGTACATGCTTGTGCATTCACACGTACATGCACGCACACAAGTCTGCGTGCGTTCACATGTATGTGTGTATATGGTGCACACACACGTCCAGGCACATGTGTACGTGTGCACATGTAGGAACCTGTGTGCATGTGCACACGAGAGTCTGCATGCATACACATACACACACGTGTGTGCTCCTGCGTGCGCACACATGCTGCTCTGGAGTGTGCCTGTCTCACAGGGATAGGCTTGGGACAGTCATATGATGCCCCAGACCTCCTGATGCCCCCGTCTGACCCCGCAGGCAGCGTCCTTTCTGCCTCCGGTTTCCTTCATCCCATTTTGAATTCTGTTCTCACCATTCTCCCGGATCGCATGTCTGTACGCTAACTATGGGCGGCAGGCAGCTTCCCCGGGGAGCCCCTCTGTTCCCATGGAAATCAGGGTCTGTAAGCAGATAACTGGAGGGGCGTCGGGGGAGTCCTCACGTAAACCCGTCCAAGTGCACGTTCCCTGCAGCCCCAGGACCGTTTGTCAGTGTGATCCGTGCTGGGGTGACCCCATGCGCTGTTCTGGGCCCTCCTAATTACAAAATCAGGTCAGCCCCACACCTGCTCTGGTGAGCTAAGAGCAAGTGAACAAATGCCCTGAACGAAAACCGAATCATTCACTGACACTGCTTTTATTTATGTATTTATGTATTTATTTGCTTATTTATGTTTACTTATTTTTGAGAGACACAGAGAGACAGAGCACAAGTGGGGCAGGGGCAGAGAGAGAGGGAGACACAGAATCCGAAGCCGGCTCCAGGCTCCGAGCTGTCAGCACAGAGCCCAACACGGGGCTCGAACCCACGAACCATGAGATCACGTCCTGAGCCGAAGTCGGGTGCTCAACTGACTGAGCCCTGCCGGTGCCCCTGCTGTAACTTCTGAGCCCCCAGGTGCCCCCCCCCACCCCCCAACAACACTGCTTTTAGAATAGACGTGTGTGTTCTCTCTCCTTACCATAGGGATGGGAGGTGAGGCTAGAAATACCTGTTAATTTAGGACCTGGCGTGGCCCACGTGGCCCGCGTGGCCCGTGTGGAGTCCAGGCTGGCGGCCCGCAGGGCCGTCCGGTCTCTTCTGTCCGTGGCACACGTCACTGTCAGGGCGTCGTCTCCAGAAGTGGTTTCCTTGGTCTCTCCTGGGAAAATAGCACAACACATCGTAACAAAACTGGAATCATTGCCTTTGGAAGCGGGTAGTTGTTCGGTGCTAAGCGGTGACAGGAGGTCAGCGTGCCTGGCCGTCCAGGGTGTGTCTGTCAGTGCGGGGAATCGGGCTCTGGAACCCGCTCTGGGGGTCGTGCAGGCAAGAACGGGATGAGCTGTGGCTTCGCCCCGTCCCCTCCGTCAGGGTCTTGGGCCGCGTGGCCTTTTGGAAGCCCCACATCAGTCAGAGAAACAGACCAACGGGCCACGTGGTGCAGGGGGTCCTGTGAGGAACAGAAGAGCCTGACAGGCTGGCGGGTGTGCAGATTCCACAGCTGGCCGGAGGCTCCGGGAGGGTCTCCGTGGGACACATTCGTGACAGGATTCCTTGTTCCCAGGAAACCTCAGGTTTTACTCCTAAAGCCTGCAGCTGTTGGATGGGACCCCCAGCCGCCGAGGACGTCGGCTGTGCTCAGACGCCACATCCACGGACACCTTTGCGGCAACACCCGGGCCGGTGTTGGCCAGACAACTGGGCGCCATGACCCGGCCAGGCGGACACGCGAGTCTAACCGTGATGCTCACTCAGGGAGTCTCTTTTAACGGCTGGCACGAGGAGCATGGGGTCTGACGAGCGCCACGCGTCCACATTTCCCGGGAAGGAAGCGCCCGCCAGGGGCCGACCCCACCGTCAGGCACGTATGCCGTGTGGCCGCTGTGGAGGCTGGCCGGGGTGGCCGACTTTATGTGCCCACTTGGTGGGGCCGCAGCACCGAGATATGCGGTTAAACGTTACTGTGGATGTCGCTTAGAAGGGGATTTTAGGATGAGACTACCACGTAAACCAGCAGAAGGGGTCACACGGATCATCCTCTGCACGCGGTGGGCCTCGTCGAATCAGCCGAAGGCCACAGGGAGGGAAGTCTGAGGCGCCCGGGGATGGGGAATCTCCCAGCGGCGGCTCGCCTGGACCTCTCTGCCTCTCTCCCTAAAGACACACACACGTGTGCACACGCGCACACACAGCACACACACGCTTGCTGTGTCTTTCTGGAAGACCCTGAGAGCGGGGCGCACGTTCACCCCCAACCCACCGCCCCCGTGAGGGTGGAGCTGCCCTCACGCTGCTCGCAGGCTCCTCACTCGTCCCTCCCAGCACCTGGCAGGCAGGCACTGGTGCCGTCATGTTACAGGTGAGACAGCAGAGGTAAGGCGGTAAATGTGTCCCCAGGCGGCCAGCAGCTCCCCCGGGTGACATCTGTGTGCAGAGTGCCCGCCAAGCATGGTCTAGGTCTGGCGGCCTGGGGCACAAACCATTTGTCTCTCTCTGTCCAGGGCTGGAGACGGGGCCTGCCTGTGGCAAGCGGTGTCGGGACCTAAGGTGGGGCCTCCGCTTCCCCTCCGTCCCTAGGCCCGGGGCAGTGGGAGAAGGCGGGTGACACGTGCTTCCGGAGGCCCGGAGCCTGCTCCTCACTGCCCTGAGCACAGGTGCACACGCTCCCGGGACGCGACTTCGGTTCACCTGTCCGCCTGCTGTGTGTGTTTATCGTGCGTGCCCCCTGGTCTAAGGGGACACTTTCCATGACCCGCAGTCTAGAGGTGCCGCCTTCCCCGGCGCCCCTGTGGCCGATGAGTTCTTCCCACCTCCCCGTGCAGGCCCAGGGGTCACCGGCTTCCTGTCTCGAGCCCACAGTGTCCCCAGAGCACAGGCCGCACCTCTTGGGCCAGTGTGGGGTGGCTGCCGCAGGGTGGACCCGCTGGCCGTGCGCACCCAGACTTGGGCTCCGGATGCCCTGTCCCTGGTTCCCTGGTTCCCTGCCCCCACCGCACGTCTCGCACACGCTGGGCTGCAGGTGAGAGCCCGTGGTCCTCACCTGCCCCCCAGTCCCATGGCCCCAGGTCCAGCCACGGCCCACTCCCTTCTGGCCACAAAGGGCCTGGAACCCCCGTGGCCGTGGTGCTTGTCCCCTGCATCCTCGACCTGCACGGTGTCGTTTTCTTCACGTCTCACGCTCGAATCCCAGCAGACTGAGTTCCCGATTCGGTTCTGGAACTCCGAGGTGGAGTGACCCGGCCCCTCCACGGGCAGAGAGAAACGGTGGCCGTGTGGAGCGAGCTGTGCGGCCCGGGCCAGGCCTGCGTGGACAAACGTGGCGGGTGTAGCCAGGTGTGCGTGTGAGCACAGGGCCCGGCGGGGCCAGTGACGGTCACGGTGATCGTCTGTGCTGACAGATGCTATCTGGCTGTCACCACGTTGGCCACACCCCTCCAGGGCAGGCGGTGAGGCCACGTGACGGCCAATGATGGATTGTCACCAAGAGCAGCGGGGCCACATCAAGAGCCGGCGTCGGGAAGCTAGTGCGTCTGCCCCGCCCGCTCCTGCTACGGTGGCCTGGAGCGCAGGAGCCACAGATGGGAGATCCCGGGGGAGGCAGGCGCTCCTTCCGGATGGGATGGTCCAGAAGCTCCCCTCGTGCCAGGCTGCGGAGGCCGGGCTGGGGCACCGGACGGCCGTCCCTGTGACCTTGACCACGCCTCGGATGAGACTTCGGGGCTGAACTCCCTCAGCGAGAGCGTGCCGGCTGCCGCCCCAGGCAGGAGGGGAGCGCGGCTCATGCCCCCGCGGCCGCAGCCCTGTCCGGGACACCCGGACGCGGACCTCCCAGGGTCACGTGCTGTGCTGGCCCATCCCAGAGAGAGGAAGGCTGGTTTTCCCAAACCCAACCCTTTAGCAGCAGCTTCCTCTGGATTCCGTGAAGGGCGACCCCAGAGACAAAGTTAAAGACGATCTCTCTCCACTGACGCGGAGCACCGGTCTGTGAGCCTGGTTTTCCTCAGGCCGGACTCTAACTGTGGTTGCCGGGGAGGGGGACCTAAAGCTGCATGTTAAAAATTAATATTGTATATCAAGATACACATAATTATATAATAACCCACAATAATTGGGGTATTGTAAACTATAGATTATCTGGGTGAAGGAACAATTCCAGGGACACAGTCTGGCTTCGCCGGCATCTAAGAAGGAGCCGTGGGATCCTGCAGAGCTTGGCTTGGGACGTGTGTCCTTGCAGGTGGGTCTGCCCGGGCTCCCGGCGATCAGACCAGCGTGGACACGGGTCGCGTGCGTTTGAGTGGCGTGCAGGCGACAGCGGTGCAGGGCGCCCCGCAGGGCGCCTGCGGGGAGAACGCGCGCTGCCCGGCACCGTCCCGGGCGGCTCGGAGTCTCGGAGTCCGAGGAAGGTGGCAGGCGGTTCCCGAGTGTCCTGAATCCCCAGCGTCCCGTTTGCGGGCGTGGGCGGGTCGTGCGCTGCATGTGAGCGGTCAGACGGGCCGTCCGTCCACCCGGGGCCGGTCAGCAGGTGTGGCTAGGGGCGGCCACCGGGTCACACCTAACAGAGCGTCCCGTGGTTGCTGCCCGTGGGTTCACAGAGCTCCTGAGCCCGGCGTTGCCGTAAACCAAACACCCAAGTTGGCAGCCCGCCGCTCAAACGGGGGCAGCGCGTCGGCCGGCGGTGCGCGTCTCTTCACCGCGTAACCACCACGTGCCAGCCGCACGGGACAAGGGTAATCTGAGTGGGGACTCCACTGGGTGCCAACTGTGGGGCTCGCCTACTTGCTCCCGAGGTGGGGAGGTGGAGGAGTGGCCAGGCGGTGGCTCCTCGTTTACAGAAAGGGCACCCGGACGGCCAGTGGTGTTTTGCCTTCTCCGCGTGGCTCGGGGGCCCTTCTGGTTTAGACGGGCTGCGTCGTGTAACCAGCGATATACTGTTGATGCTTCCCTCAGCCACTTCATGTCCCCGGGGATAAATGCCAATCTAGTGTCACTCCACACGCCACCACGGGACTGCCCCGTGTCGGGCAGATGTGTCTACGTGGGCACACGGACACTCCTCTCCATCTGTCTCACTTCCGTGCCTTAAATACTTGACACAAAGAATACAATGTTATGGGAAGAGCGGCTTAAAACCCAGACACTTTGGCCCAAAGAAACAATTTTGTCTGTTTACGTTTAACTTCCCTTATTTTTAGCAAAGATGGAAACACACACGCACAGAAACAGCTCTGCAAACCGCTTCTCTGCGTGACACGGTGTCATGGCCGTCCCTTCGGCTGTGTGTGTGTGTCGCGTTCCAGCTCCTCAGAGAGGAGGCGAAATCCGCTGCTCGTTTGTGGACTGTGTGTCTGAGAGTGTGCGTGATCGAGCAAACACGTGTCAGTGAGTGCGCACGTGTGTGCGTGTGAATGTGTGTGGGAGCACGCGCCCGTGAATGCGTGTGAGCGAATGCGTGTCATCGTGGGTGTGAGTGTGCATGCGCGTGCACACGTGTGCGTGTCCGTGTGCTTGTGTGAATACCGTGCGTGTGTGAACACATGTCACAATCGTGTGCATGTGAATCTATGTGTGTCTGAATGCTGTGCATGTCTGAACGCTCATCAGTAAGTGTGCACGTGTGACGTAAGTCTGTGTGCGTGTGTGAATGCGTGTCGCCGAGTGTGCGTGCGTGTGTATGACTATGTCTGGCGTGTGTGTGTGTGTGTGAGCATGTGCATGGTGGGACTGTGCCGAGGAAGGCTGTGCCGGCCCACACATGTGGTCCAGAAGTGGGAACAGCCTACGGAAGCCACAGGAGCCAGTCCTGAGCGTGGGTCCCGCACCGGTGACACGGGCTCACCGCAGCCGGGAGGTGGGAGGACCCAGCCCCGGCCTCGGCCCTGCTGCCAAGTGTCATGTGTGTCCTGCCACCTGCACCGGGCGGCCCTGACACGAGGGGTGGGCGCCCTGCACAGGGACGCGGACGTGCTGTAAGCAGGCTGGGCTGACTGGGGCCTCCCACCCATTCCCGAGCCTCCTTCAGGCTGGCCGCCCTCCTGCCTTTGCATGGACTGCTGGGCCCTGTCCCTTGGCCGCTGGGCCCTGTCCCCTGGCCGCTGGGCCCTGTCCCCTGCCTGCTGAGCCCTGTCCCCTGCCTGCTGGGCCCTGTCCCCTGGCCGCTGGGCTCTGTCCCCTGGCCGCTGGGTCCTGTCCCCTGGCCACTAGGCCCTGTCCCTTGCCTGCTAGGCCCTGTCCCTGGCCACTGGGCTCTGTCCCCTGGCCACTGGGCCCTGTTCCCTGGCCGCTGGGTCCTGTCTCTTGCCTGCTGGGCCCTGTCCCTTGGCCACTGGGCTCTGTCCCCTGGCTGCTGGGCCCTGTCCCCTGGCCGCTGGGCCCTGTCCCTTGCCTGCTGGGCCCTGTCCCCTGGCCACTGGGCCCTGTCCCCTGCCTGCTGGGCCCTGTCCCCTGGCCACTGGGCTCTGTCCCCTGGCCGCTGGGCCTGTCCCCTGCCTGCTGGGCCCTGTCCCCTGGCCGCTGGGCCCTGTCCCTTGCCTGCTGGGCCCTGTCCCCTGGCCACTGGGCCCTGTCCCCTGCCTGCTGGGCCCTGTCCCCTGGCCACTGGGCTCTGTCCCCTGGCCGCTGGGCCTGTCCCCTGCCTGCTGGGCCCTGTCCCCTGGCCGCTGGGCCCTGTCCCCTGGCCGCTGGGCCCTGTCCCCTGCCTGCTGGGCCCTGTCCCCTGGCTGGGTGAGCTGGGTGACAGCCTCTGCCTGCCAGGCAGGGGACCTGCCCCAAAGCAGGGTTCTCTTGAGGGGCTCTTTGGAGCAGTGGTCATCTATTAAGTGCTGACTGTGTACCAATGGGCAGGAAGGTGTCTCTAACCACAGGAATCCTGATCTCTCAGAGTCGTGGTGTCGGAGCCCCAGGCAGTTCTGGCTCCCCCGGTCCCCACCCTCATCCAAGCTGTGGACGCCTCCCTGTGCACAGATGGCACGTGGGGCCTAGATTGCAAAAGAAAGACACGGACAGACCAGTTGTTCAGCTCTCATCCCCACGCGAGTCTCAGCACAATGCACCCTGGGGTCTCCCATCCTGTGGTATCAGCTTGAGAAGTCTGGCGACATCAACAGAACACAAGTCCCTTGAGACCAGGCAGCAGTCAGCAGCACCCAGGAGGCCTGGGTGCCTCGTGGCCTCCCTCCCTGGATGCCTTGTGGCCTGGGTCCCTCGTGGCCTCCCTCCCTTGGTGCCTCGTGGTCTCCCTCCCTGGGTGCCTCGTGGCCTCCCTCCCTGGGTCCCTCGTGGCCTCCCTCCCTGGGTGCCTCGTGGCCTCCCTCCCTGGATGCCTTGTGGCCTGGGTCCCTCGTGGCCTCCCTCCCTTGGTGCCTCGTGGTCTCCCTCCCTGGGTGCCTCATGGCCTCCCTCCCTGGGTCCCCTGTGGCCTCCTTCCCTGGGTCCCTCGTGGTCTCCCTCCCTGGGTCCCTTGTGGCCTCCTTCCCTGGGTCCCTCGTGGTCTCCCTCCCTGGGTCCCTCTGGCCTCCCTCCCTGGGTCCCTTGTGGCCTCCTTCCCTGGGTCCCTTGTATTCCCCCTCCCTGGGTCCCTCGTGGCCTCCTTCCCTGGGTCCCTCGTGGCCTCCCTCTATGGGTGCCTCATGGCCTCCCTCCCTGGGTCCCCCGTGGCCTCCCTCCCTGGGTCCCTCGTGGCCTCCTTCCCTGGGTCCCTCGTGGCCTCCCTCTCTGGGTGCCTCATGGCCTCCCTCCCTGGGTCCCCCGTGGCCTCCTTCCCTGGGTCCCTCGTGGTCTCCCTCCCTGGGTCCCTCTGGCCTCCCTCCCTGGGTCCCTCTGGCTTCCCTCCCTGGGTCCCCCGTGGCCTCCTTCCCTGGGTCCCTCATGGCCTCCCTCCCTGGGTCCCTCGTGGCCTCCCTCCCTGGGTGCCTCATGGCCTCCCTCCCTGGGTCCCTCGTGTCCTCCTTCCCTGGGTCCCTTGTATTCCCCCTCCCTGGGTCCCTCGTGGTCTCCCTCCCTGGGTCTCTCTGGCCTCCCTCCTTGGGTCCCTTGTGGCCTCCTCCCCTGGGTCCCTTGTATTCTTCCTCCCTGGGTGCCTCATGGCCTCCCTCCCTGGGTCCCCTGTGGCCTCCTTCCCTGGGTCCCCCGTGGCCTCCTTCCCTGGGTCCCTCATGGCCTCCCTCCCTGGGTCCCTCGCGGCCTCCCTCCCTGGGTGTCTCATGGCCTCCCTCCCTGGGTCCCTTGTATTCCCCCTCCCTGGGTCCCTCGTAGCCTCCCTCCATGGGTCCCTCTGGCCTCCTTCCCTGGGTCCCTTGTATTCCCCCTCCCTGGGTCCCTCGTGGTCTCCCTCCCTGGGTCCCTCTGGCCTCCCTCCCTGGGTCCCCTGTGGCCTCCTTCCCTGGGTCCCTCGTGGCCTCCTTCCCTGGGTGCCTCATGGCCTCCCTCCCTGGGTCCCCTGTGGCCTCCTTCCCTGGGTCCCTCGTGGTCTCCCTCCCTGGGTCTCTCTGGCCTCCCTCCTTGGGTCCCTTGTGGCCTCCTCCCCTGGGTCCCTTGTATTCTTCCTCCCTGGGTCCCTCGTGGTCTCCCTCCCTGGGTTCCTCGTGGCCTGAGTCCCTCGTGGCCTCCTTCCTTGGGTGGCCAGGGGTCTCAGCATGCACCCCAACTTGGCTCTGGCCTGGTGAGCTCTCTGCGTGCGAGTGCATGGGGTCCTCTCCCTATGCCATCAGAATGGGGGACAGCCACGGATGGAAATGCTGTGGATGTCCAGGCGGTAACTGTCAGGCTTTGCCGAACCACGGCCTCTGTCACGGGCACCGGGGGCTGCGGCACAGCCTGGGGACATGGCCACGACCAGCACACAGACGGGATCGGCCCCCGCAGAGCTCCGCCTGGGGGGCCCACCTGGCTGTGCGCTCCGGGCCGGCCCCACGGAGGGAGCAAACCACTTTGCGCCGCTGGCTTCGCCGGCAGGGACATCCCCCCGCGACGATGGGGCCGGCTGTGAGGCAGAGCTTCCGGGTGTGTCCTGTCTGCCTCTTGTCCTGCAGGTTCTCCTTCGGGGCCCTCTGTCCCTGTGTCGTCCCGACCGCCACGCCGCTGGTGAGAGGGGACACGAGCCGGAGCGCAGGCCGCGGGCCTCCAATGGCCGTGTCTGCAGTTGGGGGGGGTGGGGGGGGGCGGGGGGAGCCGTCGGGGCAGAGCAGCGGCCGTCGGGGCCCAACGGCTGGGGATACACGACTGTTTTCCGTCCAACTAAACGCTGCCCAAGGGCAGGGAGAGACATCGTTTCAGACAAACGGAGACAATGAGGCTGGATTTCGAGAGATGAGTCTGAACCCGGGAGGACTACACGCGCGTGGCCCCTCTGAACAAGCTGCGTGGGAGGTCTGCAGGCACCGAGGCGAGCCGGTCAGAAGCACCTGCCGACGGGCCACGGAGGGCCTCGTTCCAGCCCTTCGTGTGGCACCTCGTGGTCACCCTGGTGCCCTCGCTCGGTGTCGCTATTCCCCTTGGCTCAGCGGTGGGGGGGCGTTCTGGCCGGGTGGACCCCGAAGGTCTGAAGATGCCCCCTCTGAAGGTGTCGAGGGGGCTGGCGGACTCTGCGGGCCCAGTGGGAAGGGAAATGGCCAGCGTCCCTCCGACAAAGGCAGTGTCCTCAGAAAAGCAAACACGTTCCCAGGCAGCGCTCGCGAGGAGGGCTCCGTCAGGCCGCCGAGTCATGCGCGTGTGGGTTGAGACGCCCTAGTGTGGCTTCGAACCGGCGCCACGGAGCCCGACGCAGGGCAGGTGCGTGGCCCTCGCTTCACCGATAATACCCGGAGGCCACGTGCCGGCCACTGGACCCCTCTGCGGTCGTTTCCACGTGGTCGCTGGTGTTCCTCTCCTCAGCATCGGGCACCAAACGCACGGGAGCCTGGTGGCCACGCTGGTGTGTGTGCTTGTCCCCTCTGAGACCCGGTGCCGTGAGCTCTGGGTCCTTGTCGGCCCTCCGTCCCTGAGGTGCAGACCTGACTCTTCCAAAACGAAGTTGCCGCTCCCTGGACGTCGCCTGCCCCTGCCACGGCGTGCACCCTCGGCCCCGTCAGGGCTCCCGCGCGTGGAGCCCCCCACCCCGGGGGCCTTGCTCTGGGTGTGAACAGGCACCTTGCGTGCGGCTTGCCCATCCGGTGCTCCCACTGCTCTGAGCGGGTCCATGGGAAGGACGGAGGGGAGCCTCCGGCTGCTTTCGAACCCCAGCCGGAGCCACCGGCTCGGGACCGGGCCTTTCTTTGGAAGCCGATTTCGGTTCATTGAAAGGGGGCAGCAGGGGGTGGGCTTGCCCCCAGAGCCAGCAGCCTGCTTTGCTGGCACTTCTGGAAGGAGCCCCTCCCGGGCAGGCGTCTGTCCACTCGCCTGGCCCCGCGGTCCTGGAGCTCGGTCGGCGGCATGGCCGGACACGCGGGGTGCCGCTCGGGGGCCGGCTCGGCATTCCCCGGTGGATCAGAAAATCTCTTTTCTCGTATTGGGAAGGCTTCGACTCACTCTCACGTTTCCCTTTTAGCAGATGAGGCGGCACCTCGCAAGGGAAGGACGTTCATGTGACTCCTTCTGCACACGGCGCCCGAGGGCCGTGCTTGTATAAATGCTTGTCGCTGTGCATTGAAATTCCACTCAGTGATGTCCCTGCCCTCTTTCCTCTGTTTCTCTTACACACACACACACACACACACACACACACACACACGGCCATGGCTACTTCACTCAGGGCTGCTTGGTCTGTGGACGGTGCGTGCCCTGTGTGGGGACGGTGCGCACGGCGTTGCAGATACCTTCCCAAGTGGCTTAAAGTGGCTTGGAACAATTTGAGGCAATGAGGAAACCGAGGCACAGAGAGGCCAAGTCCCTCCCAGGCCTGCGTGGTTGTGAGCCTGCCACGTGTGAGCCCTGTCTCCCACCGCGTGCAAATCCCTCTGCCTCACCCCACGCGTTTCTCCTTTCCTCCTCGGTGCCCTCACCCCCTGCCCCCTCCTCACCCATGTTCTCCCCACACTTGGAAACGGGTTGTTTCACAGGTGCAGGGCTTCCTGATAGTATTAGAAGCCTGTCATCCAATTTGCTAGCTCTGCTCCTAAACCATTCGAGAAGATAACACAGATTTACTCTTCTGGTAGAATCCGAGCTAGCTGGGGGTCAGAGAGCAACTTTTGAGACGGTCTTGCCTTTTCGAGCTTGAGAAACAGACGATGAAAGGTAGCGTGTTAACCAAATCCTGCAGGGCCACGCCGAGCCCAGAACAGGACAACGTACTGGGATGAGACGGACGAAGCGCCAGGGCTGCTGTCTGCTGGTCACCAGGGAGCACGCGCAGGAGAGTGTGCGGAATCTTACTGTTTCATACATTGTACGGAGCACCTTGGAAACGGATGGGCTGCGTGCAGCGGTGAGAGACCGCTGTGCTCACGGCGGGCAGGACCGAGGAGGAGACACTCCGTTCTGCTCTAGAGCCGAGCCGTGGGGTTCAGGAAGTACTTCCTGTGAAGGGAGGTGGGGGTCCTGCCCAGCTGTGGCCGGTCCCCCTGCAGGGGACCCCCAAGGTCCTGCATTTGGTAACTTGTCTGTTTCTTTCTCCTTTTTCCTTAGAGAACAAGAGAGAGACGACAAGACTATGAAACCGTTCAGATGATGACGTTCACCAAGACTTGGCATCACTGGCCGGATGAGGTCTCAGGAACTCACCTGCCCCCTGAGGCCACTGTCCCCCCCACCACCCCAGCCACTCCGCGAGAGACCCCGAGCGGCCCCGCAATCCTGCCCCTGACGTGATTCCTAACCAGGCATCTTATTTCCCGGTAGTTGGCGGGAAAAGCTGGCTGGCCCTCTCCGCTCTCCCTTAAGTGAGTGTGCCGCTGCTGCCGCATCCGAGCTGGGCTTGCGACATCTCCTGTCCACTTCCGTGTCGCCGGTAGAGGTCCGCCAGGCA
Source organism: Puma concolor (assembly GCF_028749965.1). Lineage (NCBI taxonomy): Eukaryota > Metazoa > Chordata > Mammalia > Carnivora > Felidae > Puma > Puma concolor. The sequence goes on from NC_141671.1 coordinate 153,754,940, forward strand.
GACATGGGCAATGCTACTACCTTTCTGCAGACTTCCCACGTGGTCCCGGCGATCCGTGGCGTCCCGGGAGAGGACCTGCCGGATGCCGCAGCGGGGCCTCCACTTTGGACACCGTCTCCTTCCCTGTGTGTCATGTTTCCCGCAAGCACACGCTAGCGAACGCGTGAAGGAGGGATCCTGTACAGAGCGAGGACCCAAGGTGGAGAAACGGCTTCCCGAAGATGCGTGTTGTGCTGAGTTCCGACGCGAGACCCTCGGCCCACCGGCATCCTGGCCGCTTTCTGTTCTAGAAACAGAAACTTACCTGAGTTGGCTCAGGTAAGAATTTGGCATCCTCTGGATTATTGGGACATAAAGATGAGGAAGCCCGGAGGACTGACATTAGGACTGGTTGCTCTGTAGACAGAACTCACTCTTCACAGCGGCAGCTCAGGGTTCTCAGGGGGCCTGAGGACCGGACGCTTTGTCACCGGCCTCTTCCCACACGTCAGCGCTTCCCCTCCCTGCAAGGTTTGATGTTTCCAAGGTGCCAGCCGGACCTGATACATTCCTCCAGTTGGCCAACCGCAGGGGCAGCAGGCAGCAACCCAACACACAACAACACACCACACCTTACCACACCTCACCGCATCTCATACAACATGCTCCACTCCACCTCACCACAGCTCAACACGACACCTCACAACACCACACAGCGCCTCACCACGCCTCACGCGTCTCACCACACCGCACAGCACCTCAACGCACAGTACCTCACCACACCTCACACAACATACTCCGCTTCACACCTCAACACGATACCTCACAACACCACACAGCGCCTCACCACGCAACACCTTACCACACCTCACCACACCTCAACACACACACCTTACCGCATCTCACAGCATTTCACCACACCTCACCATACATCACTACGCCTCACCACACAACACCTCACCACATAGCGCCTCACCCACCTCACCACACCTCACGCAACATACTCCACCACATCTCGACACCACACCTCACGACACCATGCAACATCTTACCACACCTCACAATACCACAGCTCAACACACAACATCCGACCACACCTCAAACAACATAGTGTACCTCACCACACCTTACCGCATGACACCTCACAACACCACCCACCTCACCACACCTCACGGCACCACAAACAATTTACTACTCTTCACCACATCTCAACACACAATACCGCACAACACCTTACCACGCATCACCACGTAATACCTCACCACACCTAAACAACATACTACACTTCACCACGCCTCAACACAACACCACACCACACAACACCTCACCAAACCTCAAACAACATACCACACCTCACAACACACCACATACCACACTACATCTCACAGCGCATCGTACCACACCTGTAAGATGACGCCACACGAGACCTCGCTACACTCACAACGGCACGGCACGGCACGCTGCAGAACACGTCAGCCCCCGCCCCGTACCTCTCCCAACCCCAGCCCAGCGGTGCCCCGCCTGAGTGTATAAGCTGGGACCACCGGGGTTCCCCCGGAGGAGTGATGGCAACCTGCCCAGCTGGAGGAAGAAACAAATGTTTGTTTGGACAATTTGCGTCCGCTCCTTCATACTCCTTCTTCAAACCGGATAGAAGAGAACTCTGTATAATATACACAGAAACTCCTGTTACTGGTGAGATCTTAAATATTTATACCGCGTACAAACAATGCCAAGGAATTCCCTCCACGCCATATATTGACTCGATAAACATGGGGCCATTAGGTAGCGTTTGTCTTATTTATACGTGACAAGTTATTGATTACAGTGGAGTGAAATCTGAAGGCCAAGATCGCAAGATCAAGATTTTTATATACAACATGTCGTTGGGTTTGGCGACCGCGATAAGCTGGGAGGTTGATGTGCCGCACTGCTAATCTCCGAGGCCACAGATGTGCAGACCCGGGGAGCCCGGGCCTCCTTGTGTGGCTGGAGGTGGAACAGCCCAGCCTCGCTCGTGTGGGGGCGGGGGGAGCATCCTGTTCCGCTAACACGGCGGCGGGACCCACCCCGGGCACCCGGGACGCCCGGGGTCCTGAAGCACCTCCCGCGTGTCCTCTGTCGGTGACTTTCTGGATTCGTCACAGAAAGAAGAATCGGGAGGGATGGTTCTTACCCCCCTTTTCTGCTCTGCACCCCGCCCTGGCCAGCTTTGGCCCCTCAGCGCCATTTCCCTTCCAAATGCTGCTATCGTTGAGAATAATAGGAAAGCAAACACTGCGTGGCTTTTTTCCACAGAAGAGTGTAGACATTTCGGAAGAACATGTTTCATTTCATTATTATTTATCTCTGGGAATAAGGAACACATCCAGTAAGCCGAGAGAAAACACAAAGACCAGATTCCTCCCACTCTCTAGTCCAGCTTCTAAAATGGTCTTCCTCGGGCCTCCGCCAGCTTCTTAGATTCTGGGTGACCGAGTTTTCATGCCGTTTGGGTTCAGTTTCCAAGGAAGGTCAGACAGAGCCCTTGTACAGTAGGTTCTGGAGAAACGTGAACCGACGGGGGTAAAACGTCTCAGTGAACAGCAGAGGGGCGGGAGGGAATCGGCACACGTGGACGCAGGAGCCTGGTCAGAACCGTCGGCGCCAGCCGGCCCCTCTCTGACCTTGCTCACTGAACACGCCAACCTTGACGTTCCAGCCGGGACAGAAGCGTGTGCGGGGGGCATCGTCCACGACCGCACCTCTGCATCCTCGGTGCCCTTCGGTCCCGTCCGGCGGGGCTTGGTGAGGCCCAGAGGGTGAAGGGCCGGCCCACGCCTCGCCGGCCGCCACCTGACCCGCGCGCTCTGCTGCTGGCCCACGCCTCCCTGGCCACCCCGTGCGCGTGTCTCCCAGCTCCACGCCGAGCGTGGCCTTAAGCGGTCTGTGAGGCATCTTTTCCACCTGGGAAACCGGCACCGCTCTAAGTCAGGGCCCTGTCTTCTTTCCAGACAGCAGACCGTGAACGTTTACTAGCTCGTCGCTGCGTCTGACCGTCTATCTTCCCAACCAAGGAGCCACTTTCTCGGCCAACCCTCCATTCAAACCAGCCCGGACGGTGAGATGGATCCACTCGAAAATGATCAGGAGAGGCGGGGAATTAGGCCGAGCAAGAACCGACTGACGGGGACGCGGGCGGAGGGCTCCGAGAGCAGAATCTGACCGGATTTTTGTGACTTCTCCTTCACCATTTATTCACAGCTGTCTCATCCACACCTAGGTCTTTTTCTGTGACTTTTCCCTGCACTCTTTTCAAAGCACTCGGCTTAGGTTTCGTGGACACGATGACTCTATTTTCATGCACGGATTGGATCAGGATGAGGCTCACCTAATTAAATCATGCAGTTAACACCAGTGAGTCCGACGAACAAGTGTCTGTGCTCTCGTGTGCGCAGAGCTGGGCCGGTGGGGGCAGAGCGCGTGTCCCCTCAGGAGCGGAAGGCCTGCCGGCCTCCGGGACACGGGCGAGAAAGCCTCTGTCGCGTTCAGCGCCTGCCACCTGCCTCCGGGCTCTCCGCCGCCTCCCCGGGGTCTCTTGGAACCTTTTCTTAGGTTGGGGAGAACCCCACTCCCCTGAGCCTCAGCCTACCAAGCCTCACGCTTTTCTCCAAAGCTCGCAGGTTGACGGGAGGGAGGTGTGTGAGTGTGAGGCCGAGGCCGCAGCCCCGGAGCGGCCGAGAGCGCCTGCCTGCACGCCCCAATTTCAGAAAGAGTTTCTGCTGACTGAGGACCCCCGTTTGCCCCTTGGGAAGGGACAAGGGACCCGCGTCGGGCCGGTCGGAAAGGCTCTTCTGGCTTTGGACTCTAAAGCTGAATGATACCAGGAAAGAAGAATAAAGTCTCGAGTGGATTTACTCTAATGTCAAGGCCCCCTCAGTGTGGGCTCAGAGCAAGTACGGGGCGGGGGGGCCCGGGCCACAAGGCTGAAATCCTGGAAACTTATAAACTGAGTTAACAAGCTGGTAAATAAAATATTTCTGTCTTTCTACATTGAAAACTAGAGATTTGCAAGGAAAATTAAAAATATGTATAAAATTATGTTTATTTGCTAAAAATTGTAAAAATAACAGAGACAGCTTAATTCAATTATTATTGTGCCTGTTTGGGTATCCTCTTGGTGGGTTGTTAACGTTTACATTATATGAAACTAGAGGCGTACAGAATTCATAAAGTTTTACATACTCTGCAAAAGCTATGTTGTTAAAAAAATCACGATTTTCCTGTTATTTATGTTCTATTGCCCTTAAAGGTCTAATTTACATCACAAAATAATTAAATATAAAGAAACAATAAATTAAAAAAATTTGTCTTAAAATATGTATTTCTTTTAAATATTCAGGATTCTATTGTAAGAATAGAAAAATGCAAATTAATCATATTTAATTAATATCAAAATTTTGATTCAAATTTAACTAAAGCCACATCTAAATTTAATTTTTAAAAATTTCAATGAGATCTTACCAAACATTTTGTAAAATCAAACTTCATACTTAGCCACCTAGAACTGTCATCTAGTGGCCAGAGAGTTGGTATCACGCTTCAGCCGTGTGTTAACCGAGAACTTCCAATTTCCCGAATTGTTTATACCGTATCCCGTTCCTTGCTGCCTGGGCCATTGTAGCCAACACTGAACCAATTCCCGAGATCCAGGCGGAGAATCCAAAAGAACGTGGAGCTGGATTCTTGGTGCTGCAGACAAACGACACTGTGCCCTGCGAGGCTCTCCTGTATTTGGGAGACCGAGAGAACAGACCTAACATGTTAATTTTTCTTTTCTCTTACCCGAGTTTTTCTGCTGCTTCAATCAGTACCTCCCCAACTCCCTGCGATGAAAACCAGAGTTTTCAAAATTTTATTTTCTATTTGTTATCCCCTTTTGAAAAGTGCAATAAAATGAGTTCCTCTAAAAATGAAATGAAACAAGACGGAAAACACAAGCTCCTGTCTTTTGTCGGCTTCGACAGACGTAAGATTGCCTTTTCAAACGTCCTTAGCTGTTCCCAAGGGCCTGCCCTCCCTCCGTTTCTGTGCTTCTCTGTCAGGGTCCAGTGGGAAGTGTCCACCCTGTGGCGGGACACAGCTGCCTTCGTGCTGGCCATGGGGCCTCAAGCTTGTTTGTGAGGGGAGCAGGTACCTAGGGCTTAGGTTGGGCCGGACTTGACCCTCGGTGGCACAGGTGGCCACGTCTATTCCACACAGGTACGCGTCATCCTGGGTTCCTGACATGCCGGCACCCCGGCTATCTGTGGGGTGTCCCTTCCCCTTTCTAGTCCTTGGCCACCGGCTTCCCTGTGTTCTCAGAAGCTCACTTTCTGTTGAAGAGCTCTGCTCTGGCACACGGGATCGCACCCAAAATGGGCCCAATACTGGGTGCGGGGCACGTACTGCCTGTTCTCGGCGGGGCAGCCCTGTGCGAGGTTGGCCTCGTGGAGGGATCCCCGTGGCCTTTCTGTGCTGCCTGTTGGTGCTTCTCAAGGCAAGAGGGATGTCCTCTCTGGGCTGACTTCTCTGGCTGTCTGTCCCCCTCCTGGGACGTGAGGCCTGTGTCCCTTCCCAGGGCAGATCATTCCAAGCTGATGCTTTCGTGTCATTTCCGTTGACGAATCTCCTTGAGAGAGGCGGCGTGTTGCCTGCACAATAGTTCAAAGTGAAAAAGCCAATATTTGCAGTTACTTTTTGTAAAACGCTTTTTTCATCTAAAAGAGTGGGGGCGCCCGGGTGGCTCAGCTGGTTAAGCGTCCGACTTCAGCTCAGGTCGCGATCTCGAGGTTTGTGGGTTTGAACCCCGCGTCGGGCTGTGTGCTGACAGCTCGGAGCCTGGAGCCTGCTTCGGATTCTGTGCCTGCCTCTCTCTCTGCCCCTTCCCCGCTCATGCTCTCTCAGAAAGAAATAAGCATTAAACAAGAAAAAAAAGACCGTATACAAATTTACCTGTGCCTTTTGGGGAGTGTGCGCTCTTGTTTTCAGGACACGGGCTGCGCAGGCTGCGTTTGCACGAAAATATTGGGAGTGGCCCGTGCCGTTGATGGGTTTGGAGAGTAGGACGTCCACGGCCCTGCATGGAAAACACAGGCTTCCTCTTTGCTTGGCGTGGCGTCTGGAGTCTCGCTTGCTGAAATCCCAGCGGAGGTGACGGTTTCCACGTGGTGTGGAACTGAAGACGGCGTGCTGTGCACTCAGCAGCTGGCTGGGGCCGTGAGAACCCCGGCGGCAGGGTGCTGGCCAGGAGGGGTTTCTGCACGTGCATTCGTCTCCTCTGGCTGGGCAGCAGGGGCAGAGGCGGTGAGGAGGGGACCGTACGATTCCAGCACACGGTCCTTCCATCTCTGAGTACGAGGCCACCTGAGCACCAGCCACGGGCTTCCTTCTGCACATGGTGCTCCAGTGCCCCCTCGGGCCCTTGCGGCAGCCGGCCAGGGTGTGACGGGGCGTCCCTGCCCCTCAGCCCTACAAGAGGTGGCCGCAAAGAACAGAGAGATGGTGTCTCTACTTCTTCCTCTTTTCGTATTTGCTAGTAGAAAAATGGAGATTTATGGAAAATAAAAGAAGCATTTCTTCTCAGAACTGGGAAAAAAAAATCCCCAAATGACATCGCCCAGACGCGCCAGCACCCATCACATGCTTTAAGCTACCTGGTATATTTCCTGGAAATAAAGCTTGAGATTTGGTGCCAGGCAGACCTGGCTGGAACCCTACAGCTTTTCAGAGCCGGTGCCGCGTTCTTAGGGGACCGCTCGTCTCGAGTCCTTGGCCCAGGCTGCCGCGCAGCGGTTGGGGCGGCGGGTCTCGGCCCCGCGGGTGAGCTAAGTGACCGTAGGCGGGCCACTTCCTGCGGGTTTGCCTCTGCGGCGTGGGGTGGTCCCACCACCGAGTGTTTGGGAGGGTTCTATACAGAGACGTGTGTGGGATGTGACCCCAGCCCATCATCAGGGGCCATTAGTCCCTTTATGGTGATGGGGAAGCAATAAGCACACAGCATTCACTCAGTAAATTCTTTTCCTTTCTCTCCAACTTGGTCAAACACCTGGTTTACAGGCCCTGATGCTCTCAAAAGTGACCTCTGATATTTATAACCTACAGATACCTCTTGGTTTTCCCGCATTCAAGCTTATGTGGAAAGTCATTTTTTTTAATGTTTATTTATTTTTGAGACAGAGAGAGACAGAGCATGAGCATGGGAGGGGCAGAGAGATGGGGAGACACAGAATCGGAAGCAGGCTCCAGGCTCCGAGCGGTCGGCACAGAGCCCGACGCGGGACTCGAACTCACCGACTGCGAGATCATGACCTGAGCCGAAGTCGGACTGAGCCATGCAGGTGCCCCTAGAAGCATATTTCAGCATGGGGTATGGCTCTCTCTGTTGTCTTCCAAAGGAAATTTAAACAATATTCTAGAATTTTGTTAATGTTTATTTATTTATTTATTTATTTTTGAGACAGAGAGAGAGAGAGAGAGAGAGACCGTGTGAGCATGGGAGGGGCCGAGAGATGGGGAGACACAGAACCCGAAGCGGCCTCCGGGCTCCGAGCGGTCGGCACAGAGCCCGACGCGGGGCTCGCGCTCACGGACCAGGAGATCACGACCTGAGCCGAAGCCGGACGCCCAACCGACCGAGCCACCCAGGCACCCCAGAGAGTGATTCTTAAATTATTTTAATAAACGATTATTGCACGCCAGGTCACTGCGCCCCGGCGTCTCTCCCGCGGGACCTGTCCTCTCGCGGGACCTGCCGAGTGGCTGTGCTGCCAGGAGCACGGGGACCGCGAGCGGTGAGATCGGGGGTCACAGCCAAGGGTGAGGCCAGAAGCCGCCTCCTTACGGGAGCGCTAGCGGCGGAAACACGAACGGTTCTGGAAGCTTTATGCTCCCTGATGTTTTTATGGGTTAATGAAGTAAATATCTCCCTTCAAAAAAGGATGTGTTTAGGAAGCTAAACTGTTCTCTTGTTCGAAATGAGCGATCTGTTTTACAGAGCTTAAAAGTATGTCCGGCCCGCCTGCCGTAAATCCTTCCCTGGCTGTAATGGATAATGTAAGCAACGTGGCCGCCGGTTAAACAGTTCCCGGGGTGGCAGAGCCTGGCTGTTTGAAACGCCTCTGCATTCTAAACAGAAACAGATGTGTGAGCCCCAGAGCTGCGCAGAAGTCATTCTTCAAACAGTAGATTAAAACATCTGTCAGGGGAGCCTGGAGGGGCCCGCGGCAGCCGCTGCAGCTGGACCTGCCAATCACTGGCTTCCAGGGGGCGGTGGGAGCACAGAGGAGGCCAGGTGGGAGCACAGGGGAGCTGGGAGGGAGCACAGGGGGGGCCAGGTGGGAACACAGAGGGGCCGGTAGGGAGCAGAGAGGGGCCAGGAGGGAGCAGAGAGGGGGCCGGGAGGGAGCAGAGAGGGGGCCAGGTGGGAGCACAGGGGAGCTGGGAGGGAGCACAGAGGGGGCCAGGTGGGAACACAGAGGGGCCGATAGGGAGCAGAGAAGGGCCAGGAGGGAGCATAGAGGGGGCCAGAGGGAGCAGAGAGGGGTCGGGAGGGAACACAGAGGGGGTCAGGAGGGAGAACAGAGGGGGCCAGGTGAGAGCACAAAGGGCTGGGAGGGAGCACCGAAGGGGCCAGGTGGGAGCATAGGGGAGCTGAGAGGGAGCAGAGAGGGGGCCAGGTGGAGCACAGAGGGGGCCAAGTGGGAGCAGAGAGGGGCCCGTAGGGAGCAGAGAAGGGCCAGGAGGGAGCACAGGGGGGGCCGGGAGGGAGCAGATAGGGGGCCAGGTGGGAACACAGAGGGGCCGATAGGGAGCAGAGAGGGGCCAGGAGGGAGCAGAGAGGGGTCGGGAGGGAACACAGAGGGGGCCAGGTGGGAGCACAGAAGGGGCCAGGTGGGAGCACAGAAGGGGCCAAGTGGGAGCATAGGGGAGCTGAGAGGGAGCAGAGAGGGGGCCAGGTGGAGCACAGAGGGGGCCGGGAGGGAGCACAGAGGGGGCCAGGTGGAGCACAGAGGGGGCCAGGTGGGAGCACAGAGGGGGCCAGGTGGGAGCATAGGGGAGCTGGGAGGGAACAGAGAGGGGGCCAGGTGGAGCACAGAGGGGGCCAGGTGGGAGCACAAAGGGGCCGGGAGGGAGCACAGAGGGGCCGCGAGGGAGCAGAGAGGAGCTGGGAGGGAGCACAGAGGGGGCCAGATGGGAGCATAGAGGAGCTGGGAGGGAGCAGAGAGGGGGCCAGGTGGGAGCACAGAGGGGCTGGGAGGGAGCACAGAGGGGGCCAGGTGGAGCACAGAGGGGGCCAGGTGGGAGCAGAGAGGGGCCGGTAGGGAGCACAGAGGGGCCAGGAGGGAGCACAGAGGGGGCCGGGAGGGAGCAGAGAGGGGGTCAGGTGGGAGCACAGAGGAGCTGGGAGGGAGCACAGGGGGCCTCACACAGGGGAACTGGCTTCATCACCTAAGGTGCTAATGTCTTAGAACCAAAGGAAAAGAGGGCAGATCCCTGCCTGTGGCCCAGCACGAAGGCCAAGATTGAGGGGGTGGGGTCAGGGGTCAGAACAGAAGAGTGTGGGGGATGCTTGGAGCTGGAGAGTCCCTCCTTTCCTTGTCTCCTGCCCCTCCTCGAACACGGCCCTGTGCCGGCCAGCGTGTCCTTGTGCTGTGGCAGGAGCTGGGCGCGGAGGGGCCCTCTGGCCTGACATGGACCCTCCAGTCACCCTGCGGGAGGGTGTGGGCGGGAGGGATGCCCCTTGGCGGGTGGCCTCCCTGCTCGCCCTGGGTCGCCTCCGGCAGCCTGAGCCGGCGCTGCCCTTGTGGGTTTGTGGGAAGTGGTTTCATGATGTCTCATGGCAACAGAAGCTTCTAGTTCTACTTTTTTGTCATATCATGAAATTATATTTCGGTAGAAAAAGATACAGGGTTTCTTTTCAGTGTGTGATTTCTTGTTATTTAAATGATCAGCTACTAAGACACCTTCATGCTGCTGTACTTTGAAGTCACACGCGTATGGACGGGAGAACACCCTGCCTAGAATACGTGAGGCGCTGCGTTCAGGGACGAGCCATCGAGTGGTGAGTGGCCCTGCAGAGGCTGGCCGTCTCTTCCCCAACGCAGTCCCCGGTGCCCCGGCTGTGGCTGTTTTATCCTCTGCTCTTGGAGTCCGTGCTCCCCTGGCCCCTTCCCGCATGCCACAGGATTAACTTGACTCTGATTTACGTGGACTTGTGGGGCCAGCTCTCCTCAGACAACCCCACGGTCCCCCTCCTGCTGGGTCTCCCCAGGCTTCTAGCACTATCTTCAGAAGGAGCAGCACAGTCACTCCAGACGGTCGCTTCCCTCCAGACCCTCACGGGGTGGAAATTGTGCCATGATGGACGAAGAGGCCAACATGCTTGCCAGACAGAGAATCAGATACATAGTGCTGTGGGGAGAACGTGGTCAGGGACTTCAGAGGCCTGCTCAGCCCCGCCATCGTCCCTTCCCCATGTCCTTCCCCAGTGCACCCTGCTCCCTTTACCACTCCCTTCCCTGGGTGCGGCTGGAAATGAAACCTAGAGGAGCAGTAGGTTCAGTCTACAACAGCCTCCAACCCTGGGGAATATTTAGGCCATATTAACAAATGCATAGGGTCCTGAAGAAAGGAGGTGATAGACCCATTTTACTCTGCACTCAGGCAACTGCTAGAGCATTGTGCTCAGCTGTGGTCCAGAGGGCACTGTCAGTTTCCTGGAGACCGTACTCTGTTGTTCTTGTACATCAAAGTGTCTCGCATACCCAGTGTAGAGTTGGCAAAGAGGTACTCGTTAACTCACTGTTCTCTATTCATCCATCCAAAATATTCATCTATTGATGAAAATACGTTTTTGATCACTGGCTATGTGTGGGGCAATGTTATAGGTCCTGAGATACAGTCGTAGATAAAAGATTTACAATGATTTGCTGAATGAACATTAATTGCATGTTCAGAAAGGGACAGAGAGAGAAGGACATCTATTTTAAGGGATTGGCTCATAAAATTGTGGATTCTGGCAAGTCTGAGATTTACAGGGTGGGCCAGGAAGAGTAAGGCCTTCTGGAGGGGGATTCCTCCTTCCTCCACGGACCTCAGTTTCTCCCAGTGTCCCGGTGTCTCCCCCTGCTTGGATGTGGCCCCTGCTGTGGGGGATCATCTGCTTTACTCAAAGTTGGCTGATTTAAGTGTTGATCTCACTTGAAAATATGCTCACAGTGACATCTGGACAGGTATTTGGCCAAATGCTGGTGCTGTGGCCCCGCCAGGCGGACACATGAGCTAACCATCCCGGGGTGTGATGGCTGTTGGTGCGTTTACGATAGTCAGCTTACCTGGGAAGAGGATGGGGCATCCCACGCGATCCCAGGGGGAACCAGGGGTGTCCCACAGGATCCCATGGGATCCCAGGGGTGAGGGAACCGGGGCACCCCACTGGGTCCCAGAAGCTAAACTGGGACCAGGAGTGGAAACCGTGTGGGTTGACCGAGAGCAGCTGAGGCGGGACCTGCAGGGTCTGGGGGTCTTTTCATATCGTTTGTGAAAAGCTCCAACGGGCTTTCAGGCAAGAGCTGCACAGGCACACTGTCACCTCCAGAGGCCTCTCAGTGAGTGAGAACCAAGGTGGGCCAAACTTGGCACGGCCCAGGCCCAGAGGAGGAGGAGGGAGGGATGGGCCGTGGGTGCCCTCCTCTGCGGTAGGGGGTGGGGCCCTCCCTACTTTCCCTCCCAAATACCCTGTCTCACGTGATGACCCCGCAGGTCCAGACACACGCCCCCGAGACGCCTCGATTTCCTGCGGAACTCTCCGGCCTTATCTTCTGCAGGTGACTCAGCGGTAAAGGCCCCCAGGGAAACATGGGGCAGCATCAGCCACAGGGCCGCGGGCCCCACCTCCACCATCTCCCACCTGTCCGCCCTCTCCCCTGCGCGGCTCGGCAGGCTGTGCTGACGCAGGGCTGCGCTGATCCCGCGGTCCTTCACTCCGAGGTGGGGGCAGCGCTGCCCGAGCAGGGGTCTGGACCCGTCAGAGGCTCTCAGCCTACCTGTTGGATACCTCCTCCCCGAGGAGCCCGTGGAGGGAAGGGAGCCTGCGGTGGGTGGGCCCTCCAAGAGCAGGGCCGTTTAGCCTGAACATCCGCCGGGGCCCCCCAGGGCTGTGGGGCCCTGACTGGGCAGGCCGGGCTCTGGGAGCCTCCCAGCGTGAGCTGGAGCTTGGGGGCCCGTGAAGCAACTTCACCCTGAGCATCAGGGCTCTGGGGCCACAGCTCCTCCAGCAGGGCCCGGGGTGTGGCCACACCTCCTATGCTGGGCCACCCCAGCCCAGATGCCTGTCCGGCTCTGAACTCCGCTCCTGCCTGGAGCCTGGGGTCACTCTGTCACCCGCAGGGGCACCAGGGTCACTCGGTCACCTGCAGGGGCGCCACGTGGACGAGAAGGGAGAGATGAAAGACCCACGGCCGGCCAGCGGCGCCCCCTGCCAGCAATGTGTGTGGTGCCCGGAGTAGTCAGTGCGGTGACCTCGACCCCAGGCGCCTTGCCGCGGCCCCACTCCGTCCCGTGACCCCCACACCCGTGTTGCTGGGCACCTTCCCGGCCCCTTCCTCCTGTGCACACCCAGCCCGCCCCCGCCCCCCCGCCCCCAGCAGACCCTCCCCCAGTGGTCCCACCTCTGCCCGCCCCTGTGCCCTGCCTGCTACCTGTGCCCAGGGCCAAACAGAGGTGTCCCACCTCTTTCTTCTCCACAGAAAACGCAATGGTATGTCCGAGCAGCAGCCTCTGCTTCCCCGGGTCTCTTCTCCACGCCAGTCTGCGGTGTGCTTCTGTGCCGGCTGCCAAAACCGCCCTGGTTATACCACCCACAGCTTCTTGTTGCCACCCTCCTGGCCCCTTTCTCACCGCTCCCCCCATGAATGCTGTTCTCACACAGTTCTCTGTGTGGCCCTCAGGACAGCAGAAGCCACACTAGATATTTGGAGATTCCTTCTGTAGGGAATTACTTACAGAATCTTAGTAGAGCTGGGAACCAGTGTAGAAGGCCCTAGGCCCAGGGACCAGACACACTGGGGAACCCTGTTGTCCTTGGTGGGGCTCCCAGGGCCAGGGACCCACCCCTGGGGCCCATCCTTGGGAGCCCGCCCCCCCGGGAACCCACTCCCAGGGACCTATCTTTGGGGACCCACCCCCTGGGGCCCATCCTTGGGGGCCGAACCCCCGGGAGCCCACTCCCAGGGACCCGTCTTTGGGGACCCACCCCCTGGGGCCCATCCTTGGGAGCCCATCCTCCCAGGAACCCACTCCCAGGGACCCACCCTCATTGATGCCACCGAAATGGGCTTGCATGCTGTCTACTTTCTGACCTTGTGTGGTGTCTACACTGGCAGAGTTGCCCTGGCATGCTGCCGGGAGGGGGCCTAAGGAAAGTCACTTTCAGGTCGGCAACCCTGTGATCTGCTCCTGGAGCAGAGGGTGTGTGAACGTGGCAACAACAGACGAGGCCTGGCACTGAGGTTTGGGTGGCCTCTTTCCTCCACTCCCCCCTTCCCCTGCGCAGTCCATCCCGCGCGAGCAAACCTGCCGACAGGGGTCCTGCGGTCCTGGAGCCCCTTCCGTGACAGGCACATGTTTACAGCTTCGCGTCCGATTCCCCGGCCAGGTCCCCGCAGCTGTCAGGTCAATGGAGTCCAAGGATCGTCACATGCGACGTGTCAGGAACAGACCTGTCCTCCAGGACTGTGCCTTCTCTGAGCGTCCTGGGCCCTGTTGCCTGTCAGGAACTGGGGCCTCACCCCTGCGTCTTGCTTCCCGGCTCGCCTCCCTACCTGCACCCCCACCTGGCCAGGCCTCTCTCCCCACCTGGGTTACCTTGGGGGCTGGCTCCCACCCTCCTGGCCAGGCCCCCATGCCATCATGTCACCCCTCTGCTCGGAAGGCCTCCTTGGGTCACATCACGGTCCTCAGGGTAAATACGGTGGTCCTGCTGCCTCTGCAATGTCCCCGTGCCTGAGGGCCCCCTACATCTACACTCCAGCCATACCCGGGGTCCCTGGTCCTGCTAACTAATCCTCGTCATCTGTCCATGCCCCGAAAACACTTCCTGCAAGAACCTTCTCGGCCTCCAGCTCTGGGCGCACCTTCCGTGAATGCACAGCCCTGAGCGACCCTCATCGCCGAGCTGCTGTGCCCCGTGTACCCCGCCAGACCCACGGCACCGCGGGCGGCCTCTGGGCGTCTCTCAGGCCCCGCACCTGCACCCAGTGCTTGCACATGGCAGATGAAACTGATAGATGAATGTGAAAAGGAAAAAGACCAGGACATCGAGGAGAATTTAATCCGTGTTACTCGGAGGAATAAAAGCATTTTGTTTTGTGAGAGCACGCTAAGGCGCCCGCCGCAGGCTCTGCCTCCTCATCAGGTTTTCTTGAACTCCCGGACTGAGCTCCTCCCTCAGGCTTCATAGGGCACCTTGCTCGAGCCCACCGTGATGGGTCCCAAGTCGTCTCGAAAACAAGCGTCTGTCATCTGTCCGCGTCTGTCTGCCATTTATTTGTCTATCATCTCTTGCTCATCTGCACCTACCCGTCATCTCTGTCTCTCCATCTGTCTATCGTCATCATTCTTGTTACCGCTGTGACAATCCATCATCTATTTAAAGCCTGTTCTTCTCTGAGAGCCCTAGCAAAAAAGCGATGGTGCTTCGCTCGTTCTGAACCCACAGCGTCTCACAAAAGCAGATAATCACCGTTTGTTTGCCGGGTGCCGCTCGACAAACGCACTCCTGCTCCTCACATCGTTTAGGGGCTGCCGTGGCGGAGAGGACTTGTATGTGACGCGCATCCTCTGAAGGGGTGTGGCCAAGACCGGCAGGTGAAATCCGGGAACTGTGTGGCTCTCAGCAGTCTCCAGAACCGGAACGTTCCTCAGGGGGCGCGGCCCACCAGGACCATGGGGCCTGCTGGGAACAGTCCAGAATGTGACGGAAGGATGACCCAGGTGACCTTGAAAATGTCCTCCAAAACTGAGGAGGAGCCCCTCGCTGGCGGGAGAAGGGGTGTCTCCTGCCACGCAGGGGCTGGCCACGGCCACGTCCGCTCCTGCCGGTCCTCCCGGCCTCGCACCCCTAGGCCTGCCGGGTGAGCCGCTCCCAGGACACCGCCCTGCCGGGGGCGGAGCGCGGGGCCAGAGGAGCGCCCACTGACACCGCGGTAGCTGACACAGCACTTTACGGTTTGTCTGGCCCTCTCTGTTGGCCCGTGAGGGAGGGCGCACGGGACACTTGGCTGGATTTCCCGCTGAGGCAACAAGCTCAGGAAGGCATGAGTCGCCGGTGGGGCCCCGGCCTCGGGGGGCCCCCGGACGGCTCTCCGGCAGCACTTGGGGCAGCACCTGTGCCCTCCTCCCCAGCCTCGCACCCGGGCCTGCCCTTTCCGGAACGGGAGGATCCGACATCCGTCAGGTCAGGTGTTCACAGGTTCTGGCCGTGTTCAGTGCCCTCGCCGAGAGGCCGGCTTCTGGGAGCCCGGGCTTCCTGTGTTCAGACCGCCGGGCTTGGCCCCGGGGGGGCAGCTGTGGTTGTTCAGCCGGCGATAAAAAGGGGAAACAATGGGGGGAAGTGCCCGGTGACCTGCTTTCTTTCTTAGTTATCACTGAGAAAATACTCTCCGACACCGCGGGGAATGCCCGGGGAGGCCGCCGCAGGGAGGCGGGCCGGGGACGCCCGCTCCGCCCCGGGCCAGGTCACCGGCCGGCCTCACGCACCGAGCCTGCTCTGCGCTGGGAGCCGTCCAGACGGCCCCGGACGGGAGGCGGCTGTGCGGGAGAGTTGGGCTCGAAGTCACTGGAGCACGCGGGTTTCATCTCCGGGACCGTGCAAACGCTTTGCTCATCTCCGGGAAGGCCACGTTTCTGTTCTCCCATCCAGACAGCTTCCTAGAGCCCCACTTAATGTGCCCACAGACCCTGGGGACTTGGTGGCCCTGCCCTCAGGGCCTGATGGAGGCACCTGATGGACACCCGGACCCCTCCCTCCGGCCACCGCGTGTTGTCCCACGAGGCTCCGCAGGTGCAGCACTCCCTGGGCCCGGGACAGTTCACGTGGCACAGCCAGAGCCTGGCCTCCAGCTCCGGGCCGACCAGCCGGTCGCTCTCCCTGGTGCTGCCTGGGCACTGGCACGCCACCCAGCCTGGGGCCCGGGTCTGCCTGGCACCGGGCTTCCAGGGGCTCTGCGCTCACCGTGTGCTAACGTGGACACACAGGGAGGGCCGTGGAGGGTCCTCCAGTGTGTGTGCAGGTGACGGTGATGAGGCGAGGGGACCGGAGGGGCCGTGCCAGCCGCTTGCTTCACTGGCCCGGCTCAGGGGTTTCTCCGTCTCCCGGGCAACGTGGGCGGCTTGGTTTCACTGTGTTTAGGGTAAAATCGGGCTCCTCCCAGGCCCGCAAAGTCCCAAGGGCAGCCCCGTTCCCTTCCAGCTGAGGCGACGGCCCTCAGCCTTGTCTGCGGCCGGGACGCCGGAGCTCGTCCCATCCCGGGTCTTTGGCGGGAGCCGCCCTGCGCGGCTGCTCTGCACGGCGCGGTCCGCACAGCGGCTCTATGCTCACTGGGTCCTGGCCCTCGCTCCTCCTCATTGGCCTCAGCAGGCCCCGCTGTCCGTGGCAAGTCTGGTGTGTCCTGTATTTATTTCCCCCAACAACCACTTCCTGTGATCTGAGCGACCTCGTTTGCTTCTCGCCTGTCTGCTCGACCAGAGCCAGGCTCCTCGAGAAGGAGGAGTCCCTGAGGTCCCGTGCCCTGCTCTGTCTCCGCCCCCGGACCCCAGGCGCAGAGTGCATGGCACAGGAGGTATTCGGAAGTGAGCCAGCGATTCGGGAGTACTCGCGGGTCTCGAGTTTGGGGGCCGGTGTGGGGGGAGGGGGAGGGTGGACAGGAGGACCCCTGACCTCCCTCTGCAGCGGGAAGACCTAGTTCTGCACTGTCACTGTGCAGTCTGGGAGCAGCAGCCCCTGGGTCAGGACACAGAGCACTTGGGCTCTGGAGCCGGGAGCACGCTGGCCGTGCCTCGATGGCTCTGGGCTCCTCAGCTCCTGTCACGGTACACTCCTCGAGTCCCCAGTGAATGCCAGGGCCGTGTGACCTCCTCCAGGACAAGGAGAGCTCCCATGCAGCTCCGGGTGACCCGGGAGCAGTTGCTGAGTGAAGAGCAACCAGACAGACCCACAAAGCATCTCACATCACAGCAGACGTCACAGTGGCGCTGGTAGGACAAGCGTGTCCCAGCCACGTCCAGCTCATTCTTCCTCCTTCCAGTCTGGCTCTGGGGGGGGGGGGGGTTCCTGCATCCCAGAAGGTCACAAAAGTGCTCCTCGAGGGGCGTGAGGACAGAGCTCTGGTGCCCGGCGGTCCCAGCCCCTTCCTGTCACCCCGTGCATGTGCAGCCTGAAGGGTGGGTGTGCTTAGGGCCCCAGCTGCTGACCTGCAGCAGGGAGGTGCCCAGGCAGTCAGGCCCTCTGGCAGCAACGTCTTCCCCGGCCCGTGGCTGCGGGACGCACTGTAATCTTCCCACAAATGCCCACGCTATGGACAGCCCGGCAAGGAGCCGTGAGTCGCGGCCCCTGGGAGCTGAGGGCCGTCCCCATGGAGACGGGGGACGGAGGTGGGAGCCCCAGTTCCATGACCCAGGGAGGGGAACCTGCAGGGAGCAGTGTGGCTTCAGCCCGGGGAGACCCTGGTGGGAATCCCGCCCCACGGGTCCCGGCTTCCGCTGTGGGAAGCTGGGGCAGAGGGCAGGGCCTCCCTCTGTGTCGCCCCCCACCCCCCGCTTCTGGGGGCGAGAGGGCAATTTTGCCACTGCCCAGAGCACGCTGGGTGCCAGCAGGTAGCAGGGGCGCCGGGCGGCCCGCACACGTGCCCTTTGCTGTGTTCCATCGGCGACTCGCCGAATAAGGACAGGACGGGGTGCTGGGCCACACACCCTGAGCACGCGGTGCTCTCCTCGCCAGGCACGGCTGAAAACGTGCGTGTTTGTTAGCAGCTTGAGCCAGTTTGCAATTTATCTTGGTTTGAACCCAAACAGGCTGCAGACCAAGACAAACAGTCTTTGATGTAATCGACGTATGACTCAGGCCCTTTGCAGGACGGTTCCTGTGCTGAGGAAACAAAAAAAAGCCTTGAAAAGTTGCCAGTGGAAAAGCGTGTGTCACAACCGAAGGTCTCCACACCCTGCTCCGGGCAGCCCGCGGTGTGGACGTAAGTGTCCCCCCGGGGCAGCCCGCGGTGTGGACGTCCGTGTCCCCCCGGGGCAGCCTGCGGTGTGGAGGTCCGTGTCCCTCCGGGCAGCCTGTGGTGTGGACGTCCGTGTCCCCCCGGGGCAGCCCGATGTGTGGAGGTCTGTGTCCCTCCGGGCAGCCCGCGGTGTGGACGTCCGTGTCCCCCCGGGGCAGCCCGCGGTGTGGACGTCCGTGTCCCCCCGGGGCAGCCCGCGGTGTGGAGGTCTGTGTCCCCCCGGGGCAGCCCGCGGTGTGGAGGTCTGTGTCCCTCCGGGCAGCCCGTGGTGTGGACGTCCGTGTCCCCCCAGGGCAGCCTGCGGTGTGGAGGTCCGCGTCCCCCTGGGCAGCCCGTGGTGTGGACGTCCGTGTCCCCCCGGGGCAGCCCGCGGTGTGGACGTCCGTGTCTCCCCGGGGCAGCCTGCGGTGTGGACGTCCGTGTCCCTCCGGGCAGCCCGCGGTGTGGACGTCCGTGTCCCCCCGGGGCAGCCCGCGGTGTGGAGGTCCGTGTCCCCCCGGGCAGCCCGCGGTGTGGACGTCCGTGTCCCCCCGGGGCAGCCCGTGGTGTGGAGGTCTGTGTCCCTCCGGGCAGCCCGTGGTGTGGACGTCCGTGTCCCCCCGGGGCAGCCCGCGGTGTAGACGTCCGTGTCTCCCCGGGGCAGCCTGCGGTGTGGACGTCCGTGTCCCTCCGGGCAGCCCGCGGTGTGGACGTCCGTGTCCCCCCGGGGCAGCCCGTGGTGTGGAGGTCTGTGTCCCTCCGGGCAGCCCGCGGTGTGGACGTCCGTGTCCCCCCGGGCAGCCCGCGGTGTGGATGTCCGTGTCCCCCCGGGGCAGCCCGCGGTGTGGAGGTCTGTGTCCCTCCGGGCAGCCCGTGGTGTGGACGTCCGTGTCCCCCCAGGGCAGCCTGCGGTGTGGAGGTCCGCGTCCCCCTGGGCAGCCCGTGGTATGGACGTCCGTGTCCCCCCGGGCAGCCCGCGGTGTGGAGGTCCGTGCTCATCCTGGGCAGCTCTGGTGTGGACGTCTGTCTACATGCCTCGGGCTGCAGGAAGCATGTCTTTGTCGGTCACTGTTGTCAGGAGGTGGTCTGCACCCACGTGTCGCCTGGAGCTCACGCATTCAGGGCAACACGAGGCAGGTTGGAACTGGGTGAGAGCCCCTTCATATGTGAGGTCAGAGCCTCCCAGGTGTCCTGCCCTCACACACAGCAGCGTCCCCGTGGCTCAGGTTCCTCCGTCCCCAAGCACATCCTGAAACCATTCTGATGGGCTCTTTTCTTCTAGTGACAGGACATTTCTTTCTTTCCCGCACAGGCCGAGCAATTTGAAACCCCCAAAGATGTGCGGTGCCCTGAGTCTGTGGGGAGCAGAGCCCCGGGCTCGGCCTGGGTCGTGGCTCCTCCAGCGAGGACCCTGCGGCTCGAGGCACTGAGACCTTGGGAGGACTTCTCCTGGAGCTGCGCGTGTGCGGGCTGCCCTCCGGGTCGTTGTGCTGCACGGCCGATGGGTCCCATGTGTGGGGAGAGGATGTGCTCCCAGCACACCCCGTCTAGCCCAGCTCAGAGCCACTGGAAGGAAGGCCAGCCTGGGAAGACGCTGGCTTGACAGTCCTGGGGCCACCACCAGCCGCTGCTTGATTCTCCCCTCGGCTGTGGATTCAGGCCTGCCTTCCAGCCCTTTCCGAGTGCTGGCAACTTTCCGAGGTGTTAGACACGTCCTGGTTGATGAGCAGCCCCTTTCTCCCCTGAGCAAAGGGTCCAGTTGGAGAGACAGATGTGAAGCCAGGGGACGTGCAGGGTCATCTAAGTGTCAGCCAGGACAGGCGCAGGTGGGCGGCTTGGACCCTGGATTGGTGCTTGTCTCTGTGACAAAGAGGGAAATTTGCTGCAGAAAACGCACCTCGCCTGCACCTTGGCGGCCTGGGAGGCCGCGAGGAGTGGAAGCTCTGAAAGCATGTGCTGCAGGCTCGGACCCCAGGGCCGAAAGTCCTTCTTCTCAGCAGAGAAGACACCCCATAAGGCTGTGTGCTGCTCGTAAGCATCTGACAGGCAAAGTGAGGTTTCCAGACAGAAGAACTTGCCTGAGCTTGAACCGTTGGAAGAATCTAGGTCAACTACTTCATGGAAAGTTTTGTGCCTAAGAAATGGGTTTGCCCACCCCCTGTACCAAGAGTACTGTCATCCTGCCCCGACCTGACAGTGATGACCCTGAGTGCTGGGCATCCACCACCGCACCGGTCCCCACCCGTGGCCGGGACGAAGGCAGGGGATGCTCCGGCCGTGGCCTGTGTTATGAGATGCCTTTCTTGGTGGAAACTGCACCCAGGGAGATAGTGTCCCTGCCCACAACCGGGACCTGACGTTCTTGGGAATCTGCCAGGACCCGATGTGGGGCCCGGTCTATTGGGGTCCCGTCACAGCGAGGCCCCACTGGCTCCCACAAGCCCTGCTCCAACATGAGTCTCTGAAGCCCCTGCAAATGCAGAGCCCTGGGCCTCACCGGAAGGAGCAGGGCCACCTCCGTGCGGACTCAGACACCACCCTGCCCTGCAGGGTCGGCAGAAGGTGGAAGGCAGTGGAGAGGCTCTGGGGGCCCGGGTGGGAACCGGCCCAACGCTTCTTCGGACGCCGGAGCCCTCAGCCTCCCCACCACGAAGTGCCAGGTGAGCAGCGAGCAGGGGAGGCCCGGGACTCATGGACGGGCCCGTGTTGTGTGGAGAGGGTGAGCGGCCCCCACTTCCACTGTGTGAGAGGAAGGAAGGCTTGGCACCACCTAGAGGAAGCGAAGACTGCCTCAGGAATGACTGTGCCTTGCCTTCCAGAAATTACAGTAAGAACAGGCCTCCTGAGACCCACAGCTTGGACCCATAGCCCCTGAGCAGCGGGTGGCTGCAGGCCACGTGCCTCAGTGGACACTGGCAGCCTCGTTTGCCCCGGGACGGCCTCCCCAGCACTGCAGACGCCAGGTGGTGCACAGACCCTCCCGTGATCCAGGCTGTGACCTGCCCCTGCCCCCCCACCCCCCACACGCCCTCCCATCTGCACCCGGGAGCTCTGGCCCGTGGGAAGTCACCTGGCGAGGGGGATCCCAAAAGCGGTCCCCCGGCCGGCTGGAGTTGGTGGGTCAGCGGTCCGGGGTGGGCCCGGACACCACAGCGTGCACACTCGCGGTCTGATGCGGGCTCCGGGGGCTCCTTGGAGCGGCTGCTTGCAGGACAGGCTCTTTCCAACTCCCAGAACCTCGAGCCAGCAAGGCAGCGACGCGTGAGCTGCTGTCCCCAGGCCCCGGGCCGCAGGAGGCGCTGCCATCCCCCCAGGCTGCCTCACTCGGGCACCGGGACCTGGGCCCGGGACGGAGCCCTCGCCCTTGTCCTCAGGGTTTGCCCAGCTGCTGGACTCCCCAGTGCCCCTGGCCGGGCACCTGCAGAGCAGAACGTGTTCCCACCACGCTGCTGCTGGGGACCCCACGACCAGGTTTCTGCCGCAGAATGAGGCCGGTGGCTGTGAGCCCTTAAGCCCTTGGTCCGAGGAGCAAGTTCAGGCTTTGACAAGAGTGTCACCATGTCCTCAGGAAAGTCCTGTTCACGTGGGGCCAAGGACCATCTTGCAAGGTGAGCAGATGTGATGGCCAGAGCAAGGACCCTGTGGCTCACCAGCTGTGTGAACTGAGTGCGTTTGCCTCCCCTGGAAAGTCCCCTTCTCCCACCCGGAGAGGACAGGTGAACCTGGGGAGGTGGTCATGGATCAGTTCTTAAGAGAAATAGACCCACGTGTACACACACACGCACACACGTGCTCATACACACATGCTCACACACACGCTCACATGTGCTCACACATGCACATGCACACACATGTACGCACACACGCTTGCACACGCACACATATGATCACACATGCACAGACGTGTTCACACATGTGCACAGTGCTCACACATGCACACACGCTCACATGTGCTCACACACACGCACACACACGCTTGCACACATGCGTGCACACGGACACACATGATCACACACATGCGCGCACATGCACACACACGTGCACACGTGATCACGCACATGCTCTCACACACGCTCGCATGTGCTCACACATGCACACACACGCGTACACACATGTACGCACACACACTCGAACACATGCGCACACGTACACATATGATCACACACATGCACAGATGTGTTCACACACGTGCGCACATGCTCACACATGCACACAAGCTCACATGTGCCCACACATGCACACAACGCGCACACATGATCACACATATACACACATGTATGCACACACGTGTGCTCACACACATGGCACACACCACAGGTCACACATACACACATGTGTACCACATATATCACACACACACACGCTCATACCACGTGCACACACACACTCACACCTGGGCACACACACGCACACCCTGCAATGCACATATACATCACACATGCACACACAGGGCACGTGCACACACACCGTCAAACCAAAGGAGACTTTTCCTATTTCGTCCTCAACGATGCCCGTGTGCTCTGGCGCATTTGGAGGCCGCGTGGAAGGGAGATGTGGGGCAGGTGTCTGTTTGGAGGGCGGTGAGCCCCATGCTGGGGTGGGCTGGGTGGCACCTGGGGGCTCTGGGAGGCTAAGTTAAGCCGAACGGACCCCGCCCCTGGGCTGAGGGGGCCTTCAGGTCTGCTGGACGCAGTGGGGATAAAGCTGGTGTCAGGAGGGTCCTGGTGTCTGGATTCTGGGCTGAGTCCCCGGCCGGTCCCTGGGAGGAAGGGCTCGCCTGTCTGTGAGGACGGTGACTGCCTTGACAGAGTGTCCAGCAAAGCCAGTCCCAGGGTGACATTTTCTCCTCCTCGAAGGGGCCGTGAGGAGAGGGGTGGGGCCTTTCGTACCTGGAGCAGGGCGAGGGGGGCAGGGGCGGGAAGCCCCGGATGGGGCTTGGAGGCACGAGTGCAGAGATCAGCTGACTGTGTTTCACTAAAACTTGGTTTTCTTCTCCGAAAATGTGGGCAGTTAAACTCCACACGTACTTGCCCGTTACAAGCATTGGTTAGTCTGTGTGAGCTCGGTGCACCTGCTTGTCGAGGGTCTTGTGGGCATGAAGTTAGACTCGTGAAAAGCTTCTCTGCGGAATTCAGAACCATCTTGCCGACGTGGTGGCTCCTAAGCCATACGGCTCCCGTTCCACGGAGGCTTCTGTCGGGCATCTGGCAAACCAGCCAGGGAGAAGCCCCCGGAAGAGCAGGGGGTCGTCCGCTCCCCAACCGCACCCTTGAGGCTGCAGCGAGGTGTACCAGTCACGTGCTCTAGTGGCAGCAAAGGAAAACCGTGTGTGACTCTGTGGCCCCGACGGGGCAGTCTTCTGAGACCCACCAGGCCTTGGGTGCCTGAGAGAAGGTTCTGTGTCCCCGGCGGGGTGCCCGGAGCCACTCGGGCCTCTGGGGTGGCTGACCGACAAGGAGGACATTCAGCACGCTCACCCAGCACCACGTTTCAGCCACACCAGTTTGTGGGAGCGCATCTGCCCTCGGCCGCTCCTACATTTCCCAAACACCTTGACTCGAACTCCTCGGAACACGGTTCACCCCGGGGACGTGGACACCTTTCCACGACAGCTGCACTTTTCCCTTCGTTTCCACAGGAGGACTAGAATGTCTTCTGTTTTTTGCCTTTTATTTTATTTTATTTTTTTTAATTTTTTTTAACGTTTATTTATTTTTGAGACAGAGAGAGACAGGGCATGAACGGGGGAGGGGCAGAGAGAGAGGGAGACACAGAATCGGAAGCAGGCTCCAGGCTCTGAGCCATCATCCCAGAGCCCGACACAGGGCTCGAACTCACAGACCGCGAGATTATGACCCGAGCTGAAGTCGGACGCCCAACTGACTGAGCCACTCAGGCGCCCCTATTTTATTTTTTAAATTTAAATCCAAGTTAGTTGACATACAGTGCGGTATCAGCTTCAGGAGCAAAGCCAAGTGACTCGTCACTTACATACGGCACTCAGTGTTCATCCCAACAGGTACCCTCCTTAATGCCCCTCACCCATCGAATCCCTCCCCCACCCACCTCCCCTCCAGCAGCCCTCAGTATGTTCTCTGTATTTAAGAGTCTCTTATGTTTTGCCTCCTTCTCTCTTTTTATCTTATCTTTCTTTCCCTTTCCTTATGTTCATCTGTTTTGTATCTGAAAGTCCTCATATGAGTGAAGTCATATGATTTTTGTCTTTCTCTGACTGACTAGTTTCACTTAGCATAATACCCTCCAGTTCCATCCACGTAGTTGCAAATGGCAAGATTTCATTCTTTCTCATCGCCGAGTAATTGTATATATAGACCACATCTTCTTTATCCATTCATCCATCGATGGACATTTAGGCTCTTTCCATACTTTGGGTGTTGTTGATAGTGCTGCTATAAATATGGGGGTGCATGTGTCCCTTTGAAACAGCACACCTGTACCCCGTGGATAAATGCCTAGTAGTGCCATTGCTGGGTCATAGGGTAGTTCTATTTTTAGTTTTTTGAGGAACCTCCATACTGTTTTCCAGAATGGCTGCACCAGCTTGTATTCCCACCAGCAGTGCAAGAGATCCTCTTTCTCTGCATCCTCGCCAACATTTGTTGGTGCCTGAGTTGTTAATGTTTGCCATTCTGACAGGTGTGAGGTGGTATCTCATGGTGGTTTTGATTTGCATTCCCCTGATGATGAGTGATGTTGAGCATTTTTTCATGTGTCGGTTGGCCATCTGGATGTCTTATTTGGAGAAGTGTCTATTCATGTCTTCTGCCCATTTCTTCACTGGATTATTTTATTTATTTATTGAGAGAGAGCGAGAGAGAGACAGAGAGAGAACACATGCACAAGAGCAGGGAAGGGGCAGAGAGAGAGAGAGGGACAGAGAAAATCCCCAGCAGGCTGCATACCCAGCTTGGAGTCCAATGTGGGGCTCCAACCCACAACCCTGGGACCATGACCTGAGCCGAAATCAAGAGTCAGACACTCAACTGATTGACCACCCAGGTGCCCTGAGGTAGAATGTTTTACCGAGAGCTGTATATATTTCTCTGCGGAATGATGAGTGGATTATGGCTCCCGTGACACCACCCCCGGCCAGGGGAGCAAATGCCCCTGACACCTCCCAGGGACTTTTGTGTCACTTCCGTTGCTCATTTTTATTTATTTATTTTTTTGTGGTAAAAACTCTTGACGTGAGATCCACCCTGTGAAGAAATGCACAATACCATGTTGTTACCATAGGCACTTTGTTGGACAACAGATCTCTGGAACTTGTTCACAAATATAATTGATCTGTTTTTAAGAAATTTCTACCTGGTTTAAATTTAAGGAAGATTCTAGGATTTTGTGCATTATCAAACATTATTTTTTCTGATTATTAAAAAATAACATGTTTGACACAAAGGAACATACCTTGCGGTCGACCATCGTGATTACAACAGTGAACCTGATGGCCTTGCTGCCCTGAGCCAGAACATAACCACCCCCGGGTCTGCCTTGTGCGATCTCTGCCTCGTCCCTCTTACCAGGGACCCCTCCCTGAGCCTGGTGCCGTGCTCTCATCGCTTTAAGATGTCTCATCCCCTGCGCGTGGACGTCTGAACGTCGTGCAGCCGCTGAAAGCTGGCATCGCACTGCATGGTCCCATCCAGCGATCAGTGAGACAAAGCGAAGGTCGCGGAAAGAGCCCAGATGGGTGGAAATTTCGCCCATCACAAACTTCAACACGGCAGCGAGAGAATGTTTCGCCTAATAGACACCCGGCAGTGGTGGTGAGCGTGGGCACACGGCCAACGTCCTAGGAGAGCACACGAGGGGGTCTGCACACCCAGGGATGGGGGGTTTTGGTGCAGACAGCAAGCCAGGGGCTGGAAAACAGAGTTGTTAGGTGACAAAACATCTCCCAGTAAAAAGGAGCCATAACTGAAGTCAACTGATAAATATATTTGAAGTTGTGAGAGAAAGGTTGATATCCATAATGTATGAAGAGATTTAACAAACTGGCTAGCTAAAGACAAACCACCCAACAGAAGCAAAGGATGCAGGACGGAACCGCGATTGATGGCAAAGGCGGATCCAGATGATACCGCTAAGACTCAGAACGCACTAATTAAAGCAACGTGAGATGTCAGCCCACATATATCGGTTGGAACCACTGCCAGGAGTCCGCACAGACCCCAGAGGGTCTCAGTGGCGAGTACGAAAGGGTGCAGGCAGAGCGACGAGCGGAGAACACGTCTCTCTTTGGGGTGCGTCTGCCTCGATGACGCGGAAGGCAGGCTTGCCGGTTGAAGGGTGTGGTTTCTGGGGCTGTGTGCCCACTGCAGAAATGCCCGTTGACTTGGGAACACGAAGACACAGCAGGATTCCACAGTGTGGTTCTCTCTTCTAGACAATGATGCACCCTGTACGTGCCATTGCCTACACACACGTGTGCATGTGCACGTATGCATGGAATTGTTTGTGACTCACGGGAACAAGCAAAAGCCTGTGCTGACGATCTGGGGTGCAAGTGAGGCTCGGGGAGAGCCACCGGAAGTCAAACACAGGCTTTCTGAGAAAGGACTGTGGCCATGATAAAGCCTCCACATGTGATACTATCCCGTTTCCGTAAACGTGTGTGTGTGTGTGTGTGTGTGTACAGATGCATAAGTGATGGTCGTCAGTGTAGTAATTGTACTTGCCATAGGATTATGGGCTTCTGGTGATTTTCCTTCTTTTTTGTGCCTTAAAACTCTGTTAGAATTTTTACATAAAAAATTGTTTGAGATTATTTACCCAGGAAAAGTGCAATATGGCCATTTTACTGTCAGGAAAAACAGACACACACAGGTGATGTTTGTAAGGTGCTGGCTCGTGCCCGCAGTGGGAAGGCAGTGACCTGTGTGTGACCATGGGCTCAGCCGGGTGGACAGTCACGGAAGGTGCTGTCCGCGGCGGGGCTCACCGTCAGCAGGGGCGAGACCACGTCTCAGGAGGCTTATCCTGAGTCACTCCAGAACAACATGTGACAAGCCCAGGACCTTGTTCCTACGTGGGACGCCTCTGATCCGGTGGCATGTTACCCTTCTGGTTTAGGACAGGCAGGGGACCCTGAGGCTTTCCCGCCCTCCTGGGCCTTGAGAAAACCTGCTCTTAATGGGAGAGTGTTTCCCTTGGTGTGACCGCGGGCCGGCAGACTTTCAGATGACTGCTGCACTTTACCAGGAACTCTTACATCACAAAACAGGGGAGAGGCTGCTACATTTTATTGGGACTTTCTGGGTGCTGTCAATTTTCAAAATCCCGTTTTCTATATATTATTAACTTATTAATTACCAGTGGGCTCAGCGGAACAAGGAAATGCATCCATGTTCTGGAGGCAACACTGCGGGATACTCCTTTGTAGGCCTGAGGCACATTGCTGCCACCATCAAGGGCACGCAGCGTCTGGTCCTGATCGATGTTCCAGGCACACGTGGCAAAGGGTCTCCTGGCTGAGCAGCGGGCTTCTGCCTTGCTGGCAAGCGGGTGGTGTGTGTCTGCTTGTGCGTGAGTGAACTGGCTCAGAGAGGCCAGAGAGCACGTCTAAAGATGCACAGCTCAGGCGGGTAGGAGCAGGGACCAGGCTGCAACTCTTCTGAGCAAATATCTAAGCAGGAATAGACTGCCTTTCGGTGAAATTAACCAAAAAGCTTTGGTCTGAGCTCATGTCCACCTGTGGCCGCACCTGTGGCTGCGGATGGTATAGACAACGTGTATTTTGGACCCAGAGCTCTCCCTTCCTTCCTGGCCCCTCCATCCTTTCCTTCTGTGGTCAGATGTTAACTCCAGCTAACTCTTGTTTCCCCGCTGCCCGCTGCAGACAGCCTGGTCTCGTGAACACAGCCTGGCAGCCACGGCTCCAGCCACGTGGCAGCGCTGTGAGCGTGGTCATGAGCTTTCCGCAGCCTGGCGCTGGGCGCGTAGGCCGACAAAGTCGCGCCCGTCCTGAAATCCCCGCACTGCCGCCTTCTCCTCCCGCCGCGCATGTGAGCATTTACGCCGAGTTTGGAGCGCGGCCACGGTCTGTTCCCCAGGAGTCAGCAAGGTCAGCCCCTGTGAAGTCAAGATAAAGCCGCGTGCCCCCTACAAAGCGGGGACCGCAGATAAAAAGCAAAAGCTGAAAGATAATGGGTTTGCCTGACATTGTTGGGCCTGTGAGTCATAACAAGACTTTACAAGATGCAGGAAGTCCAGGAATTGGCAACTTCCCCCTTGTCCATTATCCCTTTTAGAAGCTCAGGGTGTAGCCTTCTTGAAATTATAATAGGGACCAGTGCTTAACTCATGACAGCCACCTCCTCTCGACTACTTTTCAGAATGAACAGGAAAGAAAATTTTCAAAAAACATGAAACGAAAAGGCATAAAACCTTGGAGTTAAAGCCCATCTCCCTCGACAGATGGCGGTGAATGACATGAACGATGTCCGCTCCCCCTGAGATGGCTTGCGCTTCGCGGGCTGGTCACATGGGGTCATCGCCACCCTGCCCCACGTAACACACGCTGCTTGTCTCAACAAGCCGGGTCGTGTCCTTGAGGCTCCAGATCTAGAAAGCTGTGGTCAAGATCAGTCTTTGAAACAAAATAAAAAGGGAAAGATCAACAGCCGATACGGAGCAAGAGGGGATGGAGGGGGGCTGTAGGTGTGCGCATCTGTGTGAGTGAGCGTGTGTGCACATGTGTGTGCACGTGTGTGCACACATGTGCATGCGCGCACATGTGTGTGCACATACGTGTACACATGTGTCTGCATGTGTGCGTGTGTGTATGCACAGTATGTGTGTGCATGTGTGCATACATGCCCATGTGTGTGAGTGTGCACGTGCACATGTGTGTGCATGTGTGTAAACGTGTGCATATGTGTGCAGGTGTGCACGTGTGTATGTGCGCGTGTGTGCATGTGTACACGTGTGCATGTGTGCGCGCGTGTGCATATGTGTGTGTGCACGTGAGCGCATGTGAACGTGTGCACACGTGTGTGCATATATGTGTGCGCGCACACGCACGTATGTGTACACACGTGACATGTACGCACGTGTGCTCGTGTGCATGCATGCGCACACACTGCGTACATGTGCATGTTCATGTGCACACACGTGTTCATGCATGTGCACGTGTGTATGTGCACACGTGTGTTCAGTGTGCATGTGCGTGCACATGTGTGCATGCGTGCATGTGTGTGCATGTGCACATGTGCGCTCGTGTGTGCAATGTGTATGTATGCATGCGTATGTGCATGTACACGTGTGCATACTTGTGCATGTGTGCTCATGCGTGAGTGCACATGTGTGCATGCGTATGTGTGTGTGCACTCCTGAGATGTGGATGACATGCAAACCTCTCCTTCCTGAGCCAGCAGGTGGTCCTGGCTTGTGGGTCAGGGCAGGAGAGACAGGTGTCAGTGGCTGGCAGGCCTGAGCGCACCCTGCCACGCGCTCCCACAGGTAAAATCCTGAGGTCACATTGCCATGTGGGGCTCAGACTCAGGTTGATACGAGGCAGTGTGGAGCTGCGAGCCTGAACACATTTTTGCAGAATAGACGTCCGGTGCCTGGTGATAACTGCTTGCAATCTGCCGTGTGTGAGGTGGTTCTGCACGCGTCTCCTGCATCCCCTCCAGCATGCGAGGCAGGAGGGCAGGAGGCCCGGCTGTTTGGCAGGAGGGCAGGACTGTCACGGTGCAAATGCCGTGGGCTTCTGCGGGAAACCCACTGCGGTGTGCCCTCTGTGTGACTAAACCCGCTGGTCCCATGGGGCGGCGTCTACTTGACCAGGCTGTTGGGAGGGTTCTGGAAGATTCTGTGGTCAGAGTCTGACCCTTGATGATCGCTAGCTCCTGTCACCCCGCCAGCAAGTGTCAGAGTGATGGCCCAGACACTCATGCCCGTGTTTCCTGGACATTCCACCGGAACAAGCGCTGAGAAAGGAGCCGTGGGCTCAGTGGACGCAGACATGTCCTTTACAGGTGGCCCAGAGGGAGGGACAGGGAGGCAGACGCAGTTACAGCTGTGAGTCATGGTGATGACGCACTGTACCAGGAGCCGTCGGAGGCAGAAGGGGGTCTAGCACCACGTCGGCGTCTCAGAGATTACGCTCACTCTGAGACCTGGAGAGAAAGTGGCCTCGACAGCTGGAGAAACGTCGAGGGCTGGAGAAGGTTCTGGATGCCAGCGGGTGTGTGTGTGAGGCCTGGAGAGCGAGAGGTCAGTGCAGGTGTGTGTGGGTGTGCAGGCATGTGTGTGCACGTGCAGGTGTATGTGCGTGTGCATGTGTGTGCAGACATGTGTGCACACGTAGGCATGTGTGCACGTGTAGGTGGATACGCAGGTGCAAGTGTGTGCAGGTGTGTGTGCGTGAGTGTAGGCATGTGTGCATGTGCAAGTGTATGTTGTCTGCGCGTGTGTGTGCAGGTGCACGTGTGTGCAGGCGTATGTGCACGTGAAGGTGTGTGTGCGTGTGTGTGCCTGCACAGTCAAGTGCACGTGTGTGCATGTATGTGCACATGTGCACGCGTGCGTGTGGGGTGCTGTGATCTGTAAGTAGTGTCCTCCGTGGCTGGAGCACCCCTCCACCTTGGGAAAAAACCTCCAAGGGACACAGGCTATTTTCGTTCCTTCTGTGTAACGCTTGGCACATCACAGGTGTAGAATATGTATTTCCGGTGTACGATGTACGGACGTGTTCAGGGATTGTGTACCTAGGTGTAATCTGGAGTCCCAAGTGGTATGTTGCTAAAAGCACTAGATGTTTTCCTCAACACCTGTTGGCCAACTGGCTCTGCCTTTGGAAGGGCACAAAGGTCTGTGGACACAGAACCGTGGCTGCAGTTTCTCCACACAACCCCACGTGGCTGCTTCCTCGGCCGTCACAGCTTGCCAGTGTGGGGGTGTGTCTGTGGGCGTGCACCCCCTTTCTCTCCTCCTGCTAAACTCTAGGCTTGTCGTCTCGAGACCTCCGTTCTCACCCTCTTCCTCCCGTAGCAACGGCTTCTGGAAGGCAGGCAAGCCCAGTGTTGGCTGTTTTGAACTGAATTGCATCATTTCAGGGTTAGGAGGAGAATGACCTTGGGATTTTTTCATTGTAAGTTTGGCTTTGGGAATTAAACACTGAATACAAGGCCAACATTCTTGTTCTTGCCGTTGGAATTCCCCAGTTACGAAGATGAGATTAAGTGCCAGCAAAATACTTCGAAACATCATTTGTATCTTTTTTGGTGCATGAGATGCAGAAAAGGAACCTTTTTGACATAAGGTCAAAGAAGAATGTCACAACATGTGGGCAGACCTGGAAGTGGATCCTTCCGGTAAGAGCTTAGCCCAGCATGGATTGAAGGAAACTTCTTTACTCGTTTCCTATCAGTTACTCTGTTTCCAGTTTTTGTTACCAGAACTTTCATCAAAAACCCTCGTTCTGGCCCACGGGAGGCCACCTGTGCGGACAGACACAGAAGACCTCCACCAATCACCTGAGCGTTCCTCATGACCCCTGATGGTGAATGCCACGTGCGAGGGTTTGCCGCCACGTACTCGTGACTTTGAGCCAGCCGGCCTCCGTGTGGTGTTTGGGAGTGTGCACCTGTGCTCAGGTGTGTCCAGCAGTGAACGCTGTGAACCAGGCTTGTGGTAAGTGGCGGCTGGCTGGTTGCAGGTTACGTGGTTTTTGTGTCCCAAACAGGTGCCGTGCAGGACCTTCTCTTCCTCATCCCCAAAGGCCCAGCTCCGTGCCTCACACGTGGGAGGTGTACTCATTAACACAGGGGCTCCTGGTGTGGGAGGACCTGCTCTCATCATGGGAGCACCGTGTGTCACATGCATTTGGGCATTTAGTGAACGTGCGTTCAGGGCATGAGTGTGCAAAGAAAGGCACTCTCGGCCTGCACTTGCACACGTGCTCTACAGACAGAACACGACGTGGGGCGCGATCTCTGTGGTCGTGCAAGTTTCAAGTAGGGGAATTGTGAGGTGGGAAACTGAAGGCACAAGGTGGCCCCAACGGCCTGCACTTCCTCCAGACCCCGGGAAGAGGCTCCCACCGCAAGGTCGGGGCAGAGCTCTCGGAGGAGAGCATCTGATTTCCTGGATCCTGGGTCCTCCAGCCAGGACTTCCTCCTGCAGGGTCGAATGTACGAAACCGTGAAAGACTCCCTCTCCTGGGAATGCTCCCTCGAAACCAAAGGGAAGGGGGAACACCTGGAAGGCTGGGAGGCCCGCTTGTTGCTGACGGATGCCGATGTGCCGTCGCACTGCAAGTCTGCAGACCCGGGCCTGTGAGTCTGGGCAGCTGAGACCAGAGGGGAATTCATCACTGCTTAAAGGTGGGCGTTCATGCCAACTAGACTGGGTGCGGTGGCCGTTTCTCAGTAGGTACTAGTGTTGACTCACACACTGTACCCCTGAAATTAACCTGTTATATGTCAGTTATACCTCAAATGAAAATGAGCCAATAAAAGCACAAGTAAATCCAAAAGACGGGACTTTTGTAAATCCCTGTTTCATGGTGACAGATGTGACTGAAGCTGGGCAGATCCCACGTTTACATTTCCTGGCCTCGCTCGGGCCACGGTAAAACAAGGCACACGTTTCCCTGTGAGGCCCAGATTGGGAGTCCAGCTGGGGAATCTGCGTGAAGTACTTAGCAGGGTCTCTGGCGGCCCTTGAGCACAGGGGCAGGAAGCAGCACCATGGGCTTCCCAGCTGGGCACCCAAAAGCCTCCGTGGGAACTGCCGAAAGGGACCCCGAAGCACAACCCTGCACGGTGGCTGGCAGTGACAGCTGGCACCCGGCCCCGCAGTCGCATGCCAGCACTGCTGGGACACGCCCCAGCATCTCTCAGACGAGCCCTGCAAGGGAGGGGCGAGGGTCCGGCCCGTGAGGTCAGACACGCGGGTCTGGGGAGGTGTTGGAACCCGAGGGCCCCCACGGGCCTCCACACACTGCTGCCGGAAAGTGCTCTCGGCCCAGTGGCCGTGGCAGGGAAGCGGTGGCCGGGCCGGCTGAGTGGGCCCATCGTGGGCAGCCATGGTGGCGGGGGGAGGGAGGGAGAGGCGAAGGAGGGGAGGTTCAGCCCGAGCCCAGGAAGTTTGTTTTACGGCTAGTTTTTACACAGTTGTTTAATCTGTTACCGAGGGTCATCGGTCAGGCGGCCGCCCCTCTCCTGCAGTGCCCGTTCCCAGCAAAGGCTGCCTGGGAAGGAGGAAGAGAGCACTTTCCAGAGACTCAGCAAAGAGGAAGTGCCCTGGACACATGGCCTAAGAGCACTCCCAGGACGCGGGCGTTCACCCAGCAAGGTGTTGGGGTCAGGAGATTGCTCTTGCCCTTGGGTCTGCATCACGGGCTGAAGCCCCAGAGAGACCCCGGGGTGGCCTCTAGTGAGGCCCGGTCACCCGCAGTGGCTGGGATTCCATTCTGATCAGTCAACACGGGGAGGGTGGGGAGCCGCTTCTCTGCAGGGGCTGGGGTGTGAGGAGGGAAGGGGGGGAAACCGCTTCTCCAACACGATGAGGGGGTCTCCAGGTGGTCTTTGGCTTAACGGGTCAGTTTAAGTTTTAAGGAAACTCCACACACGTCGTCTAGCCGTTTCTCTGAAAACATAAAAGCTTATTTGCAAAACTTTAAGACAGGGTCAGTACTTTTTCTGTTGTTATTGGAACCTCACATGGTTTTCCACGCACAGACCACTTCAGCAACGCCTCGGCTAGGGCTCCAGCTTCTGTGTTATTAAAGTGGACTGAGGACACAGGATGCTCGTGGAACAGCCTGGGCCCAGAATCCCACTGCTTATGGATGCCCCTCCACACCTGATCTGACAGTTTTTTACACACTCGCTTTTATTAAAAAATTAAAAATTTTTTAAATGTTTATTTATTTTTGAGAGAGAGAGAGACAGAGTGTGAGTGGGAGAGGGGCAGAGAGAGAGGGAGACACAGAATATGAAGCAGGCTCCAGGCTCTGAGCTGTCAGCACAGAATCCGATGCGGGGCTCAAACCCAAGAGCCGTGAAATCGTGACCTGAGCTGAAGTCGGATGCTCAACTGACTAAGCCACCCAGGTGCCCCTACACACTTTTTTAAAAAAAGTTTTTTAATGTTTTTTGAGACAGAGAGAGAGCATGAATGGGGGAGGGTCAGAGAGAGAGGGAGACACAGAATCTGAAGCAGGCTCCAGGCAGCTGTCAGCACAGAGCCCGATGTGGGGCTCGAACTTACAGACTGTGAAATCATGACCTGAGCCGAAGTTGGAGGCTCAGCCGACTGAGCCACCCAGGCGCCCCGCCCCTACACACTTTTAAAAGGTATTCTAAATGCATCCATATTAGCTCTCATAGGAACATTTCTTTTTTCTTTTTATGGTCATATAGCAATGTTTTGTGAAAATTGCTAATTAAAAAATATTTAGTACTTCCTGTGCGTCACACATAATAACAAACTTACATAGTTACAACAGGCATAGAGTGGTTTGGGACAAACAAACACACATGACTTTACTTGGGGGGCAGGCACACAGGGGCACTAGAGGATTGCCCATAAGATGTGAGGGTTCCAGAGTATCACCAGCTCTTGGTACGAGGCATAACAGAGGAAGGATTTAAGAAAAGAGTTGGCAAGGGAGACCAACGAAAAGAGTTTAAGTTGAAAAAATAACAACAAAAAAGAAGGGTTTAGGTGTCATCATCACCATCATCATCATCACCATCATCATCATCACCATCACCATCATCATCACCACCACCATCATCATCACCACCATCATCACCATCATCATCACCACCATTCTCACCATCATCATCACCATCAACACCGTCATCATCACCACCATCATCACCATCATCACCATCACCCCCATCATCACCATCACCATCATCATCACCATCACCATCACCATCATCACCATCACCATCACCACCATCATCATCATCATCACCACCATCATCACCATCATCATTGCCACCATTCTCACCATCATCACCATCAACACCATCATCATCACCACCATCATCACCATCATCACCATCACCCCCATCATCACCATCACCATCATCATCACCATCACCATCACCATCATCATCACCATCACCATCACCATCATCATCATCACCATCACCACCACCATCATCATCATCACCACCATCATCACCATCATCACCATCACCCCCATCATCACCATGACCATGACCATGACCATGAATCACTGTCATCATCATCTTCATCATCACTACCATCATCATCACCATCATCACCATCACCACCACCATCATCACATTATCATCATAAAGGCTAAGAGTTTTGAGCATGTAAATTAAGTTTTTTGGGGAGCGCCTGGGTGTCTCAGTCAGTTGAGCGTCTGACTCTTGATTTCAACTCAGGTCATGATTTCACAGTTCATGAGTTCAAGCCCCACGTTGGGCTCTGCACTGACAGTGCATAGCCTGCTTTGGATTCTGTCTCTTCCTTTCTGTCTCTGCCCCTCCCCGACTTGTGTGCGCTCTCCCTCTCTCTCTCTCTCTCTCTCTCTCTCTCTCTCTCTCTCAAGATAAATAAATAAACTTAAAAAAAACTACTTTATAGGTCAGGTTCTGTGTTAAGAACATCACATGCACAATGTCATCCAATCCTCCCACACAAAGATTTTGTATGTTGTTTCCATTTTAGACGCTGGCACTTGAGTTCAGATAGGCCACGTGACTTACCCACGAGTGTATCAGTAGTAGGTGGGGAGTGGGATTGACGCCACACTGTCCTATGTGATACTGTCTTTCTCAAAGTGCTATTGTCACAATCTCACCGTTTGAGGACTGAGTCCCAGGTAAGTTAGGCACCTTGCTGGCTGGTTGCACAGCTGTGAGGTGATGCAGCTGGGATGAAGGGCAGCTTGGTCTGACCACAGCACCCACAGTCTTTCTCCCTGACCTCCTGTCTCATGCAGCTCTCATGAACTCCCTGAAGCACTCGTCTTGCCTCTTAGAGCTCTCATGAGCTCTACTCCTCTCTGGCTCACACCAGCCCAAAGAGGAACAAAGCCTGGACCGGCCTGATGTGGAGATGCCTGGGGTGGTACCAGGGCTCTGGGAAGGGGCTATAGGGACCATGCTAGTGACAGCTGCCGTCAGAGCTAAGTGTGAGTCTGGCTCCGCATAAGGGTAGTTATGCGTATGTCTCACCAAACCATCCATTCCTTTGAGGTAGATTTTTAATTTTATATATGAGAAAGTGAAAGAAAAGCCATCCTATAGCAGGGCTGGGATGCAAACCCAGATGTCTCTGATTTCAACGCCTGTGCTCTCAGCTTCCGGTTCTGCATTTTTAACCCGCTGGTAAGTACCACCACTGGGTCCTCTAGAGGCCAGGCCTCCTGTTTGGAAACATCCTCATGGAAGGGGGGAAGCAGGACTGCATCTTGCTGTTAATTTCCCAGTGAGGTGTCTGGGGTAAACCTCGTGTTGCCCTGTGACGTCTGAATTGGGCATTTCTTATATCCGCCATATTGTCTCAGTCAGCAGGAGGACCCTTTGGGTCCTATTTGTCCAACCAAGAATCTGAGATTTGAAGTGAAGACTGAGTCCAGCCCGGATTTTGGGATCCTTATCTGGGAACTGACACCCCGTTCCCTGATCCTTATAGCTGCTGCTGTCTGCCATTTGGCAAGGAGACAACAGGTCACTCAGAGCTTTGCTGTCACTGCCCTCCAGACACACACTATTTCCCACTAATCGCCTCTCCCATTGCCTGCCCGTGGTCTCCACAAAACTCTCCCTGCAGCCTGACAGAACCATGCCTGACCTGGCGACAGCGAGCCACTTAACACACAC
Source organism: Puma concolor (assembly GCF_028749965.1). Classification (NCBI taxonomy): domain Eukaryota; kingdom Metazoa; phylum Chordata; class Mammalia; order Carnivora; family Felidae; genus Puma; species Puma concolor. The sequence goes on from NC_141671.1 coordinate 153,792,039, forward strand.
CCCTCAGAGCCAATCCCGCCCTGTCCTGGCTTCCTCCTCCCCCACACGCCCACGTACTTTCACGTGCATGTATCACCTCTTGCACACAGCCACTCACACATCCACACAACGGCACTCATTCACACATACGCAATCGTATCATACCCACTCACCACATACGCTCATGCACACAAATACACAGATGCCCACGCACATACATGCACACACGTACGCACACCCCTAGAGGGAAAGCGGTGCGTCTTAGCCATATCCCCCAGTGGTAGACTCAATGCCAGGCATATCACAGGTGCTTAGGAAGTCATTGTTTAGCCAAAATGGCTGAAGTCCTGAGATTGTATTAAACATTTATAAAGTTAGATTTCCCATTAGTATCTTTCAAAATACTGTCTTTGTGAAGTGTCAGTTGTTTGGCCCAGCGATGGACAAAACGCTTTTGGAATTCAGGAAGGGCGTGATTGCTATACGTGCTGGGCTAGCTCTCGATGGTTGCCTCACCAAGTCACAAATGTAGGCTGAAAAAGCCACGTCATTGTCTTATAGGGTCTGTGGGTCAGGAATCTGGTCCCGGCTCAGCTGGGCCACCTGCGGGGCTGCCGTCGAGGGCTGGGCTCTCCTCTGGCAGCTACTCGGGCTCTTGGCAGGATTCAGATGCTTGAGAGATAGCAGACAAGGGCCTCACGCTCTCGCGGTTGTCGGCCACAGGCTGCCTTCAGCGCTTGGCCATCTGGACCTCCCCTCTCAGCTGCTGTGGTTAAAATCGACAGAGAAGAGAATATCTTAGCAGGAAGGACATTACAGGTGTCACAGGGGACTGTCACATTCAAGGAGATTGTGTCCAAGAGAGCCAGAGCGGATGACCTTTGATTCCCCACCCTACATAGCCTGGTACCAGGAAGGAATTCAGGAATGATGCCAGATGTGCTTCTGTGAGCTGGCTGCTTCCCACTGGCTGGGTGACTTTAGATGAGGTCAGTGGCCTTACTGCCCTTAACCCTGAAATCAGGACAGTGACACCTGGTTTGGGGTTGAAGCCACGTCTAGGCTGGAGTCCCCATCTTCAGTGGGGTGGGTGGTCCCAGGATATCTTCCTGGCGCCTCTGGGCCTGTCACTGTCCCAGCCCCTGTAGGGGCTGCTGCCCCCTCAGGCACCCTACAGGGACTGAGAGTCAAGGGGTGACCTCCATCGGTCACCTGCTGTATGCTCAGTGGTGATAGCTGTCACAGGCTCTGCGAGGGCTTTGGTGACCTGAAGCCGCCTCCTTGGTTCTCTCACAGGGCATCTTGTTTATTTAGCAGACACTTAACTCATCAAAGGTGTGACTTCTATTTTTTAATTAACTCATTTTTGTGTCCATTTTTTTTTTAAGGTTTTACTTATTGAAGTAATCTCTAGGCCCAACATGGGTCTTGAACTCGCAACCCTGAGATCAAGAGTCCCGCGCTGTCCTCACTGAGCTGGTCAGGCACCCCAAGAGTGTGACTTTTAAAACAATTTTCTTAAACTTGTAAGTGTGACTTTTAAAACAATTTTCTTAAACTTGTAAGTGTGACTTACACATTTTATTTATAAATATAGTAATTTCACATTAGGATTAAAAGTGCTCTTTTTCTCTGGTTAATACTTAGCTCTACATTTTGAAGATAAAGTTCAAATAAGTGTTCTATAGCAGTTGACTGAGTACATTTCTCCAGATGCTACATTCCAGACCATCACAAGTTTGACATATCTGATTTTCTTGGGTACTTCAACCACCTTATAAGAAAAACTTAAAAATCTCACAAAATATTCCTAATTAAACCATATTTGTGATCTGCTTGGTTTAGTAAAGCTGATTCTTTAAACTGGAGGTTTTCAAGTACAGTACTATTGTTTTGGGTGGGTGACAGTCTGCAGGGGGGGGTCTGTCTATCGGGGGCCATTTGTCTGTCATGGGATGTTCAGCAGCATCCCCAGCCTCCACCCTTAGATGCCAGTAACACTCCGGGTTGTAACAATAGGAAATGTCTCCAGACATCACCAAAAGTTCTGCCTTAAACATTTAAACACGATTAAAATCTATTAGTTAACCCCAAGTATTTTCTTAAAATCACAAGTTTACTACTTCAAATGCTTTTAACAATCAAAATATCAACCCCCTATGATTGCAAAGTTTTGCTGCTGCTCATCCAGGCAGGGAGACTGAGGTCGTGATGCTCTGTATCTGGGCTCCATCCGGCTGGGGTCCTGCCGACCAGCGGCGGCTGGTGGCGTCCCCTGTAACCGAGGACCTTCGCGGGCTTCTGGTCAGTCTCGGGTGTGATGGGAATTCAGGGTAGAGGTGAGAGATCAAGCTGAGACGGGACGGCCCTGGGCTCCTGTGGGGACGACCACGCCCCTGATGGCCCCAGGGCTGTGTGTGCCTATCGCCTGGGCCGACCCCATCCAGAGTCCTGTTTTCTCCTTAGTCCTCTCACCGCCCATTTGACCTGACAGGTTTTCAACCTTCTGAGCCACATTTGTGCTGCCGGGTCCACAACATCCCAGGAGAACGTCCCCGAAACCCCTCGTCATGACCCCTTGCTCCTTCTGGTGCCATTGGGGGTGGGTGACTCTGCATGGCTCCACGTGGCCCGGCTGTTTTCCCTGTAGTGTCACGTTGGCCACCTGCTGGAGGCGGCCCTCTCCAGCTGGACGCCTGCTCTCCACCCCAGTCCCCTGGAGGCCTCTTTCCTTCTGGGACAACATGCTATTCTAGGCACAGACACTCTCGGGAGCCTGGTGGCTTTAGGGGACGCCAGAGGAGAGGCTCACGTCTGAGATCCGGGCCCACGTGGCTTGTCTTGAGTGAGGACTCATGCAAGGCATCTCCGGTGTAAACCAAATCAGATACCTTACTTCTTCTCAGATCATGTGTTTATTCCGATATTTTACTTTGAGCCCAACTGTACCACCTTTCTTCATAAAAAACTGTTCCAGTGCAAGATACTTTATGCCAATTCCCTCCCTTGTGAAGTACGAGCTTCCCTGCAACGTTCTTTTTACTCCAGTTGGCATCGAGTGTAGATTACGCTGTCGCCTGGCTTCTCTGTCATAGTTAGACCGTCACTGACCATCACTCCAGAGCCGCCTTGTCCCAGGCCCCTCGTGACGGCGGCCTCTCTCCCCTCTGCTGCAGGTCTGGGATTCACAGAGCAACGGCACACGTGCTTGCTGGAATCAAGCCTGGTGTGCGGGGCTCCAGGCAGGGAGGGGGCGGGGGAGGAGCCACGGAATCCAGGGTCGCTCCTCGCCCGTTGCTGGGGTCCACGTCCAGCAGCAACAACCTGGTCCCATTCCAGCAGCCTGAGCTTAGCTCCTCAAGTCCTGATCTTCTACCGTGACCAAAACCAGAGTCCCTGCCCCCAGACCCTGCATTTCCCGTGTGAATCTGCAGAAGCCAGCAAGACAAGAGGAAGCAAGTGCCCAGCTCTGTAGCAATGCAGACCCACTGGTCTTGGGGAGCTTTACACTGATGACCGTGGCTGTCCGTGGGACATGCGCCCCATCAGGGCCACAGCAACGGCCAGAAGAGCCTGGTGTGAGCAGAGAAGACGTCAAAAGGAAGTCTCTGTTCACGGCTGCTACAGACTGAATTGGGCCTCCCTCCCCATCCCCCAGAATTCATGGGCAGTAGCTCTTGGCCCTGGCGGGACAGTGTCTGGAGCTCTGGGGAGGTGATCAGGTGTATGTCCCGGTCCTTCTGCGATAACACGGTACAGAACACACTGGTGACTTCTCTTCTCAGTTCCGGGGACTGGACGTCCCAGATGGAGGTGGCGGCCGGGCCGGGGCCTGCCGAGACCCCCTTCCGCTGTCATACTTGGCCATCTTCCCGCTGGGGCCTCACACGGTGGAGGGGCGGAGGTTGTCTCTCTGGGGAGCCTTCGCAGGGACACCAGACTCGTTCCTGAGGGCTTCTCCTCACGGCCTAATGGCCTCCCCGTGTCCCGCCTCAATCACCTCGGGGCTAGGGCCTCCACATGAGAAGGTGGGGGGCACTGGCCTTCAGTCTGCGGCAGTTCAGATGAGGCCATGAGGCTCGGCCCCTGATGGGACCCAGGTCCCTGTTAGATTTTCCGGAGAGCTTGCATCTGTCTCTCTGCCCTGGAGGACCAGCAAGAAAGCAGGGTCTGCAAGCCAGAAGCAGGGTCTCCCCAGAACCCACCATGCCAACCCCTGACCTTGCACTTCCAGCTTTCAAACTGTGAGAAACAGGTGCCTGGCTTCTTTTAAGTTTGTTTGTTTGTTTGTTTGTTTTTGAGAGAGACAATGCGAGAGTGGGAGGGGGATGGGGTGGGGGGGGTGCATGCAGGGGAGGGGACAGGAAGAGGGGGAGAGAGAACCGCAAGCAGGCTCCGGGCACAGTGAGGGTCCCACCGTGTGGCTGGATGCCACGTCTGTGAGATCATGACCTGGGCCGAAGTCGAGAGTCAAACGTTTAACTGACTGAGCCCCCCAGGCGCCCCCACGAATGCCTGTTGTTTAAGCAGCCAGCCCGTGCTATTCTGTTACGGCAGCTGAGCTCACGGAGACCACGGTTCTCATCGGCCTGGAGAAAAGCCGGAAAGCCAAGAACCCACTGAGCCCACGATGCCCTAATGCGCGTGGTTCTGCTCGGAGCGTGTGACCTCTTCCCCGGTCAGCAGAGACCTTGCTTCAGGACAGCTGAGAAACCTGTGCAGACATTCAAGAATAAAGACAAGGGTGAGCTCTCTGTGCTGAGGGGAAGGGCATGACCAGGGCTGGGGGGAAGGGTTGACTTCCTCCCGTACCTGGCTGGGAGTCAGGCTCCGCCCCCCAGCAAAAAGCCCGGTAATCCTGACAGGGTCAGACTTGGGAAGCACTTCCATAGCTGCTGCTGTGGTCCACAGTCCTGGTAAATCCCACTCACACGGCACAGAGCCGCCTATAGCCGCACGGCGTCTTTGTGATGCGCAGACACACGGCGGTCGCGGGGTGTGCGGGAATCTCCTTTCCTTCTGGGAAGAAGTCCGTTGTCCGGGCGCCCCGGCTCCCAGGAGTGGCCTCCGGAGACAGTCACGGTCACCATCATCGCGAATGCCAACTGGGAGGGAGGCCCTGCTCTCGTGCCGCACATGAGAACAGCACGGAGTAAAGCGTTAAGTAAATTCTGATACATTATGTGTGAACCAACAACCCCTGAAAACATAAAAACCATGGCAATGAATTTCTGAAGTGTGTGAACACCAAAAGCCATACTGTAACGACAGTTTTTTCTTGATTTTTTTTTTTTAATTTTTTAAATGTTTATTTATTTATTTTTGAGAGAGAGACAGAGCGCAAGCAGGGGAGAGGCAGAGAGAGAAGGAGACACAGAATCCGAAGCGGGCTCCAGGCCGCGAGCTGTCGGCACAGAGCCCGACGCGGGGCTCCAACTCACAAATTGCGAGATCACGACCCGAACCGAAGTCAAGAGTCAGAGGCTTAACTGACTGAGCCCCCCAGGCGCCCCAGGTTTTCCTTCATGTCTGAAACACAGTGGGTCTGAGCGAAAACGTACCCACCGCTAGCTGTACGCACCCCTGCCCGCAGCCAACAGGGGCGTCGAGGTGGCGCGGCCGGAACCACGCAGGAGGGATCACCCGGATGCAGTTGTTCTCCTGAGGGCAGCACAGCGTGAGGGCGGAGGGTGCTCCGGCGTCACTGTGGCAGCTCCAAGCTGTGGACGCCATCCATCGAGCTTCCCAGCCCGCCTTCCTTGGCCGAAGTGGGTGTTTGGGTGCCGACGATAACGCTCCGCGGCGTCCGCGAGGCTGAGACGCAGGCCGTGGTCCGGGCCCAGCAGGGCTGTCTGACCCCGTGCGAGCGGGAAAGGAGGAGGTGCACCGCGGTCGGATGCCGAGAGCCCCCGGCCTCTGGGCCCACCCTCCGCACCGCCTCCCCGCCGGGCTGGGAGGCCCCGCTGGCATCTCCACGGACTGGCCCCCTGAGCAGATGAGTTTCCAGGGCGGGGAGGGAGGGCAGGATGCGAGACTTCCCGCCGGCCAGTGACCGGCCAGGCCCAGGCTCCAGGAGGCTGGGACTGAGCAGACCTGCGACTGGGGGGCTCGGGCACAGGCTGGAGGCCGGCCCGCACCGGCTGACCCTGACTCTGGTTTGCAGGCCTGCTTTCCGTGTGAGCACTGGTCTAACGAGTTAGTGGCGGAGCGAGGGAAGCGTTAAGAAGCGTCTGGCAGGAGCTGTCAACACCGTGCACCGTGTCCGCGTGGACTTGATCGTGACTTTGGGGAGCATCTACAGAGAGTGTAGCGTGTTTCTCGGGCCGCCCCTCGACCCCAAGCCTGGGTCCTGGCCCTGCTCGTTCTGCCCCTTCCCTGACCTCGCGGCCCGTGGATGTGTGACGACTACCTAGTGGCGAGGAAAGTGGGCGGGACTGGGGCGGAACCGGGCGCAGGGCCTGGGCAGGCTGAGCGTGGCCGCATCGCAGGAACACCCTGCAGGAACACCCTGGAAGTCCAGGGACGTGTCTCCAGCAGCTGGGCTGCGTAGCACACATGGGGACGGGTGCAGGAGGGTCGTGGGCAGACAATCCACAGCCGAAAAACGCGAGTAAATGGGGCGTTCTGAGCCTAGGAAGCTGGAGGTGTCCACTTGCACGGCAAGCGGGCGCTGACCAGCGAGGCCGGTGCACAGAGGGCAGGGAGCAGAGACAAGGAAGGGAGCTGGGCCTCCGGCATGAAGGAACAGGAGAGGCGCCAGGCGGGGAGGCCGTGCCGGGTTTGGAGGCCTGGGGCCCGGGGCAGGTGCCGTGGCTCTGGGCACAGATTTGTTTCCTCATCTGCAACTGTCCTCACTCGTGCCCCGCTCACCAAACGCCGGCGCGGACCCCACTCATCCTGGCAGGGGCTCCGAGCTGTGGGCTCCGCTTGGGGCGGGGAGGGGGGCTGCCAGCCCACCGAGGGGGCCGAGCTCCGTGCAGCACAGACCCTGCTTCCTTCTGGGGGCGCCGGGAGCCGAGGCCTCTCCTCCAGGGTCTCCGGGTGCACATTCGTGGTACATGGAGCCGGGCACTTTCCTAAGCCCCAACCCCATCCCCAGGCTCCGAGGGGCAGCGAGCAGTGGAAAGGGGGCCTCCAGAGGAGGGACGAGCTGCTGAGGAGCAGCCGAAGGAGGCAGGGTGGCCCCCCCGCACCCCCCGGTCACATGGAGGTAAAAACCTTCCCAAACCGCACCGGGCCGACCCTGAGAGGGCCTTTGGGCGTCACACACTGGGGTGTCTTCCAGCACCTCTGGCCCTTCCTTCCCGTATCTTCTCTGGGTCCCATCCGGGGTGCAGGGTTACTCAGGGGCACGCGGGTGACATCCAGGGGCATCAGACACATTTATTTTTATCTGGTCACTTGCTCGTCCACGGTCCGGGCAAGCATCCTGGCTGACACAGCCCCACCCCGGCTGGGTCTCTGGTATGGGGAGGTGGTGGCCGAGCCGGCCGCCCCAGCCACGTGCTCTCGGTGCTCGAGGCCGGAGCGGACAGCAGAGATGTGCTCTGGGCTGGCCTCAACTCCCCGCTTCTGGCGTGATGGGCAAGTGCCCTGCCTTCTCTGAGCGCAGAGTCTCCTCTGCAAAGGGAGGAGGGCGGTGGGGCCATCTTCAGCGGTTCTGGGACTGAGTGGGTGAGCGCTGGGGGTGGCCCCGTGAGGCCTGATGCACGTGTGTCTCTCCACGAAGGCAGGACGTGTGCCTGGTCCAACGGAGTCCGTGGGGTCCGACCCCATTTGTGAGGGGGGCGCCGTGCACCCCGGGCCTGGCCGGCCCCCAGCAGCCCCTCTTCTGGGCCCCAAGCGCTCTCCCCTGGGAGCTTCTGCTCTGGGTCCCGGCTCCTCCCCTGGGCGTCTGGGGAGCAGGCTCACCTCAAGAAAGCAGGAAATGAGGCTGTAATGAGGAAGGTACAGCCTCTTCCCTTGCCGGCCACGGCCCTGGGGCCGTTTTCCGAGTGTTCTTCGGGGCCAGCAAGAGTGGGCCTTCCTCCCTCTACTATGTCACCGTCACCTCCAGAACCGAAGGCTTTGCCAAGGAAGCCCCTTCCCTGCTCTGGCCCCATCACCAGCCCTGGGTCTTAAGTGGGTCCAGGATCTCGGGGAGCACCTGCTCTGGCCTCCCCTGGCCTCCCCGACCCCATCTCCTGACGGCTCCTCTGACGATGTGTGTGCTGTGGAGACGTAGGCCTCCAGCCTTCCGGCGAGTGAGTTCTCATTATCCCGCTCTTGCCAAGTGCTGGCCCCCAGAGTGGGGGGCGGGGGGTGCAGCTAGGAAGCGCCCAGCTCTGTCTCACAAACACTGCCCTCCGGGGAGACACCGGTGCAGGCATCTGGGAGGCTGAGGGCTCTGGGTGGGTGCCCAGAGAGGAGGGGACAGCAGGGTCATGGGGTCAATTCTATCTGGCTTTTCGATCTCATGGCACTGTGTCCCGACCACTGTAGGGGATCTGGGGATGTTTGTCACATCTGTAGGGTGTGGAAGAGCCTCCCAGGACCAGAGAACATCATGTCACAAGTGCAGGTGCAGAAAATAGGGAAATGTGGTGAACAAGCGGGAACCTGGCAGAAGTGAGGCTCTTGGGGAGACAGGGAGACAGGCCGGACCCGCCCCCGTGGACAGTTCCCTGTCGGCGGCTCCCCCGTGGGCGGCTCCCCATGGACAGTTCCCTCGTGGGCAGTTCCCATGGGCGGTTCCCCAGGCGTGGCTGTGGCAGGTGCTTGCTGGTGTTTCTAGTCCATGCCCTGGGGGGGTGGATGTCCACCCAGCCTCATGGGCGACACAGAGAGACGTCTCTCTCGGGCTTGCCGCAGCGCCCAGTGCGGGTGCCTCTCCCTGCACAGGGGTGCGTGGTGGCTGTGCTGCTGGGTGCACCCACCCTGCAGGCGGGGCCCCGGGTCCCGGGAGCCCGTGTGGAAGCGGGCTGCTCTCGGAGCTTGGGGGGGGGCCACGAGGAAAGAAAGGCGAGCCCCAAGAAGTGTGCACTGTGGGGCAGAAGGGGTGAGCGGGGATCGGCAAGCAGGCCTGGGGCCACGGACACAAGCATGACACGGACCCAGGGCACAGACACATGTGCAAAGAGCCCAGAGCTTCACGGAACGACACCGGCCCCGACCAGGGGGGCACGTTCTGGCGTGTTCTCCCCTGTTTTATTTCATAAAAACACAGGATAAAACCAAATGTCCACTGGTCCCAACTGCTCAATTCATTGCATGACTTACTAGTGGGTGGCAGCCACTGTTGGAGTCGGCGGCCTAGATGTCCTCTCGGAGGACGCGACGTGGGTGCTGATGGGTGGGGCGTCGCGGGAGCCCTGCCCCTGCGGACGCGTGTACAAGAGCAGGCAGGCGTGTCTGAGGTTCGGGCGGCTGGTGCAGGCAGGCAGAGCGGCTGGGAGGTGCTGGCCTCCCCAGGGAAGGGGTCACCTTCCTTTCAGTCCCCACAGGTTACCGAGTGCTTTCTCATGGTAGGTGCAGCTCCAGGGACTCGGGCAGTGGGCCGGTCAGCCGGCCCCCTGGGAAGCGGACAGCCTCATGGGGGACAGAAACATTACAGAAACAACGTAAGGAGGATGTCGGGCCCGGTACATGGGGATGAAAGAACGGAGCAGGGGGAACGGGCACGCACACACTGGGGGGAATGCCGGGGGGCCCGGAGGGTCTGGCGGAGGGCATGGCATCGTCGTCCCCCGCACGGTGACCCTCCCCACCCTGGAAATCGGGAAGGTGCAGGCTTCGCTGCCCTCAACTTCACTTGCTCTCTGGGTGACTGACCTGCTAACCCGGTGGAGCCCTGCCTGGGAGCCTCCTGATTCTCCCCATCCTGTGGGCCGGGAGCCTCCCGTGGGTGTTGGGTGGCTCCCCTGCTCCTGCCCCACAAGCCGCTCTGGGCCGTCCCGGCGGGTGTGGCTCTTTGCTCCGAGCCCCAGTGGCTACGGCACCTGTCGTGGTCCGGCGGGCGGCCCAGATTCGGCGGGACCCGCAGCGGCCTGTCTGCATCACCACTACGGATGCCCTCCTGGGCTGGGCACGCGTCTCTGCGGGGCGCCCCCACCCCCCCACCCTGGGGGACGACCTGGGGGTCTGAGGAGGGAACCTCCCCTGGATGCCCGCTGTCCCCGTAGCGCTCCCAGCACAGAGGAAGGAATCTGGGGTCCTTGGTCGTGGCCGCTGTGAGCCTGGGAGCGAGGATGCCCCACCACGCTGGGCTCTGCCCTCCCGGCCTCCCCAGGATGTGAGCCGCTGGGGGCACTTGCTGATTCGTGGGCTGCTGGCATTTATGTCTCCCTCCAGGGTCTCCCATAGCCAGTGTGGGTAGAAGGAACACAGGGGTCATGAGCGAGACACGTTCGAGGGTTTTCTTGTGGCCTGGCTTCTCACACTTGAGACTCACGGCGCTGGGCTTATCCCGGCATCTCGGTGAAGGTGGCCGAACGGCCCATCCCCGGGATGGCGGTCCTCTGGAGCAAGCGTGAGGTCGCCTTCATGACACATCTTTAAATCATTCATGCTCAACTGCACAGAGAGCCCTGTATGTTTTCTCTCTCGTGTAGTTTCCAGGAAATGGGAATCCTTTGTTCTTCCCCATAATAAAGACGTACACAGACGTCTGTCAGTGGCTTCTAAGACACCAGTGCAATCCCTTTGCCGAGGCCCTGGAAGTCTCCGGATGCTGAGGCAGCCAGACTGCGTTTGACGGTCGTGTGAGGTCACACGGAAGGTCATGCACAGTGGCCCTGAGTGGCGCACAGAAGTCTGGGCCAGGCTGGCTTGCGGTCACTCCCCCCAGCGCTGCCCTCCCCGTGGGGTCCACTCAACATCGTGTGGAGTTTGGCCGTGGTTAACTCCACTCACGGCAGCTTTCAGGGTGGTGGCCACAGGGCGTGAGGTGGCTCCGGGGGACAGTCTGCCACAAGACAACCAGCTGGGGATGTCTTCTCCAGACCCGTCTACCTGGTTTGTTTTCCCAAGAGAAAGCCAAAGGGAAAAAAAGAGTGGGGGAGGCAGGGCTGAGACCACAGAAGATGCAGGCACTGGGTGGAGGCCATCGGGTGTGACCTTGCCAGCCAGCCTCCTGTAAGGCGATCGCACCAAGAAAAGAAAGCCGGTGAGTCTGCAAATCACAGCGTGTGATGACAAGAAGGGCCTCATAAAGGTCGGCGCCCTGTGCCTCTGGACGGCAGAGCAGGGGCTGGAACGGGGCGGTGGGGGGGAAGGTGAGGTACGACTGGGGTGCACACGGCAAAGCTTTCTCTGGAATGGCCTTGGCTCGCCGACAGCACAGGGAGGGACGCTGCGGGGATGGAGCAGCGGGGGACACTGTGGGGACAGCACAGAGGAGGGACACTCAAGGCAGGAAGTCTGGGCTTCCTGGTTGCTACCATGTTGGAGACAAACGCTCAGCTAGCAGGGGTCCTGAGCTGTGTTGGGGAGTGTTTCTGTTATAACCTCACAACTGCAGTCTCTAGAAAGTGCCTCCCAGGTGCTGATCCATGGGACCCCGGTGCCCTGGCTGGACTACTGAGGGTCCCCAAAATAGGTGTCAGAGGTCAGGAACTGCTGTGCTCTGAATGCATTAAGACATTAAACTGGGAGAAGAAAGTAGCCAGAGGTCCAGGTGCAGTAAAACCTCAGTTGCGAGTCACACTTCCGCGAGCGTTCCACAAGACACGCAAATGTTCCTGATGAATCTAACCTGATAAACGAGCGATGTCTTGCAATATGAGTCGTACCTGACGCCAAACATCACATGATCACAGCTGAGCCGATGGTGCTTCTGTCTCTTCTCTCGCTGCGGGACGGTGGGTGATCGTCCCCCACACTCGGATGCTCGGTCTCAGGCCACCGGGTCTGGCAGAAATCGGTGATTTTTCGGAACGTGGGAAGGCGCCTGCAACTGGCACTAGTGTGTTTTTTGTCACTTCGAGGCACCTGTGAAGAGTCCTTTGCTTTTCCGGACAAGAGTGAGCTTAGGAGCACTTTGCCTCATTCTGCGTCAGGCTTCCCGCAGACACAGACCCTTTCCTCTGCTGCCTTACTGCCGCTTACGTTAAATACCGTAGATGACAAGAGTTTATTCATACTGTACTGAGTCAACATCCGTGTGAGTGTATACAGCGGCCCCCGTGCAGAAAAACGTGGAAAAGAAAGGCGGTAGGAAGGAGATACTTACTGTGGAAGTTGAGACGGAAATCACCGAGAAGTACGAACGAGGTACGCGAGCGGCCGAAATTGCAAGAGTTTACAAGATGTCTACGTCTGCGTCTCGTCTGCAGAGGAGGAGGAGGAAAGGGCGGGGGAATCCCTCACTTCAAATGAGGTTAGGGAGATGTGTAAAATGTGGGAAACGGTGCAAAATATTGTAGAAAAGCACCACCCGAATACGGCTGTAGCAGTGAGAGTGATGGATCTGTTTAACGACGATGCAATGTCACATTTCTGCGAAATCCTCAAAAGGAGGCAAAAGCAAACGTCACCCGGTAGGTTCCTTGTTAAAGTTGTGGGAAAAGAAAAAGATTCCGTTGAGCCAACAGACGGCAGTGATTCCGTGAGTGATAGTGAGAGTCGTCCTACACAGTAACCCTCCTCTCTCTTGTCTTCCTCGCACCAGCCACAAAGGTTTTCAAAGGGAAGTGCAGGTTAATTCGTTTTTCTTTATATTTTGTATTTTCTTATTCTTTTGTATTATATTACAGTATAATCACTCTTATCCAAATATTTTTGGGTTGTGGAACAAATCATCTGAGTTTCCGTTATTTCTTATGGGGAAATTCACTTTGATAGGCAAAAGTGCTTTGGGTCACAAGCATGTTTTCAGAACGAGTGATGTTTGCAAGCCAAGGTTTTACTGTACTTTACTGTCTGGTGATCTAACCGGTTTGGTCTAGAATTTGCTCAACTGTCCTGACCCTCCACTTTTCTCAAAGGATAGTCACAAACGTCCTACACATCAATTTAGGACCATCAACCCTAGTGCAAACATACTATCCTGCTACTTAAAATGCTACATAATTTTTAAAACTCTTTTTCAGTTTGAAAGTAAAACTTAAATTACTCAATATACATTTTTGAGATGGAATTAGCATATAAAATTATATTAGTTTCAGGTGTACAATGTAATTTACTTTACACTTTAAATTTACACTTTTAATTAAATTTAAAATTAGTTCAATATTAACTCAACTTTAAGGAATGAAAAAGTAGGAAGGACCTAAATTGCACCCTGTGGTCAGAGAAGCCAATAGGAGGGGTGTGTGTAAAGATGAAGAGAGACAGAGAATTTGAAGAGATAATGCCGTAAATTTCCCAAATACAATGCAGACAAAAACTTACAGATCCAAATCATTCAACAAACTCCAGGTAGACTCCGAGAGAAGAAGACCACAGCAAAGCACATCACCATCGGATCGCTGGGAATGGCGGCTGGAGAGCACACGTCTTGAAGAATGAGGGCAGGGCAGGCAGAGGCCGTTCAACTATAAATCTTTATCCAAAAACAAAAAGCAAAAAGCCTTCCAGAAGAATAAGTGAAATAAAGATTTTTTTTCAGACAAATGAAAGCTGAGAAAACTCCACAGACCAGTGCCCCCCTGAGTGTTAATGAAAGTGCTTTGGTCAGAAGGAGCATGATGCCAGCTGGGGTTTTGGGTCTTTGCAAAGGATTCCAGAAATAGCAGACATGTGGGTAGATAGGAAAGGTATCCCTCTCAGTGTTACTCTTTTTAAAAAGGTCATTGGTATTAATATGATTGCGGTGGTTCTACCTTTAACAGAGTCAACGAAAATAAGTTATAGATAAGATTTAAAAGATAATTGACTGCTTAAAGCAATGATAACTGTATTGTGGCATTTACAGAATTTATGAAGATATAGCGTAAGAAAACAGTAGCACAAAGGGCAGGAGGTGTGAGAGGGAAGAACGCTCTTGTGAGTTTCTAACTCCTAACATGAAGAGTTTTGTTCTCTTTGGAAAGCAGACTGGGATACATTAAAGATTCATGTCATAAGCTTTAGAGCCACCACCAAAAAGTAAAACGAAAATGTATACCTAATAAGAAAACAGTGGATAAAAAAGGAATGATTATTTTTAATAAAGTCTCAGCTAAAGAAGAGGCAGAAAGAAAAAAGGGCAAAAAACAGTTGGAACACACAGCAGATTTAAACCTAACCGTAGTGATAGTTATGTTAAGGGTGAGCGACACAGGCACATCAGACAAAAGTCAAACCTTTTCAGATTGCATAGAAAAATAAGACCCAAAACAAGACGCCAAAATTTATACGGAAGCCTAGGATAGTAGAATGATTGTTGAAAAAGGGTTTACACTACCTGGTTTCAAAATGTTCTGTAAAGCTATTGAAACAGGACGGCATGGTGCTGGCATGGTACTTACTGGCATAAGCCAACGGAGCAGAATAAAAAGTCCACGAATGACCCTTACGTCTATGGTTCACTGAATTTAGACAAAGATGCCAACCCAATCCAATGAGGAAGGATAGTGTTTGGGACAAACGGATCTGGGGTAACTGGGTGGCCACATGCACACAAACAAACTGAGACCTTTACCTCACACCGTATAGAAAAGTCAATTCAAAATATGTGAAGAACTTAAATGCAGGAACTAAATGTACAAAACTTCTAGAAGAAAACAGAAAACAATCGTTGTGACCTAGGCTTAGACCCAGATTTCTCATACATATACGCCAGCAAAAGCATGATCCGTAAAAGAAAAGATGGATAAATTCAGGTTCATCAAAATTAAAAACTACTGCTCTCTGAAAGACAACGTCAAGAAAATAAGAGAAAAAGAAGCTGTAAGTTGGTAGAAAATATTTGAAAGATACGTATCTCAAAAAATAAGAACTTTATCCATAACACGTAAAGAGCTCTTACTACTTACTAATAAGATAAACAGCCTTTTTACTGATTTTATAAAAATGAGTGAAAGATTTTAATAGAAACTTCACCTAAGTAGATCAATAGACATAAGCATATGAAAACATGCTTAACATCATTAGTGGTTAGGAAAATTCAAATTCGAGCCATGAGATTCCATGCTCACTAGGAAAAGGCAATTTAAAAAGAGATATGACAATAGAATTTTCATATATTGCTGATGAAAATGCAAAAGGTGCATCTACACCAAGACGCAGACACTTTGGAAAACACTAGCAGTTTTTTGTAACGTTAGGCATGCAGTTAATGCCCAACCCAGCAATCTCACTCCCACATATTTACAGGAAGCAAGTGAAAACGTATGTTCACACGTGTCTTGTACTCAAATGTTCACAGTGAATGGATCATCACATGCTGTATATTCAGTGAAGGGAGTACTACTCAGCAAAACACAGAACAAAACAGGAAAGAAATGAGGGCCCCTGGATGGCTCACTCAGTTAAGCGTCTGACTTTGGCTCAGGTCATAATCTCAAGATTTGTGAGTTCGAGCCCCACGTCGGGCTCTGTGCTGACAGCTCGGAGCCTGGAACCTGCTTCGGATTCTCTGTCTCTCTCTCTGCTCTTCCCTCCACTCACACTCTGTGTTTCTCTCTCTCAAAAATAAACATTAAAAAAATTTTAAAAACACAAGAAAGAAATGAAGGAATGAACTGATACATGCAACACTATTAACACATCCTGAAAACATTATTCTAGACACAAAGGACCCCTTCCTGCTTGACTCCCTTTGTGTCACATTTACTGGAGAAGCAGGTGCCCTCGGTCGGGGAGGGAATTAACTGGAAAGGGCGGAAGGAGACGGGGTGACAGAAATGTTCTGTGTATTGGCTGTGGAGCTGATTCCTTTGCTGTGTGGTTGCATGTCCTGAAACTCTTCCAATGCTCCAGTGAAACTTCCGAATCTCCTTGTATGTGAGTTACACTCAGTAAAGTGGGTTGTTTAAGCAGTGAGTCATTTGTGTGAGTTTAGCTTAGTTCTGGGTTCTGCATCAGCTCTTTTACTACTCACTTCCTTCAGGACCTGCCACAATTTCTGAGAAAACCCACAGACAGCCATCAGGCCTGAGCTCCAGTGGGATCTCGGCCCTCCCATCCAGAGACCTGGCAGAAGGGCCGAGAGGTGGCACCCAGCAGTACATACATAAACGTCTTCCTGTCTCTCCGCGTATATGTCTGTGTGCATGCATGCATGCATGTTATGTGGGTGTGTGTACATATGTGTGCTTGCACATGCATATGCATGTGTGTGAGTGTATATGTGTGTATATCAGTGTGCATGTATGTGCTTGTACATGCACGTGTATGTGTATGCACGTGTGTAGGTGTTGTATGTGCACACGTGTATACATGTGGATGGACATGTGGGTGTGCACACGTGTGTACATCCACGCATGCATATATGTGTGTAAATGCATGCACATTCATATATGTATGTGTGCATGCATATGTATATGTGTACACACAAGTATACATGTGTGTATGTGTATATGTGGATATATGGGGATAGACACACGTGTGCACATGCATGTGTGCACGTGTGCATACACGTGCATATGTGTGGACACATGTGTGTACATGTGTGCATACACACATATGTGTACGTGTGTGCTTGTATGCATATGCACAAATGTATACATACGTGTATGTGTCGCATGTGTATGTGTGGATATATGTGGCTAAACACGTGCATATACATATATGTATGTGTATGTGTGCACGTATGTGTATATGCACTAGTATATGTGTGTGTATGTTGCATGTGTATGTGCGCATGTATACGTGTATGTATATGCACGAGTATACACTGGTGTATGTGTTTTATGTGTATGTGTGGATATATGGGGATAGACACATGCGCGCGCACATGTGTGCATGCATGTGCATACACGTGTGTATGTATGGACACAGGTGTATACATGTGTGCATATACACACATGTATACACGTATGCTTGCATGTATATGCACAAACGTACACATGTGTATATGTTGTATATATGTGTGGATATATGTGGATAGACACATGTGCATATATATGTATGTGTATGTGTGCATGTATGTGTGTATATGCACTAGTATACATGTGTGTGTGTGTTGCATGTGTATGTGTGGATATATGTGGAGACACACGTGTGCATATACATTTATATGTGTGTCTCTACATTGCACATATCCCAGAACTGCTGAATAACTACTGAATGCCTAGTGCAAGTTACTCATCGAACCTCTCCTTGCAGGCTGCCCAGTGCACTGAGGCCCGCCCATCTTCAGTCACCAGAGAGTCACCTTGTGTGCGGACCCGTTCCTGTAACCCTTCGAGTACTGTGTAGTGACTGGCCATTGCCCCTGTAGCCTCAAGGTCAAGGAAATGCCAGACGGACTGAATCAGCTTCACCAGCAGGAAGTGGCAACGTGAAGTGACGGACAGAGATGGGGTGACTCAAAGGACTTCGTGGAGCCTCTGGGTGAGGCCATTCGGCTGTGAGCACACACTCTTCTTTAAGACGGGGGAGAGAGGCTCCCGGGATGCATTCCAGATCACAGGGCTCCCTCCCCGTTTCAGTGGGTGGGGCGTTGTCTCCATCCGGTTAGGCGGTGGCCGCTTGCAGCCCTGGGGGCTCAACCCCTCAGACGAGCCACGGGGGCAGCGCTGGAGCCACAGAGTCTCACTCACAGGCTTTCAGATCTAACAGAGTTTTCCTTCCCAGGTTTGCACTTGCTTGGGACCCAGCGGCCCTTTTCCCCTTCTGGAATGGCAGCGTGTACCCCACGTGTGTCCCGCCACTGTATTTTGGACACACGTGACATGCTGGCTTCACAGGGTCACTGCTGGAGAGGAGTTGGCCTCAGGATGAACCTGCCCCCAGCGTCACCCACGGCTGATGTGGATGGTGTTCAGACAAGACTTTGGAGTTGGATGCTAGGAGGAGCTCAGGCTTTGGACTGCTGGGCTGGAGTGAACATGTTTGGAAAAAGGCCGTGAATCTGGGGGGCAGCGGTGGAATGTTGTGAACTGGATATTTACGTCCCCCTGGATTCAGACGCTGAAGCCTCAGCTCCCAGCGTGACTGTGTTGGAGGCAGGGTCTTTGGGATGTGATGGGGCGAACATGAGGCCCTGACGGCAAGACCCTCGTGAGGACATCAGTGCCTGTAGGAGGAGGAGAGAGGTCTCCTTCTCTCTCCACGTGCCCAGGAAGAGAAGGCCTCTGCCTGCCGGACAGTAAGAGAGCCACCAACAACCAATTCTGCCAGGACCTCCACCACAGACGGCCTCCACACTGTGAGAAACGAATGTGTGTTGTTTGACCCACTTGTGATGGCAGCCGGCCATGCTGGAGACACAACCCAAGGGCTCGCCACGACGGGCGGATGAGTGAAATGTGGCTCGTCCACACGAGGCAGCACTACTCGTCCACACGGGGGGGCAGAGCACTGTCACACATGACGACAGAGTCCTACCGTGAAAACACGATGCTCAGGGAGGGAAGCCAGCCACAAAAGACCACATGGGGTGTGATTCCATTTACAAGAAATGTCCAGGCAACTCCTCAGAAAGATAGATTAGTGGTTTCTGGGGCTGGGGGAGTTGACCGGGAGAAAAGCCATGGGGTTTCCTCCAAGATGATGGGAATGTTCTGGAATCAGACAGAGGTGGTGGTTTACACAGCATTGTGGATGTATGCTTATGAATTTCACCTCAAAAAATTATTTAAAAAATTTTAATACATGGGTCCGTAAATCCCGCAAATCCCGGATTTGCTGTCCGCTGACCATGATCTTTGGCCATTACGACACCTGACCGTACTGGTCCCTCTGCAGCTGGAGGCTCTGGACACTAGAGCAGAGTGTGAAAACACCTGCGCATAAAAGACATTCAAGAATGTTCCCTCTGTTCCCGGTTTCACCCCTGGCTTGGCTATTTCCTACAGAAAGAAGACGCTGTGCACACCTACAGCCCGACAAGCAGGTCAACCAACAGCAAAGGCAGTCTCTCAAGTCAGACCTAGAGGGAGAAATAGGCCTTTGTAAATCCAAGGCATCTGGGAGCACTGACTCCTTGCGGGGAGATCATCTCGCCGCCATTAGTGGGTTTTAGTGCAAACCTCACCTACACGTGGTCAATCTCTTCCTGCCTCCCTGCACCCCTGCTTGAGCTCCCCCTCCACTGCTGCCCCTGCCCTACCTCCCTGCACCTCCTCCTGAGCTCCCCCACCACTATTGCCCTTGTCCCACCTCTCTGCACCCCGCACCCCTGCCTGAGCTCCCCCACCACTGCTGCCCCTGCTCCACCTCCCTGCACCCCTTTCTGAGCTCTCCCACCACTGCCCTGCCTCCCTGCAGCCCTCCTCCCCTTCAGCGCCTGCCCCATACTGGTGCGCAGTTGGAGGTTAATGCCGGATCGAGTGGACTATTTGGCAATGTCTGATGATCCTGTGTTCGTGGTAACCCTCGGGCACCCTCCAAGCTGCAAAGCCCCTTGGATCCACAGAGCTATTTAGGGAGGTCTGGGAGAGAAGGGAAAACAGCTGTGCCCAATCTCAAAAAAGACATTTCTATGAAAATCGAGTACAAAGGCAAGGCTGGGCAAGTCAGGCTGGCGAGAGGCAGAAAGGGGAGGAGCTGGCTTGGGGCCTCCTTGTAGCCTCATGAGGTGGCCCAGACACCCTGAACCCAGACGACCTCGGGGTCTGGCGAGTCCAGGCCGCATCTCCATCCAGCACTGAAGGTGGCTCAAATGTCACGTGAGTCGGTCACTTGGAGGGAGGGACACACAATCGATCTTCAAGCCCAATCATTGACTAACCTCTGTGACCTCGAGGGAGAATTCAAGATGCAGGCTCCGGACGTGAATCTTTAGGCCATTCTGAGCTCATCACCCGGGGCTGGTGGAGTCACTAGCCTGTGGGACAAAGCTCTGTGCTGGATTCTGTGAGGAGCGTCACCAAACACAGAAGAAGGGGACTGGCCTCAGAAATGGAGGGTGGGGATGAAGGCTGCCGGACGGTGGGCCAGGGCGAGGCTGTGTCCCGCTCAGGAGACTTTCCGGGAGCGTCTGAGAACATCTGCTAAATGGAGGGATGTCTCAGAGCACTTTGATTGCATGCGTCTTGTGTGTGTCCTAAAACACTGTTAGCTGAGTGCAATTAAAGGGAATTCAATTTAAATCAATTTGGCAAAACTTTACCGAGTGCCCGCTCCAGATGAGGTTCTGAAAAGGCCACGATTGGTTTGGTATTAGGAACAATGGAAATTCTGTTATCACTCATCCAAATAATCAGAACTAATTTAGGGTTTGATGGCAAATAGTCAATTGGTAAGCAGGAAACAGGGGGAAATAATTAACCGTGACAAGAAATGCAGTTACATTTAACTTGTGCTGGTTTTTTTTTTTTTTTTTTTGAAGTAAGCTTTATCTGGAAGGCTCGGTAATTCTAAATTGTCAGTCAAAAACAGTGCCTTCCCATGGTCCTGAAGAGCCTTCCTGCCACTCCCCACCCACATGGTCGTGCCCGAGCCCCTTCCCCAGAGGGAAGCCGGGCGGTGCCCGAGAAGGGAGCAGAGGGCGTCCTGGTGACTGACGGGGGACAAAGGGGCCGCGACCGGCCTCTGGAGGAAGGCCACGCGGAAGCGGGACAGAGCACGTCATCCACAGCTGCTCTCGCCCATGCTCGTCTGAGATTCATTTTTAAAAATAAGCTTGAGTAAAAAACGTTTCTTTGTCCGTTCAGTTTTAAATACCAGGAATTTTTCCTCCTAGAGGTGGTGAAGCCGGGGAAACTTCAAGGTTTACCTGCTGTGTTGACCGGTGAAGGGGAGGCCAGACGGGCAGTGACGAGGTCGCTGTAGGAGCAGGGGGCCCGTGGGCACAGACGTGCGGTCTTCGGTGGCGGCATCCGTGACCATCTTCCCAGCGGCACCCGGGCTCCCACCGTGGATGGCTCAGCCAGGGCTCGGGCACCACCTCACCACCGGCCGGCCGATGGTGCCATCCTAGGACTCGAGCGTGGGACTCGGGGCACCCCAGGCTCCTGTCTCGGGGTTCCCGGGCCTTCCTAGAGGAGCCCACCCACGCGATCCCCTCGTCCCCTCGGTGTCCCTAGTGCACGGTGGAGCCTGTCGCATCTCGGAGCCACATTCTGCTTCCACACTCACCCCTCCACCCGCCTGCACCCCAAATACGCACCCCGTGGTTTCTGCAGCAGCAGCGTTTTCCTCCGGGAGGCCCCGTTTCTGACCTCAGTTCCGCAAACTGTCTGAGATTCGTGCTCAGCCTCCATCTCCAGGATGGCTACCTTGTGTGTGCCTGTGTGGGTGCCCATAAACGTGTGCGCACACGTGCCCGAGTGTGCGTGAGCATGTGCACGTGCAAGCATGTGCGTACGTGTAGGATTCCTAGCCGGGGTGAGGCATCGGGCCGAGCAGGAAGCTGACGGAGCAGCCGTGTGACCAAAGGCTGGTGGCTCTGCGGGCGTTGCCTTGTGCCACCAGGGCACACGTGGAGCCCGGTCCTCTGGATGCCCGTCCTGCCCAGCTGCCCTCCGTCCGCTCTCCCCGGGGCCCATTTGCTGCCTTGCACCAGTGCTCTTTCTATGATGCCTCGGCCTGTCCACGGCCTCCTGTGTGGCCTCCGTGTGCGCTGGGCTCGGCACGTGTCTGAGGGGCCCCGAGGGGAGGGTGGGACACAGCCTGGGCCCCGACCCCACTGACGGTTGTGGCGGTGGGGGGGGGGGGGTCCGCGGCTCCCCTAGGGCTCTCTGCCCCAGCTCATCTTGCCTGATTGTTTCTGAAAGGCATTTTGTGGACTTTATTTTGGGAATTATAAAACAATAAGCTAATCTAGCACAGAAAAGCTAAACCCTCAGGGTGGAAGAAACTGGCCCGCTTCAAGGTGCAGAAACACAGACACCTCAACATACAAGTGGGTCAGTGAGACGGGGGTGCCCTTCTGGGCCAGCCTCCCTCCCTCTGAATGAGGGCAGGCACTGGGAACGTGTGCCCCGAGCATCAGCACCAACATAGCGGGGGCAGAAGGCCCCACAGGCGGCAGGACCTGGGGGAGGGGGAGGCCAGGCAGGGTGCGGACCCGCAGGGCTGTGGTGGTGTCTGTGTCCCGGGCCCTGCCGCTCTCCGGGGAGGCCTTGGCTCACTGCCCACAGAGCGCGGAGGCCAGAGGCTCCACCGAAGCCCAAGCCCTGGACACAAGCCTGTCGTAGGAGGAGAAATGTAACTGCTTCTCCCTACGCGGACGCACGAGCTTGAGCAGAGCCGGCTGCACGGCGGTCAGACACCCACTCACTTGCCCGATGGGGGTCGCCGCAGGCACGGGGCCAGGGGCACAGCCCGGCCCGCCGGGGGCCTGCGGGCAGGGCAGGCTGGTGAGCCAGCCCAAGAATGGGGCGTCTGCATGAGAGTCAGAGTCGAGGCGAGGCACCAGAACTCAAGGCCGTCTCTCCCCGACGGCTGTGAGACCTCCCCACGTCTTCTCAGGCCACGTCCACCTCCCTTCCCCTCTCACCAACTTTTCCAGGCCTGGGCAGGGAAACGCAGGGACAGAGGGGTGTGGAAGGAGCCTGGCCGGCGGGAGGCCGGGGCTTAGGAGGAATCCCCCAGGCCTGGAAAAGAAGGCCCTTCCAGACACGCGGGGCCCGGGGGAGGAGTCTCAAAGTCCACACAGGGTGTTCCTGGTCCTCAGACACCAGGGGAGACGGGGGCTGGGGCTGGGTGTGCAGAGGGCCGGCCCCCAAGGACCCTGGTGGGGTGTTTCCTCCGCGTGTGGTGGTGTTTCTGCTCAGCGTGAGCCGTCAGGATGTTCTGTCATCAGGTCCCCGGCTGCCCCGTCACAAGGACACCGGGGTGGCCTTAGACAGGCCCTCGTGGTGAGGACCTAGGGCCACTGGAGCCACGTGAGTGAGCCCAGAAGTGGATTTCTTGCCCCGTGTGAACCTTGAGGGGCGGAAGAGACTCTTGGGTGATGGCTCCTCGAGCTGGTCCATCGCTTCACTTGGGCTCACGGGTCAGTGACCCCCAAGGGGGCTGTCGGCCCGGGGTGGTGGGATCAAGGGGGAGAAGATCACCTCCCCCACCCCCACCGCAGGGACTCCACGGGCGGGGGGTCCAGGTGACGCGACACACAGGAGTTAAACTCCGCAGGGCGCACGCCGCGGTCCTCTCCCCTGTGGGACTCAGGGTGGGGCCGGGGGACCCCGCTTGCCGACGCGGCCTGCATGCAGAGTCAGCGGCTGGACTGGAGCAGCGAGGTTTGCCTTTTGGAGGATGGAAAGGAGCCAGATTCCCAGATGGGACACTTGGCTGTGAGCGGCGAGAAGAGACAGAGAGGCAGAGGGCAGAGAACATGCTGGGGGTAGTGTCTGGGGCCCGGGGCTGAGAGCTCACGGACAGGGTGGGCGGGGTCACGGCCGGCAGACCCAGCAGGGGAACGCGGGTCGCACCCTGCACCTGCCTGTCTGTCCTCGGGCTTGGCCAGCAAGCCTCACCAGGGACAGCAGCCTCCCGGAGAGGGGTCCACCGTGCAGCCGAGAGCAGACCCACCTGTCTGTCTTCTGCACCGATCCCCGTGCACGAAGGCTCTGTCCCCGAGTCTTTCGTGTAGCTGGGCCTGTGGTCTCTGCTCACTTTCGCCTTCCTGCTGGTCTCTGACCCCTTGGGACCCATATCAATCACCCCCCAGAGGGCCCCAGAGCACAGGAGCGTGTAGGAGCCATTGGTACCAATACTGAGGATGTCTGTGGGGGCGAATAATCTCTTCGCCTGGAAATCTGTCCCGCTACCGTTCAGGTCGTGGAATATTGCGTTTATCGTCACTACTATTTCTCACTTGCACACAGTTGAAGGTTTGAACTCTGTCGCACCAGAACACAAGCGTGAAAAATGTAGAGAAGTGTCGCAGCTCCTGAAATAAAGCCAAAGTCACCACTCGCTTCGGAAAAAGTTTAGTCATGGCTAAAAGCCCGTTTTTGAAAATCCGTGGCTTCTCAGATTGTTTGAAAGGAAGCTGGTCTCCGGGAGACACTTTACTTGCCTGTGGGGAGGGGAACGTTGTGGAGGGGAAGGAGGCTTGGGCCTGAATCCCGCTTTCTGGGTCCAGCTCACCATCCAGTTCAGCCTCCCGCTGAGGCCTCCTGCCCTCTGGGGCCTCCGGGCCCACGTCCCCCCGGCCCGGCCGTTCGTTCCGCAACCTCTGACCTCCCACCCGCACACGCGTGCCTTTCCTCTTGCTGTGCACGCCCACGGGGCCGTAAGCCGTAGGGGAGAGGGTCAGTGGTGCCGACAGGCAGCTGCTGACTTTGGGAGGCCTGAGCAGGCGTGAGGCTGCGTGGAAGTCTCTGGACAAGCAAGAGGCAGCGAGCGGAAGGGATGTGGGGAACCTGCGATCCTCAGAACCTGGTCACTGGAGGTGCTTGCTGGGGAGGGAGGGCTGTGTGCACCCTGGCATCAACGCCGCCTGGAGCCCCTGACTTTGCTCCGCCTTTGCTGAGACTGGAGAAGAGGCGTTCGTTGGGCCCGTGGGACGGGCTCAGTGTCAGTGAGACACTTGTCTGCGTTCCCGACACGTCAACAGATGCTTTATTCTCAACACCCGGGAGATTCTCTCCACGAATCCGTCATCCTGCTAACAAAACGAGACACCGTGGCCGCGTTGATGGGGGCCCCTGGCATAGGACACGCTCCCAGACGGGGGTCCTCGAGCCGTGGAGGTGGGCCAGCCGCCCTCACTCGTGCACAGCGCACCCGTCCTGCCTCGACAGGCCTTCCTGAGCTTGTGTCCCCATCTCTCCTCCTTCAGCCCCCGGTTTGTGCCATGTGCCCTGAAGGAGGCTGTGTGGGGCTGGTGGTGTCCACGTGCTGGGCACTGAGGCCCCCAGGAAGGCAGGCAGGGGTCGAGCGGGCGTCCGTGTCCAGGACGCAGGAGACCCTCAGGCACAGCCATCCCAGCACGGCCCCCACCTTTGGGGAGGGCATCTGGAAAGGACCTTCAGGGGTGCCCTTTGGGAGAGGCTGACGGCCCCAAGTCGCCCACTTTCCACAGGGGAAGGCGAGCACAGCAGGGGCATGACCGTGGCCACCCTGGGCCACCAGCCACCTTGCTGTGCAGGCTGGTTGTTGTGTGTGTGTCGTCACACGGCCCCCAAGGAGCCACTGCGCTCGAACCTCAGCCGGCAAAGTTAGGGCGAGGCTGGCTTCGCAGCCTGGATGGCAGGCCAGGGCTGATCTGTGAGCGGCTGTTTGGTGGGGCAGTGACCGTGTGTCTGCGGGAAGAAGGGTCTCACCGGGAGCTGGACCCTCCCCCCCAACCCCCAGACTCCAGAGGTGTTTCGGGACATTTCTGTCGGGCTGTCTGTAAACAGGTGGAAACCTGCTGCCTGCACATCGGACGGGGCTGATGTGCAGCCCACTTTCTGCTGCTGTGGCTGGCGTCGTCCGCCGCACACCCGCCCGTGGCCCTGACACACTGGTGTGAACCCCTGTCCTGGGGGGACACGGCGAAGCCACCTTCTCCGGGGGCTGGGCGCGACGGGGGTGGGGCTGTGGACCCCGGAACGGCCTCTACTGATGCCGCCACAGGCCTGCTGTTCTCCTGTTGTTCTTCTTTCAAGTTTATTTGCTTATTTTGAGAGAGAAAGAGGGCACGGGGTGGGGGGGGGGGCAGAGAGAGCGAGAATCCCAAGCAGGCTCTGCACTGTCAGCTCAGAGCCCGACTTGGGGCTCGGACTCATGGCCACAAGTTCACGACCTGAGCTGAAACCGAGTCTGACGCTTAACCGACTGGGCCACCCAGGCGCCCCCTGGTTTTCTCTTGTTCTTGACGCTTTCGTCCTGTGTCCAAGTCTGAGGACAAATCTTGAGATTCCAGAGGACTACAATTTCTGTGCTTTATCTCCGAACTTCCGACTCGTCCTGCTTCACCGAGCACCCTGCCCCCGTCCGTGCTGAGGCTGCCACTCCCTGTCTGTCGCGGCAGAGGCCCTGCCCCCTGGGGGGCAACGATGGCGCATCATTGTTCGGCAGCTCGGGCCCCGGACCCACATCCACGCCGCACCTGCCGGAGCCCCCATGACCCTCAGTGTGGGGCCGCCCCCGCCGCTCGCTGACCCGACGGCCGGACGTGAGCAGGCTGGTGAGTGGCCTGCACCCTGTGCTGAGCTGCCCTTCGGTGACCCTTCCTCCCACCGGCCAGCGTGGGCACCGGTGCTTGGCCTGGAGCGGCCACCCTCTGCTGTCGGGGCAGGACGGTGTGGCTCTGGGCTCTGTCAGAGGGAAGCCTACCTCTCCCCGGTTCCCACGGGGACGCGCGGTCTGATTTGTACTTGACCTGGAGGGGAGTGTGGCAGGTCTACGGTGAGCACCGGTAGGAGGGCCGCGAGCGAGTCCCAGACGGCTGCCCGGAGCAGCTGCCTCTCTTCGCAAAGTCTGAGGCCTCGTGCAAAGACCGAGCGTGTCGGGGCCCCGTCCACGTGAGAAGGCCGCCCGAGGAAGCGCGGGGCCACAGACGGACCTGCGGCAACTGGAGACGTCCTGGATCCTGGGTTCGGTGGGGGGCACACGGCTGTCCGTGTGCCACTGGCACAAACGTGTGGAGGGGCCGCGGAGGCCACGACCCCAGCTGCTGGGCTGAGCCTGGCCCCAGCCTGGAGATTCCCAACAGGAAACACCTGCGTTCACCCCCGGCCTGGGGGCGGTTGGGGCAAAGGCACACGTGGGGTCCAAGGAGCAGGCTGGACTCTGGAGGACACGGGGACGGGCGTCCAGGTGGCTGGCCCTGTGCAGTCTCCCCACCTCCCCACCGTGTGGTGCCCCCGCTGGGTGGTCGGCCAGCGCATCCCAGGGCGTGAGCTCGGGGGCAGAGCAGGGGTCTGCCTGCGGCAGGCGGGGGCTGGGATCGGCGCCCTCGGAAGGAGCACATCACATTTACTCTGCCGGGAGCTGTGTGCTAGGGGGCTCTGGGGAGCAGGTGTGGTTGGGGGGCAGGTCTGTGCCTCTGGAGGTGACAGGTGGCAGCACTCAGCCCGCCTGCGGAACTTGCTCAGGAGCCTGGCACAGGGTCTGGGTGCGGCGCTGGCCCAGCTCTCAGGGAGGGCGTCTGGAGCCCGCGATGCCACCCCGTCTGCTGTGCCACGGAAGAGGGGCCACCATCGTGGTCTGCAGCCCTCTCTGGGAGAGGAGGGCTCCTTGCGCTCTCCCGCCCAAGGCCAGGGCCTCTCGCTTCAGCCAGCCCTTCCCCCAGCCCTGTCACCAACCCCCCGCGTCCCCTCCTGGCTCTTCGGGTTCCTGACCTCCTTCTGGAAGCTGCTGTCTGTCTGAGTGACAGAACTGGGGAGATTATTCAAGGAAGGGAGGGCAAGAGAGGAGCTCCCGGGGCAAACTGCTGACCTCGAGGGCAGTGTCCCCGGTCCCCTGCCCACCCACGGCACGCCTGCTCCCAGGAAGGAGCCAGGTTCCTTCGGGGGCCCAGGGCCACGCCGCTGCGCTGCTGGGGTGCTGGGTGTCTCGGGTGAGCCCCGCCCTGTCAGGTGCAGAGGCCTCTGCTGCCACCCGAGGGCTCCTCTGCACTTTCTGTGCTGATGACGGTAAAATAGCACCTGGGGAGGGGGTGGCCGCTCACAGACCTGCCCTCACTGTTGTTAGGCTTTTCCAGACTCCTTGACTGGGTCATCATTTCTTTTCTCAGGTTTGATTTTTTCTTCATCAAATATGATGATGGTGTAGCACCTGGAGTATGATGACTGGACAATGGACAAGACACTAAATCAATACACCCGGGGCCCGGGGGCAGGTACCATCTCGGTTCCAGGGCGGTGAGGTCGATGCCACCCTCGGGGTCCCCAGCGTTCCTGCAGGTGGCCTCCCCCTGCTGCACGGAGCCCGGGGCCTCATGGCTTCAGCTGCGTCTCCGGGGCTCAGTTCTCGGCCGTGGGGTCATTGGCCAAGTCACCTTCCCTGCCCTGACACCCACCACTCAGGGCCAGGTCCCAGGTCCCAGGCTTTCTACCAGGCAGCTGACCCTTCATCTCATTCAGCCCTCAGTGTCCCCACGCGGGGAGACTGGCGTGACCTGGTTTGCACGTGGGCATCCAGGCAGTGGCGCCTGGCGTCCTGCCCCCGCAGGGCGGTGTTGCTGAGCTGCCTGTCCACCTCCCACAGACTGAGTCGCCGACAAGCCACCGCGGCCCTTCCACCGCTGTCGTTGCCACGTCACCGCCTTTATGGCTGAGAGGCCACTGGTCTGTGGCCACCCGCACAGAGGTCAGCCCAGCTGCTCACGTGGACGCCAGCAGCCAAGGGCTGGCTCCCTACCCGGGCCTTGGCTTTCTACCTTCAAAGAAAAAGATATTTTAAGAAGGAAAAGACATGAATCTATGGTGTCTTTGTCTTCTGGAAACTCATAGGTGGTTGTAAGTGTGAGACAATGAGAGGATGCACTTTGGAGAAGAGACAGACACGAAACACTCATGCCCCCTGGGGAAAACCCAGGGAGCAAAGGAGCCTGCTGCCTGCATGCTGGTCTCAGGGACGGGGTCCAGGAGGGTGACAGAGGTGAGCCAGCCTGGCCCGCATGGCAGGGCAGCCCCTCCCTCAGGCTGAGTAGAGCCAACGCCTTGGGGGGGGGGGTGGCCCAGGTGTCCAGGTCCTCCAGTGGGCCAGGACAACCAGTACCTTGATGTGGGTTGTGTGGGAGGGCAGGTTGTGTGGGAGGCCACAACCAGGTGGCCAAAGGCCACAGGCGTTGGGGCACCACCCATGGGCGGGCCCACAGGACAAGCCCGACTTAGGACTGGTGAGTGCATGCCCGTGCCAAGTGGCCCAGTGTCTGCACACTGCTGGGGACCGCCAGTGCCCAGAGCCACCTAGATGTGGGTCCTCCCTATGTGGGCACCCAAATGTCTCTGAGCCACACCCACCTAACAGGTTCATGCCATTGATTCCACACACAAGGAGCTGGTGCCAGGATGCCTACTTCACTCCCAGGGCTACTGGGGAAGGCAGTGCCCAAGATCCACTGTGACTGTGCAGAGAGGGTGTGTCCTGTGTGATTGTGTAGGGCGGGCGTGTCCTGTGTGACTGTAGTGCATGTGCTCTGCTGGGACCGAGTTGTGCTCGTAGAGAATCTGCAATTGGTCTTTCTGCTTGTCACCTGTGTCCTGCTGTTCTCCCATCAAGGTCCCAGTCTTCTTGGGGTGCACCCACATCTAGGAGGAATGTCGGACAGGGACGTGGGAACCTGGCCTGAAATTACTGAATCGTGTCCCTTCAGACTTGCCTGCCTCACGGCTGCGCCCATGTCCCTCCAGCATGTTTCTGAGCATCGGATGCTGGCCCCTGGTGGAGTCTGAAATGCTTTGGTTCCGAAAGTGTCTCTCACCGATTCGTGGCCCTGGCGTAGATCGTGTTTGAATCACGTCATGAGGCTGTGTTTCCTTTTTCTCATTCTCCGTGCTGGCGAGGAAGAAAGTCACCATTAACGATATAGGGTCATCTTGATCTCTTATGTGGCTTCAGCAGGTCCTGTAGGCTGCTGGGTCTTGCTCATAATTAGGAGCCGGTTTATGTTTATAGTTGCTTTCTGTTTGTGGAAAGATGAACTTTTGTGGTGATAATGTACGATCAATTCTTAGCATGCTTTGATTTAAGCAACATATGTGCGGTGATGAACATGTACCAGTTGGGGATGATGGCGTGGACGTGCCGGTGGGGGGTCAGTGAGGACAAGAAAGTGTCCCGGGACAGCCTCAGGGGTGTGTGGGTGTGGCCCCTCCCATCCACCTGCTGCTGTCCTGGCCACCAGCGATCGTGAAGTGCTTCCTTTGGTGTCCCCGCGAGTGTGTGGACACCCTCGGAGAGCACAGTCCTTCCATCGGTCTCCTGTGTGGAGGCTCTGAGGGCCCAGGCATCTAGATTCGAGGCCGTGGCCTGGAAGAACGTGGGTTGTGTCTGAAGACGCCCACACTGGCAGTTCTGTGCACTCAGTGCCACAGACACAGACATAAGCAGTTATTCTTGACCTAAAAGAAGCCGGCACGAAAATGCTCTTGGGGGAAGCGGCTGACGGCAGAGCAGACCCTGCGACTGCGGGGCCCTCCGGGAGGCCCCTGGCTTCTGGTCTGTGTCCACACTTGGATGACTCAGGGGGGAGGGGGAAACGGGGGGCACTGGGGAGGGCACATGAGGTGGCCAGGGCCGGAAGGGGCAGTCTCCTGATGTCCTGTGCCCACGCCTGAGCCCCGACTGTGACCGAGGGTCCCCAACTTGCCAACAGCGTGCGGCTCGGTCCAGTGGGGTCACACTGAGCCGTGTGGCCTGGACTCCAGGTGTTTCCGAGGCTTGCACGTTGTGGTGCCGCCCCCTAATTTCTACTTATTACAAGACGAATATCAGACACTGGTGAATTAATAGAAATTTGAATTTGCAAAGAAGCAGTGGAGATTCTCGCTGAAGTTGTGTTTCCATTGAACTCTGTTGCATCTTTAGGAGAAACTGAAAGGAGTCGTGCGGCCTCTCTCTTAGGGCTGCCCCGGAGTCCTTAGTGAGCAGAGGAAGCTCGGGCCCGGGTCGCCCCCAGCCCTGGCCTGGCCCTGTCGCACCCTCACATGTCACGAGGCTTCCGGCTACCTTGACTCACAGAGGCATGATCGACAGCCTTCCCACACGCAGGCTCCCCCTCATCCTCCCCAGACCCCCAGCCTCCCCAGACCCCCTTCCGAGACCCCGAGACACCGAGCTGGGGGCTGCTCTGGTCTGTCCTCACTCTCCCTGCCGCCTCGTTTCTTCCGAACTCCACCACGTGGCCTCTAGCCACACCCAGCTCTTCCTGAGCCCTCTGCACAAGCCAGTGGCGACAGCCAGTCCCTCCGTCCGAGTGCCCCCACGTACTGCCATGGAACAAGTTCCAGAACATCATGTGGGATGTCTAGCTGACACACAGGCTGGGACACCAGAGCAAGGGTCAGCGAGGAGAGGAAGTCCGCACGGGCCCCACACTCACTGCTCCCGTGCCAGGCGTGTGGGGCAGGGCCCTTGCTGGACCGGCCCTGGACGCTTGCTCAGGAGGCCCAGGCTGCTGACCGGTCTTCCTAGGGGTCTCGACCTGGATGGCGTGTTCTCAGAAGGGTCTTGCCCGGCACGCGGGGACACTTGGGGCCCCGGAGAGGCTCCACCTCTGCTGGGACCAGGGGCCACGTGTCCTCACGAGGCTGGGTCTGGGTGCAGCCTCCCACCCTGATGAGCCCCCTCGTCCCTTCCGAGACTTCCCTTTACCTCTCTGCACAGTGTGTGGGTGAAGACTTTCTTTGCAGCATTGTTTGTAGTGGGAAGAAGACGGAAACCCACAAAATCCATGAGTAGAGAGGTAGATTATGGGGCAGATTACGGAATGTCCCACAGCCCTGGGGACTGGACCTAACAGAACCACCAGGACAACCTGAGATTCGTGTCCTCGTGCTCGGTTCTGCACATGGAATGTGTGCACACGCACCTTGTGGCTGCTCCCCAATGGGTTCAGGGTGCTCCTTCCCAGAGCCTGTCCCTAAGGAGCACATGTGGACCCTGGTTGGACCAGGAGATCACAGGTGATCTCGTGGACCCTGGTTGGACCAGGAGATCATAGGTGATCTTGTGGACCCTGGCTGGACCAGCAGATCACACGCGATCTCGTGGACCCTGGCTGGACCAGGAGATCATACACAATCTCGTGGACCCTGGCTGGACCAGCAGATCACACGTGATCTCGTGGACCCTGGCTGGACCAGGAGATCACAGGTGATCTCGTGGACCCTGGTTGGACCAGGAGATCACAGGTGATCTTGTGGACCCTGGCTGGACCAGGAGATCATACACGATCTCATGGACCCTGGCTGGACCAGCAGATCACACGCGATCTTGTGGACCCTGGCTGGACCAGGAGATCACAGGTGATCTTGCTTGTACACCTGCAGCTTAGCATGAGACACATATATTGTAAATTTGAATTACTGGCCAGCATTAAAACTTTGGGCCACTTCAGATGAAAGTTTGGATTTCTTGGTTGAAACTGTTGCAGCTGTGAGGGCACACTACTGCCCGAGGACAGGCCTCTCTGTGCGATGGGCTTAGCCGTGCACCCCCGTGTGCTCACACACCAGTGCTGGGCTGGAAACGTCTGCGCTCACGGCTCTCCTGGTGCCCCGCTGGCCGGCAGATGAGCCAAAGGCAGCGCCTCCTTTGGGATTAGGGCAAAGGGGGCTGAAGGCTCTGGGTTTCCTGCGGGACCCAGAATGACGGAGACCTCCGGGCGCTCTTCCCTGGGCTCCGTCCTGGGGCTTCAGAGGCTCCTGTGCCTCTCGGTCTACGGGGAGGGGCGCCCCCAGTGGGTGGCTTCTTCCCTCTTCTCTGGGCACCAGGGCTGCTCCCACTTCCCAGGCCTGGGGGCCTCCCGCAGGACGAGGGCAGCCCTGGGCCGCTCAGAGGCTGAGCCACCGGCGTGCGTCTCGAAGTCAGAGTAGTGGAACCTTGCTCCGTCCCAGGAGACGCAGGGGACACGTGGGCATTTGAAGTGAGTGGCTGGCGGGGACAGGGGCGGGGGGTGGTGGGGAGGGTGGGCAGGAGTGACAGCTGGTGAATTGTGGCCACCTCTGTGGAAGCCATCAGCCCGGAGGAGGGAGGTAAATCAGGATCCCTGAGGTCAGACGCCGGTGCATCCAGGAAGGCCAGCAAATGCCCATGTGTCCTCGTCACTCAAAGGCCCCTGGCCCCTGGAGGCAGCAGAGGACACAGCGACTGACCGCCTGGGAACACGAAACCCGCAGGAAGCTGTCGCAAGTGGTGGCTGAGTCCAGGGGGATTTAGATCAAAGTCCTGCAGCTGGACGCCGGGGCGGGGCAAGTGTGTAGCAGCTGAGCTGGGCTCGGCCAGGGTGTGCCTGGGAAGCTGCCCCACGGCCTCTTGCTGCTGGGGGGTCCCTAGCGTGCGGCACGTGGGGCTCGTTCCCTGTGCCGGAGCCTGAGCCGCTAGGCCCACGTCCAGGCGCCTCCTGGACGCCCAGGCAGCCCCACAGCGAGGCGTTTGTATTCCTGGGACAGCAGCAGGGCTCAAAAAGGCGACACTCCCCTTGTGGAAAGCGAACCCCCTGTGAGGAAAGGGAACCCCAATCCCCCTGTAGGGGTTGGGGTCCCTCCAGGCCTCAGACACCGGGGTGGAATGGAGCACGGGGCTCTGGGCACTCCGTCTAGCGCCCGAGAAGGAGCGTCAGGGAGGAAGGACATAAGTCACTTCCTTTGAGACTTGGTTCCGGCCTCTGTGAAATTAGCTAATCGGGACGTATCCAGTGACAGCCTGTGTCCTCCCGGGAGCAGAGAGCAGGCATGGGGCCACGTGAGGGGGCGCAGGGCAGGGCCCCCGCAAACTGAGGTGGCGCCTCGGAGCCGTCTCAGACAGGGCTGTGGATCTGGTGGAGACCCTGTGTCTCTTCTGAGGAGCTCCGAGGTCCTCGCAGGGATTACGTGAGGTCACGTGTCCACACAACTTGGAGCCAGGCTTCAGGTCTCAGGGGCACGGGGAAGCAGTGGCTGAGGGCTCCGTCCTTGGAGGGCTGATGGTCTGCTGGAGGCCACACCTAGGCCACGGTGACAGTGGCCTCCCTGAGCCACGGTGTGTAGGGTGATCTGTGACCAACGGACGCCGTGTGGGGGGATGGGGGCCATTGGAGGCCGGGGCTCAGGGGAGGGGCTCCGGGCAAGGGTCCCTCTGTGTCTGTGCTCAGGGGACCTGGTGTCTAGGGGGATAAGGTGGAAGGCCGGACTCGGAGTGGGGGGCAGCTCGTGGGGGGCTGGCAGAGGCCATGGGGAGACTCCTGTCTGGGCCCCAGGGGTCTGGAGGCTCAAGGCTGCTACAAAGCCGCCTCCTGGGGGCTCTTCAGCCTCTGTCACAGATGAGGGGCTGGGCCGGTGTGGTGGGCCACATTCTCCCAAGGCCCCTAGGAGCCTCCACTGTTGGATTAGGTGATAGAACGCAGCCAGGAACACCCCCTGGGGCCTTGTCTGGACGGTAGGGCGGGAGACGGGGAGTACTTTCCAGGCCTGTGCCTGGACACCACGAGGGCCGAGCTGGCTGGGGACGCACGTGCAGCAGGATCGCGGGCACCAGGCACACCCGGCACCTCAGGACGGCTCTGGGTAGACGGCGGCAGCCCGGCGGCCCCTCCACACCCACCCGAGGCCCGACCGACAGTCCAGAGCCGGATATCTGGGAGAATCTCTGCTTGTTTACTGGGACTGGTCTCCAAGCTCACGCCTGAGGACAGACAGCTTTCTTGGCAGTAACTGCCGAGCTGATCTGACCCCAAAGGAGTCCCCGAAGCAAATGTCTCCCCGCCTGTGTCCCCTGAAACAGGAAACCATGGTAGAGCGTCAAAGACAGACACCACAAAACTGAGATTTCGCAGTGGCCCTGTGGGTGCGCAGTCCAGGTGGACAGCCGGCCTGTGGTGCAGACCATCTGTGTGTTCTCGCTAGGGAGCCACCAAAGCTCAGCCTTCTGGGCCCAGAGACCCCTCCCTGTGGTCCCCGCTGTGTCCACTGAGCCCGGGGCTGAACCTCAGTTTGCCCCCTCGCTGGGCCAGGAAGGCTGAGGGCGGGGGCCATGTGTCCACTAGAATGGGGACTCATCACTTCTGGCCCTTGCCTTCCTTTCTACCTTTTTTCTAGACCTGCCTCCGTGCGTGTCTGGTGGGACAGAGGACCTGGGGCTCAGAAGCCCCCACCTGGCAGATCTGAAATTTGAGTCTTCAAACTCTGTGTCACTGCTTCCATTACAGTCCTGCGGTCTTCCCTCCCCAGTGGCCGTGGCCGTGGCCGTGGCCCACGGACCGCAGTGCAGAGTAATGACCCCACTCGGGTGTTGTCCTGCGGCAGTGTGTCCCGGGAACCAGGGCGGGGGTCAGTCTGAGAGCCGCTGCTCCTGCTGGCGGGCCACAGATGGCCCGTGACCCACATCCCCGTCCGAACGGGGCCCTAACTCAACTCCACCATCAGGATTGCCGGCCCACACAGACTGGGGACCTCAGGTGATCTTGCCCCAGAAAGCCCCCCCGGACCTCAGGCAGCCGCATGGTCCTGGCACCACAGCTTTGGACACTGAGCCCTCCCGTCCCGTTTGTTTCCAAAAGCCACACCTGTGGGAAACCACACCAGCGGCCGCATCCCCGGTGTCCGCTTTCCCCATGGAGAGGGCCAAGCCCTCGACTCAGGCCGGGACTCCACCGCGGGGCCTTGGGCGCACTCCGCTGCCCTTGGCGCCTACGGCTCAGGGCGCATTTTCTTCCGAAGCAGCAGGAGGGTGCGGGGCCCAGGCCCACCAAACCTCCGTGGGAAGCAGGCTTGCCCGGAGCCTGTGGCCTGGCCGTCTGGCTCACGTGGTGGCCCTGGGTGCCAGCCACGTTCCCACCTGCCGGCTCGGCGCCTCCTTCACGCCTCCTTTGAAGAATGCGCGGCAGGAAGCAGATACAGCCAGGCCAGGTGTTGCCACGGATGGCCTGTCCTCGCCCACCGGCCTCTCAGCCAGCAGACCGGCTGCATGCCGAGACCACATCCCTGCGCCTCACGCGCACTGTGTCCGCGTGGGCACTGCCCAGGTGCCCCCCCCCCCCGCCGGAGACCGGCCACCCCGCCCTCCACTGTCCAGCATCCTGCGGGCTCCACCTTGAGGACACAGCCAGTGCCGCCTCCTGGGTGGATTTCAGGTCCTGTCGCCCCTCCACGCAAAGCTCCTCAAGGCTTCTGTCACCCAGACACCAGATGGGCGTGTCTGTTCACACGTGTGTGCAACGGGGGACTTGCACGTGCTCTTCATGCCAGGCTCCCGGGACGGACAAAGAAACGTCCGCAGCGATTCTCTGCAGTCAGCCAAATAACGTGGCCTCCTGCAGACAGAAGCGTGGCCATAACACCACACAGCACGACACGGCGTGGCCCACACGTAACGGCCGACAGACGGCCACCACCGCACGTTCACTGAAACCAAGCGCCCAAGTCAGGAAAAACAGATTCTGAGGACGGCCACCCCATGGATCGTGACACAGACCCTTCCAAAGAGCATGGGGTCCCCGTGTCTCCTGGACCTGACACCACAAGTGAGGCAGGCTAGAAGGTTTGGGCTTGTTCTCACCCCGATCACGCCCTTTCTTGTCCAGTCCATCCAGGAGTCCTGGCCCCTCTTCCAGATGTGGGAAGGCCAGGGGTTGGCCTGTCAGCTGCCCCCCTCCCCCGCCCTCGCGGCCCCAGGACCTGCTCGGTATCGAGGGGCTGACCCCGAGAGTGCAGTTTTGCTCAGCCTGTGACATCGGAAGCAAGAGGGGACGGGAGAACCCCCGTCCCGACTGACACACGCCGGCACCCCACTGCTCAGAGACGCAGCGGGAAACCATAGGACGCGGTTGCCGAGGACGCTAATTGCCCCGGCGACATTTAGCTGTTTGTCCGAGTCTTCCAAGGTAGCATTGACGCGGACCGTCTCATTATTTCCCTGCGGCCCAGGCCAGAGGACTCCTGCGGAAGGAGCCGGCGGGCGCTGCGTCTCCATGGCAGCGGGCGGATTTGGCAGGAGGGCCGCGCAGCAGAGAGGTGGTGACAAAGGCATCTTTGATACAGAGGCCATGCAGAGGGACGTGGTCCAGGAAGCCCATTTCTAAAGGCCACCCGACCTCCGAATGGAGGCCCTTGGTTTAGCCTCTGAGTTAGCTTTTGTTGCCGAGGCTCCGAAGGCCCTGCCGCCCGGTCACGTGGGGCTCTGCACTCTGTCCGTGAGCCAGGCCTTTTGTCCGGGTCACCTGCCCGGCTCAGCTGGCTCAGCCCGTAGCTGCTGCGTACAGAGACCAATTTAGCTTCAAGCGGGGCACTTGCGCCGTCCTTCCGCCGCAGGGCCGGTGTGCCTACCGACAAGACCGGGAACCGGTGGCCGGCGGTGGGCGCCTCCCGGCACGGCGCGCTCCTCGTGAGCCCTCAGTGTCCCCTCTCGGCCAGGGCGGCCCCTCGGTTCCTGGGCTCAGATTCCACCCCGGCGCCCCGCTCAGCCCCGGCAGCACGTCCTGCACCGTGGACCCCGGGGCCCCTGATTCCCTCCCCAGCTCCCTCCATCCTGCCGCACAGACAAGCTGCTGGCTCTTCTCTGTCTACGAGGGCTTCCCCGCGGGAACAGGTGCTGGAGCCTGGGAGCCGTGGGCAGGGAGCCCTGTCACAGTGTCTCCAGGAGGCGGGACACAGCCGTGAAGCGCTGTCTGTGACGGCTCCCTGAGCAAAAGGAGAGCCCCCAGAGGCGGCCGGGTGGGTGTCCACCCAGGATGCATGCTGGTGGGGACGTGGCTGGGCGGCCAGGAAGGTGCCTCGGGAGGCCGTGGGGCGGAGGCTCCGGGGTGAGAAGGCCTGTGAGTCAGAAGCCCTGGAGGGAGTGTGCCAAGGGCTGGGCTGAGCAGTGGTGGGGAGCGGGCTGGACTCACCGTGGGCTCCCAGCCTCACTGGCACCAGAAAGGGAGTGACGTGGGGTTGGGGGGAGAGCCAGACACACGTCGGGCCCTGAGCACACAGCTGGGGGAGCAGTCTCCCCCAAAGAGTCTGGGGGCTCCGGGCCACATGAGCGGGGATCCTGGGGCCAGGTGGTGGGGTGGGTGACCCAGGGACAGGCATCAATACCCCGGGCTGAACTGGTGCCCAGATCCAAGAGGTTCCTAGCTGGGATCCTCTGGGGCTGGGGGAGCATTTGGGGTGACAGGCAGACCGGGACGCACAGAAGGAAAAGGCTGGGGGGCACCTGAGGGATGCCCACGAGAGAGGACGCCCGGGAGGTAGCCCGACAGGTGCACCCGCCTCCAGAAGAGAGGCTTGGCTGCCGTCGGAACGGAGGAGGGCGAAGCATCAGTGAGGGTGGGTCCAGGAGGAGAGAGAGCCAGAGACAGACTCGGGCAAGGGCAGACAGAGACAGAGAGAGACACAGAGGGTGAAGGGCAGACAGCCAAGAGAGGCACCTGCAGGCAGATGAGACTTCAGATGGGGCAGAGGACGTGGAGGCCGGAAGGAGCTGTGGAGAGTGGTTCACGGAGGACAGGGCTCCCAGGAGGCCAGTTTCTGCAGCGCCACGGAGCGTGCAGCGGCTGGGCAGCTGCGAGATGGGCACGCCCGGCTAAAGCAATGCAACGGCACGGTCTGTGTGGTGCGGTGGGGGTTACGTCTCCGGCCAGTTCGGTGGGATGGCGTTGGCCCTCATGCACGCGGCCCCAGGGTGCATTCCCCCCCTTGGCGACGTGGGTCTCTGGAGCCCTCCGTGGGCCTCTCTCAGGCCCTGGACAGAGGTGATTGCCCGCTGAGCCACCCCACCCACCACCACGTGCTCCCGTGGACCCTCAAGTCACGCTGGGCTAAGCCCGCTTTTTCCAGAAACAGGAGGCATCACCGTGTAGCTACAAAATGCCTGGGCTCAAATCTGTTTAGCTATTTGCAGTGTGAACTTTGAAAGGTCAGTCAGCCTTCCTGAGCCTCGGTTTTATTCTCTATAAAATGGGAATAATAATAACAAAGATCCTCAAATACCATCAAAGGAACCTGGCACTATGCCTTTAGTAAACTTCAGCTCCTGCTGTCACAGAACCGCCGGGCCCACGAGGCCCCCAGGCTGTGCCATGGGGCCACGGACAGAAGTGGAGCCCTGACCGGGAGAGCCCCTGCACCTTCCCTCAGCCTCCCCTTTAGAGAACGTGTCTCCAAGTACGACGAGCCTCAGCATTTGCTCCCCTCACGTGTCGGCCCCTCTACCAAATTACCGTAAGCCCGGCCTCTGACAACAGCCCGAATGTACCTCCTCACACGGAGGCCTCAGAAGTCCAAACGGGGCCTTGAGGAGCCACGGTCCAGGTGTCCGAGGGCTGGTTCCCCTGGAGGCTCCTGGGGAGAACGCATCTCTGCTCCGCCCTCTTCCGGCCTCCGTGTTCGGAGCCTGACACGCTGGCCTGCCGCCTCCTGCCACCTGCACTCGGTTCTCACTCCCGATCCCTCTGCCACACGTGGGGCCCCGTGGTGACGTCGGCGACACCCGCATCACGTCCCAACACGACATCCTCCCCTCGGAGGCACTGCGGGGTCTCTTGGCGCCTGAGGTGACACGTTCACAGGTCCCGGGCGTGGGCGTCCCGGGGGGCCCTTATTCTGCTGGCTGTGTTTTCCCCAGGCGGCCGCGGGGCTCCTCCAGGCTCCTCCTGGACCACCAGCCGCCTCCGCCAGCGCTGAAGAGGAAGGCACCAGGCACCCTCCCTTGTTTCTGGCCTACTCATCTCCTTCCTCCCGAGGCTGGCTCACTTCTCGACAGTTTTCACTTTTTGCCTTTAAGTTCACGCAACTAGTGATTTTGAGTGTTACGTTGCAGATACTATTTGGGGCAAACCTCACGGCCCCCTGGAGACGGGGAGGCAGACCCACGTGTGCGTGGGGAGCGCGCGGCCCCGGGTGCAAGTGTGACGATGCCTGGGGACATGAGCCCGTGAGGACCTCTCCCTGCTGACCGTCCCCTCTGTCCCACAATCCCCTCTGAAAAAGCTAAGCGCAGGGGGCCTGGCACGAGTCGCCGCCACCTGGGACGTGTGGGGCGGACCCGGCACGGGCTTCAACCTGAAGTGCTCGGCGCGCGGGAGTCCCACGGGCCCCGGAAGGCTGACCTGCCCTTCCAACCGTCCCTCTCAGAAACCTGTACCAGGAGAAACTCCACCTGCATAGGCAGCTCTCTCCTGTGCCCACTGAGTCCTGGCCGGGAGGAACTGAAACGTCAGGGACCCGGCGCCGGGCCTCCGGAGCTGCCTGCACGCACTTCCTGCTCTGCAGAGGTCAGGCGTGTTTTCTGGGCCAAGGCCGGCGCACTCGGCGCGGGGGAAGTGACCTCTTTTCCCTCTGCTTACCTACTGACGGCTTCGCTGTGGAAACGGGACTCGCCTGGTGGCCCCTGTTGGCGCAGGGTGAGCTGCTGGGAGCAGCAGTGGAACTGGGACTCGTATAAACTGTAGAGTTCTGTGTCCTCCACGGCCTCCGCCCACTCCCAGTCGTGGTCCCAGATTTGCCTGCCTCTCCCCGACACTGAGGGCCGGCAGTGAGAGGCTCAGACACGGGCAGGGCCCAGGAGTGGTTCCTGCTCAGGCCCCAGGCTCGCATCCTGAGGCCCAGGCTCCCCACCCTCATCAAGGCCTCTTCTTGAGGTGAACAGAGCAGACATCGGTCCTTCTAACCCAAGGACGGCCATGTGGGAAGGGCGAGGCTGTGGGTATCTGGGCCGTGACCTTGCCCCTCCGGACGCCCCGAGCCCTGGGGGCTGCTCTGAGCTGGCCTCCACCCTCGGGGACCTCAGTCCCCAGTTTTCCCTCTCTTCTGCTTCCAGGCTGGGTCCCCGTGTCCTGTGGGGCTATTAAAATGGACAAAATGGTTCTGTCCTCAGCAACGTGGGTACTTTGTTAGTGACAGTAGTCAGAGTCCCCAACCGGAGAACCTGATAAAGCCTCCGTCCATACCCTTTCGCTCTGCTGGGCTCCCAGGCAGGGGCCGAGCTGGGGTTGCCCATTGGGCATCAGGCTCCAAGAGGAATCCCGCCCCCTGACTACCCTTACCGCTCCCCTGAGAGAAGGAAGGCTCCATGGGGTTGGCCAAGGCCAAACGCAGCTGCACGGAGGGGCGGGAACCCGCCAGGGGCCAGTGGGAAAACATACGCCCCGGGACGTGGAGCTACAATCCCTCCAAGACAACAGCCTGTGTCCTTCAAATGCCGGACTGGAAACGAGGACTAGAAAGCTGCTGTCACCTGCTCCTCGGCAGAAGGTCCAGCAGCTGGCGAGACTGGAGCGTGGGCTTGGCACAGGCAGACTCGCAGGTGAGGGGCGGGAGCGAGGGGCCCCTGGGCTGGGCGCCCCAGGCCCTGCTCTGGAAGATGAGCTAACGCTTCCTGAGGAGGGAATTGTTCCCTCAAGAGCCTCCCCGTCTGGCTTCCATCCTGGCACTGACGGTCCTCCACCGGTGGTCAGGGCCTCCTCTCGGCCCCCGCGGGACCACCAGGCCTCGGCCCAGATACAGAGTCTGTTGGGCAGAGCACCGCTCCGCGCTCCCTGCGGGCTCACACAGCCTGTGAGTCACTTCTCTTTGCCTCGGTCTTCTGTGGTGTGCTACAGCATATTAACTTTTATTTATGTTACAGCATTAAAACCAGATGAAGCATCAATTGACCCAGTGGGGTGTCCTTTGGGGTTACATAGAAAATATTTTGAAAGGACTTTTTAAATGTCTTTTAACTAAAGCTCCAGATGGTGGTTAAAGATGTGGAGGGTATTCTGTACAAATCAAAAGGAATAACGGCAAAAACAAAACAACAACAACAAAAGAAACACATGAATGAATTTGTGTCAGGATCCATTTACTCATTAATGCAGAGAGCTTGGCTCTGCCTGTGGAGGAATCCGGTGAACACCCTCCGTCTGGTTCCTACTCACTCTTTCACCTGTGAACCTCACGCTTCTCCTTTGTAAGATGGCGGAAACGGTCGTTTTGCAAGGTTATTTGGACACTTAGATAATGTCGATCTAGAAAGGGAGAAAGCTTGTATACGTAGTATCAGGCTAGAAATGGTGTAAAAGGGCTTGGCACGTAAGTGTTCAATACACGTTACCTCCTGCTACTTCCAGTAAGAAACACTGCCAGTATGATGTCTGTTTAAGAATTATTGAATGTGGGTCCCGCAGAAAAGTCAGAACTAAGTAATGTATTCAGCGGTATATGAAATCAACACGCAAAACTCATTTGTGTTTCCATACTAATAACGAACAATTTGAAAAGGAAATAAATCAAAACATCCATTTACAATATCACCACAAAGGAATAAACTACCTAGGCATAAACTGAACCAGGGAGGCCAAAGACTTACACACTGAAAACCGCAAACGTCTCCCAAAGAAAGAGAAGCTATAATCTACATGGACGGAAAGCCACCTGTGTTCACGGATCTGAAAAATGAACGTTGTCGTGATGTCAATACTACGCAAAGCAACCTGCAGATTTAATGCAATCTCTCCCAAAATCTCAGTGGTAATTTTTTGTGTAAATAGAAAAATTCATCCCCAAATCCGTATAGAGTCTCCAGGAACCCCAAAGAACTAAAACGATCCTGGAAAAGGGCAGCCGGAGGACTCACACTTCCTGGTTTCAGAACTTACTATAAAGCTGCGGTAATCAAAACAGCGTGGCACACGGGTGCAAACAGGGGAGCGACAGCCCTGAGGACGGCGGCCCCGCAGAAGGAGCGCCCCCTGGCCCCCCTGTCGGTAGCGCTGAGGCCAAGGACCCTGGGCAGGAACAGCCTCGTGAACTGGGAACAGCCACCAAAGCAAGGTCGCCCGGAAGGATTTCCCGCAGGAGGCGAGGCTGAAATTCCTCCAGAGCCTGGCAAAAAAACGTCTCAACCCACTCTCCCTCGGGCAGAGGACGGGCTGTGGCACATGCAGAACTAGCATCGTGCAGAAAAATGCTTCCGACTGGGTGGCTCCCAGCAAGGCTGTTGTGTCCTTTTCAGCCCGTGCTGTTTTCACAAGGTGCGAGGAGCCCGTGCAGCGAGGAAGCCCAGCGCCACGTCTTAGAGACGGCGGGGAAGGAGGCGCCGTCTGCCCCGACAGGACGGCCTCCTCAACTCCGCTGCGTGGCCCCCGGACGGGCACGGTCGGAGGAGGGGACGCCGGCAGGAAGCGTCAGTGCACCGCCAGGACCAGGGATCCGCAAGAAAACCACCGGTCTCGTGCACGCCTGCTGGAATTTTAGCGATAAAAATTTTACAAGTGCGACAAGCAGATGGTCACAAACAAGTCAATGCACCTTGGTCCCCGAGTCAGGGTCCCTGGCCGCCTGGGATCCTCCAGGGTGGCATTTCTGTGGAACAACGGCCCCACAGGAAGGGGAACCTTCGGGCGAAACCCTGGAGGGCTGCCTGGGAGAACGTTCACGTGACAAAGGGTCAGCCCCCCGGGACTGACTGGGCAGACGCCGAGGCCGCTCTGTCTTGTGCTTCAAGAAGCGTCTTCACTCTGGCTTGTGAGTAAGCAGCAAGAGTTCATGCCCCAAAGAGACGTTGTTTGTAATCGTGCACCCCGGTTACCCTAGAAATCTCTCAAATGGTTTCTGTATACCAGCAGATGCCGGACCCCATCCCCACTGCCCACAGGCCCTGTTCCGTGAAGGGTAGGAGGCCAGGATCACCCGCGTCCCTCTCACTGATTACTGCTAATTAAGCTGCAGCCAGGAGCCGATCTCGTGTTTGCCCTCAGCCTTTTAACCTCCTAACGTGTGTGTGCCATGCAGACGGCCACAGGCAAATACCGATTTGCACGGCACAGCCGAGTGGCCAGAGCAGCTCACACCTGCCTGGGGACAAGGGGCTGGCAGGCCACGCAGGCACAGAGGGGTCAGGGAGACACCGGGAGAAGCAGAACGTGGTCCGTGGTGGACACACAACTGGGGCGCCCAGCAACTCTAGCTTGGCGGGAGACGGGTCTGGGACGGGTCG
The DNA here is from genome assembly GCF_028749965.1 of Puma concolor. Classification (NCBI taxonomy): domain Eukaryota; kingdom Metazoa; phylum Chordata; class Mammalia; order Carnivora; family Felidae; genus Puma; species Puma concolor. The sequence continues at coordinate 153,835,563 of NC_141671.1, forward strand.
AGACCACTGAGTGGTGGATTTCTAGAAATGAGGCTGGGGTGCGTAAAACACAGGAGAGCCAGCCCGCGACGTTCAGGTCTACTCTGAGCATAACGTGCATTACTCTGTTCTCCGTATGGCTTCAGGTCAGCAGGTGTCCTGCTCTCAATGCCACGGACACGCCAGACAAGTCATTTCTTAGAGGATTTGTCTCCAAACGTCTCTCTCTCGGGCCTGCCGGCTTGCTCATCTAAAGAGCGTGGTATAAAGGGTGTAAGGGATTTGAGTTCTTGGTGTCGCCTTCCTGGGAACCCTTGAGAGAAACTCACAGGTGTGGTGTTATCTAGAGGTACGGGCCCCCGACACACCCCCCCCCGGCCCCCGGCATTATCAGACCACCGCACGTGTCCACCGCAAGGTGCAGCCAAGAGCTTGTCAGACACCCCACTTGGGGGAGGATTTGGCCGTGCACATTTTTAGCTTGTTGGAGTGTTGAGGGTTTCATGGGCTGAGTCCGGAAGACCTGCGTGAGAAAGTCCCGGAAGATACTGAGCCTGGGGTGGAGAAGATTAGCGTTCCTGGGAAGAGAGGGTCGCCGAGAAAGAGAAGCCGGTAACGGAATGGGGGCTAGGTGCAGTTCAGTTTGTTCCCACATCTGGTATGTTTCTAATGAAGTGAGAGAAGCTTCTGGAATCCTGGGAGTCAGAATGGGCCATGCAGGCTGGGGTGGGAACCTTCAGCTTCCTGAAGCTCCGCCCGAATCCCAAGCCACTCCCAGAGGCCGGTTTCAGTTAAAACTGGCCTCCAGGCAACCTTAGTTATCACTTGGATCTCTGAATTTGTATTAGGTACAGAATCGAAGTTTTTAAAATTAAATTTGTGTGAATGCATCGGATTCAGACCATAAGAAAAACGTGTTTTAAACGGGGTTAATGGGTCACGTTCTTTCAGACGAAAATCAGGGATTTAGGGACATCTTGAACGAATGCTCCGAAGAACTGATACATGGGAGCACGACATCGTCAGGCACGAACGTTCGGCTGCTTGTACACGGGCCCGTCCTGTCACCAATACGTCTAACGTTATCTGAAAGCAAACATGTTTGGGCACCAAATATATTTCTCTCCCTTGTCATTTCTATGTCCAGAAATGGCTGGATTCCTAGCTAACAGGACATCATCTTCATGAGAACAAGAACTTTGTCGTGCTCATTCAGACATGTATTCTTATTTCCTAAAACTGTGGTTGACACCTAATAATTACTCAGTAAATACTACTGAGTAATAAATGAGGCACACCTACCAACACACACACCGTGAGACTTGTTTCTTGATGCCTGGGAGGAGCAGAGAGTGACCGTAACCTGTCTGTCCTCCCCTGTGTAGACTTTTATGGAATAGAAGCGGCTCTTTGGCTCCCTTCTACAATTTCTTCCCCAAAAGCTGTAGCTATAAAGTTGTTCATGACATGCCACCAAGGGAGAACATTAGGCCACACCGTAGGATAGAAGGTGCAATCCCGCATTGGTTTAAACACACACACAGCCCGGAAAACCACTGGGAGAATAGACACCCAGGTGCTGGCAGTGTTAACAGAGTTTTCTTCCCCTGATTCTGCATATCTGCATTTTCTAACTGTTTATCCACGCGAATGCGCCGCTTTTGTCTTGGGAAGCCAACCGTGTGTGATCACAGAGGTGGGTGTGGGCGTCGACGGCAGCCCTGCCCTCTCGGATGCCCACAGGCCCAGCTCTGAGCCCCGCGCTGCCTGCCCCAGTGTCCCACCTTTTCTCTTCAGGGATTCAGCTTCCCCTGACTAGGAGTTCAGCTGGGTCCTCGCCCCTGCGCTCACAAAAGCTAAGCGGGCACACGAGGCCCCGAGGAGGAGCCCCCCTCTCCCTGTGCACATGGCTCCAGCTGCCCTTTCCCGGGGTCTCTTCTGACCCCCCAGCCTCCGCCCCAAGGATTGGACACCTGCTGTGGGCCTCACGCCCTCTGCTTCCTCTGCTCTGTGGGCACCTCCTTGTCAGCAGGGTACTTGGCAGCCTTCCCCTGAGCTGAATGACCTGGGTCAGGCAGAGGAGGGAGGAAGAAGGAATAAAAGTGGGGGAAGGGGAGGGCAAGGGAGGGGGAGGGGGAGAGAGGAGGAGGAAGGAATGAGCCGCAGAAGAAGGAGGAGGGAGGCGGGAAACTGAACAGGATTCCTTCCCTCAGCGAGTCCTCTGAGCCGGGCTCTGGGCACGCGGCACTGAGCGAGACCCCCCCGGCCCCGGCCCGCAGGCACGGGCAGCTTTTGACCAACGATTCACACCATCGTTCCTTCACAGCGCAGTGGAAACTGCCCCAGAGAAGAGGGCTGGGAGGCCGGGTGGCGAGGGCCTCTGCCCGGAGGGGCTTCTGCACTGAGCTGAGACCCCCACACTCTCTGAGCTGTGCCCAGGGGTCACTTTGTCCACAGGAGCGTCTGAGAGAAGGAATAAGGAGTGTCCCGTCCATTCTGGGACGCAGCCCTGCCAACCAGGACAGCCATCCAACGGCCGGGGACCGCACATCCCCCCTGAGGGTGTGGCCTTCCCCACCCACTCCAGAGTGACGTGGGACCTGTTCTCAAGGACGCACAGGCACACCGGGAAGCCATTGTCAGTGGGCAGGAGAGGTCACAGGGCAACGGGTGAGGCCCTCTGGCTGCACCGGAGGCTTCCCTGATGGAGGAAGCTGCTCCTTTCCACCGCGTCTCCCCAAAGAACATTCCTAATTTGCTCCTGGCAGAGAGACAAACAACACATCGATCCTGCCAACGGAGGGGAGAAGAGGCAACACCTTGAGGTGACAGTGGACCCTGTTTGCTTGGTCGCGAATGTGAGCGCCGCAGCGGCCGCTCTCGTAGCCCAAAACTGGAACGCGAAGGGCAGAACTGACTCAGCCCGCGACAGCACAGCCTGTGACAGCAGCGCCTTGCTACCGAAACGGCCACCAATAAGCCAGGACGTGAGGAGACCCGCCCACAAAAGGGCTGAGCCAGCAGCGGCCACTGTCGTCCCCGGCAGCGACATCACCCGTGTCCGCGGGGCAGGACTGGCACATCCCAGGAGCACGCACAGGACTCGGTGACACGTCCTAGAGCGTGAACTGCCTGGGCCGCAGATGGTAATAGGAATCTACATGGTCACATGCGTCAGCCACCTCGGGCCATGAAGTAAGGGTTGTCCTCTCTCGGTGACTGTGGAGGCCGAGGGTTTCTCCACCCAGAGCGACTGTGGAGGACGGGGATTCCCTGCCTTCAGTGGCTGTGCAATACGAGGAAGTCTCTTCCGTCGGTGACTGTGGATGAGCCTGAGTTTGAATTGTAGCTCTACTACTCCCCAGCTCTGTGGCCACGGGCAAGGCGGTGCGCTCCTGCCCGGCTTCAGGCTTCTCATCGACGACACTGTCGTGACGCGAGTCCTGCGGGGCCGCAGGCTCCCGAGAGATCGTGGAGGCGATGCAGAGTGCTGCAGACCACGACAGCACACATGCAGGGAGCATTAGTTAGACGGACTCCGTCCACAGAGCAAAGGTTGGTCAGATCATGGCGAACCGAAAGGCAAAGGCGTCTTTCCGTGGCGAGTGTTGTTGGAGGGCCGGCCGAGGCTTCTAGCGAACCCAGCGCCCTGGCGATTCCGGTCGAGGTCTGCTCCGTCATTGTCCTGCAGCAGAGTTGGATGCATCTGGGACGTCTGAGAGACCGATGTTGCCACTGCTTCGGGGTTTTTAGGAAATTCCCTCAGAGACCCGGTGCCTTGTTTTCCTCCGTTACCTCTACTTAGCTCTTGGGTCTGTACCCCATACACACTGGCATCGCGGGGTCCACGACGTTGTGACTCACGAGGAGGCCTCTTACTGCGCCTAGAGAATCAGAGAGGAACAGAGTCACTTTGCCGCCCGATTTTTTTCCCTAATGGTGTTGAAACCCTCTCCCTTCTCCTTTCTCCTTTTCCTTCAGACCCTCGCGGGTGCTTCCACGCTTTCCCTTCCTCTCCCACTGCTTTTGGGGGGGAGTGCTCTTCCTGTCCTCTCCCCCCAGCCCCGTCTCCGTCCTCCCTCTGCAAATGTGGCTCCGCGCCCTCCGCGGCTTCTCTCCCCCAGCTCGCCTCTCCGCGCCGCGCACCTGCCGAGTTCCGGGGCTGAAGTTGTGCAGATTGTTGTGTCCTTGGTCCTCAGATCAGTTTTCTAGTGTGCAGGATGGTTTGAGGCTGATCTGGCTGCGTTTCAGGGACGAGAGGAGCTGAGAGCTTACATGCCTGCCACTCAGCCATCTTCTTTTTTTCTTTTTTCTTTTCTGCGATCCCTGCCATCGCACAGGTGGCATGGGGTACAGGTGACCGAGAGAAGGCGTAGGTCACTTCCTCAGGAAACCCACAGGCAGCGGGAGAGGCAGTGAGCTTACAGGACGCGGCAAGTGCCTGGATCCTTGCCATGTTTGCAGGCACCGGGCCCAGGGTAAGCGAGGGTGGCCCCCGAAAGACCCAGCCGCCAGGATCAGAGGCGAGCCAGAGGGTGAAGGTAAGGGCTCATCTGGCACGCAGGGAACTGGAGAGAGTCCCGGGGGCTGACAGTCACTTCTCGTGGAAAGAGCCAGACACGAAGGACCTCACAGACTTCACTTTATACCTGAGGACCGCGGGGGCTGCTGAAGGGTATTTATGGTGAGGAGAGGCATGTCTGGGTCTAGGTCAACTGCAGTGAGATGCCGTGCAAGGTGACAAGGCAGAAGCTGAGACCGGCAGTGACGCAGAGACATGTGACCGAGGCAGCAGGGCTGTGAGGCTGCCGGCGGAGCTGAGTGATGCCGTGGGGATGACAGACTCAGGGGCCCCAGGTACTGACAGGGGTGCACTGAGGCCACCAAGCCCAGGGTCCCCAAGGGCAGGAGAGACTGGCAGGGCCCACAGGGAGCCTTTCAGTGGAGGGGGGGGGGGTCAGGCCCTCTGACCTTGCCCTCCCCTCCCCAGGCGAAGACACTCCCTTGTCAGTGCTGGCCGACTCTTGGGTGCCAGTCCCCAGCTCCCTCACCAAGGCCGCGCCCCGGGGCCAACCAAGAGGTCAGGGCCCCCACCCTCTTGGCCACCGGGCTTGCAGCAGACCTCGTCTGACCCCCATTAGGCCTGAGGCACAATTCTCAGAACTATTCCTGCTTCAAGTCCCTTGTACAACCGTCCCTCACCCGGGACATTCAGCCCTCGGTTCCCCACCAAACGCTTGCTAACACTTCAGGTCTTCGTGAATATCTCTCTTCACGAAGGCCTTGCCCTGCCCCAAACCTAAATTGGGTCCCCCGTGACGAAACCTATACTTGGCCTTCATGGCGCGTAAGGCAATGTGCAATTATGCCTTTGGGTGTGTGGTTATCTGTTTTATATTTAGCTTCCTACTAGACTGCTATGTGCACCAGGCGGGACCCCTGAGCCCGGCTCCCAGCGCCGATTCCCCTCAGATGCTGGGTGAACTCTGTGCAACACTGGAGGCACGGTGGCAGGTGAGGGAGAGGAGGAGCTGGCGCCCAGATTCCGGCGGCTGACGGTGCCCAGGCCGTTGGCACATGGGGGACAAGTCTGGAGGGAAGACGCACCGAGAGACGAGAGAGGTCCAGACTGCTGAAGGGCCACGACGTCCAATCTTTCCATCCTGTTCGTGCATTTTTGTGATAGTAAAACCACATTTGGAGGATAACACCGAAAATGAAAATAGCTCTGCCCTGAGGGCGCGCTGCCCTCGCCAGTCCCCGAGGCCCTGGGATGGCGTGGGGCCATCTCTGCCCCGGAGAGCAGAGTCCCACAGGCTCCAGCCCCTCCTGCTGAGTGCACCCAAGTGTCCTGTGGGGAGGTTGGGGCCTCCGGCGCACTGCTGCCCCCAGCAGCGAGTCTCAGAGACTGTGTATTTCGGGAGGTGGGCCCGAAAGCGTGGCAGGTTAGCGAGGACAGTGGCCGCATCGAGCGCCGTCCCTCTGCCCGTGAATGCTGTGGGGGTGGAGGGCCGGCGGTTCCTGCACGTGCCTGATGAGTACACGGCTTTCCTTGAGTCCCCTGCAGACTACTTCGACACGGGAACGACATTCCAGTCTCTCTGGAGCTCAGTCTTCAACAAGAGAAGAATGTTGCACAGGTTTTGGGGGAAGATATACAAAAATAATTACGTGTCTCTAGTGAGTCCGAAAAGTACAAATGGTCCAGAATCTGAGACCGGTTCTGCATATTCTATAATACGTCATCTGGGTGCTGCAGGACTGGGGCACTGACAGACTCCATAGGCATTGGGGTACCTCGCTTCACAACTGCTTGAGAAGATAGCAAACTCGCCTGCAGTGGTTTTCAGTACGGATCTCATGACCGTGCTGTCCCCGAACAAGAACCACAAACTACTACACCTTGTCTTTCTTCCCATCTACCCATCCCTATGTCCTTCTACCCATCCATACATCCACCTACCCATCAATACATACGTTGACCCATTGTATGTCCAGCTACGCAACCACACAGCCGTCTCTCCATCATCTGTCCATCTCCCTATCCGTATGGCCATCTATCCAGTCCTATGTCCATTGACCCACCTGTACAACCAGCTACCCATCACATGTCCATTTACCCATCTATACAACCATCTATCCATCCAACACATACCTATGGAGCACTTATTATGAGTGGTGCTTGCTGCTTAAGACCCAGTGGAGAACTTTCTTACCCTCAGAACATACATTCTAGTGGGAGAGACAAGGAAGGCCAGTCTGCTTGGTTGGAGGATGAGCAGGGAACCACAGAGCCCTGAGGAGCTTTCTACTGCAGATGTCAACTAGGATGTGACTTGAAAGACAATTGGAACAGATCTGTGGATGGTCCCGGAAGGTCACACAAATGGTCAGAAGAAAGAGAACACAGCCTGTTGTCTGCTGCAGACACTGCCCCTCCCGCCTGCCTCCCCTCTACTCTGCTCAGGTCCCTTCCTCTCCCACCACCTTCTCGAAGAGTGGAGGCAAAGGCTCTGTGCATTGGTCATGGTTGGCGGAGGAATGAAGTTGGTTGAGCACAGGGAAGTATTGCAGGTACTTGTCTGGAAGCTGCAGGTCTGGTCCCTATGCCAATACTTTCCCAGCAACCGCTGTGTGCAAACGTGTGTAATCATCCACACTAGATTCCGCCTTATTGGTGTCTAAACCTTTCTAAACCGATAGATGGCATGCCAATCTGGTTGGCCAGTCAGCTAGGAACACACAAAGCCATCTCTGCAGCAGCAAGCCCAGCGGGGATCGTGACTGTGGCGTAGACAGACCCCAGCCCGGTGCTCACAGTGGTGCCGCTGGCACCGGCCTCCGTCTGTGCGGCTCACTCGCTGCAGAGCAACCGTGTGGAAGGCAGGTGTCTCAAAAGTCAGCAGTGCTGAGGGCTTTCAGCTGAGCCCTGGAGGAGTTTATAGAGCAAAGCAGCTGAATATTGACAGTTTTAATTTATAGTTCATGTAGTTTTGTCTAAACGTAAAATTCTAGATTTGGTAAGAACCTTCCTGGTAACACTGTCTCTTTGCCTCAGAGGTTTGGAGCCTCGAGCGCCTCACGTGCCTAATCCTGGCCGGTGTATTTCTTCCCACCTTGCGAAGAAACGGGTACTTGAGCCACCTGGCTTACACGTGGTAAGATGGACGGAGGTGTCCTGATTCCAGACGCGGAACTCTGCTCTTTAAGGGGTTGGCAGCCTCTGCGCTTTGCTCTCCTTTGGTGGCTGGCTGACCTGAATGCAGACTCTGGGAAGCCCTTGGCTCCAAGGTCCGAGGGGTCCCGGGAGGATGAGGCAGGGCCTAGAGCCGGGCAGGGATGCAGAGAGACGCCAGACAGAGGCGGCGGCGGGACCTGGCGGGTGAGGACGGGTCCCGGGACCTGGCACAAAGCTGCCGAGGTGTGGAGAGCCCTAGCTTTCTCCTCTTCGGAGTGGCGAACAATCTCTACCACGTACCCACATGCAGGCTCCGCGAGACCGCACGAGCACACGCCAAGGGGGGCTGTCCTCCCGTCAGCACGTCAGCCGGTGACAACGTTGCTGCAAAGCCAAGGCGCAAGGCCCGGCGCTTGTCCCTCTGAACCTGTCCAGGGGCAGCTGCTGCGCAGAGGGGCACCCTCGGGCCCGACCGTGTCGTCCCCGTCACTCAGGAGCGGCCTGTCCCTGGATCTGCCACTTCTCTGAGCCAGGGCGCCATGGCACCTCACGGGGCCGGGTTGCAAGGCCCAGACGGGCTCGCGACGGCAGGCCCCGCGTGGATGTGCTTCACTCTCTAATCCACGTCTTCAGAAATAGTGAGATATTGGGGCTTTGTTTTTACTCCCCTGTCCTTCATCCTGTCAGGCTGGCATCCCAGACCCACGGAGCGGGCAGTGGTGGGGAGGGGGTGCGGGGCTGTGGGGGTGCGGGCATGCGGAGCTGCGGGGCAAGTGTAGCCGGCATCCCACCCGCCCTGGATGGCGATGCCCGCGCCGGCTTCACACCATCTCCCGCCAGGGGTGTCGGGCTGAATTATGGGATGGGCTACGCGGTGTGCCGGGGCTGTTTACTTGGGAGGGGGTGGGGGAGGTCTGCATCACAGTGATGGGCCAGGTTCCTGCTTCCTTAGTCTGGAAGCTTCCAGCAGCTGGAGGAAGCGTGCCTGGGTGAAAGTCTCAGGACCACAGTGCCTGCCCAGATAGCCTCCCTGCCTGAGCGCCCGGACGCGGGGTCCGCCCTGCAGAGCCCAACTCCACTGCCGCGCTGCCCGGCTCCAGACACCTGCCTGTTCAGGTGAGGGTGTCTGAGTGTGCGCACACTCGAGTGTGGGGGGAGGCAGCCGAGACGGAGGCGGTGCCCCGCGTGTGTGCGAGTGCACGGGACATGCGTGTGGTATGTGCTGTAGACATTCGTAACTGTAAGCTAATGCGGGACGCCACCTGGAGCTTACACAAAGCGCTAGGTCTGTAGAGCACTTTCCGGGCCACGATCCCAGCATCTTGATCTTTTCCTCCGGGACTTCGTCTCGGCCACATGGTACGCTGGGCCCCAGATGTTAGCAGTGACACTCACTGCGAGCCTGCCCAACACGTAAGTGCCTTTTCTCTCTTGACGCTTAGGGAAACTGAGGCCCAGCGGGTGCGCACAGCCCTCGGCCGCACGTCAAGGGCGGTGGTGCCCAGAGGGACGTGGTGGAACCCGGATGGCCCCGGGCGACCGGACGTGTCCTTGTGCCGTGTTGCGAAACGAGTGCCATCTGCAGATACGGCCCCATGGTGGCCAGGCCCGTGTGCAGAGCGTACCTGCCCGGACGAATGTTTCAGGAGCGGTCAGATTCCCCGGCTCCCGGGGACCCTCACACGGCGTCCTGCCGGTGCTGCAGGTGTAGCCGGGAAGGACCTCGGCCTCCGAAACAGATCCGTCACTGAAAAGACAGCTTAGATGAGATGCATTTCCCAGGTAACCGAGGACACGCACATCCAGCATCGCAGGAACCAGCAGGGCCGACCCTTGTCTTTCACAGGAAAGAATTTTTCTAAAATGAAAACACATCTGTTTACATTCGAGGCCAATTACAGTTCATTACTCGGACAAAAATGCTGTAAGGCTGTTAATGGGGCTTAATGAATGAAAAAGACTGAGTGTCACAAAACTTATATTTTGCACTAGAGGTTTGCCTCAATCGGCACCTTTTGTGGAGGCCTGATTGAGACAGAAAGCTGATCTCGTAGAAACTGAGATTAATACGTTTTTGTCACGTTTCTTTTTCAGCTGGTTGTTACATGCAACTGTGCGTTTACAGAACAGGGGTGAGGTGAGCAGAGCAGTCACAGCGACAGGAAGGTCAGGCCTCCCCTTGCAGTCCCCGCAGCTCTCCTTGCCTGCAGGAGGGAGAGGTCTGGGGGGGCGGTGGTGGTGGGGTGGCCACAGAGGAGGGGGCCACGCGGGGTCAGGTCCTCAAGGTCAACTCATCCGGCTCTGAGGAGCCCGCAACACACACCGGACAGCCAGGCACACGGACACGCTTGCCTGGCGGGACCTCCTCTGCTCTGCCGGCTCTGGAAGCTTCTAGACGCTGAGGTCAGGGAGAGGGAGCGCCCAGCTCTTCTCTTCTGAGAATCAGGCCCTCTCAGGACACTATCGTCAGCGGCCCCGAGGACTGGGAATTGGGTGATGTTTTCAAAGGAACTATTTTAATCTTAGGGGAAACAAGGCCTGGGGCGCCCTTGCGAAATGAGGGAGGCTGTCGGAGGTGGGGCTCCGATGGCTCCAGGGGCTGAGCCCGGTTCCCAGGGCGGGCGGGAGACCCAGCTCCTCCAGCTCCGCCCAGGCCCTCCCCGACCCTGGCGACTGCTCAGCTGCTCGGGAACGGCCGCTTCCTGCCAGACAGCTGCCCTCTGCTCTCCCGCCCGCTCAGGGCCCATCACACGCCGTCCTCTCTCCAGGGTCCCAGGTCGTGGTGTTCTGCTGGGCACACGTGCATGTTCACGTGCACGCACACACGTGCACGCGCGAGCACACGCTGTCGCGATGCTTACCCGTACACTCGTACACCCACCTGCCCACATACACACGTGTGCAGACACACAGGTGCACACTCACACACCCGTGTGCACACACACCACCACCACCAGGCTCTCATTACAGGTCCTGAAGGACGGGCAGTTCCTGGACCCCACGAGGACAACTGCCCAGCCAAGCGCCCGTGTCCTCTCCCGTATCCTCTCCCACCAGAGCTGCCCTTCCGAGGCCTGCTCCCTTTCCCCTCAGGGGATGGCGCCCGAGGACCTGTGCACCCCAATGCGGGGGCAGCTGACCTCCCACGACTCCTTCTCTAAAGGGGACGCTGGCCAGGAAACAAACCGGGTAGCAGCGAGGCCTCCAGGCCGCCGGGGCTGCAGCTGGGGCTCAATCTGCTCGGCACCTGCTGGGCCCCTCCGCCCCCTCGCGGGGCCCATCCCTGCCAGGGCAGCCCCCACCCCATCCGTCGCCCCCCTGCGGCCAGGAGGCAGAGGCCTAAGGCAGGCCTCCTCCCTCAGATGCCTGCACTCCAGGCCACCTCTTGATGCTTAATTTTCTGGAACTTGCCACCTCGTTTTCTAGCTTGTTCTGTGACGTGGCAACAGCCCGGCGGCCCGGACAGCGGGTAAATATTTACATGAGTTGGTCTGATGGCGCTCGCCTCTGTGCAGCTGGCGGGGAGGAGGCCGGCAGCCAGCCCCGCATAGACCCTCTTCCGGCGGAGTCGGGCCCGGCTGGGGCGGCCGCGGAGTCAGGGCTTGGAAGACCAGGCGGCAGGGGTGGGGCGGAGTGGGACGGAGGGGAGGGGGGGGTCTGCGGCTACCCCCGAGACAGGGCCCTTAGACTGCAGGCTTTTCCCCGAACAACACCAAGGCTGTCTCCCTGCAGCCACGAGGTCCCCGAGAGGCCCTGTGGGCCTGAGCGTCTCCTGCCAGCACTTTGCTGTCCCGCATCCATCGTCATTCCCGCTTCGGAACATTCTTTGGTTCTCACATTAGTAATGTCACATTCTCCCCGGGAGCTGCACTCGGAGACACCTCAGAAAGGCCCGTGTTCTAGCCGGCAGGGGCCTGTGTGCTGTTCCCCGCCCAGTGCTTTACCCCCTGCTGCAGAGCGGGGCCTCTGGGCCCTGGGTGGTGCTGAGGTAGCTCCAGGGAGGGCCCTCTGCCGTCGGCCTGTGAACCCGCATTTACTGGGGCATGTGGGACAGGCGTGTGCACGGGGCCCCGTGCATTGAGTGGAAAGCCAGTGACTGTCATCTGTGAGGGTGGTGGTCGCCCTGTCACTGGGACATCTGGAGGGAGGCCTCGAGGACACTGGAGGCCACCTCAGGCCCCACCGGGCAAAGGAGGAGGACAGTCTCCCCCAGGCTGGACGTTGACCAATGGCCCAGGTCTGTGGCTCTCCGTCCAGGTGTGCCTAGCCACCCAGACCCCAGGGGATTGCTCATGGCTTCCGGAGCTTGAAAGAGAGCAAGTATTTGGGGAAAGCAGAAGAATCCCATCAGGCTGACAGCTGCTGCTTGTGTGCGGAAGGAAGCAGGCTTAGGACCAGAAACGTGGGGACCCAGGTGGGCGAGGGGACACCATCGCTGAGGCCTCCACCCGCCTCTCCCAGAGAGGGCAAGTGTCAGGGAGGAAGAAGCCGGAGGGAAGGGACAGCCTGTCTCCCGGGCGTGACCACGTGGCCAGCGAGGACCCAGAATACTTTGGGATCTGGCCTTGTCCTGCAGTAGTTCAGGTAGGGCCCCACAAGCACTGACTTCCACTCGGAGAAATAAGGTAGGACAGGGGTATGGCCGGGCCCAGGAGGGGCTGCAGCCCCTCGCCAGCTGTTTCCAGGGCCCCTGACTGTTAGGTTGTGAGTTTTCCTCTCCTCTTGCCTTCCTAACTCAGAACAAGTACCCAGGAAAAAAAAAAGGGAGGGAGGAGGAGGCGGGAGGGGGGAGGGGGGGAGGAAGGAGGAGGATGGGGAGGGAGGAGGAAGAGAAAGGGAAGACAGAGGGGGAGGAGGGAGGAGGGGGAGAAGGAGGGAGGGAAGGAGAGAGGGAGGAGGAGGGGGAGAGGGAGGGAGGAGGAGGAAGAAGGAGGAGGGAGGGGAGGAGGGGGGAGGAGGGAGGGGGAGGGAGGAAAGGAGGAGGAGGGAGAAGGGAGTGAGGGAGGGTGATGGGGAGGGAGGAGGAGGGGGAGGGAGGGGAGGAGGGGGGAGGAGGAGGGAGGAGGAGGGAGGAAAGGAGGAGGAGGGAGAAGGGAGTGAGGGAGGGTGATGGGGAGGGAGGGGGAGGGAGGAAAGGAGGAGGAGGGAGAAGGGAGTGAGGGAGGGTGATGGGGAGGGAGGAAGAGGGGGAGGGAGGGGAGGAGGGGGGAGGAGGAGGGAGGGGGAGGGAGGAAAGGAGGAGGAGGGAGAAGGGAGTGAGGGAGGGTGATGGGGAGGGAGGAAGAGGGGGGAGGGAGGAAGGGGGGAGGAAGGAGGATGGGGAGGGAGGAGGAGGAGAAAGGGAAGACAGAGGGGGAGGAGGGAGGAGGGGGAGGAGGAGAGGAGAGGGGGGAGGAGGAGGGAGGAGAGAGGAGGAGGGAGGAGGAGGGGGATGGAAGAGGAGGGAGGAGGAAGGAAGAGTGAGGAGGAGAAAGGAGGAGGAGGAGTGGGGAGGAGGGAGGAGGGAGG